>NC_090276.1:76202500-77412911 GCF_040414725.1 Anabrus simplex | reverse complement strand
CATCATTTTTCAGGAGAAGAGTTTAAAGTTTTAGCAGTTTACATCATTGCCTTTCAAAAATACACTTGTTACACAACTGCTGTGTATGTAGTTCTTACATCATTTTTTATAATCTGGAAAAAGAGTTACTTCTGAAAATGACCCATTCAAATTAAGCAAAGGGACTAATGTCAGAACATTAAGTGCTTCCTACCATGAGTACATTAGAGGTTGAAATAAAATATACATTGATGGTAACATATCAAAAATGCTTTTTTTTTTTTTTTTTTTTTTTTTTTTTCATAGTTGTAACCATTTTGTTCTCAGACAGCGATATATACTTCAGTTTCAGAGGCATTATCTGTCCTCCTCTGTCACTGATGCACTTGCTCTAGCATGTTAGTTCTTCCCAATTTGTATCCTTTTCCTTCCCTGTATCTTGACCACCATTACTTGTGCCTCCCTCTTTCCACACTCTCTGCTGCAAGTCTGCTAAGAGCATTTCCCGGAGATCTTCATCTCTCTGGTCCTCGCTGTCATATAATCCACATGGTCATGTCTGGAATCAGCCTTTTCTAGGAGTGGTGTTTCCTCAGAATTTTGCCAGGAAAGCAATGGCTACCCATCTTCCAAAACCAAGGAGATCCAGTTTATGATTCTGCCAAGCGTTCTGTTCACATGCCTCAGTGCAGTGCACAATAAGGAAGATAATAACCATATTTTCACTCTAAATGAAACCCAGTACTAATATTCTGATTGGACCTATCAAAACGTACCATTTCAGAGTTTATGGATGGAAAGATTTGTATTGGTCTACATTCATATTCTTTGTTGTTGAAAACCTCCTCGCAATGCAAACTGGAAAAGCTGAAACTTTGTTTACTTGACAACATTGTCGTCGTTCCATTTAGCAACCGTTGATCTGGAATTATAACTATCTTGAGTCTTTCTCCTGAGTTCATTTTTACATACGAAGGGGAATTTTGACATTCATTTTCCTCTTTTTGTTCTGGTACCCTATTTCCTTTTGAAAATGAGCTCACCTATAAGTAGAATCAGTTGTTGTGGTGTAGAAAAGAACCTGTATTAGAAAGTATTGTGTTGAAATACTGGAGACCTGTTTTTTGCTGCTTGGGAAGGTTCCATCCATTTTGCTGCTACCGCAACCCAAACATCGAAGCCAAATCTGATTTACTTTAAATAAATTGTTAACACCAAAGTGGGGAGCCATAACCTCGAAGGGACTTCCCTGCATTTACTATACTAGCCCTAATGCGAGTGTCAGTTTCAAACTTTCGTTAGCCAAGAAGTTACTGTGTTGAAGTGTCACTTGTATGAGTGTTTCTTGGTGATATGAAATGAGCCGTTAGTACTGTAAAACATAGTTCTGTGCGGAGGAATTGCAGCTTGTGCCAGCTCCGCTCTGTCGAGTTGAATCGTACCAGGAGAGCTGACGGACTGTTGGACGAGCGCTGAGCTGCAGTAGAGCGGCTTTTACTAGCCTTAAGTCTGAGCAACCCTAGGATGCTAATGCTTGCCGGGCTGAGTGGCTCGGGCGGTTAAGGCATTGGCTTACTGGGGTGGTATGTAAAGGTGCTGACATACGTCATCCCGGTGGCAGTAGATTTACGGGCATGTAAAAGAACTCCTGCGCGACTAAATTCCGGCACCTGTGCGTCTCGGAAAAGTGTGAAAGTAGTCAGTCGGACATAAAACTAATAATATTATTATTATCATCACTCATTCAGTTTCAGATTTGCATGTTATGACACAAGTAATGTAGCAGAACTGTGTTTTAGATGTCAGTATGGAGAAAATATTTCTTCTTGAATACTTGATAAACGCCTGCATTTTCAAATTAGTAAAGCCATTTCACATAAAAGTGTGGTCTTGTGGTAAAATGCAACAAAACTAGGGTGATTTGGCAGTTGTTGGTCCAGATTTGCGCTGAAAATCAATGCGTAAAGCTGTATAATATAAGAAATGGACAGACCAATTCTTCACATCACAAATGACTAGAAAAATGAAGCGAAGCCGTACATAGTTACATTCTGACAGCTAATTTTACTACTTTTTTGTAATGGTTGGTTGCCTTGCTGAAATTTATTTCGGTAGAAGCAGTCGTATGGATTGCTAAAATTCGGCAGTTTGGACATGTGTAAATAGTGTTTTCTTGAGTGCACAGAGGGTGAGTACCAGTTGCCGTTTGCGAGTTTGTATGTTTTGCCTGTATTGACATTTTTATTTGGCATTGGGTTCCAGCTAAACACGAGGGTGCGTAATCAAGTCGAAGAGAAGCGGCGACTTGTAACGTCATTGGCTGCTGGAGTCTCTCCGGAGGGTCAGAAGCTCTTTTTGGCCATTTCCAGGACGTGAGTATCGTGAATCTTGGTTATTTTGTGCAATTTTTTTTTTCTCTTGAAATGGGAAGTTTTCTCAAATGTTTTTCCAGTACGTTATTCCAGACTAGCCCCTCCCAGAGCCCCGCCCGCTTTGAAGACAAGAGTTCCACTCTGTGATCACATTATTAGGACCATGCCATATAAATATGGTTTTCCTTATTTAACCCTACAAGTGCCATGCAGTATACAGTAGTCTGTAGTGCCAGGCGAATGATGTAGATAATTACTTGTTGGAGTAATAATTAATTTTAGTCACTTTTAATGGGCACATTTTTATGAATGATACAGCATTTTAAAGAGGAGGTTTGTGCATTATTTGCATCATCAATACAAGATATATACTGTATTTCAAAACATTTTGACAGAAGCCTTCTTTTTAAATTTATTCTTTATTTTTAGATTCAGAGATTGAGGTGTTTTTGTGAAAAAAAATTGCCTAGTAATTAAATCAAACCAAACCAAACCCCATGGCACTACAGCCCTTGAAGGGCCTTGGCCTACCAAGCGACCGCTGCTCAGCCCAAAGGCCTGCAGATTACGTGTGGTCAGCACAACGAATCCTCTCGGCCGTTATTCTTGGCTTTCTAGACCACGGCCGCTATCTCACCGTCGGATAGCTCCTCAATTCTAATCACGTAGGCTGAGTGGACCTCGAACCAGCCCTCAGGTACAGGTAAAAATCCCTGACCTGGCCGGGAATCGAACCTGGGGCCTCCGGGTAAGAGGCAGGCACGCTACCCCTACACCACGGGGCCGGCCTCTGGTAAGTAAATACTTTTGGAATATACAATTTGTTGAAAATATCATGAACTAACATCGCACAATGTTTCAAGCTTCTAAGTCTGTGCCTGTGTTCTGAACACTGAAGAACCTTCAAATTGAACACTACATAGAGGTTCAACAATTTTTGGGTCCCTAGCCTTTAGTCACATTGCAACTTCCTTTTAAGTCCTTTTGGTCTGTGATAGTGCTCTAATTGTCCCCAACACTTCTCATGGATTCCCACATTTCACCCTGGGCACCAGTGTGATGATCTTCCCCTCTTTGTTGGACCACAAACCGCACACTTTCACTCTTGACGTGCAGGCAGTTTTGCATAGTAATTAGTGTTGGCTACTGAATGCATGATTCGAAGCAGTGTATCGGTTCATTCAAGTGTCCGAGTGAATCGATTCACAGGAACGGCGAGCTTACGGCACACGATTCAGCTTACTCCCAGCGGACAGTGCTGAGTGGCGCACTCACTGGACGTTGACGGGGAGCCGAGCTTCCGCTGCAGCGAGACAGTGAATCATGGCACATCGAAAGAATCGTGAACGAGCGCGGCTCAGTGAGACACGTGATACACACGGCTCATTTTCGGCTCACAGGACACGCGGAGAGCCGAGCTTCCGCTGCAGCGAGACAGTGAATCATGGCACATCGAAAGAATCGTGAACGAGCGCGGCTCAGTGAGACACATGATGCACACGACTCCTTATCGGCTCACTGGACACGCTGAGAGCCGAGCTTCTGCTGCAGCGAGGCATACAGTGAGCCATGCTACACTGAAAGAATCGTATGCTATAATGGACTCTCGAGCTCAGCTCATTTGAAAATAATACCCATTTGCGTTCACTGTCCTCTTCTTACAAGGAGGTTTAAATAATAGATGGATTTATTTGCAGTGTTAAAAAGGTAGTCACAACATAATTCTGAAGTAGCTAGTAAGTAGGTAGGCTATTAGGTTATACTATTTATTAGTTTAATGAATCTTAGTATTATAACTTAGTTGACATTTGACAATTAAACTCGACTCTAGCCTGCCCTATGACTATGAGTCATGCTCATGACCACTCAAAAGTACCTGTTTTATATTGGGAGGAACGGCTCGATATTCTCTCAGTTCATATGTCACATCGTTGCACAAGACTTCAATCATATGTGGACAGACGCAATAACAGTATGTTGAATCAGAAAACCAGCGGACTACTGTACATCTCGGGTAGCCTATACAAAATATGACGATTAAAAAAATCCTCAGCTGATAGAAAAACTTTTTTTTTAAATGACTGAGCGAGTTGTCGTGTGGTTAATATTGCGTGGCTATGCGCTTGCATTCGGGGGATGGTGGCTTCGAATCCCACCGTCGGCAGTCATTAAGATGGTTTTTCCGTATTTTCCCCATTTTCACACCAGGAAATGCTGGGACTGTACCTTAATTCAGGCCATGGCTGCTACCTTCCTAACCTTTCCCACCCTGCGTCGCCAGAAACCTTCGATGTATTAGAGTAACTAGCATTTTTTCTAAGAAAGTTCATAGTATGAAGACCAGATGGCAACTGCGAGCACTGAATGCTGTTGCTGCTGTCTTACCAGCACATACTACACAGATGCAGTAGGAGCGGTGACCAATGAGCCGTGAATCGGATCACTGTATCGATTCAGTAACGTGAACGGAATCGAATGAATCGATTCAGTAAAATGAATCGAATGTCCCATCACTAATAGTAATGGCTACTGTCTCCAGATGGCCCGGGTGATGGCTTCAGAGGTATAATAGGCCTAGCTGGGGGTTGGTCTTTTTTTGCCAGTGTCTATTTCAACAATGTAGTCGTGACAATTCATTTGGAGGCAGATATCAGTGTTGTCACAGTAGGCAAATGTGCGAATTTAACATTGTCCTGTCAAGCAAATTTTGAAGGATTTTTCTCCATTGTCTCCTTGTAGCAACATGATGCACCTTCTGGTCCTTCAGATCTACTCCACCCATGTTTGTAGTGTACCTCCCTTACCGTTTTTTGCCTTCACCAACTCAGTTTCAGCATGGCATATACAGGCTTTCTGTATATCTTCTAGCTAGCACCTCCTGCTTTCTATAATAGAGGACATCACCAGCTTGCTGTTTTGTTTTCATGAGCTCTTTAGGAAGGCCCTTAGAATTTGCTTGGACTGTTCCCGTGAGCATGACCCCTTTCTGATGGACGTCTGCCAACTGACACTTGTATAGAAGTTGTCAGTAAACAAATGGTACCCCTTATTATTTATAGGTTGCATTTACCAACAATTTCAGGAGCTACTTTCTGTGCCATGCCATCTGGGTCACCTGCCATGTACAGCTCAGTGTGCAACACATACCCAGTTTTGCTTTCACACAGTTCAAACTTGTTGATGCCAAATCGAGCAGGTTTCTTGTTTGGCATGTACTGTATGAAAGCAACTCTATTTTTCATTTCAATCAAGTATTCATCTTGTGACACTTCCTGTACAGGAATATACGATTTCTTCCACAAAGAATTTAGGAAGTTAGCAATGGTCTCACCTTGTGCCAAGAATCCCTTGGAACTGCTGTGGCATTTGAATTCAAATGTACCACTCTGTTAATTAATTGGAAGTCATTCCTGGACATTGCATTTGAAAAGAATGGCACATACTGGGAAAATCTAGTGTCCCAGTGTTTCTTTTCATCCTTTTTGGGATTTCAACCCATATTCAAAATAATGCCTAATCCCTTTTTTAATATTTCCTTATGTACAGATTTGAACATTTTCATTCTGTTGTGAGGACGTCTTTAGATAATCCAAATGTTGTTCTAACAATTCAGCAGCATAATGATTTGTTTCACTAGCTATCATCCTGCACATTTCTTCAGGAAAAAAGATATCAAAATAAGACATAGCATTTGAATTTTTGTCAGAAAGTGACAGGAAACAGCCATTTTCCTGATCCTTCGAGGAGCTGCCGTTGGTGATGTGTTGATTCTAGCGTGTCGAATCTTGGTGGAATTCCCCTTTGTTGAATACAGTAGAACCTCGATAATTCAAAATCGGTTAATTCAAAATCTCACGTAATTCGAAGCAGCTCTCAGTCCCGGACACATGAGGTACGGTTTTGCATGTTATTTAAATCGTTTAGTTCGAAATACGGATAATTCATAATTCGAAGAACAATGTTGGTCCTGTTACCGAAATTCAGACTTTTAATTCAAAACTGCCTTTACATTTTGGAAAAAAAAAAATTTACATAGTAATTTAAATACAAAATTTCTCCGCTTAATGAAAGATCGCATCTTCTGGAACATGCAGGGGTAACTTTGTGCACTTCCATCCACTTCGGCGTGTCTACAGTGTGCTTCATATCTGCTGTGTTTGAGCGGAATCGTAATTATTTTATATTCGGCGTTTTAAGGAACGCCACAATATCACGTAGCAGACAGTGTGCGGAGAGGTAGAATCTGCTAACCCTGGCGATGCCGACAGTACGGTAGTTGGCTAAAAAGCGTGGCTTATAGCCTATAATCAATTCGTATGCACCAAACAATATTGTCATTGCCAATGAAACTGCATGGTTTGTTTCTTTTATTTTTTTAAATGCTGAGGCCGAACGGACTTAGAGTTTTTTTTTTTTTTTTGCTACGGGCTTTACGTCGCACCGACACAGATAGGTCTTACAGCGACGATGGGATAGGAAAAGCCTAGGAGTTGGAAGGAAGCGGCCGTGGCCTTAATTAAGGTACAGCCCCAGCATTTGCCTGGTGTGAAAATGGGAAACCACGGAAAACCATCTTCAGGGCTGCCGACAGTGGGATTCGAACCCACGATCTCCCGGATGCAAGCTCACAGCCGCGTGCCTCTACGCGCACGGCCAACTCGCCCGGTACTTACAGTTTTAAAGGAGAGAATTGTTAGCTGGGAAATGTACTGTGTTGCTATGCAGTGCACACGGGAGCGAGAGACTTCCTTTCCCCATCATAGGAAAGTTCGAAAAGCCACGATGTTTTAAGGGCGTCAGGCACTTTCGATGCAAGTACAAGGCATCTAAAAATGCAAACAGTACAGTAATCCAAAAGCTAAAGCATTTGCAGAGGGGAGCCAGCATAATTTTTTTCTCCTCTTTGAATTGTATTTTGCTTCATTTTGTTGCACGAGGTTATGTTTGCCATTGTTTTATCCAAGTGCATTATTTGAATAATATAAATGCACCTTGTTGGATACATTTCTGAAATAGTGTTTTTCATGCCACTTGAAAAATTTAAACTGTGCATGCATTAATGGGTCTTAGAAGTGCCATGGCAGGAAATTGTACAAGTATAGTCACTGTACTGTTGTAATGTGGGCGGAGGCCAGAGACTTTCTCCCCTCGTCATAGGAAAGTTCGATAAGCCGCGTTGTTTTAAGGGCATCAGGTACATTCCGTGCAAGCACAAGGCATCTAAAATGCATACAGTACAGTAATTCAATGAATAAAGCAGTTGCACAGGGGAGCCAGTATAGATTTCTCCTCGTCTTTGAATAATGTTTTCTTTCTTTTGATTTCATTGCGTGAGCTTATGTTTGCCGGTGAGTTATCCAAGTGCATTATTTGAATACTGTAAATGCACCTTGTTAATACATTCTGGAAATAATTTTTTTCCATGGCATTTGAGAGGTTTTTATGCATAATACAATCATAATTTATGACTATGGAAAAGGGCATGAAATTACTGTACACAGTTCAGAAAGGGAATTACATGATTACCTTGGAGAAACTGTTTGTTTATTTGTCACAAAAAGGTAATAGTGACTTAAATTTGAATAAAATTTTGGCAGAAGAAAGCTTTCTGTTTAAATTGGCAAACACATGTAAAAAAAAAAAAAAGATAATTAATAAAAATGAATACAACCTTTCTCCCTGGTAAGGTTGCACCCGGCTGGCATGTACGTTGACAATGCTAGGAATCCACATCTTTCAAATATACAGCCTTGGTGTTGCATGCATTCAGTTAAAAGAGTTCTGTGGCTGATCTACAAATATAATCACGGACCCCGTTTTATATTCAGAAGTACCCCACGATTAGTGTCTGATGTTGAAAACAAGAAAATTAAATAAAAGAAAGAGCGCAGAGGGGGAAGATGGACTGAAGAGAGAAGAGCGCAACATTCTGAGAGAATGAAGGCACTGTGGAGAAAGAGGAAGGAAGAAGGGATGATTAGAAGGAAGTGAAGTGGTATTGGCGTGGTCCTAAGTTTGGCCGGTTCGAAAGAAAGAAAGAATGAATGAATGTACGAACTTTTCCCTACCAAGGTTGTGAAAACTCTTCCAAATAAGAGCTCACAACCCTTTACCTGGTAGCCACAGCTGATGTGCATTCTTAATCTTGAGTCAAAAAGCAACATACCAACTGTTTGTTTCAAGTAGATGTCATTCAAATTAAGTTATTGGTAAATACATTATTTGTGAAGAAGAGAATGATGTTTTAAATTTCCTTTGCAAAGCACTTCCCCACTCGTTTTGGTGATAACGTTTCTTGATTGTGTTTACTGTTGACTCTGAAACACAGAGTTATCAGTGTTAGCTAAAAGTGTTTTAATTTCCGGAGTGAGATCTTTAGCTTTTCTCACATTTGGTTTGCAGTTAAAAAGTATTTCAGATCATTTTTTTAAAGAGATGATTTAAATATGCCTGTTAACAATTCGCTATGTCACACAGGAAAAAGTAATTTAAAGTGGATCCACTGATTGAAGAGCAAATTGAGTCATATTTACTATCTTTCCAATACTAGCCTACAGTTATATGTAAAAGCTTATAGGATTGCTTAAAACTGTTATAGGGATGTACGTGCAATAATGACCAGCAATAGGCAATGTGAGTAGCGAAAGGAAGCCCGCCTGGTTGCCATGATTGTTAAGGAGTGGTTAACTGGTTTGAGTCCCGTTGGTAGAAAGATATTGGTCAGCAGGAGAGACGGTGGTATACAAGTCTTCTAGATTGCGTACCAAAAGCCATACCTCTGTGGAGTGAGGGCACATGACGCTGTTGATGGGGACGTTATGCCTTGGTGTGTAGCGGCATTCTCGCTTTCTCTTTGACTTAAAAATGTTTTTAGTGGAGAAACAACCTACCCTTGGTCTCAAAAAAGTAGTGATCTACCGTCTGAAGGTTGTAATTTACATGTGGTATCACTACAAGAAGCTGTAACCCTAAGCAGCCAGACAGTAAAGCAGCGCGTGGAGCTCCACTCCTGGCCAGTCTACAGTAAGCAAGTAACATAATTTTCCTTTTGCTTATAAGCTAACTCACGGGGTTATTTTGGGGCCCGCAGTAGCACACGGGTTATGAAGGGTGTCAGCTGCTGTATTACAACTTACGGGTAGGTCCTGGGTTTGGTTCCTGGCTAGGTAAGGACTGGCTCGGGGTCCAGCGAGGGGTTACCTAAGAGTGACATGGCAGCCCGAACCTAGAAAGCCAAGGATAACAGCCGAGAGGATTTGTCGCCCTGACACCGAGGGAACTCGTAATCTGCAGGCCTTGAGGCTAGGTAGGACTGTGGCGCCATGGGGTTTGATTATCTGGTCGGCGAACACATAACTAACACAGACCTACAGAGAAACAGGAACATGAATTAACTTGCTGCTCCCCCAGTGCAAAACTTAAAAGCAAAATTGCTTATGGTCTGTAAAGCAAAGAAGCCTAGGGCATTTAAAAATATTTCTCTTAATGCTCTTCCAGGCCATTACAAGAATCAGAAGGCTGCCTGGATGTCTGCTGACATCTTTAAAGACTGTTTGTTCCAGATGTAGAAAATTTCTAGCTTCAAACAATCTCCCCAGAAAAGTTCTTCTTCTCAATCACACCCAAATGAAGAGCAACTTAGAAGTGGTGATATCACCTCCTAATGTGAGCCAAGAAGACATGGAAAACATTGTTACCTTACTGAATTGCATTCCTGGCTGTAAGGATGCTATGACTCAAGATGTAATTGGTGTGCACAAGATCAGCTGTTTGAACTGACACTGATATTATTGATTTTGTGAATGCTAACAAAACTGAGGATGATGATGAACGAGGCATTGCAGAACAAAAGGAGAAAACTATGACTCACAGTGAAGGATTAAGTGCATTGGAAATGGCATTAACCTGTGTTGAGCAACAGCCGGAAACGAGCGCAACGGATGTGTTGATTGTTCGTCGATGGCGGGATCTCGCAGCAAGAAAACTTGACTCAGAGGCAAGCAGACATTTTTGACAAATTTCTTTTCGTAAGACGTTTGGGATGTTTTCGTTCAATATTTCATGTACTGTATAATTGAATTGATAATTCAATAGAGTACCGTAAAACATGTCATTGTTTTAGTAATACAGTATAGCTTTCCTGTTTGTTTTTGTTCATTTTCAGAGTTATTCTGTATTATCCGACATTTTTTGTGCTCCGATGTACTCCAGGTCCCATTTAGGTAGGATAATGAAGACTCTGCTGTATGTATTAACAGGTGTTTTTTGTAGTATTGATAAGGCAGATTATATTACCTCCTGTTTTACAGTGTAGTGAGATTGTCACTGAAAAATATGTACCATTACATAAAATGTTTCCTAAACCAGACCGCACAGTTTGCTGTTGCCTTTGGGACCAAGTTCTAATATTTGCTCATACAGTGGACGGCTGTGATATCTTATTCATTATGTTTCTCATACTGTGTTCCAATATCAGGAAGCTTGTTCCTGTTTCCAGTATTTAGGAATGCCGTTCCGTGAGTTTAGTTTTCAGTAGTGTTTCGTGCTATCTTGTCGCCATGGAGGAGGAAGCAAAGTAACCTTCTGTCCTCTGAAATTGACTATGAAAAAGTTGGTGACCAGACTATCCCACGGCTCCAAAACAAGGCGAAAATAAATCCACCTGTAACAGCATTGAAGTCTTCTGCAGAGAGAAAATGTGAAGACTTCAGGACACCTTTTTAATCAAGATTGCTTACACCATTTTGAGCAGTTATTTATAGTCTCGCTGCGTGGAAATAGTTTTAACGGATGCTGTCCAATAGCGTCAACAAGAAGTGGATCTTGAGTTTCTCTGTGCTGTTTAAAAATGAATCCTTTGTTTTGCATAATAAGAGCAGAGTGTATTGTGAAATTTTATTTTTTAGTAATGTTTTACCATGCCATTAATACATATTGTAATTTGTTTTAAATATAATCCGTGTGTAGAGGAAACTTTAATAAGAGGCGGGGAATAGTTCTGCCTTCTGACTTCATATTTTTTAGTAGACTTCATCTTTGACAGAAAATACTCCTTTCTCTTTTAATTTCAAACACTGCGATGGCTGTGCATGCAGAATTTGTAAACCTCGTATGTCTGATTTAACTAATTTTACAGGATAATCAAAAAACATTTTTGTTTAGATCTCTCTCAATAACTAAATGTTGCATAACATCATAGAAACATGCAGGTATTGATAACTTACAAAATGTTCAGTTACTTTGCCTGTTATAGGACATTCTTTAATGATTAAGTGTTACAGTGTTTTAATTTCAGTAAATTTTCAGAAACTCACATTGCATGAAAGATAGAAATAATTAAAATTTTTACTAGAAAGTAGTTTTATCAAATAAGCACTCTACACTGTTTGCAAGTATTTCTGCGTACTCGCATATACGTGTCTGTTTCACCATTGAGCACCTTGATTGATCTAACCTGTGTCTGCTGGTCTTTTCAGCATCACCGAAGTGAGCTGGCAGGGTCCCAACATAGTTGTGTTCGATCAGGTTACCATTACGCCACCGTATAAACTGGATAACATTAGAGGCAACACGGAAAGCAAAGCCTTTACGCACATCAGGAAAGTGGTAAGTCTAAAACATCTCAAATGTGCCAATAATATCCACTCTCTATATAAATAAAATTATAATTTTTTTAGTCATATTTCATTTTTATCTTGGAATTCGTCTACTAAAGTTGAAAGTAAGTTCACTTCAATGTTTGCCTGCCGGTTTGTTGTGACATGAGAGATTCAGGAATAGCTGACATGTGCAAATAATTTTTTTTTTTTTTTTTTTTTTTTAATTTGGCAGTGAAAAGTTGGGGTGCATGTATTATTTGTGGTAAAGTTGGCCTTTTGACATACAGAAAACTAACCAGTGTGTTGCCAGCTCTGTTCTTGCAAGAAGCGCGTCGTGTATTTGTCTCATTTGCCTGGTGTGAGTTTGTCGTATCACATGTTGAGGAAGGCTGGATGCGAGTTCTTGTTATGGGTCTAAAGAAGAGGTCCATATTATTGAAGAAGCTGAGGAAATTAGCAGTCTTGCTGCAGGAAGAGAGTGTGATGTGGACGAGAGTTTAATGTATGATTGGGGGATAAATGAAGCTCATCTTGAGCAAATGGTAACCCCGGGCATTTCACGGACAAAAAACAAAGTCTCCAGGAATCTAAAACAGGAAGCTTGGATGTGCGGTCACACGTAAAAAGTGTCTGTTGAAAGCAATAGAAGGGGAGGTTGTAAGGTTAGCCATATACGGCTCACACACCATTTTGAACTAATATACTTCAGTTTTGTACAAAAAGTAGCATTGTGCAGTGACTGCCAGCCATTTAATGAAGATAATGTGAATTTCCACAGATTGCTCCAGAGGAATCCGTATTTACTCTCGCAAATTGGTAATGCGGACAGGACTTACTGTACTGTAGTATTTTCAGTTTACAATAGAGCTATACAATTACACTAAAAACATTTTCCTAAAAATTTACCTTCCTAAAAAGTCGTGACACATAGCAGTGTTAGGGGGGCCAAAACAGCTGTGAATAATAAAGGTTATGTATAATGCAGTTTCCGTCTGATAATATGTTAATGAGTTTAGATTTTTACCGTTCAGTGAAAAACACGCGTGATAATTAAGATGATTGTCAAAATCACAAATGCCACAGTAAGGGAGGGAAAAATCATGGAAGGGAAGAAAATGAGACTCCATAGGCCTCAGGTGGCCAAACGGCAAGAAATGAATATTTTTTGACGGAGGCCAGACGGAAGAACGACACACTGGCAGCGCCTGTAGAAGCTGCCTGGAATGATCTGCAAGTGCAGCCGAGTCTCGAGTGTAGTAACTGATCGGGCTGTGTGCATTGAACTTGTTAAAGAGTAATACAGTAAAACTCCGTTTTAACTTGCCAGCCCAATTTTCCATGAGCACGATGTTATTTAAATCCCCTTCTAACGAATGTAAGGTCCGCTTTTAAGGAATATATTTCACATAAATTATGATTGCACATCCTGTTGTAACAAAAATTTTGCCGGGCTGAGTGGCTCAGACGGTTAAGGTGCTGGCCTTCTAACCCCAGCTTGGCAGGTTCGATCCTGGCTCAGTCCGGTGGTATTTGAAGGTGCTCAAATACGACAGCCCCGTGTCGGTAGATTTACTGGCACGTAAAAGAACTCCTGTGGGACTAAATTCTGGTACCTCGGCGTCTCCGAAGACCGTAAAAGTAGTTAGTGGGGCGTAAAGCAAATAGCATTATTATTATTATTATTATTATTATAACAAAAATTTTCAATAAGATACTTTAACTTGCTTTAAATGTTAATTAAGTACAGTTTTCACGCAGTTTCAGTCCGAAATTAACGCTCTAAATGAAAGCGCTCCTTTAGCGATGTGTGCAACGCTGCCTGAAACATCATCAAGAGACCCCAAGTCGGCGAGGGCATTTCCAACCATAATCGGTGGTAAAGAATAAATAGAGATTTTTCCCAAGTTTTACATCCAAATAAAGTGTTTAACCTCCTCTAGGACTCGTTAAGGATTAAAATAATCTTTAAAGTACGTAATTTGCATGAACGTTTTGGGAGTTAGGTGCATTTTAGTTGGGGTAGGTTGCTAGTTAAACATAGAATATTAATAAAAATTATTAATTTCATATCATACATGAAGCCTGCGACATTTCAGCCGTCATATTTTACAGCATCATAATAATGGCAGTTTATAATAATAAATTAAAAATGTAAAAATAATTCCATAATGAAATTAAATATCCTATGCCCATTCATTATCTGAAAAAGAGAATCTTCACTAACAATAGTTCAATGGTTATGTCTCCAGTGAGGTCAGCTGCCTTAACCTGTAGCTGTTACACCAGATAGGCATATTCGTCTTGCGACATCGATCGCTTAGGAATCACACGGAGGGCGCAGAGTGAAGAATATCTCCAGCTTCATTTCCTTTTTTTTTTGTTTCTGTGTTGCAAGTTGTGATACGAGTTACATTTGCGTCTGTGATATGAGTTGTACTGCGAGTTACAGCGGACTACATTCATTTATGGCTGCTAAACATAAGCTGACTCTTCGACAAAAGATCAATATCAGTAGTGATGAAAGGGGTAACCAGGTACCTTTTGTCACAAATGGCAAAGAAATATGACTTGGCACCCTCTAGGCTGTTTGGCATCATGAAACAGGAGGAAGCAATTCTGACCGCAGAATTGGAGTGCGGTTCTGTGGAAAAAGTCATCATCAATGTCCCACTTCAGTCGCCCGGATGTGGTTAACAAGCCTCCTCCACTCCTTTCTCTCCTTCTACTTCTCCTGCTCCATTAAGTCTGCCACATCCAATCCAGCTTCTCTAATGTCCTTCCAAATCTGATCCATCCACCTTCTTCTCGGTCTTCCAACGGGTCTCTTTCCCTTAACTTCTGTTTCCAATTCTCTTCTTGCTACCCGTTCCTTTCCCATTCTTTTTACATGTTCAACCCATCTGTCTTTTTTTTTTTACAATTTGCTTTACATCGTACTGACACAGATAGGTCTTATGGCGACGGTGTGATAGGAGAGGGGTAGGAGCGGGAAGGAAACATTTGCCTGGTGTGAAAATGGGAAACCACAGAAAACCATCTTCAAGGCTGCCGACAGTGGGATTCGAACCCTCTATCTCCTGAAAAATACTGATCGCACTTAAGCCACTGCAGCTATCTAGCTCGGTCATCTCAGTCTTACTTTCTGTATCTTCTGTACTAACGGTTCTATATTTAGCTCTTCTCTGATTTTAATATTTTGGATTCTATCTCTTCTTGTCTTTTTAACTGATGTTCTTAAAAATTTCATTTCTGCTGCTTGGATCTTACTATCTTTTCTCTTATTAGTTACCAGCGTTTCTAGTCCGTATGTAATAATTGGTATGAAATACTGTTTATATAATGTTAATTTTGTTTTCTTGGTTACTTTGAAATCCCATAAAAGCTCTCTGACTTGATGATAAAATGTTGTATCTTTACTTAGTCTGTTATTAATTTCAGGGTTGATTTCATTACTTCTATTAATAATGCTACCCAGATATGAAAACTGTTCTATATTCTCTAACCGTTCTGTCATGTTCACGTTGCTTCTCTTTTTCTCTTTTCCACAGTGCATGACTACAGTTTTCTTTTACTAATTACCACTCCAAACTCCTTCCGATTTTCATTCCAAATGTCCAGCCTCCTTTGTACTTCCTTTCCTCCCTTTCCCCAAATCACATCATCATCTGCAAATACCAAAGCATTCACTTCCTCACTACCGATACTCTGTTTTACACGCTTTATGATTTCATCCATCAATATAAAAACAATAATGGCGACAGTGCACCTCCTTGCTTGAGACCTTTCTTTGTATAAAATATTTCGGAGTCACCACTCCCCACTAGTACACTGCTTTTACTCTCATGATACAACATTTTTATCTTGTTAATTAATGATTTTGGTACATTCCTTTTCAGTAGGCATTCCCATACATGTTTTCTCTTAACTTTATCGTAAGCTTTTTCCAAATCCAAAAATACGAAGATGAATTACTTGTTCCTTTCCAGATGTTTTTCCATTATCGTTTGCACTGTAAATATCAAGTCTATTTTTGATCTTGTTCTTTTTCTACCACTTTTTCCCGCACCTGTGGGGTCGCGGGTGCGAACTGTGTTGCACGTGTGGATTTGGTCCTGTAACTGGCTGGATGCCCTTCCTGACGCCAACCCTGACCCTGCATGTGGAGGGATGTAATCACTCTTGTGTGTTTCTGTGGTGATTGGTAGTGTGGTATTTTGTCTGAATATGATGAGAAGAGTGTTGGGACTGACACATATACCCAGTCCACGAGCCAGAAGAATTCATCAGAAGCTATTAAAATCCCCAACCCGGCCGGGAATCGAACCCGGGACCCTCTGAACCGAAGGCCAGTTTGCTAACCATTCAGCCAATGAGTTGGACGAAGTCTGTTGTTGATCTATTTGGTCTAAAGCTGTATTGTTCTTCCTCTGTTTCTATTATATGCCACAGTCTTTTGTCTATGACTCACTCCATTATTTTTAGCCCGTTTGATAATAGGGTTAAACCTTGATAATTTTCACATTTCTTCCTATTTTGAACAATGGTACAATGCTTCCTGCTGCCTTAATCATATCAGCATTGAATTTGTCTTTTCCACTTGCTTTACCTTTGGTTATTGCCTTCACTGCCCTTTCAAGTTCCAACCATGTTGTAGAGTCCTCTTGTTTTTCTCCTCTCCTTCTTCCTCTGAGCAGTCATCCTCATTATAAAGTTTTTCAAAATACTTTGCCATCACCTTTCCATCATGTACAGAAGAATATACGTTCTATACCGTTTGAGGAACTTGGAAAACATTTTCATGAAATGATTCGAGGGAGAAAGAAGTAAGAACTCTCCAATTGACGGTAACATACTTAAACAAAAAGCTTGTGAAGTCGCACTTAAGCTGAGTTTGTTTGATTTTCGTGCTTCTAATGGCTGGTTTGAATGTTTTAAAAAATGGTACAATATTTCGTTCCAAAACATACGCGGCATTGTGTCCTGGAAAAACAATACGTTACCTCGACTTCTTGAAGGATATTATGGGAGTGTTTTACAATTTGCTTTCATCCAAGACATACGCTGTTCGCGGAGAAAAATGCCACAGAGTCAAAAGAAAGTAAAGACTGACAGCATTGTTGTGTGTTAACAGCGACAGAGGTGAAAAATTACCCCCACTAAGACTTCAAGATGCTTCAAGAACACACGTACACTCCCATGTAAATATGATTTTAACAAAAGTGCGTGGATAACATTGGAGATATTTCTAAAATTTTTACGAAGCATGGATGCTAAGATGGGACTGGCAGGAAGGAAGACATTGCTGGTGATAGACAGATGTCCAGCTCATCCTTCAGGTACATCTTTCCTGCAGAATATCAAAGTGGTTTTCTTCCCCCCTGACTACACTAGCCACCTGCAGCCTTTGGAACTTGGCACTACTCATTCTGTGAAAGTGAAGTACAGGAAGGCCCCAGTAATGAGCTGTTTCTTTCATGGAAAGAAATGGGGAAATGCAATTGAACATACTCCAAGCCATGCATATGTTTGTAGCAGCATGGCAACTATTGTTGCCGCCACCAAATTAGGCGGGTGAGGAAAACTGCGCTATCGTCAGATATGGCAACGGCGAAGCGACAGATGGTCGAGAGTCGCTTACCCCTGGGCACGGATTGGCAACGCTGATCGTGCAGTGCTGTCAAAATGAAGCCCATCCTCTCCAGGCCACCTTACCCGAGTCATTCCCTGTCCAGCAGCTGTTGAGCTCGCATCGTAAGTGCAGTTAAAATGGATAATGAATGTGAATTGATTTGGGCTCAAGTCAAGAGAGAAGTGGCAGAGAGGAACAAGACATTCAAAATAAAGGGCGTGGAAAAACTCGCGTCAGAAGCCATCGACCGTGTGACTGGTGCAGATTGGGAAAAATGCTTCAATCGCGCGGAAGATGTTCAAACGGACGATTGGGCCAAGGAAATAGTAAGGGACGAAAGAAAGGAGCCATTCATCATCAGTGTAAAAAACGACTCGACAGGTAGTGAGATGAGTGATGACAGCGACTAAGACTGCCTTGAAGCCAGAAACAGATTCTTACTTCATTGTAAATTAATGTAAACCTATTCTTTAAAGTAGTTCTTTTCCTATATTACTTGGTACAATATACAGTATTCAAATATTTATAATGTAATAAAACTGATACGAATTAATATGTAATCCGAAAGTATTTACAGGGTCCTGCAGCCTGTGCTGGTGCACGCTCCCCGAAGTGTCTCGGCTAGCGACATTTACATGATCGCTTTCCGGGCCATTTTCCAGGAAAATTACAAGACTCACGGAAATATATTTCAGATAAAAAATATAAGTCAGGCGATTTTTTACATTTTTCCCGCAGACAAAATTTTATTGGCTGAAGAAATAAAAACTTGGCTGCTTACTGAAATGTTCAATACATGATTCTACGGATTTAAATTTACTCATTCAAGATTTTATTTTTAATAATTATTTAAAGTGGTTTATATGGACAATAGTTATACCACTGAAATCAGCAGTCTTTTCTGAAGCTTGTAGTATAATTTGTTTTGAAACATTGTATGAAGTAACATCAGAAGCTTGAGAGAGAACAACTTGCCTCGCGCTCCGAAATGATGTGTTCAGTTAGACATTTCTTCGCCAGTTGCTACATAACCTTGGCAACAGCATAATTTCTCTGACCCGCCTAATTTCGTGGCCGCGACAATAGTCACAACTGCTTTGGCTATGCAAGGTTTGGTGCCTCTTCAGAAGTTTTTAATGCAGATGACACTACTGATAACATTGGAGAAGATTGGGAGGTCTAGTGCCACAACATCAAAGAATTTGTTACTTGTGATGATGCAAAGAGACAAAGTTCTGAAGAGGACCCTGCAGAACAAACTTTTGTAGCATTAAGTGGAGGGACTGGATATTGTCCGCCAGTACTTCTCCTCCATCAACAGTCTCTACCAAATTGGGAGAACTGAGACACATCTGGGCAAGAAAAGCAAACTACTGTACTGGACTATTTCAGAAAGTTAAGGTTAATGTGCTTCTTCTCAGAGTTCTCATGAGGCCTCTGTCCCTTCAAGTTAAAATAGCAAGTCAGTAATACCTATTTCTCCTTTCCGTGCTGCAGGTTGTGCTTCCCATGGTCCACTAAGGAATTTGTTTAGTCTGCTGTTTTGTAAATATTTTCTGTTTTTTGTGTTAATTTGAGTTTTTAGCGATGTTCATTTATTATTTCTTGACATTACATTAGTTAAAGACATAAAGTTATTATTATTTCTTGTGATATAGAGCCTATTTTCTGTGAAAATATCAAATCCCCCTGAGATTCATTAAAAAGGGGTTCTACTGTATAGTCAATTTACTGGATAACTTGCCAGGTAGCGTGTTTAGTGCGAGGAAGTTTACTTCACAGATTGTGCTTTGAAGAATACAGATAAAAATATGCCTGTGTTTGAAATGAATGTCAATCAGATTTGAAGAAATCTTCATAAAGAAATGTGAAACTTCCATTATCATGGAAAATATAGCGCTTCTACCATCTGTTGAGTTTCTTACGAACAGCATGTAATTTCCTGACCATCTGACATACGGACCTGAATGAAAATTACAGACCCTCTGCAGTTCTAGATTTTAAAAGCCAAGAAGCAGCCTCCCCATTTGATTTCTCTTGTATTTTTTTTCTTTCTTTGTCTGCTGATATGGATCGTTAGTTATTTCATTCTGATTATAGGTACGTGAAGGCACCATAATTTGGCGTCTGAATTGCATAATTCAAAATATACCAAAGTGAGATCTTTTGTCGAATGTAAGTCCTCTGAAAGCTATGTAGGAGGATAGCTGCGGAGTTTGTAAAGGATGCTACTTGCCACTCTCGTGGAACTGAACAGTAAATACTCGAGAAAATAGGTGCGACAAATTTCCCCCACTTTGAAGTGAAATGGTCAGGGTGCATAAATTATGTGATGACGAGTAAATATGACCTCATATTCTGAGTTTATAGTAAAGACCTTATGATTATTGCTCTTTAGTCGTAAGGAAAAGTAGCCATGTTGCGTGCTCGGTTTAACGCGTGCCGTGTTTTTCAGGTAGAGAAGCACCAGAAGGATATGGCGGCGGCGGCAGAGACGGCGTCGGGGGCCCACGGGTCGCCGCAGTGAACAAAGACCAGAGCCGTGCCCTCTCATCTCATCAGTATCATAGTCATGTAGCATTTCCTTGGTCACCTCACTACCTTCAGTTACCCGCTTCATTGTAATTTGGATTTAAAACTGTATTCATTTTCATAAAATATACATATATTGAAGTTACAAACATGCGTACAGATTGCCCATTCGTCAAAAAGAGTCTGAAATTTTCAGGGAAATTTGCAATAAATTTAGATTTTTCAATTAATTTACCAAAGTCTTCTCAGAAAGAACCCTAACTAGTTCCCTCATTTTACTGTGTAAGAAATTGCACTTGAGCGGTCGCCTGCGGCTACACTGCATCATGGCAGGTGAGTTTTATCATGTCTGTCAAGATGTGACAAAAATATTGTCAGTCTGGTACAGGATGTTCCAAATGTTTGTCTTTAGATTGAAGCCCTGTAGTTGGTGGGTTCCTGTACTTCCGCCGGCTTGAGCAAGGACCTCTTCTGGCAAGATAATTTATAAGCACTGTTCAAATGATCTAGCTACAGGAGACACTAACTGTAGTTTACTATTTTGATGCGATAACGTTTTTTCTCTGAATCCAAGACGATCCCGAATGCAAGACGACTCCCACTTTTTTCCTTCCAAAAATTAAATCAGGCTTAAAAATTGTTTTGTGAAATCGTATGAATGCCTTTCGTATACAGTACACATTTTTAAGACTATCTTTGCCTTCACGCCAACGCCGAACGTTGGCTTTAGTTATGCCGTATTTTCTTGTGGCTGCACAATTATTATTCATTTCTGCAAGTTTCATAACCATTAAATTCAAATTGTCATCATGATATCGAAGAGAACCCATTGAAAATTTGCCGGCAATACCTGTTTCACATGTCTTTCCAATACAACGATCCATCATGATAATATTGTTGCTGTCTGTAAAACTGTTAATTTTACTAAGTGTCAGGTACAGTAGACGCATTATAACTCTGTCACTGACTACCTTTCTAAGAATGTTTTGATGCCATTCTGCAGATTTGAGAAATGTTTTTGTAGAGGCTAATACAGGGACATTTGTATTATTTCCTGAGAACCAGTGACGTTACACAGAGGCACTGTACAACCGGTTGCCGCAGCTAGCATGTAGCCTGTAGGCCTAATAAAGACACAGACCTTGAAAGTAGAGTTTTATGCGCGTGCAGGGGGGTAAGGGAAGCACCGTGGTTACCGTGGTAGATTACAATGATAGGTTGCGAATGCAAGATGGCCCCTTGATTTTTCATACAAGATTTTGAGAAAAAGTCATTTTGGATTCGGAGAAGTACAGTAATTCAGCCTACTGGTATAAATACAGGATTCTGAAGTTACTGATGTGAAGGATGTATTCCTGACAACGTGACTAGGTGTGTTAAGGAGGAGAGTTATCGTAGATAGCTAGAGAACAATTATCGGTGCACAAACAATATTCATTTGTTGAATAAAGCTGGATCCCGTATTTATGGACAAAACCTTCCACAGAGAAATCTACAATGTTAAAGTATTAAGAGGAGTAGATATAGGTTCAGTTCATTACATAGTCAAAATCAAAATTAAGTTCACACCACTAAAAAAGAAACCAAAGCGCAATAAACAAAAGAGGAACTTTGATCCACACCCATTAATTAGGAATGATAAATATAGAGAAGTCACACAAAACATAAAACTGACAGATAACTTAGGACTGGTTCCAATTCTCAGGCAACAAGCTGAAAATTTAGCCCCATGCTAAAGACATGCCTGGTGGACCTCAGAATGTGACAAAATTTATGAAGAAAAACATCAGGCATGGTTAAAATTTCAAACACACATAACAGAAGAAAGTGCAACCAACCTCAAAAATGTCAGGAAAAAGTTTACACAAATTATCAGGCAAACCAAGAGACAATCACAGAAAGATCTAATCAACTCAATAGAAGAAAACCAATTCCAGAGACTTTTACAAAATGTTTGGAAGACAAGTACAAAAATTTGCCCCTCGCACATTAATGCTGAAAAGTGAGGATGGAAAAACGACACACAATGACAAGCAAAATGCCGAAATCATGGCAAAAGCATTCATTAAACTTTTGAATTGTGAAGAACCTCAGGAACTTTTAGCAATTAATGCAGACACGCCCATCAAAACTGTTGTATAAAAGGAACTTGATATACAAGACACAACATAAAAGTTTATTACTTGGAAATTTTCATACAGTATGTACACAAAAGGAATGAAACTTCTCTTGATGTTTAATGTGCTCCACACGTTCAGTGATAACATAAATTAGTAGACTGAGGGTCTGAAACTATTTACATTTATACACAGTAATATTTATATGTACATTGAGTTTTATCTTGCTAAGATAGGCTGCTCGGATGGATGAATGTCTGTGATAGTTGACGACTGTCTGTAGTTGGTAGAATGACAAGTGGAACATGTAAAAAGTTTGTAGTAGCAGGATGCTAGTTAGGAGTTGTAGAACTTGCAAGGAACTTGCGGTAAAGTTCATGAATAGCAGAATGCTTCGATTGAAGTCGGAGAACTTGCAGGGAACTTGTGTTAAAGTTCATGATTAGCAGAATGCTAGGACAGGATGCATGAGGCAATGTCCTGAAGTGAAAACTCCCGGCCAGAGTTAGTCCACCTGTTCAGAATACTTATTTAAGAGAGTTCCTCCGTGTCTGATATACGGTGTAGTCTGGTCGTTGGACACTGTGGGAGTGCCTGGAGAGGCGGAAACGTCGCTCAATTTATAGCGCTGGCTGACGTCACAGACGATTACGTCAGCGCACTGCAGTCCACCTCGTGGTCTCTCGAAACTTCGATGATGGGCGGGCTGCGGAGCTTGCAGGCGGCGGAGGACACACAACAAAAACCCCGCCTGAACGCATAAACCCCCCCAACAATCCAAGAGGTGGAAACAGCACTCAAAGAGTTGAAAAATTATAAGGCTTCCGGAGAAGACCAAGTTATTACATGTAACTAATCTCATTTTTAGGCCCGTATTGAACTATGCTATGATATATTAACAATTTGTTGGTTATTTTGATCCACCTTTTCAATACAAATTACAGTTTGTGTTGCTAAGTTGTAATGTTACAACACTAATTTACCGGGACATGTTTCGCTTTTATTCATAAGCATCATCAGCCTATACAATTGTCTCAAGGTTTGTCATATTTGGATTGTTGTTACAAATTTCATTACATTGAATGTAAATCTAATTTCAAGTTTTCGCAGAAATGTGGAAATATGCCAGTGATACAGTTCGAACATCCTTACACATGGCCCTAACAAAAATGTGGATAACAGAAAAGTTCCCTGAACATTGGACCACAGCCATAATCCACCCACTCCACCAAAAAGGAGATAAAAGCAATCCAGATAATTACAGAAGTATCTCTCTCTTAGACTGCACATACAAGATTTTCTCCAGAATCCTATACAGGAGAATCAGAGAACAACTAGAGGAAGAATTAGGTGAATACCAAGGAGGCTTCAGACCTTCTTGGAGGAGCTGTGCAGAACAAATCATCACTTTAAAATTACCCATAGCATATTACAAGAAGCAAAACAAACCTCTTGCAATAACCTTTGTGGACTTTAAAAAAGCTTACGACTATATCCATAGACCTTCAATGTTGAAAATTTTAAGAAATTTCGGGCTCCATCCAAAATTAATCAAATTGATTGAACTCACCTTAACCAACACTAAATCAAAAGTCAAGTTCAGAGGGGAATCCTCTGAGCCATTCATCATAAAAACAGGCTTAAGACAAGGAGATTGCTTGTCACCAATGCTGTTCAACTGTGCCTTGGAATATATAATGAGGGAATGGTACAAGAGTAACCCAAAGAACTTCCGAATTGGAAGACCCAAAGACAACATAAGTATAAATTGCCTAGGTTTTGCCGATGACCTTGCTCTCTTGTCCAACAATATTCAGGAAACCAGACAAGTTATATCACTACAGGAAATAGCACAGAAAATTGGTCTTGGAATATCTTTTGAAAAGACAGTAATCATGTTTACTGACCCACCACTCATAAAAAAAATTACCATAGGAAACCAAGAAATCAAAATTGTAGATAAATTTAAATATCTGGGAGAAATCATAACATATAACCTCAGTGAAAAGCCAGAATGGTATAACAGAATAAATAAACTGACCAGAGCACAATATGTCACCAAGAATACCTACAACAAGAAGGGCCTGTGTCAATAACAACAAAATTAAAAAATTACAGAACAGTCACTCAACCAGAAATAACATACGCAAGCGAAACCATCTTCAAAACAACTAACACTGCACAAATAGACAAAATACTCAAGATAGAGACAAGAATCATTAGAACGTTGCATCAACAAATCATACCAAAAAGTTGGACACTGGACAGTAGCTTCTAATGAAACAGTCTACAAGGAAATAGAACCAGTAATGAGCACAATCAGGAAGTAACGCATTTCATTTTGTGGACTTCTAATCAGGACACCAGAGAACAGGATCATCAGGAGAATAATAGAAAAATTATGGAATAGTAAGTGCAACATTAAGTGGATTACAGAAATCAAGGAAGATATGAACTACAAATTACCGTGAAAGACCTAAGAACAAAACCGACAAAATCAAGAAACTCGCAGACAAACAAACCAGACTGCAAATCAGAATCAACAAACAGACAATAGGATGGGTGATTTCCGATGAAGAAAGAAGGATAAGATCAGAGAGAATGAAGAAGTACTGGGCTGACAAGAAACTGAAAAATTCTTTGTATAAAGTTGGATAGAGTAGTCCAATGAAGGCCATAAAATGTAAATAATAATAATAATAAAGCTATTTTCATGGGCAAGTAGTGATGAAGGTTCATTCTGGGTGTTGTGAGCCTGTGTAACGTGTTGCTTTGGTCATTGGACCAAGAAACCAAGGAGTGGGCCTGAGGCCGCTTACCTTCTGTTGTGTGATCAATTGAGATCTTGTGGGGAATCCAAACAGCTGCATTAGTTAGCTGTTGTTGTTGTCTTTTACATCTTGCCTTATACTTCGTGTTACTTGGAGAGCGTGAAGAAGTGTGAAGAAGTGTGAAGATCATTCCTGAACACGCGTAAAGGAAATGGATTCTGTTTCTAGCCTTTTCAGGAACAAGTACAGCACATTACTTTTTGGTGGGTGGGCAATGTCTATGAAATGTGTGTTGTTTATATTTTCATTGTAACACACCTCACGTGTGCAGCTAGCGGGAAGCTCCTCTATGTGGCCTGAATATCCCTCACCCTGTATGTACAGTACCGTGCAAATAAAAATGAGGCAATATACCGTATTTACGCGAATAATCCTTGCATATTTTTTAAAACAAAATGAGGCACGAAATTGGGGTGCAACTTTTATTTGAATCAAGGTTGGCAAGTCTTTGATGTTGTACAGTTACGCTTTGTGTAACCGCAGATGGAAGAAAACTGCTCTCGTGTCATATTTAAACAGAAAACAATTCAGACTTTTAATTTAAAACTATGTTTATTTTTTTTTTAAATAGCATTTTACAGAGTAATTTAAATTCAAAATTTCTCCATGTTACGATAGAATGAGTCTTCCGGAACTTTCTTTCACTTCGGTGTGTCGACAGTTGCTAAGTTCGAGTGAAATTGTCATTCTTTTGTATTCAGCGTTTTTAAGGAACGCCACAATATCATGAACCAGGCAGTGTGCGGAGAAGCAGAATCCGCGAACACTGACAATACCAACAGTTGCTGAAAAAGCGTGGCTCATAATTATAATCAGTTTGTATACACGAAACAATACTGTTAATGCCAGTGAAACTGCATTATTTTTCATGCGTAGCCAAAACGGGGATGGGATCAGTGTACTCTGTTGCAATGCAGACGGAAGCGAAACACTTCCTCCGTCATAGGAAAGCTCGATAAGCCACGATGTTTTAAGGGCGTCGGGTATTTTCCGTCCAAGTACAAGGCATCTAAAAATGTAAACGGTACAGTAAACCAAACTATAAGGCTCTTGCACAGGGGAGGCAGCGTAATTTGTCCTTGTGACGCGGCAAGGGTTGTTATTTCTGAAGCACGAGTTGGCAGTTAATTTGAAATCACATTATTCGAAGTTAGATTTTTGCGTCCCAAAGAGTTTGAATTAACGAGGTTTTACTGTATCACAAAACTAACATCAGTGTTCGCATTGTTTGCATTTCACTAAAAGAATTATCCACCACCGGTCGTGTTAATTCGAGTAAAAAGAGACCGCGTGTGAAAAGTGTTTTAATGTTAATTTTTAACATCAATAATTTCAATACGGAACAATGAAATTTTTATCTTTAAAAGTGTTTTAGACGTGGAGTGTGACGAATTTGTAAGTGAGGATTCTAGTGATGCAAGAGGCGACGAATCTTCCGATCTACAGGGAATCGAGCCTATTGCAAGTTCAGATTAATGAAATACCTAGGCCTACTTGCTAATTTTCATGGCAAATATATTTTATAGCAGTGATAATGTATTTTTATCATCTCAAATATGTTCGGGCAGAGCAGCTATATTCGTAAATTTACACGTTCACATTTGTGTTTATGCCTACCTTACTCCTTCAATGAAAGGAATTTTAGTTCATTTCATTTTTTTTCAAAATGATCCTTCCTAAAATTAGGGCGCAGGGATCCAACGGTTCGCAACAGTGTGCTTAATTCTTGTATCCCACACTCCCCATGCTTTCTTTGCTCTTGTTATTCATTGGTAATTAATCTCTGTGACAATTGTTTCAGGTTTAATTGTATCTATTTCGATGTGTATCGCTTTTGAGGAATTTCAAGGTTTCCTTGTTTGATAAGTAATACATACCATCAAACAGGGTTACTTTGTAGCAATTGAAGCTTTCACAGCCGGCGTTACAAATCATGTCAGCGTTTTCCGGACTTGTAGGCCCTGGTCCAGGAGCGAGTGAATGTCCCGACGTTTCACAGGCCGTGACATAAAGTACAGCAACACCGAAGTACTGTCAACTACTGTGTCTTATCACGCCCGGCTACAGAGGGAAGCCATTGAAATCCTAAAGCACACCAACAGCTTCAACCGTAACGAGGAATCTGAACGGGTAAACAAAGCCTGGTTTCCAGTCTTGAAAGCTCTAAATCCTGAAGGACACGATAGCCGTGGCAGGCCAGAAGAAAGCAGCGGGTGATCAGCTGCCTGTCTCCGCCAAGGCAGGTTGATGTACACCGGGCTCCCTAACGCTTCAACTATTGGCCGAAGAACAGCCAATCAGCGACCGCCCCCCCACCACGGCGGCCAATAGGCGAGCAGCGTACCGTATCCTGCACTATATAAATAGGTGGTATTACAACAGCACTTCATTCCACTGAGAGCTTCGCTGCTATCGAAGTCAGTCGGAACCCTTGACAATGCCGAACGCAGTCTTCGGTGAAACGTCGGGACATTCACTCGCTCCTGGACCACGGCCTACAAGCCCGGAAAATGCTGACAGGGTTACTTTGGACACAATGCAGGTCTTTCTTTTTTTTTTTTTGTGTGTATGTGTTTCTCTGGTCTCTAATTCATCATGGCAAAAGGTAGTTTTGGTTTTGTCATGTTGCTAGGAACATGACTAATGAGTTTACATCACTTCCTGTTGTGTTCAGTTGTTGGAGGGAAAGGAGAATCCAGGATTGTTTCTGCTGTTTTTGGAAGGTATGTCAAACTTTCTATACTATCTCCCCAATGTAGCTTAAAATTGTCTGTTTTATCCTACAAATACATTGTTGATATTGTTGAGATAAATTTGCAACAGTAATGAAATTTGTGCAAACGTTGGCTTTCCTAATAATGGAGGTTAATTTTGGGGGGGCAATTTTGGGCAGTTACCACACACAAATCCCACATCATTAATGCTATTTCACATTTATATTTTACTCACTGCACTGTTGTTGATTATCAAGTTAGCAGATAATTTTGTGTGTTCTCTTCCAATTTTGAGGTTAAGAATCAGGAATAGGTTAGAATTTGAAATATCCACATAACCTCTACTGGGTACTCATTGTCAATTGTACTCTTCTTTCTTCATCTTTTTCTTTGAAGAATTCCAAGATATTATTCTCCTGGTGGGAAGAGGAAGTATAAAAACTTTGCAGAATGTACAGTGGCTGCTGCTATTGAAGGAGTCAGGAAGGAAAAAGTGTCATTACGGGAGGCGGCAGCACATTTCAAAATATCTCCTACTATTTGTCACAGGGTAAATCTGCCAGAAAATGATGTTCCTGTGTTTGGACGGCCGAGCATCTTCAGCGCTGAAGAGGAACTGGTATTCGTTCAGCATCTTATGTTATGCTTTCCAGTTTTTTAAACTGGATCTCAGTTATCTCATGAAAGCGAGTTTGGACAGCTCAGGAAGAGATGTTCCTAGGTTTTGAGAACAACCTACCAGGTGTTGATTGGGCAACAAGCTTTCTGAAAAGCAGTGTTGATAAGTTATCATCAGATATTTCAACAGAATGTGCAAAGATTTCATCTGACGTTGTCAGACTGTTTTTTGAAAACCTAAACGAAAGTCTTGATGATGTGCCAGCCTCGCACATTCTGAACTATGACGAGACAAATTTATCGGATTAGCCAGGACGACAGAATCTTATCTCTAGAAGGGGAATCAAATACACTGAATGGGTTTTAAATACCACTAAGACTGCCATTTCCCGGATCAGCAGATGGGAATCCATTGCCTCCTCACAAAGCACGGGAAATATTGGACCACTGGTGCCAGGGGCTAGATACAATCAAGCATTATCTGGGTGGTTTAATGCCATTCTTGTACCTTGGGCAAAAAAGCTTGAAGGTAGGTGTCAATTTATCTTCCCATTTTTCCAAGCTGGCACCTGTTTGTCTTTGAACATTTTGTTTATCTGTCTTCCCCCAAACTCCACACATTTACTCCAAACTTTGGACCACTTAACAGATACTGACAAGATATACTAACGGATTGGAAAGTATTTTTTTCTTCCTAAAGACTGTTTTCCTGAGCTTTTAGACCGGCTTATGTTCAGATTACATGAAGGAGGATGAAGTTTTGATTCAGGGCTTGTGGAGTACATCCTCTTGATGAAGGGAGAGTGCTAGAAAAGATGCCAGAAGAGAGGACCGGTATGCTTCCTTTGCTGTGGTAGATATGTTTGAAAAGTTGCGATGAGAGACACCAACAAGGAAGAAAATTAATATCCAGCCTGGAAAGAGTATTACACTGCCAGAACCTGCAATTGCTACCACCAGAAAGCCTGCCAATGACACCTCCGCCAACTGCTGCTCGGCCAAAACAGCACATTCGTACATCCTCCAGCCAAGCATATGAAGCAGGTGACTGGGTGATTGTCCTAAGGAAACAAGGAGTTATGCTGGCCAGATCATCACCAAAAATGTTTCTCTGGCATATTGCAGAAAACAGATTTCGGTGGGCAGACCCTGAGGATGTAGACACAGTGAACATAGACTGTGTTTATTCTAAATTGAGCAAACCTTCCATTCACATGAAGAATGACAGAGTAATATGCATTATATTCTCTGCATAAAAGATGAATGGGCTAAAAATGTATTAACCTAGAAATGTCATTTTATCCATCTTTCGTCATTTTAGTTGTAAGTTTGCTATTTTAAATGATAATACTGCTAAATCAAGACTATTTCCTTTAGAAAAGATAGCCATTTTTCTCGTGTGGTGAAATACTTTAAATTGAATATTAAAACATATAAAATTGACTTTGATTTATGTATCTGGTTTATACAATTATAATTATCAAGAATATTGTTTTTGTGTTTTCATTTAAAATTTGTTTTAGCTAACTTTTCTAACTTATTTCTCTATACTAGCATGTCCAAACTTATCCCAGTGTGTGTACAGACAGCTATCATGTGTTTTATAATGTACCAATGTCCAATGTTAGGGGTAGCAGTGGACACTAATAAAAAAAATTATTTCTAATTTCAGTGCACTAATTTGTTGAAGATTACAACATGTAAGTTAAGATCATGATTAAGGTAATGCAGCAGTTTTTCTCCATGTGGAGTGAACAATTTTAATATTATAACGAACAAAGTTGCCCCGTTTGGCGGTATGTGTATGACTACCAGGAAGCGTAGCATTATCTCAGAATACTTCCACAACATGTCAGTGTAGGTAATATAAATAGAATTAATCAGCGGCACAAACAGACTGGCTCAGTTTCAAAGAAGAAAACGGTCATTGTCGAAGGGGGGGACTGACTTCACCAACTGATGAATATTTTCTCCTCACAAAAACAAAATACGTCAGGCTCTGAATGCGCAGGTGTGGCAGCTGGAAGGACACCACCTAACAGGAGAAATGTGTGGAGAATGCATCCCTTTGAAGTGCAGGGGCAACAACTTGAGCACGTTTACAACAGACTGTAAAACATCCCTTGACGACGATGTTTTGGGGTGTTTCACTCGTGGAGGACCAGGAGTAGATGGATGGTAGGCTACATACAAATCTTCATTGCGTCTCGAAATACCATTATGTGAGGATGTTGAGAGCTATAATATTATCACATGGTGGTTTTTCTAGGCGCAGCAATGAAATAATGGTGGTGAGTTGAGGAAGAGGTTTCCAGCTGGTGACATCAAAATTTTTCTCTTTGTCATACTTCTAAAAAGAGAGAACAATATTCGTGTCTCAGAGAGGCCAATAGGGGGTATTTGCAAAACTTGATAGTGTGGATTCATAATTAACTTAAAAATATGTGCCCAAAGCTTGTGGAATCTGCATGGAATTTTGTAGAGCAACTTAATCATTATTTCTCCTTTTGAATCTTTCTGTCTCCTTTTTTCTTGCAGTTCTGTCACCTCACCTACTTTCACCACCGGATAATAGAAACATATTACAAATTAATAAAACTTGTGATTGGGGACAGTAGGATAATTATTTCATTACAAATTAATCCAGGCCAACATAAAAACATGATTATTTGTTTATTTGCAATTCAGTACAAATTGGGTGTTATTATTCCTTAGTATTTAACTGTAGAATTATAACCACTTATCGCAAAAGGGGGAATGGAGAAAAACATAACATAGTGTAAGCTACAATCACAGCCTGCAAAGTAGAAGAGCTACCAGCCGATGCTTGATTCCTTTGAAATGTCTCATGGCTCTCCAAATGACAAATTGTAGCCAATATATGCAACGGGAACAGATATAACTTGGAATTGCCGGGCTCAAGACTTTTCTCTTGGTGCACTAAAAATATTACTTAGGAGCAGAAGAGCACAGATCTTTTCCATTCTCCATAAAACTAAGACAGACTCATAACTTGGTTGGGGTACTTCTATACTGTACGCTGTGAACATCCAGTAGACCTACCTGTCTCAGAAGTTCTGCGATTACTGTCTCTGTTCTTCCCTCGGACAGGTTTTGTGTATTATCCTTTCAAAAAGAGTAAGAGATTCATTTGAATTACTTCAGATTCTAGTTTGGATTACCATAGCTCCTTCAAGTATAGTCATTCCATGTAATTTCCTAACTCGAGAACCGTGGACACTTTGTACGTTCATCAGCAATACATTCCAACATCAAGTGGCCTTGCTCCTGCTTGTCCCCCTGAGGGTGGGGGACGCACCTGTAGAATACACCCGCGGTATTCCCTGCCTGTTGTAAGAGGCGACTACAAGGTGCTCTCAACTTGGGGGTGTGGATTGGCGACCACGGGGCCCTTAGCTGAGTCTTGGCATTGCTTCCACTTGTGCCCGGCTCCTCACTTTCGTCTATCCTGTCCGACCTCCGTTGGTCAACTCTTGTTCTTTTCCGACCCCGACTGTATTAGAGCAACATCACAGTACCGGTTTCGACCCCTCGAGGGTCATCCTCAGCTGTCATATACAAATATAATTATTAAAACATCACATTGGAAGGTGTTGTACGTACATGAAAATTGACCCAATTTGACAGGCCGTTTAAAATAAGTTGTATGTTAAAATGGTAAAATAGATCCTCTCTTCTTCAGTTATAAAAAGATTATGTAATGTGAGAGGCATGACACTACAATGTTCCTGTTGATTTGATAAGCGTAAACTAAGATTTTTACTATTGTATATGCATTGATGTTCATAGAGTAATCACTATTTTATGTTAAAACTTATAATTAATTATTAAAAACATTTCAAAATTTTATTCTTCTGGTGATTATGTTGCATATTACATGATGTCCTTCTGTTGGTAGTATGTGTATCTTGAAGTGATCTGGACACTGTCTATGAAGAAATAGGTCGTAGTTTAATGTTCGGTTCGATAGATTGTCTATGTACTATATTCATAGTATATACTAAATGCTGAGTTAATAGTAATGCGTGTTGTAAGTATAAAAATTTTGTTTAGTTTGAGACTGTCATCATGGATAAAGACGAATACATAACCAAAACCAAAACTTGTTTCCAAGATAAAACTTTTCAAGTTAAAAACAAAGACCCTACTAACAGCATCCAAAGAAATCTAAAAACTTTACTAAAAAATACCCATTTTCTTTTAAACGAACAAGAAACTATGAAACTCATCACAATGAACCCAGGACTACCTACTGCTAAAGCATACCCAAAGATTCATAAAGACAATATTCCAATGAGGCCCATAATAAACTATAAACCAAGTCCTACTTACAAATTATCACAATTTATCCAAGCATTTCTCAAAAAACATTATGTATTTTTAGCTTAAGAAAACAATAAGAAACTCAATAGAATTCTGCAATATCACTAAAGAAATAAAAATAGAACAACACCATAGACTAGCATCATATGACATAATAAATATGTACCCCAACAGCAAACTCGGTAATTTAGAAATAGAGTTCATAAAATTACTTCACTTTGCTATCAACAACAATTATTTCAAATTTCATGACACTATATATCTCCAAAAAGGATTACCTATAGGATCCCCAACATCAGGTATATTGGCTGAAATCTATATAGATCACATGGAACACCAAGAAATCCAAAAACTAGATAATATCCTCTTCTGGTGTAGATTTGTAGATGATGTATTTGTTATAATAGACAATAGACACACTAATGAAACCAAAATTTTAGAACAATTAAATGGAATAGATCCCCATATAAAATTCACCACGGAAACAGAAAACAATTACACCATAAACTATCTAGACATATCTATAACCAGGCACAATGACCATTTAACATACAAAATATATAGAAAGCCCAATCACACATCCAATACAATAAAAATAGACTCTACCCACCCTAACACACACAAGAAAGCGCATATTATAGTATGATATATAGAGCTTACAACATACCACTAACAAAAAAAAGAACTGAATAAAGAACTTAATTTAATCCATGAAATAGCCAGACAGAATGGGTATAAAAAAGAAATGATCAGTAAGATCATATACAAAATAAAAAATCAATCCAAATTGATCAGAACTGAAAAAACCAAAAAGGACTACGTACTATTCACCTATAATAACAGCAATATACATCCCATAACGAACATCTTTAAAAAACGAGGCCTAAAAATAGCTTATAAAACCACACGCAGCAATGCCAATATCTTACATAATTCTAAATCGGTTAACAATAAAAATCGATACAACCACTCAGGAGTCTATCGCATGAAATGTAACGACTGCCAAGCCAGTTACATAGGACATACTAGGAGGAACTTCCAGATACGATATAACGAACACATCAATGCAATAAAACATAGACATTTTTCAGCCATAGGACAACATATCGAAGACCATAAACACAAATTTACAATATTGAAAATGGCATGCAAATCCTAAGTACTAACCCCAAGAGCCCCTTACTCATTATCATGGAAGAATTTTACATAAACCTAGACCAATACGTCAATCCAAATTTTAACTTGAATGAAATTACAGAAAAAAAACAATTCTTTTTGATGCAGTTATTCCCCTCCTAAAAAGCAATTATCTAAAAAGAGTTAAGAAACAACATCCAATACATATAAAAGAACCGCCCAAAGATACCTCCCAAACTAATCCTACTCCCCCCTACAGCCGCGAGCAGCAGCCCTAGACTAACACGTAACAGAACTCGACGTGCTGCCGTGCAACGCACATAGTGTCAAAACCCAGTGTAAGTACAACATACAAAAACTTTACTTTTTACAAATCTATTAAACGCCGTTTCTTACACAATTCATTTCTATTTACAGATATCACAGCCTACAACATATAGGAAGAAGCCTACACGCTATCATTTAAGACATTAAAAATGTAAACCATTTGACACTTACCATAGCATATAACGTCACATTAAGGTGCACGTCGCAAACTAAACAAAACTGTTATACTTACAACACGCATTACTATTAACTCAGCATTTAGTATATACTATGAATATAGTACATAGACAATGCATCGAACCAAACATTAAACTACGACCTATTTCTTCATAGACAGTGTCCAGATCACTTCAAGATACACATACTACGAACAGAAGGACATCTTGCTTGCTTGCTTGCTGATGCTTATTGGGCTGTGTCTACGACATTTCACCCAGTCAATACTCGCTTACGCATGTAAACACACTAGTCTAAATGAAAACACTTCAATTCAATAATTGATGCCTGAACTTGCAAGTAGAAAAACACAAAACACGAAACTTCACTATATCACATAACTACCCCATTTTGCTAGTATAGACTGTTGTCATACGGGAAACTTCCAATCTTGCAATCACACTGCGTTTAAAGCGTCACCCACACGAAGAATCCAAAATAGCACTCACAAGTAATACACTAATGATATGAGGAATCACTCAAATGGAACCTGAGAAAGCATGAGTAATTCTCACTGGATATTATAGACAAAATTATAACACGATCTTGGCTTCATCTAGAAACAAATTTAGCACTCTAATAATCTCTTCTGTAGGATTACAGAGCAAACAAGAAACACTGGTAGGAAAAACCTGCTTAAGTCGCTGGAGGTTAGCCATAAGTTTTTTACGTTGGTTAGCATACAAAGAACATTCAAAGAGGATGTGATTAGAATCGCCATTACGGATATCTGTACCACACAAACAGTTGGTATCTTGCGTTAAATGGAACCGTGATCGATATTGTGGTGTGAGGGCATGATTAAACCGTAACCGAATGATGTTAATAATATGTCGTCTAGTATAAGATCCTCGTATAAACCAAGGTTTAACTAAAAGGCTTGGTTGTAAATGATAATAAAATTTACCTTTGACTTGTGCAGTTTGTCGGAAGAAATTCTGCCAGTCTGAACGTCCCTCCTGTCGAAAAATAACTACATAATCAGAAGCTGGAACCATATTGTTAGTATTCGGAACAGGAAGACGAGAAGCTTGTTTTGCAAAACAGTCTGCTTTTTCATTACCGGCGATACCCACGTGACCTGGTACCCATACTAAAGTTATGGAAATACCGACATTGTCAAGCATATAAAGGATACTCTTGACATTGTAAATATACCAATTATTGGATAACTCATCAGAAACCAAAGATTGTAATGCACTCAGCGAATCCGTATAGATTGTAGCTCGCGTATATCCCTTTCGCTGAACAAAAAGTAAGGCTTGCTGTATGGCAAATAGCTCCGCCGTAAAAATCGAACAGTCACTAGGCAAACCATATTGTTCACTAAAATTTAGAGAAGGTATATAATAAGCGGAACCGACTCCATTAATGTTCTTTGCCCCATCTGTAAAAATGTTTATGCTTCGTGGAATATGAGAAAATTTCACTCGTTTAACTGGACATATCTCGATCCCCTGCAGACAAGGAAATGTAGTAGAGCCAGGACGCATAGGCCAAATGATTTGAGGCTTAAAATGAGAAACCGGATAGGGTAAAGTATAGGGTAGTAAAGTAGCACTGTGTATTAAGGTACACTGCTTCGACTTTAATGTATTAAATGCATGAAACAATGCAGGCAATCTGCTTAAACCCTGGCGCCTAACTGAATAATACTCCGAGAGTAACTGTAACTTCGGAATTAGAGGATGACTTGTGAATGAAAACTTTTTAAGTAAATATTTCGTTGCAAGTATTTTTCTACGTACTTGTAAGGGAGCTTCGCAGGCTTCAACGAGGAGGGCATTGGTAGGTGTGGATTTTAACAGAAGGACATCGTGTAATAAGCAACTCACCAGAAGAATAAAATAAAACGTCATACCGTGCCTGGCATCTAGCGACAACTCTCTTAACTACCTCGTTTAAAAAAAGATACTGTGCACTATCTAGTGACAGCGTTCCTAACTACTTCGTCATAAAGACTTCATGTCTATGATTCTGTCGATTATGCAGAGCCACTTTGAACAAAGGTAACTCATGGTAGTAAAATGCAGATCGGTGATGATTGATCGATTTATATAGTTCAGTTGCTTGCTCGCCGTGAGGCACGACGGTCGTGTGTTAGTGACAAGGTCTGTCTAGGGAGGTCAGGTCACGAATGCTACTTATGGAGCCGCCATATTGGGTCTTTAAGGGAGCGTAACCAAAGGCAAGTGTATTCGAATTTAGAGGATTTCGGTGCCATACATTGAAAGAAAAACAAAATACCAACTATTTTTCATAAAGAATTTAACTGGCCATCTACTGGTTATGTATATATAACTGTATAACACTTAAATGATATGAATACATTCACAGCTATTTGAATAGGGAGATAATTAACAGAGCCTGTTTTTTGTTAATTTTCTTTTTTGAGAAACAAGAATCAACAGAAAAGCTCATGTTCTTCTCTTTTACTTCCTTACAACTTGGTCTTACTGTGTTTCATATTAATATCATCTGTCAAATACGTAATCTTATTGACAGAAACTTAGAAATCTGTACAGTACCTGTCTTATATTATGATTATCGGTACATGAAATACTGAACTTGAAGTACTGTAATTAAGGTACTAAAATACAGTTGTAATAAATTACCTTCAGCGTTTTCTTTATTAAGAAAGTAATTACCGATACTGCGTTTCTAAAAGGTTACCCCAGTACGTTGACAAACGCTGAATGCCTCTTGAGTTGAGTGCATTAAATTATGTACCGGTATGGTTACTCTTCTTATCCATGCATGTGGTATTTCTTTGGGTTCTAAGACAAAAATATTCTGCACATATGCAACAAGAGTGATGTTCTTAGCTACTCTTAACTGTTTTATTGATAACCCATGCAGCTATATAGTAAAAAGTGGTGGTGGTGATTATTGTTTTAAGAGGAAGTACAACTGGACAACCATCCTCTATAAACACTAATCAGAAGGAAACAAATGGAAGGGGTCCAACACTTCGAAAAATGAAGGTATCGGCAAAAGAAAGATGAAGACCACAAAGTGCGTGGAAATGAAAAACTTCCTAGGCCTCGAATGCGCTAATGCCGTCGCGGTCGGAAAAGAACAAGTGTTCACCAGGGGAGTTCGGGTGGGCTAGAATAGTGAAAGTAATGTCAAGACTCAGCTAAAGGCCTCGTGGTCACAACCCAAAATAGATTTCCCCTGTGGGTGGGGGCAATAGAACAACACCCACGGTATCCGCTACCTGTCATAAGAGGCGACTGAAAGGGGCGTCAGGAGCTCCTAACTAGGGAGCGTGGGTTGGCGACCACGGGGCTCTTAGCTGAGTCCTAATATTTATGCACATAATAATAATAATAATAATAATAATAATAATAATAATAGTAATAATAATAATAATAATAATAATAATAATGGTTAAGAAAATTAAAGCCATTGGTAGACACGATTCCATAAGAAATAGAAATTCAGTCACTATTAAGTTGAGTTAACCTAGGTTAGGCTATTTTAGGGATTACATTAGAATATTATGTTAGGCTACAATACGTTAAATCACAGTAGTTGGTTAGTGCGTTAGAAGCGAGTGTTGTGATCTATAAGTATTTGTCCAGCCATATAATTTACTCTATAGAATATTTATGATGAGTGCAATTTAGCTGTAATTAATAACTACAGTACAGTATAAGACTGCTATTATCAATGAATTTCTTTTAATGATGGCAAGCTGGACATAAATTGTTGGTTTGAAGTGATAGGCCTATTGTTTGTTGTGATTGTAATTGGTAAATGAACAGGAACAAGCATTTCAAATATCTGTGAAACATTTACACGTTGCATGTAGGGTTAGAAAGATTACTGTCTGTAGTTTTACATGAAAAGGAATAGAATGAAATGGCGTATGGATTTTAGTGCCGGGAGCGTCTGAGGACAAGTTCAGCTCGCCAGGTGCAGGTCTTTTGATTTGACTCCCGTAGGCGACCTGCGCGTCGTGATGAGGATTAAATGATGATGACGACGACACATACACCCGGCCCGCGTGCCAGCGAAATTGACCAGTTAGGGCCTATGGTTAAAATTCCTGAACCTGCCAGGAATCGAACCCGGGACCCCTGTGACCAAAGTCCAGCACGCTAACCTTTTAGCCATGGAGCCGGACATGAAAGGGAAATGTTCATAAACATCAGTACTACTATTACACATTTCCTGTTACTTTTCTTGCTTGTTTTGAAAGACAATTCTCTTTCTTTGGAATGTTTCCTATTATATGTCAAAGACTTGGGTGGATTAGGGACGTTGAAAATTGTTGGGACGGAATTCCACTTGAGTAGTTTCCGTCCATCCATCCTTTTTAGATCAAATTGCGATTCTTCAAAATGATGCTAGAAGAAAATACATAATAAGACCTATAAATATAAAACATCGTTCATATAAACATACTATTCTTCAGGAATAATACGAATGTATAACTTCACTAACCTCGCACAAGACGGAATTATCTGTAGGTTGCCATTTGTCACGCCTAGAATTTTGTACCCACTGAGCTCTCCTTTGCTTATCTCTCGGGAAGCGAAACACTCTAATTCCGTCAGAGGTCTTATTTTGACAATTTAGTGCGGCGCAGTATCCCATTTTCTTTCAAAATACAAGTAATAACTCACATCATTACATCGGGCACGCCCAAAGACTTTAATGATACTTACGATAATACGATATTTGAGACCCAATATGGCCGCCACCGCAAAGGATTGTGGTAGCGTGACCAGACCTCCCTAGACAGACCTTGGTTAGTGATATTGTGAGCGGCGTGTCAGTTGCTAGTGGTGTATAGTGAGTGCAAAGTGAAGGATGGCCGCCTCCAGCGGGGGCCATCGGCCCCTTACAAGTGATCAGTTAATTGTCAGTAAAGAGGTTGAAGTGCATATGGACGATGAATCTATGGATAGTTCTCCTTCAGAATCAGACGCAAACCCAATTACCACCGAGTGATCAACGCGGGCAAACTCCGCAGAATAAGGAAATTTCAACTGATCAAAAAGGTACTCAACTTAGTGATGTAACCCAGTCGTCAAATATGCCAGAGTACTATAATAAGTTCCACTACGGTCCCTATATAGTGTTTGTGCAATCATCCACTGACAAAAATATTGGTCAGTTACACCCCATGGCTTTAGGACGGCGTTTCTATGAGAACGATTTAAATGTAAAATCCCTGCAACGCAAAGGGCGAAATCGCATTCAAGTGACCTTCCAAACGGCAGCACGGGCAAATGCCTTTCTACGAAATCCGATGCTTGAGACTCCTAAAACCTATATTTCCTCCTCTAACGTCCTACGAACAGGACTTATACGAGGCGTTGATAAGAACTTACCGGAGGACGAAATACTACACCAACTTGAATCATCATTGCCTATTAAAGCCATTCAACAACTAAATCGAAAAGTCGTTCAAAACGACAAAATCGAATATTTACTCACAGGATCCATTAAAGTCATTTTTCGAGCGCAGAATTTACCTCCACAAGTGTCGTTGTATAAAGTTTATTTAGATGTTGAGCCATTTATCTTTGCACCTATTAGGTGCCGAAAATGCCAGAGGTACGGACATACCGAAAAAAAACTCTAAAGCACAAGCTTATAGATGTGGCAACAGCACGCTACCAATCAATGCACTGAACATTTCACAAAGTGTGTTTATTGTAAACGGGAGCATTTGACGGGCTCTCCCGAATGTCTGGAGCACAAATACCAGTTACAACTGAAAAAATCATGAGCACTGAATATATCTCCTTTGAAGAAGCGAAATGCAAGCTAGCACTCCCGACATATTATCCGCAACAAAACCCTCAACATTATCCCAAGATCATACTCCTACTCCTCCTGAAAATCCCAGAAAAAGGAAATTTATTTACGCAAGTTATTATGAAATCTCCTCCTCCTCCTCCTCCTCCTCCCCCAGGATATGATAGAAGGGGGTATACGTCCATAATCCGCAATGAAAATATTCCTTTTGAACGACCCGCTTATCAACCAACTACGGCGTCAGATTGCTCAACAGTTCAACCTTCAGCATCTACCTCGCAAAATGTGTATAACAGAGATATGTCGGCCCCACAGGCCCACCCGAAACACAGTAAGAAGGAACACCTTCAAAAAGAAATTCAACAAATATTATTATTATTAATACACACACTGGGCAATGAGCCCCAACTTACTCAGGTCGTTTATAAATTACGAGACCACATAGCAAGCATTCTAGATGTGTATGTTAAACATCCTACAATAGAATGCTAGGAGTGTAATGTCAAAAAAACATGAACTACAATTACTTATTCATGAAACTCTGGCTCATATTCTTATGATTCAAGAAACATGGTTTACTCCACAATCCCACTTTCTTTCTCCCGGGATATAATATTGTACGACAAGATGGCCCCGTCCCTGCTGGCGTAGCGATATGTATACAAACCTCCTTTTCTTATTTGCCTTTTCCAATCCACAATCAGATCTCCCAAACTTATGTTGTTGGCATCGCACATAATGATGTACATTTAGTTAATATATACTGACCCCCTGATATTGATATCTCGACAACACAATGGTCCCATTTTTTTCGCAATTCGATTCTTTATCACATGCTTCGACTACTTCCACCTCAGGCACAACTTATACTCCTTAATTATTATAATGATATTTTACACACTGCGCGCACCCCCACTCAATGGAACGATTTTCATTTAAAACCCATACTGTAACCACATACACTTCCCGATACCCCCGAGAAATGCCGCGGAATAGTACTGAGTTCTGGCCACTGATCTCTATACATGGATCGCTGATGGCAGGTCTCCGCTGCAGGAGAAGTACGCCATGTTGGCGTACCCAACCTAGAGCTCTCCTTATGGGGAAGCAATGATAATATAGTCAATTTTAAGTCGCAATTAATGGCGCATTGGAATAATTAAAAATATAGAGACATGTTCACTCAAAGCATAAGGACATTGGGATCACTGACACGTCATTCCGAGGTCACTAAATCTCCGGGATAGCAATAAACATGAGTGTATAATAACGGCCGACAAATATTAACTTGGGTGCTGAAAACATGCAATTAGCGATCGGTAACACAATACGAGTGAAAACCAGTTTCTGGAAACATTGCTGTAAATTGATACATGTATGCCACGAAATTATGCATTTTAAAAATGATGTACCTATAAACGTAGCTCACTATACAGGCCGAGCTTCGACATATCGTAATCGGTGCTTGATAATAAATTTCTGTTTCCTGTTTCCATGAAATAACGCGAATATTATCAAATTAAAATATCATTGAAGCAAATGTACACATTTATAAAACCAGCAAATATTCAAAACTTGTCAATATATCACATTACCTGCAACTTAATTTACTATTACAGACCTCTTTAATTAAATTCAGCTAGCAAAGCGATATTGATAGTCATCATCAGAAATATGTAACACAAGTTAAAAGAGTCCCAAATACCACGAATAGTATAATGGGATAGCCCCAAACACCCATCACACTTTCCCTCCTCCCACCACTCCAGTGTCTGAAACCCATAATTATTACTGATGTAAATAAGGTATAGAATTCCTCCAGACTTCATTTTCTAAGATTGTTATAAGGTCACGTCAATTATTTCATCGAAACCGTCAGTTTAATTATGAGAAATAAAAAAAATATAAGTAAATCTTTACTTGCAGTTAATGTTCAGTAAAATTGAAAACAGTTGGCTGTACATTACTTCTAAGGTGTACAGTTTGTCCATTTCTATCAAAACAGTCTTCCTCTAGGTGATCCGAGTAGAGAACAGCTGTTTTAGAAGGCTCCCAATTCTCCCGCCTGATAATCCATGATCTTAGAAGTTCGGGTCTCGAGAAAGGAAACCTACAAAAATTAATTGCCATTTTGCTCCCGGAGTATGCGAAAAAAGATACAATAAACCTAAAACTCAAAACACTACCCTAGGAAGATTCTTATGTACAGTATAAAACTCCCCGATGAAATGATTTCTCCTTCTGCTGATCGGTTCTGTTTGTACATCCATAAGCTGAATACTGCGGTATGTTAATACCCCGTAGAATGTTTCTTCATTTATATTTCAGATAAACACATACATATTTAAATTGAATCTTGTAATCCACAAGTATACTACAAGGCAACGAACCTAAATTCGTAAAATACACTACTATTTACTTTGCAATAACACAGCACAGAACACTCGTGGAACTATAATCAGGAGGCCTGGCGACACTGAACTAAGCATAAACAAAGCAAGCGCGCTCCTCGTGGTCTATTGCACCATGCGCTTGCTGCCATCTTACTACGCCAGTCATCTTCTATTCGGCTTACTGCTACCCAAGCTACCAGCCATCCAGGTATAGAGATCAGTGGTTCTGGCATATACAAAACCTTTTGTAAAATCATACTACGGCGACTAATATGGTCGTTAGACTATTAGAATCTTTTTCCCAAATTTCAATATGCCTTCATAAAAGGTCGTAATACCCAAGATCCGATTAATATATTGCTTCTTGATATTCTGCTAGCCCGCTGGAGAAATCAGCACTATTGCTATATTCCAAGATATCAAAAGTGCCTGTGATTCGGCACCGTTACACCTTCTATGGGAAAAACTGGCTGCAAAGGGATTTCGTTTCAAATTTTTATTTATGATGCATCAATTATTTTTGTATCGCACATTAACGATTAAATCACTACACTACAATATCCCAAGTCGACAGACATCGCAATCAATGACTCAAGCCAATTATTTACAACTAAAGCGACATATTGCCAAAACCAAACTTATTTTCAGTACTAAAAAGCGAATTACCTGAAAAATATTTATATCAGCATTAATTTCTCATATCCCTGTAACCCATTTATGGAACGCTATACGAATGATCACAAGAAACTTTCAACAACAATCACGGTGTTCCTTTCCACGAGACATGCTCTATTCCCTTCTTAACTCGCTCACCCCTGATTATACGATACCTTAATTTATTTCACTAGCAAATACAACGCCTTCTTATTTCTCCACCTTAACACAATCAATAACATTCAATGAACTACAAGCTGTTATATCAACTGCAAATAGCTCATCCCCGGGCCTGGACTCAATAACGAACACGATGCTCAAATTCCTCCCTTCTCAGGCACAACTTCTTCTACTCAATTATTATAATGATATCTTACACACAGTGCATACCCCTACTCATTAGAACGATTTTTATTTAAAACCTATATTAAAACCGCATAAACTTCCCGATATTCCAGACCATTTTCGCGGAATAGTATTGAGCTTGTGCATACGCAAAACTTTCTGTAAAATTTTACTTCGGGGATTAATTTGGGTGCTAGATTACTATAACCTGTTTCCCAAGTACCAATTCGCCTTTATAAAAGGACGTAATACCCAGGATCCAATTAATATACTAATTCTTGATATTCTGTTAGCCCGGTGGAGAAAACAGAGTACCATAGCCATATTTTTAGACATAAAAGGTGCTTATGATTCCGTATTGTTACACCTATTATGGGAAAAATTATCCATGAAAGGTTTTCCTTTTAACTTTATTTCCATTCTATATCAATTATTCTCTAATCGCACATTAACAATTAAATCTGCCTACTACCACATTCCGAGTCGACAGACTTCTCATGACTTGCTTCAGGGAGCAATATTAAGTGACATATTATTCGCCTTATACATGAGTGATTTAGAAGAAATAATAACGCCATTTGCTAGAGTGTTAGCCTTCGCAGACGATTTTGTGATTTATGTCACCGACACAAACATTGAAGACTGCCGACAAACGATTTCCACTGTTATGAGAAAAGTATTACATTTGTTCAATAATCACGGCCAACAACTTTCTATTTCAAAGTGTGCAGCAATGATATTCACACATAAACGTGCATTTGACAATAGCCCCATTCGCTTTGACGAATTTAGCATTCCTTTTACTAACCAACATACATATTAAGGTATACGACTCGATCGCAATCTCACTTGGAAATTTCATATTCAGATCTTACGCAGAAAAGCCGATGGTTACCTCAACATTTTAAAAACAGTTATCAGGCGTAAATGGGGAGCAGAACCCTCGCACGCATTAATGCTCTATCGGGCTACTATACGCTCAATTATGGATTATAGTGCTCACATAATAGATACAGCGTCCGAAACTACGTTATCACAACTCAATATAATCAACATAAAGCATTAAGACTTTGTATTGGTGCTCTTAAAACTACCCCCACAAATGCACTTCTGGTTGAAACAAGTGAATGCCCTCTCTTCATTAGACGATTAATGCTTGCAAAAAATATATATATCCTGAAACAACTTACTCGATCGAGTTCCATTCTTATACCCAAACTACGACTTCTTTATGATTATTGTCACCAACGCCCTCCCCAAAACGGCAGATACCCTGCGTTATATCAGGCTTATTCCGAGATGCACGTTTTACGCCCCTCTTTATTACGAACATCTCAATAGGGAACATGCATAATTTTCAAAAATATATTTTTTGAAAAGTACACCAATGAAATAGTACGTAAACGTATTACAATGAGGTAAGTTGCCTTGTTTCCTACCATTAAAAAAATGTTCAAAAGTGCTTTTCCTCAAGGCGAGTGAAACGGCCTCTGACGTAAGCGGCGCGCTGTGACGTCACGATCCAGTACCGCAATCAGCTCTTCCAGCCATTGTGCATCAGCCGTTACTAAAAGCCGATTGTTTATTATTCGTCATCGCGAATACTTCAAAATGACAGAAGAAAGGTTCAAAACAGCACAGTCAGACAATCTATCATGTGTAGATGTCATCATTCTTGAAAAATAGTGACTTTTGTGGCCGCAGAAATTCGCGGATAAAAAGCAAGTTTGTAAGTGGCATTTTTTATATACGTGCAATAACATTACATTTTCGGGCTTTCAGCATTATTAAAGTAAGAAATCGGATTTCAGCACTAACATAAACATACAGGTAGCATTATAGTACTAGTTCACCTCTGTGGTGTAGTGGTTAATGTGATTAGCTGCCACCCCCGGAGGCCCGGTTTCGAATCCCGGCTCTGCCATGTAAGTTGAAAACAAATAGTACGAAGGCTGGATCGGTGTCTACTCAGCCTCGGGAGATCAACTGAGTAGAGGGGTTTCGAATCCTACCTCAGCCATCCTCGAAGTGGTTTCTCGTATTTTCCCACTTCTCCTCCAGGTACCTAAGGCCACGGCCGTTTCCTTCCCTCTTCCTTGTCTATCCCTTCCGATCTTCCCATCCTCCAACAAGGCCCCTGTTGAGCATAGGAGGTGAGGCCGCCTGGGCGAAGTAATGACCCTCCTTACCAGTTGTATCATCATACCCAAAGTCTCACGCTCCAGGACACCGCCCTTGAAGCGCTAGAGGAGAAATCCCTCGCTGAGTGCGAGAGAAAAGCCAAACCTGAAGGATAAACTGATTAAGAAAGAAAGAAAGATCATAGTACTATAGGTCTATAATCTATCATTCCCGAAAAAATATATATTTATGGTTGGGGCAACTGGCCTACCAACTTCCGGGCCCATGAAAGAGAAACATTAAATATCTTGTTGGAGAGAAAAAGTTAACATGATAAAGATACATGACTTCATCTAGTTTTCACAAGTCGGGCTGAGTGGTTCAGACGCTTGAGGTGCTAGCCTTCTGAACCCAACTTGGCAGGTTCGATCCAGGTTCAGTCCGGTGGTAGTTGAAGGTGCTCAAATACGTCAGCCTCGTGTCGGTAGATTTACTGGCACGTAAAAGAACTCCTGCAGGACTAAATTCCTGCACATCGGCGTCTCAGAAAATCGTAGAAGTAGTTAGCGGGGCGTGAAGCCAGTAACATTAATTACATTTGGCTTTTAACAAGCTGAGCATATCACGCAAGAAAAGTGTCTTGGTGACATTTTAGTTGTTCAATACAGGAATGTCTTTGGGTATCGGTACTGTGCCTTTTCCAATTTTTTTGCTATTTGCTTTACATCGCACAGTCGCAGATAGGTCTTATGGTGACGATGGGACAGGAAAGGCCTAGGAATGGGAAGGAAGCGGCCGTGGCCTTAATTAAGGTACAGCCCCAGCATTTTCCTGGTGTGAAAATGGGAAACTACGGAAAAGCATCTTCGGGGCTGCCGACAGTGGGGTTTGAACCCACTATCTCCCGGATGCGTGCTCACAGCTGCGTGCTCCTAACCGCACGGCCAACTCGCCCGGTATTTATATCCTTCGGTTTATTGACTTGGCTTGTATACCCTAAAACTTAGGCTAAGATGGATAATATTTTAAACACCAACATCACTATTTTCACCTGTGTGCAAGTTTGTTATTTATTTCACTAATATTATGATAATTATTATAACTGAGCAATGTTAACTTACAAGACCCCAACAGACAAGCATTGGTTTTGTGTAGAGATATATATTTGTTAAATTCACGTTGTTTTCTTTCATGACGTACACGCCTATTTTTTGTTATATTATAGAGTATTTAGCTATAGCCTAAATTTCTTTACAAATGTGAGCTCTTCAATAAAGACATAAATAACTGTCGCATGCCAAGATAAATTGGTATAATTAGAGCTGTCAATATGGTTCATAACCCCTTTGGTTTATTACCTAGACATGGATCACCCAAAACATAGGTTAGGTTTGGAGAATACTTTAATAATCAGCATTAATTAATGCACTGTTTATTATTTTCATATTCCAAGATGTAAATGAAGCATTTAACTAAAGCATCATACATTAAAATTCAAAGTGTTACCACTAGAACAGCTGATATGGAAAAGTGATTGAAAATTCAAACAAATTTAACTTACGTTAAAATGAATTTTTAAAAAATAAACTGTAGACTTTTCCGATATATCACCAGCATTTCTCCGGCTCGCCAAAATCCATTTCTCCCTAGTTTTAGTGTCTTTGGAACATTTATAAACAATTTGTTTGGGATGGTATGCGATGTGCTATTGCTCATCGGAACTATACAACATTTATAAGTTTTCTGCCTCACTGTCTGCGCAGGATTCATTTTAAGTATAAAATACACCACTCAGATTATTATCCAATGTATAGACTTCGAATTTAACCAAACCAGACACTAACATAAAGTAGAAATACGCTAAGTGTATCCTGCTTCTCACAGCACACTATGAGTTATTTCGTCTGCTAATTCAGTCAACCTGTACGATGATGTCAGACCAATGAGATCGCGTACTTGCGTGACGTGACATTTTCGTACTTTAATTTAGATTTTTATCATGTTTGGAGTTATTTGTACATTCTGATCACATTTTTGAATTCTGCGTGAAATTTTGAATCAGATTAGCATATTTTTAATTAAAACCCCGGATCATGCATGTTCCCTATTACTCATGCATTATTTTCCATACGAAATTCTCAACTTTATACCTCGTATTATTAATCAATCCTCTTCCATAACGCCTCAATCCTCACAACGCATCGCATTAATTACGCCAATAGCAAAGAAACTTCAAAATCTCATCAATCGAAAATGACGTAAATAAATATACAGATGGATCGAAGACTCAACACGACGTAGGAGCAGCCTTCTTGGATTCCAATACATTTACAAGCCTCCATTATCATTTACCAGTCATATAACTATCTTTACGGCTGAACTTTTTGCAATTAGACAAGCATTATTCTATGTTCATCAACATGCTTTCCCTAAGGTAAACAATTTTACGTATTCCCAAAGTGTTCTTCACGCTCTTAGTACCCGCACACAGTCCTATAATGGATATTTATATGAGGGTAAATACATACTATATCAACTCGAACATTCCGGAGTCTACATTAATTTAATATGGATAAATGGACATTCAGCACACCCAGGAAATGATCAAGCAGATCTCGCCGCGAAAGCAGCGAGTAATTCCTTATCTGATCCTCTTCAGATAAAAATACCCCTTACAGATTATTTTCCTATTATCAAACAAGATGCTCGGCAGTCTTGGCAGAATTTATGGCAACATACTGCAAGTACCAAAGGGAAATTCTATTATCAGTTGCAACCCTATATTCCAACGAAACCGTGGTATCTAAACGGCTCTTATACCCGATCACACCTCATTAACATTATACGATTGCGTTTTAACCACGCATTAACACCTGCATACAAATACCGATTTAACATTTCTAACCTCCCATACTGTATTTGTGGACACCCGAACGGCGATAGTAACCACCTGCTCTTTCAATGCCCTGAATATTCATCTTATCAACGTATTTTATGAAAGCAATTAATAAAATTGAGCATACCTTTACAAACAAGTGTTCATTGTTTATTATCATTATCAATCGCTACTGATCTGCATTTAGGGCAGTCGCCCAGGTCGCAGATTGCCTACTGTTGCTTTACTAGCCTTTTCTTGAATGAATGCAAAGAAATTGGAAATTTATTAAACATCACACTTGGTAAGTTATTCCAATCCCTAACTCCCCTTCCTATAAACGAATATTTGCCCCAATGTGTCCTCTTGAATTCCAACTTTATCTTCATATTGTGATCTTTCCTACTTTTAAAGATACCATCCAAATTTATTCGTCTACAGATGTCCTCCCACGCCATCTCTCCACTGTCAGCTCGGAAAATACCACTTAGTCAAGCAGCTAGTCTCCTTTCTCCCAAATCTTCCCAGCCCAAACTTTGCAACATTTTTGACACGCTCCTCTTTTGTCGGAAATCGCCCAGAACAAATCGAGCTGCTTTTCTTTGGATTTTTTCCAGTTCCTGAATCAAGTAATCCTGGTAAGGGTCCCATACAATGGAACCATACTCTAGTTGGGGTCTCACCAGAGACAAATATGCTCTCTCCTTTACATCGTTACTACAACCCCTAAATACTCTCATAACCATGTGCAGAGATTTGTACCCTTTATTTACAATCATATTTATGTGATTACCAACATTAATATCTTTCCTTATATTAATAACTAGGTATTTACAATGAGTCCCAAAGGGAACTTCCACCCCATCAACGCAGTAGTTAAAATTGAGAGGACTTTTCCTATTTGTGAAACTCACAACCATTGCCTACCGTCCATCTCACAACATTGTCGAGGTCATTTTGCAGTTGCTCACAATCTTGTAACTTATTTATTACTCTGTACAGAATAACATCATCTGCGAAAAGCCTTATCTCTGATTCCACTTCTTTACACATATCATTGATATATATAAGAAAGCATAAAGTTCCAATAATACTGCCTTGAGGAATTCCCCTCTTAATTTTTACAGGGACAGATAAAGCTTTACCTACTCTAATTCTCTGAGTTCTATTTTCTAGAAAAAGAGCCACCCATTCAGTCACTCTTTTGTCAAGTCAAAATTGCACTCATTTTTGCCAGCAGTCTCCCATGATCTACCCTATCAAATCACTTAGACAGGTCAATCGCTATACAATCCAATTGACCTCCTGAATTCAGGATATCTGCTATATCTTGCTGGAATCCTACAAGTTGGGCTTCTGTGGAATAAAATTTCCTAAACCCAAACTGCCTTCTATCAAACCAGTTATTAATTTTGCAAACAAGGCTTATATGATCAGAAAGAATGCTTTCCCAAAGCTTACATACAATGTATGTCAAACTAACTGGCCTGTATTTTTCAGCTTTATGTCTATCACCCTTTCCTTTATATACAGGGGCTACTATAGCAACTCTCCATTCATTTGGTAAAGTTCCTTCATGCAAACAATAATCATGTTCAGATATGGCGCTATATCCCAACCCATTTTCTTTAGTATATCCCCCGAAACTTTATCACTTCAAGCTGCTTTTCTAGTTTTCAACTTTTGTATCTTACTGTAAATGTCATTGCTGTCATAGGTAAATTTTAATACTTCTTTAGTATTAGTCGCCTCCACTATCTGGACATTATCCTTGTAACAAACAATATTTACATACTGCTGACTGATACTTCTGCCTTTTGAAGATCCTCGCATACACACTCCCCTCGTTAATGATTCCTTGGGTGTCCTTCTTTGAACCTGTTTCTGCCTTAAAGTACCTATACATACCCTTCCATTTTTCACTAAAATTTGTATGACCATCAATTATGCTTGCCATCATGTTATCCTCAGCTGACTTCTTCGCTAGGTTCAATTTCCTAGTAAGTTCCTTCAATTTCTCCTTACTTCCGTAACCATTTCTAACTCTATTTCGTTCCAACCTGCACCTCCTTCTTAGTATCTTTATTTCGCTGTTACAATATATTGGACCTTTACCATTTCTTACCACCTTTAAAGGTACAAACCTATTTTCACATTCCTCAACAATTTCTTTAAACCCATCCCAGAGTCTGTTTATATTCTTATTTACTATTTTCCACCGATCATAGTTACTTATTAAAAACGCCCTCATGTCTGTTTTTTTCGGCCATATGGTACTGTCTAACACTCCTAATTTTAATCTCTTCCTTTCTTTCACAGTTATTTTTAATTACCACAAAAACAGCTTTGTGATCACTAATACCATCCATTACTTCGGTTTCTCTATAGGGCTCATCGGGTTTTACCAGCACCACATCCAGAATATTCTTCTCTCTAGTTGGTTCCATCACTTTCTGAATCAGGTGCCTTTCCCATATTAACTCATTTGCCAATTGTTGGTCATGCTTCCTGTCGTTCGCATTACCTTCCCAATTGACATTAGGTAAATTGAGATCACCAGCTACGATCACGTTCCTTTCCTTATCGTTTCCCACATAGCTGATTATCTTATCAAATAATTCTGATTCAGCATCTGCGCTACCCTCTCCTGGTCTGTACACTACAAAGACATCAAGTTGCCTATTATCTTTAGAAATGAGCCTTACCTTTAGAATTTCGTGCTTGTCTACTTGAACTTTTTCGTAGCTTACAAATTCTTCTTTCACCAGAATGAATACTCCCCCTCCTACCATTCCTATCCTATATCTACGATACACCCTCCAGTTCCGTGAGAAAATTTCTGCATCCATTATATCATTTCTCAGCCATAATTCAACTCCTATTACAATAGCTGGTAAGTATATATCTATTAAATTACTTAATTCTATTCCTTTCTTTACAATACTTCTACAGTTGAGCACTAACTGTTTTATGTCATCCCTACTTGATTTACAGGTCCCTGTTCCTTTAACACCGCTCCCTAGGCCACCCTGCTTCCCTGAATGTACCTCCCTATATCCCTTCTAAGCAAATTTCCTAACTTGTATGTACCACTGCGGTTTAAGTGAATGCCATCTGAGCGTAGATCCCTATCTCCTACCCACTCGTTAGGATATGGAAATTTCACTCCAGTTTCCCACATATCCACTCCATGTCTCATTTAAATCCCCTATCACCTTCCAGTCAGTATCCCTCCTACACAGTATTCCACTGATAACAATCTCCGCTTCCTTAAACTGCACCCGTGCTGCATTTACCAGATCCCACACATCCCCAACTATGTGCTTATACCTGCTTCTCTTACGTTGTTAGTACCAACGCGAAACACTACCACCTTCTCCTTTCCCTCGTCCTTCCCTTCTACTTTCCTCAACATCTGCCTTAACCTAATTCCTGGATAACACTCTACCCTGGTACCCTTTCCTCCACACACCTTCCCGACATGTCTAGTGATAGAATCCCCCATGACCAAAGGCACAACTCTACCCACCTCATTTGATCCCCTCCCCTCCTGCTCAGTCCTATCTCTCCTGACAGCTCCAGAAGCTACTTCCTCCTCCCTTTTCTCCATCCCATGACCCTGTTCCACCTGTCTTTTCCTATCCACTACTCCACATTTCCCTTTCCTACCTCTTCCCTTTCTCCTACTTCCAAACTTCTCGGCAACAGTTCCCTGTCCCTCATCTTCCCTCGGTTGTTCTACCTGCAGTGACTCGTACCGACTTTACGTTGAAGGTTAGGTCAAATGTTCCACCTTTACAATACCAAGATTCTTTATTAACTAAATATTTACATGATTTTTAATTATATCGGGACATGTTTCGTCTACCTTGTAGACATCATCAGCCATAACAACTTTTGAAAAAAAGCTACAAGGACAAGGACAAAGTAACACATTAAAATAATTCGGATAACCGAATATATCATTTAAAATGGTGAAGAATTCAGAACTGTTTTGAGAACAGCACTTAAGAATACCGTTGACATTAAAATTAAAATTGTCCACATGGGATGATTCAGTAAAAACTTTGCGTTAAAATTCTTCCTTTTTGTGTGATGTGTTAATATATAATATTCTGTTAGGTCGTGAAGGCTTGATAATGAATTGCACAATGTTCATTCCAATAGGATAATAACGATGTATAAGAAATCCAGCGAGCAGATGTTAAAGCCGTCTTATTGGTGTAGTGTTGGCATTTCTTGTTGAGAAGTTAGGTGGAAAATTTGAACGTGATAACGTAATGTGGAATGTGCAGTAGAGGGCCCTAGAATAAGAAAGATAGCTGTTGTTAGTGTTAAAATAGGCAAGTTTTTGTGTCTTGAGATGTAAAGTAATGAAAAAATGAAAAATAAGAAGTGCGGCACATCTGATTACTTACGTTCTCGCCTGTCTGACAGCGACTAGTTCAGTGTGGAAGCCTGTGGTTGACTGAGAGCGAACTATGGAGGTCGTGTGTGTAGGGAGCCGCCATGAGGGGAAATTAGGGGAAGGTTAGGATCAGTAAGCGGGAAGCCGTCACATGGAAGCTTGTTAGTGGGTTTGTCAAAGTAACAACTATTGAGCAATGCCTCAAAAATTACGTTCGCAGTTTCGGAAATTTCATTCAAATTGTGAAAGGGATTGCATTTATGATCTATATTAATATAGATGTTTTCTAAAACATTGAGTAAAGTGCTTTTATTATGAAAATAAAGAATTTTTAAGTCCTGTTCTATGGAAGTGAAGGAATGATTGGACTCTGTCATGTGAGTACTCATGGCGGAGTACCTTCTATGTTTAGCGGCGTTGATATGTTCCTTATATCTAACTGAAAAGCCTCTTCCGGTTTGCCCAATGTAGCTCGCGGAACATTGGTTACACTATAACTTATAAACGCCTGACCTATTATATTTATTCAAAGTGTTGTTAATTTTATGTTGGTTGTAAAAAAGATTAGTATTATTGTTGACTGTTTTAAAAGCAATGTTGATCTTATGTTTCTTGAGGGTGTTGGTGATATCATAAATCTTACTATTTGTATAAGTGAAAGTGGCGTATTTGTCTGTTTTTCTTTTTGTTTCTCTAAGTAAAGTTGAACTGGATTTGTTAGTAACTTTATTGATTATCCTGTCAATGAAATGCCTACTAAAACCATTTTTACTCGCTATTAAGCGGATAAATTCAAGTTCTTTTTTACGATTAGCATTTGATAAAGGGACGTGAAAAGCTCTGTGGATTAAACTATAAAATGTTGCTCTTTTTTGAGATTCCGAATGCGTTGAGTCTTGTCGAATAGTATTAATAGTTTGGGTGGGCTTCCTAAATATGGTATAAGAGAATTTGTTGGAGCTATTGTTAATAGTGACACCTAAGAAGTTTAACGAATTATTGATTTCCGCTTCGGAAGTAAACTTGATCCATGGATCAACTGTTCAAGAACGATATCGCCGTTGGAGACGTTGTGATCTATTAAAGTAAATGTATCATCAACAAAGCGTGTCCAGAATACGATACCTTTAATTTTGTTAAGAATTTTGGAATTTTCCAAGTGGTCTAAATAAATTTCTGCCATTATTCCTGAAGCCGGGGAGCCCATAGGAAGACTATCCTGCTTATAAATTTTCCCATTAAAAGTGAAATAGTTGTTGGAAGTTACAAATTCTAAAATATTTAAAAATTCTTCTATTTCTTGTATGCTTAATTTTCTGTGTTTTAGAAAATTATCCTTGATGATCTTTAAAGTTTTCTTGACTGGTATATTGGAATACATGTTTTTAATGTCAAATGAGTACATTTTTTGTTGCGGCTGTAATTCTAGGTTTTTTGTCAAATTACAAAATTCTATAGAATTCTTGATGGAGTTGGGATTTTCAAATTTGTAGTATTTCTTCAAGAAGTTATGAATAAATTTGGAAGTTTTGTAAGTCGGGCTGTTCCTGTAGTTAACTATGGGTCTTATGGGAATATCTGTTTTGTGGACTTTAGGCAATGCTTTAGCTGTGGGGATACTGGGATTCATATTAATGAGTTGTAATGAGCGGGCGAGACAGAACAGTAAAGAGAACTCTAGCGGCACTCGCCGGAAGTATCTCGAGGACGAGTCTAGTGTACCGTATTTCCTCTTTGGGCAACGCGGACGTCTTACTTATTCTCTTTGCACTCGATGACGTAACGTAACGGCCAAACACACTTGCCGAAGCGACCTGTACCGGCCAATAACAGTCGTTACAAATATCTCTCTAACTATTCATTTTTTCCTCTATATAACACGAGTGTTTTCATCATACAATTGAAAATCTGCTTGCAAAAATGGTGTTCAGCCACTTCTCAAAATTAATAAGATATGACAAAATATGTTTTCTAGTCTCAGGTCAATTCCAGACTCCTACCACAGACTGATTCCTACATTCAGCTATCGTATTTACTCGAATCTAATGCGCACGCTTGATATACAAAATCTGCAAATTTCAATTTTCTAGGCCGAGTTTCATTTGCAGACTTCCCATTATTAAAATATAAGAACGTTAACGTTACGTGTTCTTTGTACGAATTTCAAAACCTGTTCGTCTACCTCAGGATGTTTTTCGCAAGCCGGTGAACTTCCTTCCCGTTGATTTACAAAAAAAAACCTAGCATTAGTGGTTTCGGTCCGTCTCTGTAGTTACTGTGATTAGTTTCAATCCTCGGACGCCCAGGTTCCATTCGGGGCTCTGCCACAAAATATGAAAAGTAGTACGAGGGGTGGAACGGGGTCCACTCAGCCACTGAGTAAAGGGTTCGATTCCTACCTCAGTAATCCTGGCAAGTGGTTTTCCGTGGTTTCCCACTTTTCCTCCAGGCAAATGCCGGGATGGTACCTAACTTACAGCCACGGCCGCTTCCTTCACAGTTGCTTATCTACCTCTTCTGATCTTCCCATCCGCTCACAAGACCCTGTTTAGCATAGCAGATTTACAGTAGGCGAAGCTTTATCTGCCCTCAAGACAGTATTATTGGACTTTTAAGAGTTCTGTCTGTACATTGCTCAGAATTTTAAAAAGCATGGTATTGCTGTATCAGTCTTGACCACAGTAACAAGGAAATGCACTTTATTTCTGTCTGTATGTATGTAGGTATACGCATCACGAGAAAACGGCTAAAGAGAATTTAATGTAAATCGGTATGCAAAGTCGGAGAATAAGTCGCTACAATCTGGGCTACAAATAATTTTAATCACGCTGAGTTCATATGGTAGTTTAGGAGAAGGCCTAACATTTCATTCTCAAATATTTATGTTCTTTACCTGTCGTATCTTAATGAAAATCGGTATGCAAAGTCAGTGAATAAGTCGCTATAATCCATGCTGTAAATAACTGTATTCACGCTGAGTGAAATGGTAGTTTAGGGGAAGGCCTAAAAAGTAATTCTCAAATATTCATGTTATTAGTGGACGTATATATGTAAAAACTATATAACTTCATGCATGCCTTATACATTGTTACCGTACTGACTATTATCACTGAGATATTCATGACTTTGGATTTTTCTTACCAAGTCCATATCAGTGCTGAGTCAAAAGATCTCAGGTAAACAGATTTTAATGAAAAAAGGTATGTAAAGTTGGAGAATAACAGTCTACGCCATAAATAATTTTATAAGACGCCCTAAAATTACAAAGTCGACAGAAAACTGCATGTGAAGGCCTACAATATAGCAAGTACAGTAGTTGAATATATAAAGCTCATCAAATTGATCAACAATAACATTACATTGACCATTCTTTGTTGTGATGTGCTTTATGTCTTCTGTCCCCACTCATCTCTGACAGATAGGATTACTGCTGCGTACTGAGTATTTTCTTTTTCATTGACCTTACGTGGCACCGACACAGATTGGTCTTATGGCGACAATGTGATAGGAAAGGGGCTAGCAGTGTGAAGGAAGCGGCCTTGGCCTTAAGCTACAGCCCCAGCATTTGACTGGTGTGAATATGGGAAACCACGGAATACCATCTTCAGGGCTACCAACAGTGGGGTTCGAATACACTATTTCCCAGATGTAAACTCTCAGCTGCGCGCCGCTAACCACACGGCTAACTCGCGCGGTCGTACCGAGTGTACAGCCAGCCTGAATATTGACGGGAACTAGCTGGGAGTTAGATAACTCTCTTCTTTAGCATGCCATTCCTCTGGTACATAAATTTTCTGACGCTACTGGTATCAGAAATAAATTCGGGCACAACTCACAATAATATAATTGATTAGAAAAAATTTATTAAAACATTCTGTCTCAACTCAACTCTACACTCAACAACACATCGCGCCATTACTCAGCACAAGCAAAAAACAAAAAAAAGCACAGTTTTAGTCACAGAGTAAATATAAATTTAGCACGGTTTCGATGTGAGAAGGTTGGCGACACAATCTCCGAATAAAACAATTGAATAATCAAAAACACTACCAGATATGAAAAATACTACACACACTACGAACTATTTTTCTCATCATGTCAAATTTTAAATGACACTCAATACAGAAGATAAAATTATTAATTCCAGTACCTCCCCTTGTCATAAAAATTTGACCACAAACACAAATAGGAAAAAATAAGCAACATACATAGATAAACATGTGGACACTAATCAACAAGTCCTAACAACTTCCTAAATTTAGAAGTTCCCTCCCCTGACAATGCCTTTGTAAAAATGTCTGCCACGTTTTCATCTGATGGTACATACACAAACTTAACCAATCCCTTGGCCACAATGTCCTTTACAAATAAATAGCGAACATCCATATGTTTAGTTTTTTCAGACACAACATGAGTTGAGCTCACATGTATAGCACCTTGATTATCACAAAGAATTAGAATTGGAACTTTAACGTAATTACAATCATCAAATTCATTGAAAAAATTATGCAACCACAACATTTCCTTTGTGCACATCACCATTGATACAAACTCAGCCTCCACAGTTGAAGTAGCAACAATCTGTTGTTTCTTACTAGACCATATAACTGGACAACCAGCAAATTTGCACACATATCCAGAAATAGATTTCCTGTCCTCAGAGTTAGCATAATCAGCATCACAATAAACACTCATTGAATCATCACTAGCTCTGTAGCATAATTTCACACCTCTTGTTTTCTTCAGATATCTAAACACCTTCTTTATTCTTTGCCAATCTTTTACGCTAGGGTTTTGAGAGTACTGGCTCAACTTGCAGACCGCAAACGATATGTCCGGTCTTGTATTGTTGGCTATATAAAGTAGATTGCCTACAGCCTTTTGATACAAAGTCTGATTACAACTATCAGCCTCCCCTGAAACCCTCTTGTCTCCTACATCCAACGGAGCAACACATCCTTTTGCATTTTCTAGGTTATACTCGTGTATCAGATTATCAATGTATTTGCACTGATCAACATAGACCGCATCTTTGGTTACAGTCATAGACATTGATAAAAAAACTCTTAATTTGCCCCAGATCCTTGAAGTCTAGATAGCGACACAACTCTGACTTAAACCACTCCAAAACTTCAACAATACCAATAGCTATCATATCATCAACATACACTCCAACTAGTATATTTTTACCGAAGTACACACATGGTTCACAAACAGATCTTTTAAGACCGACTGACTTCAAAACACCATCAAAACAAATGTTCCAGTCCTTTGAACTTTGGTGTAAACCATACATGCTCTTCTTTAACTTGTAGACACAGTTGGGTTTTCTTTCAAAAACACTTGGTTGCTCCATAAACACTTCCTCCTTAATGTTACTCTTTAGAAATGCCGCATCTACATCATAATGTTCAATATTCCAACTTTTGACAACCGCAAGAGCAATCAAGATTCTGACAGTCTGACCCCTCAAAACAGGACTGTAAGTATCGTTATAATCAACATCTTCTACCTGCTTATAACCTAAAGCTACAAGCCTAGCCCTGTAAATGTTCTCATTACAATCAAGTCCTTCTTTGATTCTGAACACCCATTTTGTCCCAATAATATTCTTTCCCTTTGGTCTCTCTACCAATTCCCAAAACATATTTTTCTCAAAATTACTTAGTTCCTTCTCCATTGCTGATTTCCATTTTTCACATTCAGGACCAGTCAAAGCTTCCTTGGCACTCTTTGGTAAACTGTCAGTTACAGCAGACACAACATGGAAATTACATCCCATGCAATCCACACACTCTTTTCTGTTTCTGATTCTCTGTGACCTACGTAGTTCAGGAATTATGGGTTCTCCCTGCACTTCAGTATTGATGTTATTCACACTGATTTCAGGACCTATCTCTGGCTCATCTATTACTTGCTCATCAGTTCTGCGCACCAAGTCAGATTCATTATCAGAGTCAAACAAAGTTAAATCTACAACCAATGGTTTCTCACATGACTTAACAGGTAACGCAATAGCAGGTCCTTCCTTAGTTTTCATGGGAAACACTATTTCCTCAAATACTACATTTCTGGACAAAACAACACACTTCTTCTCCAAGTCCCACAGCCTATAACCTCTTCTATTGTCAGGATAGCCCAAAAAGACACATTCCTTTGCTCTAGACTCTAATTTCTCAGCTTTGTTATGATCCTCATATGCCCAGGCACGACATACAAATACTCTCATTCTACAAATTTCCTCATCAGACAATTTTTTGTTAAACCACAACTCATAGGGCACACTGTTTTACACCTATTCTTAATGTAACAGGCAGTATATATCGCCTCACCCCAAAAATTCAAAGGCATGCCTGCATTTAATAACATGCACCGAACTAAAGTCAGAAGCTGTTGATTCAGCCTCTCTGCCACTCCCATTTGCTGGTGTTCGCCTGGTAAAGACAGCCTGTGAACAATACCATTGTCAACAAAGAACTGTTTCAAGTCATTATTACAATATTCTCCTCCCCCATCTGTTTGAACACTTTTCAGTTTTTTATCTTGAATATTCTCAGCTCTTTTCTTGAATGTAATTATTTTTTCAGAAGTCTCACTTTTGTGCTGTAACACACTCACTTCACTGTATCTGGAATAGTCATCTGTCAAGGTTAGGAAATATCCCCCCCCCCCAAGGTTTCAGGCTTTACATAACAAACATCAGAGTAAACAAGTTCTAAGGGAGCTGGTGATTTTTCTAGTCTATCTGGGAAAGAAGCCCTTTAAGCTTTGCCTTTCATGCACACTTCACACTTCTCACTAACTTTCTGTTTGCTAATCAAATCACTGTCAGGCAAATTTTCAGCATGCCCAAAACGGCCATGCCATATTTCTCTTGTTACCATCTTGCAAGCAACTGCACACACAGATTCCTGTTCACCATCACTATCTTGACAGTCAGATTTCTCTAGTTCATACCAATCACATTTGATGATATACATGTCATCTTCTTCTCTTGCATAGGCACTGAACAATTCTTCATCTCCATTCACTTTGACATAAGTAGTCAGCTTTCCATTGTCTATCTCAAAACGCACATTAGTTTCTTCAAGTTGCCTCACTGACAAAATATTATCAGATGCATCTGGAACCCACAGCACTTTGGTTAGTTTCAAAGTCCATCCACCACACTGATCACTTATTTTCAGTACTATGGACCCATTGCCTTTCACATCACATACGACACTTTTCTTTCCCACCTGCACTGAACCTGACACATTTCTTGTAAAGTTGTTCAACAACTCACGGTGAGGTGTAATGTGATGGTTGCAACCATTGTCCACAATCCAAGTGTTTGCATCACTTGACTTTTCGTCCTGTTTACATTCTTTGTCCTCAGGTCCTCTCATCAAATGCACAACATATTTCACTTTCACAGTGCTATTTCCAATCTTCTTTTCTTCTGTCTCTGGTTCTTTCTTCTCTTCATAAGTGGCAACTTTATTCTTGAATTCTCTCTGTGGCTTATTGTTGTCATGGGCATTCCCGTCTGAGCCCCTATTGTCACTTGTACTAGCTTCAGAGTTTCTACACTTAAACGAAGGATGTCCCTCCTTGCCGCAAGAGTAACAAATCACATTTCCTCTTGACTTGGCTTCTCTTACTTTTGGACACTCTCTTGCAAAATGCCCAAGTTGACCACAACAGTGACAGGATCTATCAAAAGAGCTGACTTTTTCACCAGAAAAATTGTGTTTCTTCTCAAAACCATGGAATTTTCCTTTGTTCTTCATAACATAGCTTCTCAATTCTTGATTTTTCTTCTCACGTTCATCCTTCTCTCTCTCTAGTCTATCTTCTTCCAGCAGCAATTTACTCTTCACATTTTCTGACGATAGTTTTTCTTCATTTAACTCCATCACATGGGCAATGCGTTTGTAATTTTCCTGCTTCAAACCTCTCAGCATGTAGGCCGCCAAGTCTTGATCATTGATGTTGGATCCATGATTTCTCAGTTTTCCACTAATTGCTCAACTCGATTCAGATATTCCAAAACAGGTTCATCATGTTTCTTGATGCAGCTTGCCAGTTCGTCCATGGTACTCACAAATTGAAAAGGAGAAATCTTGAAATGGATTGCTTTAAGTCTGTTCCAGGCATGCTTTGCTCGTTCATGTCTGGTTACATCATTCAAGTAACAGTCCTCTACTAACTCCGTCAAGTAACTAAGTGCAGTGGCATTTAGGTCCTCTTCGCCTGCAGTTAAATCTTCATCATCATCATAACCAGGATCGATGGCAGTCCAGCATTTCTTTCTTATTAGGAAAGCCTTCACTCGCTTGCACCACACCACATAGTTTTTCGGCCCAAGTCTCTCAATCTTCGGCTTATCCGCAACTGATGCCATTTTTACTCACGACTTACTGACGCACTGGGCCCATAACCTATCAGAAATAAATTCGGGCACAACTCACAATAATATAATTGATTAGAAAAAAATTTATTAAAACATTCTGTCTCAACTCAACTCTACACTCAACAACACATCGCGCCATTACTCAGCACAAGCAAAAAACAGAAAAAGCACAGTTTTAGTCACAGAGTAAATATAAATTTAGCACGGTTTCGATGTGAGAAGGTTGGCGACACAATCTCCGAATAAAACAACTGAATAATCAAAAACACTACCAGATATGAAAAATACAACACACACTACGAACTATTTTTCTCATCATGTCAAATTTTAAATGACACTCAATACAGAAGATAAAATTATTAATTCCAATAACTGGTACATAACACACTGGTTCACCAAAGCATTCAGGCTATTCAATCCCTACTCCGAGGCACTGATTGGAATGAGCAGACTCCATATTTAACGGAATCAAGGCAGAGGAGTGTTTACGACTGTCTGCGGCCTGGTCATTCCAGCTCTGGAACTTTGGACTGTTAGATCGGCACCGTGATACTGTTCGTTAAAAGTGAGAAAATGTGCGGTTTTTCCTTAGATCGAGTATTTTATATGATAACATTGCTTTTAATCGCTACTTTCCTACTGACGCATTTTTTTTATGACCAATGATGACTTCTGTTAGGAAAACCACAAAGTCAGTCTTCCTGGAAATCCCGTAGCGAAGCACGGGTACATCAGCTAGTCAATGATATGTAGAAAGAAGTGGAATCAGAGATAAGGCTTTTTGCAGATGATGTTATTCTGTAGACAGTAATGAATAAGTTACCGGTACAAGATTGTGAGCAACTGCAAAATGACCTCGATAATGTTGTGAGATGGACAGTAGGCAATGGTATGATAAAAAACGGGGTTAAAAGTCAAGTTGTCAGTTTCACAAACAGGAAAAGTCCTCTCAGTTTTAATTATTGCGTTGATGGGGTGAAAGTTCCTTTTGGGGACCATTGTAAGATCTTCCTTGGGGTACTCACATAAATATGATTGTAAGTAAAGGGTACAGATCTCTGGACATGGTTATGAGGGTATTTAAGGGTTGCAGTAAGGATGTAAAGGAGAGGGCATATAAGTCTGTGGTAAGACCCCGATTAAAGTGTGGGACCCTCACCAGGATTACTTGAAAAAATCGAAATAAAAGAAGCTCGATTTCTTAAGGGTGATTTCCGAGAAACGAGTAGCGTTACGAAAAGTTTGCAAAGTTTTTTGGGAGGAAGAAGACGAGCTGCTCGACTAAGTGGTATGTTCCGAGCTGTCAGTGGAAATGAAATGGCGTATGGCTTTCAATGCCGGGATTGTCCGAGGACATGTTCGGCTCGCTAGTTACAGGTCTTTTGATTTGACACCCGTAGGCGACCTGCGCGTTGTGATGAGGATGAAATGATGATGAAGACGACCGTGCCGGCGAAATTAATCAATGATAGTAAAAATTCCCGACCCTGCCGGGAATGGAACCCATGACCACTGTGACCACGCTAGTCATTTGGCCATGGAGTGTCAGTGGAGAGATGGCGCGGAATGACATCAGTAGACGAATAAGTTTGACTGCTGTCTTTAAAAGCAGGAAAGATCACAATATGAAGATGAAGTTGGAAGTGAAGAGGACAAATATTCCTTTATAGGAAGGGGACTTAGGGATTAGAATAACTTACCAAGGGAGATGTTCAATAAATAGCCACTGGGGCTTACTGGGAGTTAGAACCTCCTCCACCCACGCATTGTTTCTACAAAAGAAAATAAACAGAACCTGGCAATAAACATTCAGAGACATCATTGTAGAACCAACAGATCTGTTGAATCTATGATCTAAGAAGACTCGAAAGTTCGACTTAACTGAACATAGTATTCGCGCACATGCACCTGCATTGTGTTCTACAACCCTTCCCATCGCGCGATCTGGCTACGCTACGACAACCTCAAACGATATTTGATTTCTTATTCTTCGATACATTAACTTATGATTTCTGTAGTAATACTGCTGTAACCGAAATGCGAAATAACAACTCTGTCAGCATCATCAATTTCAAATTTAAAACGAAGGGAAAAGTTAAACCCTTCCTTATACAGTTTCATCATTTCGGGACAAAAGTTACAATCTGAGAATTGAATGGAACGGTACCATGGGCAGACTGAAGAACCAACAATATTACAGGCTACGGACAAAAACATTTCGACCATATGTAAATGAGATTAAAAACAAAAAAGAAAATTATGATCGTCCGCCTCTGTGGTGTACTGGTTAGTGTGATTAGCTGCCACTCCCGGAGGCCCCGTTTCTATTCCCGGCTCTAATATGTTCAACGTTGTTACCAGCTCCTTCTAATATTTCTGCCCGATGAAATTCGTTCCCCTTCTCGGATTATGTTTAATAATCCAAATTGCCACTTGTCTTTTCTTAGCTAATTCCCAGGTTTACAGTAATTGATAACAAATATATGGCAAGTTTTTATTTTTTTATAGAGGCATAAAACAGATGATTGTAAGGAACTAGGCAAAAATTAATGTTCGCCTGTTTATCACAATCAGTAAAACGTGTCCGACACCAATGACATTAAAGCTATGAATGTACAGATTTCACCACTCCTACATGCTCCCTTACAACGAAATACCCACTGACGGTTTGTTTTCTTTTTTAGATGTAGATAACCGAACTATCGTCCCTATTTGAAATTTGAAAAGTGGTACGAAGGCTGGAACTGGGTCCACTCAGTCTCGGGAGGTCAACTGAATAAATGTGAGTTCGATTCGCACCTCAGCCATCCTGGAAGTGGTTTTTTTGTGGTTTCCCACTTCTCCTCCAGGCAAATACCGGGTAGGTACCTAACTTAAGGCCACGGCCTCTTTCTTGTCTATCCCTTCCAATCTTCCCATCCCCACCGCAAAGCCCCTGTTCAACATAGCAGGTGAGGCCGCCTGGGCGAGGTACTGGTCATCCTCCCCAGTTTTATCCCCGACCCAGAGTGTATATAATCTCTCTGAAAAAAAAGTAAAATGGCGGTACGTGTAATAATTGTGTCTCATGTTAAGAAATCTGTAATTTAAGTGCAATAAACGTGTGCAGAATCATAGTTTAATATCAGTGCGTTCTTGTAATGTGTATTCAATTTTCCATACTGCAATAATTACTAACTCTCTTACATAATGGCGACCGTGACAGGACTGGTCTATCCCTCGACTTGAACTGATAGCGGCCCTTATTGCGTCGAGGTTGTGCCGTGAAGTGAAGAAGAGCTTAGGAATAGAAAGATGCAAGACATCTTGCTGGAGTGATTCGTCGGTCGTTCTTGCATGGATAAGGAGAGAAGATGATTGGAATGTTTTTGTCAGTAATAGATGCAGAGAGATCAGACAAAACACTTCTCCAGATGAATGGTACTACATTCCTGGTGCTCTCAATCCGGCCGACTTGCCTTCCAGAGGGTGCGATGCAAAGGTTTTGTTCTTCAACCGATGGTGGGAAGGTCCTGCATGGCTTCAGGAAGAGAAAGGACAGTGGCCACAATTAAAGAAACTTGCTCCAGAAAAAGATGTGAATAAAGAAAGAAAGAAGACGACTTTGTGCACTGTTTCCAGCGGCAACTCAAGATTCAGTGGTGATCTTAATTATTTTTCCAGGTATGTGAAGATTCTACGAATGATTGCTTGGATACTGAGATTTCGACATAATTGTGCCAGTTCGAGCAAGAGGACAGGAGAACTTCACTATGAAGAAGTAGAGAAAGCGGAAATAACGTTGTTACAATGCATCCAGTTAGAGCACTTCAGAAATGATGAATCCAAAATCCCGAAGGCACTCCAGACATTCAAAGACCAACATGGGCTGATTAGAGTCAGAACAAGGTTATTGCTTAGCGATGAACCAGAGGAATCCAAGCACCCAATACTTCTACCACAGGAAGACATCATAATCCATCGAATGGTATTTGAGAAACACTGTGAAATGCAGCATGCTGGATGCCAGATAATGATCGCCAACATCAGGGAAAGGTTCTGGATTATTGGCATCAAGAGATTAGTACGGAACATAGTGAGGAAATGTGTAATTTGTAGACGATATCAAAGCAAACCAGTGAAACCCCCTTCTGCACCATTACCGAAAGACCGCGTTAAATGTGCAGCGGCATTTGAAGTGACTGGCATTGATATGGCAGGTCCCTTATACCTGAGCTCGGGAGATAAGGTATTGATTGTACTATTCACGTGCGCTGTCTACCGAGCAGTGCACCTTGAGCTTGCCAGGTCCCTATCCACAGAATGCTTCATGATGGCCTTGAGAAGATTTATTGCCAGACGAGGAAGAGTACAGGTCATATGCACTGACAACGGCACCAACTTTGTAGGTGCAAGCAGCAGCCTGAAACAACTGAATTGGCAGTAAATAATTGCTATGTCCTGCATACAGAAAATCAAGTGGATTTTCAACCCTCCGGCCGCACCATGGTGGGGGGTATGGTGGGAGAGATTAATCCGCATGGTAAAAGAACTCCTGCGAAGAATCCTAGGCAGAAAGGTTGTAAGTTTTGAAGAGTTGGAAACCATACTGTGTGACTGTGAAGCCACATTAAACTCTAGACCATTGACCTTCATAGAAGACACGGCAGAGACGCTGAACCCATTGACATCAGCTATGTTTGTGCAAGGTCTACCAAGAAATGTTGTCGTAGACTTGGATGAAATGGATGCCCGCAGCCTGAACAGAAGGCTGAGATATCTTCAGAAGCTCCGAGATGACTTCCGTCAGCGTTTCCGCAATGAATATTTGGCCATGCTGGTCCTTCAGAGAGTGCAGAAGCCGGGAACTCTACAGGTGGGAGAGATTGTGCCGATCGAGTCAGATGGGGTGAAGAAATTCAACTGGCCCCTCGGTCTGGTGTTAGAAACTTACCCAGGAGCAGATGGCAACGTAAGAGTGGCGAGAGTAAGGACTGCTCATGGTGAAAGGATTAGGCCACTTCAGCGCCTTTATCCTTTGGAGGAGTGTGCAACAATGAAGCCACTGCTTGTGGAACCTGATTCCTCATTGAACGTCCGGCCAAAAGATTCCAAGGTGTCCGAGGTTGGAGGGAAGATACGTACAACTACAAGATCGGGGCGTTGTGTGAAAATACCTGACAGACTGAACTTGTGAGGAAACCGGAAAAGGTTGCAATTTTGTGTTACTTTTAAAACTGCAAGGTGGGAGAATGTATATAATCTCTGTGAAAAAAAGTAAAATGGCGGCACGTGTAATAATTGTGTCTCATGTTAAGAAATCTGTAATTTAAGTGCAATAAACGTGTGCAGAATCGTAGTTTAATATCAGTGCGTTCTTGTAATGTGTATTCAATTTTCCATACTGCAATAATTACTAACTCTCTTACACAGAGTGTGAAGCACCAGGACACTGCCCTTGAGGCGATGCAGGGGGGATCCCTCGCAGAGTCCGAGGGAAAAACCGACCCTGAAGGATAAACTGGATAAAGTGGAACTGGAACGACCTACACTAAGCACATCAGAAATAGAGCAGCTGCAGCCATAATGGCCATCAATGACATCCAACTCCTGCATAGACTCTCTGTACCCACTGCCATAAAAATCTTCAACACCAAGATAATGCCCGTAGTGACATATGGACACATCTCACCAAATCCAATCTCAAAGACATCGAGCAAATCAAAGCAACATATATTAGGAGGCTATTATGTGTATCGAAATTCACTCCCCCTCTACTAACACATGAGCTAGTCGGAGAACCTTTCTTCATAGAACAATTAAGACAGAAAATGCCCCTACCATCCACAAAGGCATATCAGGAACTCTTAGAAGAACTTCAGAACAAGAAAAAAGAGATATGGCTTGAATTCTACTCGACCAAAGCAATGACGTCTACAGACTTGAAGGTCCGGACTACGATGTGCACCACACGTTGACGCGATTCGCAGTGCACGAGTTCCACCATCGTGTATGCAAGAAAAAGGGTTTCCACACTCCGGACGAAGTATCGTGTGTATGTGAACAGTGTGATCGGTACCATGTGCTATGGTCTCACCAGAGACGTATACCCCTAACACAACTTTGTAGCGACTAAATTGCTATGCACGTTATTATTATTATTATTAAAACAGGTAAAGAAGAAGAAATTAAGATCATCCCATTTCGTAGTATTACGCACTCTTGAACTCATGATTGAACTCACCAACGTCGGCCCTCTTGCAGCACACTTGAGCACACTCTTGAACTCATTACATATAGAGTCACTGTAGAACTCACAAAGTTCGAGGGCCCTCTTGTAGCACCCTCTTCAACTAATTCAACTCACAACGGTTGGCCCTCTTGTGGCACACTGTTGAACTGATTGAACTCACAAAGGTCGGCCCTCTTGTAGCACCCTCTCCAACTAATTCAACTCACTCACTCCTCAACTGACTGAACTCACGAAGGTCGACACATCTCTTTTCTCCGCCTAGCCGCTTTGGCCGAGTGGTTTAGGTGCTGGTTAGATAGCTGGGAGGCGAGAACTTCTGAAGTTCGAATCTCCTAGATTTCCTTTATGGATATGCGGCCACCACTGATCTCTATACATGGATCGCTGATGGCAGGTCTCCGCTGCAGGAGAAAGTACGCCAAGTTGAACGCGCGGTTCGCCATGTTGGCGTACCCAACCTCGAGCTCTCCTTATGGGGAAGCAATGATAATATAGTCAATTTTAAGTCGCAATTAATGGCGCATTGGAATAATTAAAAATATAGAGATATGTTCACTCAAAGCATAAGGACATTGGGATCACTGACACGTCATTCCGAGGTCAGTAAATCTCCGGGATAGCAATAAACATGAGTGTATAATAACGGCCGGCAAATATTAACTTAGGTGCTGAATACATGCAATTAGCGATCGGTAACACAATACGAGTGAAAACCAGTTTCTGGAAACATTGCTGTAAATTGATACATGTATGCCACGAAATTATGCATTCTTAAAATGATGTACCTATAAACGTAGCTCAATATACAGGCCTAGATTCGACATATCGTAATCGGTGCTTGATAATGAATTTCTGTTTCCTGTTTCCAAGAAATAACGCGCATATTATCAAATTAAAATATCATTGAAGCAAATGTACACATTTATAAAACCAGGAAATATTCAAAACTAGTCAATATATCACATTACCTGCAGCTTAATGTACTATTACAGACCTCTTTAATTAAATTCAGCTCGCAAAGCGATATTGATAGTCATCATCTATATATATAAAATAAGAGTTTTGTCTGTACATTGCTCAGAATTTGGAAAGAATGGTATTTCTGTATCGGTCATGACCACAGTAACAAGAAAATGCATTTTTTACTTTTCCGTAATTTCTGTCTGTCTGTCTGTCTGTCTGTCTGTCTGTCTGTCTGTCTGTATGTATGTATGTACACGCATCACGAGAAAACGGCTGAAGAGAATTTAATGAAAATCGGTATGTAGAGTCGGGTGATGAACCGCTACAATCTAGGCTATAAAATATTTTAATCACGCTGAGTGAAATGGTAGTTTAGGGGAAGGCCTGAAATTTAATTCTAAAATATTTATGTTGTTTGTGGTCGTGTCTTAATGAAAATCGCTAGACAAAGATGGGAAATAAGTCGCTACAATATAGGCTATACACGCTGAGAAAAATGGTAGTTTAGGGGAAGGCCTAAAATTTAATTGTCAAATATTTATTTTATTAGTGGTCGTATCTTCACGAAAATTGGTATGCAAAGTCGGGGAATAGGTCGCTATAATCTAGACTATCAATAATGTTATTCGCACTGAGTGAAATGGTAGTTTAGGGGAAGGCGTGAAATGTAATCTATATATATAAAATAAGTGTTTTGCCTGTGCATTGCTCAGGATTTGAAATGAATGATATTTCTGTATCTGTCATGTCCAAAGTAACAAGGAAATGCCTGTATGTACTCGCATCAATAGAAAACGTCTGAAGAGAATTTAATGAAAATCGGTATGTGATGTCGGGTGATGAACCACTGTAATCTAGGCTACAAATCATTTTCTTCGCGTTGAGTGAAATGGTAATTTAGGGGAAGGCCTGAAATGTAATTCTCAAATAAGTTATTTATGTTATTAGTGGTCGTATCGATAAATACTACATAACTAACATAACTTTAGTTATGTCGTAAGTTAGTAGTAGTTATGTAAGAAGTTATTAAATTTCCGATCACTTATGTCTTATACATTGTTACCGTACCGCATATAATCAGAGATATTCATGAATTTGGATTTTTGTTACTAAGTCCATATCAGCGCCGAGTCACGAGAAAATGGGCAAACAGAATTTAGTGAAAATCGGTATGTAAAGTCTGAGAATAAGGAACTACTGTCTACGATATCAATAATTTTGAAAGACACCCTAATATCACAGAGTCGAAAGAAAACTTATGTGAAGGCCTGCAATTTAGAATGTTCATACACTGTATCAACAATAACATTACATTGACCATTGTTTGTTGTGATGTGCTTTTTGTCTTCTGTTTTCTCTCATCCCCGATAGATAGGATTACTGCAGCGTACCGAGGTTTTCTTAATTTGCTTGACGTCGCAACGACACAGGTAGGTCTTATGGCGACGATGGGATAGGAAATAAATAGTGGTGTGAAGGAAGCGGCCTTGGCTTTAAGGTACAGCCTGGTGTGACTGGTGTGAAAATGGGAAACCACGGAATACCATCCTCAGGGTTGCTGGCAGTTGGGTTCGAATCCACTATCTCCCGGATGCAAGATAGCTGCGCGCCGCTAACCACACGGTCAACTCGCCTGGTCGTACCGACTGTAACAGCCTGCCTGTATATTGGCGGGAAGTAGTAGGGGAGTAAGACAACTTTCTTCTTTAGCATGCCATTCCTCTGGTTCATACATTTTCTGATATATCTGGTACGTAACACACTGGTTCATCATAGTATTCGAGCTATTCAATCCCTACTCTGAGGCACCAATTGGAATGAGTAGTGTGCATATTGAACGGAATAATGACAGAGGAGTGTTCACGGCAGTCTGCGACCTGGTTATTCCAGCTCTGGAACTTTGGACTCTTAGATCGGCACCGTAGTACTGTTCGTTGAAAGTGAGGAAGTGTGCGGTTTTTCATTTGATCGAGTATTTTATATGATAACATTGCTTTCAATCGCTACATTCCTACTGACGTTTTTGTAATGACCTATGTTGAATTCAGTTAGGAAAACCACCAAGTCAGTCTTTCTGAGATTCCCGTAGCGAAGCACGGGTACATCAGCTAGTCAGAAATATGTAACACCAGTTAAAAGAGTCCCAAATACCACGAATAGTATAATGGAATAGCCCCAAACACCCACCACACTTTTCCTTCTCCCACCACTCCAGTGTCTGAAACCCATAATTATTACTGATGTAAATAAGGTCTAGAATTCCTCCAGACTTCATTTTCTAAGATTGTTATAAGGTCACGTCAATTATTTCATCGAAACCGTCAGTTTAATTATGAGAAATACACTGACTGACAGAGCAAATGCAACACCAAGAAGGAGTGGTCAGAACTTTATGCCAATTGCAGGGTAGACTGACGTCACTGAGGTATGCTCATGATGTGAAATGCGCCGCTGTGCTGCGCACGTAGCGAACGATAAATGGGACACGAGCGTTGGCGAATGGCCCACTTCGTACCGTGATTTCTCAGCCGACAGTCATTGTAGAACGTGTTGTCGTGTGCCACAGGACACGTGTATAGCTAAGAATGCCAGGCCGCCGTCAACGGAGGCATTTCCAGCAGACAGACGACTTTACGAGGGGTATGGTGATCGGGCTGAGAAGGGCAGGTTGGTCGCTTCGTCAAATCGCAGCCAATACCCATAGGGATGTGTCCACGGTGCAGCGCCTGTGGTGAAGATGGTTGGCGCAGGGACATGTGGCACGTGCGAGGGGTCCAAGCGCAGCCCGAGTGACGTCAGCACGCGAGGATCGGCGCATCCGCCGCCAAGCGGTGGCAGCCCCGCACGCCACGTCAACCGCCATTCTTGAGCATGTGCAAGACACCCTGGCTGTTCCAATATCGACCAGAACAATTTCCCGTCGATTGGTTGAAGGAGGCCTGCACTCCCGGCGCCCGCTCAGAAGACTACCATTGACTCCACAGCATAGACGTGCACGCCTGGCATGGTGCCGGGCTAGAGCGACTTGGATGAGGGAATGGCGGAACGTCGTGTTCTCCGATGAGTCACGCTTCTGTTCTGTCAGTGATAGTCACCGCAGACAAGTGTGGCGTCGGCGTGGAGAAAGGTCAAATCCGGCAGTAACTGTGGAGCGCCCTACCGCTAGACAACGCGGCATCATGGTTTGGGGCGCTATTGCGTATGATTCCACGTCACCTCTAGTGCGTATTCAAGGCACGTTAAATGCCCACCGCTACGTGCAGCATGTGCTGCGGCCGGTGGCACTCCCGTACCTTCAGGGGCTGCCCAATGCTCTGTTACAGCAGGATAATGCCCGCCCACACACTGCTCGCATCTCCCAACAGGCTCTACGAGGTGTACAGTTGCTTCCGTGGCCAGCGTACTCTCCGGATCTCTCACCAATCGAACACGTGTGGGATCTCATTGGACGCCGTTAGCAAACTCTGCCCCAGCCTCGTACGTACGACCAACTGTGGCAAATGGTTGACAGAGAATGGAGAACCATTCCTCAGGACACCATCCGCACTCTTATTGACTCTGTACCTCGACGTGTTTCTGCGTGCATCGCCGCTCGCGGTGGTCCTACATCCTACTGAGTCGATGCCGTGCGCATTGTGTAACCTGCATATCGGTTTGAAATAAACATCAATTATTCGTCCGTGCCGTCTCTATTTTTTCCCCAACTTTTATCCCTTTCGAACCACTCCTTCTTGGTGTTGCATTTGCTCTGTCAGTCAGTGTAAAAAAATATATAAGTAAATCTTTACTTGCAGTTAATGTTCAGTAAAATTGAAAACAGTTGGCTGTACATCACTTCTAAGGTGTACAGTTTGTCCATTTCTATCAAAACAGTCTTCCTCTAAGTGATCCGAGCAGAGAACAGCTGTTTTAGAAGGCTCCCAATTCTCCCGCCTGATACTCCTAATCGATGATCTTAGATGTTTGGGTCTCGAGAAAGGAAACATACAAAAATTAATTGCCATTTTGCTCCCGGAATATGCGAAATAAGATACAATAAACCTAAAACTCTAAACACTACCCTAGGAAGATTCTTATGTACAGTATAAAACTCCCCGAGCCGGGCTGAGTGGCTCAGACGGTTAAGGCGCTGGCCTTCTAACCCCAACTTGGCAGGTTGGATCCTGGCTCAGTCCGGTGGTATTTGAAGGTGCTCAAATACGATAGCCCCGTGTCGGTAGATTTACTGGCACGTAAAAGAACTCCTGCGGGACTAAATTCCGGCACCTCTGCGTCTCCGAAGACCTTAAAAAAGTAGTTAGTGGGACGTAAAGCAAATAACATTATTATTAAAACTCCTCGATGAAATGATTTCTCCTTCTGCTGATCGGTTCTGTTTGTACATCCATAAGCTGAATACTGCGGTATGTTAATACCCCGCAGAAAGTGTCTTCATTCATATTTCAGATAAATACATACATATTTAAATTTAATCTTGTAATTCACAAGCATACTACAAGGCAACGAACCTAAATTCGTAAAATACACTACTATTTACTTTGCAATAACACAGCACAGAACAATCGTGAAACTACAATCAAGAGGCCTGGCGTCACTGAACTAAGCATAAACAAAGCAAGCGCGCTCCTCGTGGTCTATTGCACCATGCGCTCTCTGCCATCTTACGACGCCAGTCATCTTCTATTCGGCTTACTGCTACCCAAGCTACCAGCCATCCAGGTATAGAGATCAGTGGCGGCCACATATCCTTCTTGGAAATCGCTGCTGCATAACCTTCTTCATCGGCCTGTGTGTATGATTCGTATGAATGGTAGAGTGAAAAAATATCTGGGCGGTGGGCTCGGGGGTTAGGTTCTCTTTCCCTAATACCTCGAGTTCACCCTCAGAGGTTTCTCAAATAATCTGAGAGTTTTGCAAAAAAATATTTACCTGAGAAGAAGTGGAACAAAATAATATATTAAAACTGATCAAAGGTAAGCTCTTTCCTGAGCTGTACTTATGATTTTGCCATTCTCTTTCACGACATGTCATGGTTCTAATCTGACTGAAAAACAATGTTAAGGGTACTTAAAGGCGTGAGATATTCAACCACTTTGAGAAGAGAGTGGGATCTTTTGGGGGGTGAAAATCAATGCCGGACTTACAACCCGGGACATAGCAAGTTGTACGCATATTCACAAACGGTAGTAAATCGAGGCATTTTGCACGAATAAAACTGGAGAATGTATAAAACTACCGAAAGAGACCGCAAACTGTTTGCACACTTCCACATTAAGCCGACAAAATGAGCGCGTACTTGGACTTTTTATCGACTCAGGTGGCGGAAAACATTTACACCGTGTCTGTTAACCACCGCCGTCTCGATCTTCCTATACTGCCTGCTCTACGAGAGGTTTTCCTGGACGAAGGCTTGGAGTGTTACTGTACTTTTTGTGCCAACGCAATATCAAATAATAGAGGTCTTACGAACAGGGTCGGTACATGCAGAGTGGGTTGTTGTCCCATATGCTCTGTACTCTGACCGGCCAACCGAGCAGAGGAGAGGTGGTCACGGCTCTACCGTGGCTCTACGCCTCTGCATTCGGGAGACGGGCCTGGGGCACAGTGCTGCATTTCTCGCCTGGCCTCGCCCATTCTCCTGCACTAAGGCGAATGCCGGGACAGTTCGTAGTATAGGCCACGACCGCCTACCCCCTCACATCTCCTTCACCGCAACAAATCTCCCGGCCTGAGAGACGGCGTTACCATCTAAGAGGCCCGCTCCTCCTTCAGGGGAGGAATGAAAACGTTTCGTAGTAGTAGTAGTAGTAGCAGTCTTACAAACTTGGTTACGATAATATCACTAACAGTTTGCTGATGTTCTTTGACCTCACGCTGTAACAAAACACATTCCAAAGGGTTTTTGTTTGTTTTACGTCGCACCGACGCAAATAGGTCTTATGGCGATGATAGAATAGGAAAAGGAAAGGCCTAGGAGTGCGAAGGAAGCGGCAGTGTCCTTAATTAAGGTACATCCCCAGAATTTGCCTGGTGTGAAAATGGGAAACCAAGGAAAACCATCTTCAGGGCTGCTGACAGTGGGGTTCGAACCCACTATCTCCCGGATGCAAGCTCATTGCTGCGCGCTCCTAACCGCACGGCCAACTCGCGCGGTATTCTGAAAGGGAAGACGTCGCAAGTCCTCGTATTACGGTCGTACGTTTGAAGGATTCGACAATAGGGCTCAGCAGCTTAAACGAATTCCTGAAGATGCTTTACCATAGCAACAAAACTACGTTTTGGGTATCGAACTCCTCCTCTGTCCTGATGCATAATCAGTTCCATTTAGCGGTGTTGCAGCTCTAGGCAGTGAGATGTTGCTGATGCAAATGTCACACTCCATCCTCTCCTCAAAAACACGAACCAAATACCGGTACTCGCAAATTACGATTTCATTTCCTGTTTCTAGTTTGATTGGGATATTATCGTCTGGATATTTGAGGTTGTCCAAAATGTCTAAACATGAAGACGTTTCTTTTGTGACTGTCCGTCACAATTCTTATCACAAGGAATCCACTATCCTCCACGACTTTAAACACCTTCTGAAAAAAAAAAAAAAAAAAACCCGCAGCCTGTTTCCAGTCATTCGACCGGGTCAGGAATGGAATGAATGAAGCCCCCATCTAGCGGCGAGGATAGGAATTGTGTCGGCTGCCGAAGCCTGTGGCAGTCCTTTGAGGCAATGATTAATGAATGACAGATGAAATGAAATTATATTCAAGAGTGTTGCTGGAATGAAATACGACAGGGAAAACTGGAGTACCCCAAAAAGAAAAACTGGTCCTGCCTCCACTTTGTCCAGCACAAATCACACATGGAGTGACCAGGATTTGAACCACGGAACCCAGCGGTGAGTGGCCGGCGTGCTGCCGCCTGAGCCACGGAGGTGTAAAGGCACAGATGTGAGAGTAATCTGAGGATATCCAATTACTTCCTTTATTAGGTCCTTGTCTAGATAAGGCCGACAGCCGCTTTTCTCTTCATTTCCTTCTAGACGGTATTTCATGGAGTCGTATCTTTTCTGACTGCGAACCATCTTGCTGAGATTAGCAAAATGGTACACAACAGTTGAATTTTTTGGGGAAAGAATCTGAAGTTCCAGTTCTACAGAAAAATATACCTTGCACAAATGAAAAGAGACAAGTACACCTTTAAATCACTTTTGAAATATCTATAAGCATAACATGATTAATTCACTTCACAGTTCTATATAAAATATCTCTTGTACGAACGGAAGCGACCAGACACGTTTACTCGTACGAAAAACACAGCTTTACACACACATTCATGCACCAATAACACAGTGGTGCACCACAATGACAGCAAAGAATGTGCATCTACTACTGTACTCTTCTGCGACTTGAAGAAATATTGGTAGTCGTGCCTTCCTGTGTTAAACTAGTGGCACAGAGCAGGCAGTATAAGAGGATCGAGACGGCAGTGCTGTTAACATTTGATTCAGAGAGAGACGGCACACTATTCATGGTAGTACAGTATCTAATAGTTCTCCTTCACGTTACTAGAGTGCACATGCATACTAAGTACCTAACTATCCCATGAACTTGCAGGCAAATTATTTATTGGGTAGGGCTTGTTCCCACAAGTGATTTTTTTTTTTTTTCCTAATAGTCACGTACGTTCTTGCGTGCCCTCCTTGAGAATAGCTAGATGTTCAATCTAATTTAAGAGGCAAACTATTTCCTCACGAACTCAATTCTGGTAGAAAGGAACCTTGTTTCCTCTTCTAAAATCTTATACATTGTATTACAGAGCGCATACTGTTCTAGGTGGTGACCTCAACAGCTCTAGGGTGGAGAATGAAAACATAGATACACAGTAAAGATAACAGACTTCCAAAAGACGAAATAAAGCAATTTAATAAATCATTAATTCAATACTTATCTGCATTTGCGACAGTCGCCCAGGAGGCAGAGTCCCTATCTGTTGTTTTCCTAGCCTTTTAAATGATTTCAAATAAACTGGATATTTATTGAACATCTCCCTTGGTTAGTTGTTCCAATACCTACGTCCCCTTCCTATAAATGATTATTTCCCCCAATTTATCCTCTTGAATTCCAACTTTATCTTCATACAAGCTGATGTACCCGTGCTTCGCTACGGGATTATCAGAAAGACTCTTTGTAGATTTCTAACTGAAGTCAACATAAGTCATTACAAAAACGTCAGTAGGAAAGTAGCGATTAAAAGCAATGTTGTCATATAAAATACTCAATCAAATGAAAACCCGCACATTTTCTCACTTTTAACGAACAGTACTACGGTGCCGATCTAACAGTCCAAGGTCCCAGTGCTGGAATAATCAGACCGCAGACAGCCGTGAACACTTCTCTGCTCATTCCAATCAGTGGCAAAAGCAGGGATAGAATAGCTCGAATGCTATGATGAATCGGTGTGTAACGTTCCATTAGTATCAGCAAATTTATGAGCCAGAGGAATGGCATGATAAAGAAGAAACTTATTTAACTCTCCCGCCACTTTCCGCGCGCAGGCAACGATGCGACCGGGCGAGTTGGCCGTGCGGTTAGGGGTGCGCAGATGTGAGCTTGTATCCGGGAGATAGTGGTTTCAAACCCCACTGTCGGTAGTCCTAAACGTGGATTTCCATGGTTTCCCATTTTCACACCAAGAAAATGCCGGGGTGTACCTTAATTAAGGCCACGAACGCTTCCTTCCCACTCCTAGCCTTTTCCTGTCCCATTGTCACCAAAAGATGTGCGATGTAAAACAAATTTTTAAAAAATACTCGGCACGCAACAGTAATCCCATCTATCGGAGATGACTGGCAACAGAAGACACAAATCATATTACAACAAACAATGGTCAATGTAATGTTATTGATCAATTTTATGAGTTTCCTGTACTGTGGGTCTCCACATTTAGTTTCCTTTCGACTCTGTGATATTACGACATCTTATAAAATTATTTATAGCGTAGAGTGTAGTTTCTTATTCCCAACTACGCATACTAATTTTCATTAAATTCTGTTCACCCATTTTCTCGTGACTTGGCGCTGATATGGACTTAAGCAACAAAAATCCAAATTCATGAATATCTCTTATCATAGCCGGTATGGTAAAAATGTATAAGACATAAATGATCTAAAATTTAATACTATATGACTTTAGTTATGTAGTATTTATTGACAGGATCACTAATACACAAAAATTTAATAATTACATTTTAGGCCTACCCCTAAACTACCATTTCACTCTGCGTGAATAAAATTATTTATAGTCTAGATTGTAGCGACTTATTCCCCAACTTTGCATACCAATTTTCATTAAATTCTCTTTAGCCGTTTTCTAGTGATGCGTGTAGACACAGAAATGACGAAAAATTTAAAAGTGCATTTCCTTGTTACTGTGGAGACAAGCGATACAGAAATACCATTACTTTTAAATTCTGAGTAATCTACAGACAAAACTCTTATTTTATATATATATATAGGTTGTGATCTTTCCTACCGTTAAAGACACCACCCAAAATTATTCGTCTACTAATGTTATTCCACGCCATATCTCCACTGACAGCCCGGAACATACCACTTAGACGAGCAGCTCTTCTTCTTTCTCTCAATTCTTCCCAGCCCAAACTTTGCAACATTTTTGTAATGCTACTTTTTTGTCGGAAATCACCCAGAACAAATCGAGCTGCTTTTCTTTGGATATTTCCTGTTCTTGAATCAAGTAATCCTGGTGAGGGTCCCATTCACTGCAACCATACTCTACCTGGGGTCTTACTAGAGACTGATATGCCCTCTCCTTTACATCTTTACTACAACCCCTACACACCCTCATAACCATGTGCAGAGATCTGTACCCTTTATTTACAGTCCCATTTATGTGATTACCCTAATGAAGATCTTTCCTTATATTAACACCTAGATACTTACAATGATCCCCAAATGAAACTTTCACTCCATCAATGCAGTAATTAAAACTGAGGGGACTTTTCCTATTTGTAAAACTTACAACCTGACTTTTAACCTCGTTTATCATCATACCATTGACTGCTGTCCATCTCACATTATCGAGGTCATGTTGCAGTTGCTCACAATCTCGTAACTTATTTATTACTCTATACAGAATAACATCATCTGCGAAAAGCCTTATCTTTGATTCCACTTCTTTACTCATATCATTTGATATATATAAGAAAACAAAGTTTCAATAATACTGCCTTAAGGAATTTCCCAATTAATGATTGCAGGGTCAGATAATCCTTCATCTACTCTAATACTCTGAAGACATGTTTTCCAGGAATATGACAACCCATTCGGACACTATTTTCAGTAGTCCAATTGCACTCATTTTTGCCAGTAATCTCACATGACCCACCCTATCAAATGCTTTATACAGGTCAATCACGATACAGTCCATTTGACCTCCTGATTCCACAATATCTGCTATTTCTTGCTGGAATCCTACAAGTTGAGCCTTGGTGGAATAACCTTTCCTAAACCCAAGCTGCCTTCTATCAAACCAGTTATTCATTTCACAAGCATGTTGAATATAATCAGAAAGAATGCTTTCTCAAAGCTTACATGCAATGCATTTCAAACTGACTGGCCTGTAAATTTGAGCTTTATGTCTATCACCCTTTCCTTCATACACAGGGGCTACTATAGCAACTCTCCATTCATTTGGTACAGTTCCTTTATGCAAACAATCAAATAAGTACTTCAGATATGGTACTATATCCCAACCCATTGTCTTTAGTATATCCCCAGAAATCTGATCAATTCCAGCTGCTTTTCTAGTTTTCAACTTTTGTATCTTACTGTAAATGTCATAACTGTCATAGGTAAATTTTAATACTTCTTTACCATTAGTCAATTCCTCTGTCTGGACATTATCCTTCTTACCAACAATCTTTATATACTGCTGACTGAATACTTCTGCCTTTTTAAGATCCTCACATACACACTCCCCTTGTTCATTAATGATTCCTGGAATGTCCTTGGAACTTGTTTCTGCCTTCAGGTACCTATACGTACCCCTTCCATTGTCCACTAAAATTTGGATGACTCAATTATGCTTGACATCACGTTATCCTTAGCTGCCTTCTTTGCTAGATTCAATTTCCTAGAAAGTTTCTTCAATTCCACCTTACTGCCACAGCCATTTCTAACTCTATTTCTTTCCAGGCTGCACCTCCTCCTCAATCTTTTTACTCCTCTGTTATAATATAGTGGATCTTTACCATTCCTTACCACCTTTAAAGGTATAAACCTGTTTTCACATTCTTCAACAATTGCATTAAACCCATCCCAGAGTCTGTTTACATTTCAATTACCGTTTTCCACCGATCACAGTTACTTTTTAAGAACTCCATCATGCGTGTTTTATCAGCAATATGGTATTGCCGAATAGTTCTACTTTAAGACCTTCCTCTTTAACACATTTCTTTTTAAGTACGACAAAAGCAGCTTCATGATTACTAATACCATCTATTACTTTGGTTTATCTGCAGTGGTGGTGATTATTGTTTTAAAAGGCAGTACAACTAGGCAAACGTCCTCTAGTAACACTAATCAGAGAGAAAAATGGAAGAGATCCGACACTTAGAAAAAAGAAGATATCGTCTAAAGAAAAACAAGGACCACAAAGGGCATGAAAATGAAACACCCTCTACGCTTCGCGTGCTCTAATACTGTCGGAGTCAGAAAAGAACAAGCGTTGACCAAGGGAAGTCGGATAGGATAGATGAAAGTGAGGAGCATGGTGCAAGTAAGTGCAAGCAATGTCTTACGACAGGCAGGGGATACCATGGATCTTATTCTGCGGCCCCCACCAACAGAGGGTCGGGTTCTCCGTAGAGCTCATCTGGTTTCACCAACACCACATCCAGAATATTCTTCCCTCTAGTTGGTTCCATCACTTTCTGAATCAGCTGCCCTTCCCATATTAGCTTACTTGCCATTTGTGGGTCAAGCTTCCTGTCGTTCGCATTACCTTCCCAATTGACAATTGGCAAATTGAGATCTCCCGCTACAATCACATTCCTTTCCGTATCGTTTCCCGCATAGCTGATTATCTTATCAAATAATTCTGTACCAGCGTCAGCGCTCCCCTTTCCTGGTCTGTACACTCCAAAAGACATCAGGTTGCCTATTATCTTTAGAAATGAGCCCAACACCTAGAATTTCATGTTTGTCATCTTTAACTTTTTCCCTAATTTGTGACCGGGTCGGTTTGTCTGTAGAGTCTCCGTAAAGGTCAATGGAGTGAAGTCTAGTATTTTTGTATCCCTGTGCAATTCCTGTGTTGTCTTTTAATAAACGTTTAAACCCAGTATAGTAGTCACAACGGTAAGAACTCACACCGATTCGTAACAGTCCTATAGAACCTAAATTAACGAAGAAAAACGACTGACTTCACAACGGTTCGAGAAGTTACTGTAAGGATCATGAAAAGTTAGTGTCAGAGCTATCAAAGATCTTAGTAACTGATCAGAAAGCTTCGGCTGAAACAGATCAAAAAAGAAGAAGAAGAAATGCTGAAATCTCCCTGCTGGTGGGGTCGTACATGGTAGAGTTAACAACCAAACTTATTTGGAGTGATATGTTCTCTATTCTGTGTGAAGCAAACACCCAGCCCCTGAGCCAGATGAACTGACCAGGCCTGGCCAGGGATTGAACCGAACACCATTACGCTGCGCATTCAGTCAAGGAGCCATCGCACTAACAAAACACATTCCCTCGTGGAAGATTCAGGCAGTGAGAAGGTGTGAACGTCCGTTATCTGTCTCTCTGTTCTGTTTGGTGGAGGTTCCCGAGACTTGCTTGTGTTTCCCATTTCCAGTGCCCACTGATATGTGTTACCACATTGCTGACACTTTGAGGACAAAGCATGAAAGGTGACAAAGTTGAAAGAAAAAGGAACCATAATTGACAAATAATATTTATTGCACAAGCATCAACATTTTTTTTTTCTTGTTTTCATTTTCTAGTTTTCACACAACACCAATTAACAATCACAGTTATGTAGAAGGTTAAGTAGCAACAGCAATTGACAAACTGCACACCACTGTAAAAATATCACATTCTCAATACTTTTGTCAGTAGGAACTCCACAAGTTGATGATTTTAGCAGAACTCGACTCTTTCAAAAACTAGGACCAGTACTTACAAGAGTCACATAAACAACTAAAATAATACACAATTGTACTTTACCGTAATATCATGAGCAAAAGTGGCAGCAGTGATCACGCTCCACTGAACTGCGGAGATTTCCATGTCATTTACAGCCTAAATTATGAGAGCAGTTTCCAGCAAGTAACTACTTACAAAGTGGTAGTTTGAGAAAGTGTAGAGTAGAACAGAGCATCAACGCTCACTGCTACTTCGATCTGAGCAAAAAACAGAGTGATGGGATTACATTCCCACAGCAGGTCCGTGGATCACGAAAGTGTTGCTGTGCACCACAAAATCCTAACGTTACCTCCAGTGTTTGAAAGAAAAAGACCTGAGTTGTGTAGCAACAAATACACCATGACACTGCATCGCTGTTTGCTCATACATTTGTGATAAACACGAAGAAACTATGCAAGACATTAAAAGTTAATTGAATGAAGCTGAAATCAGCACGCTGCCTCCTTCCTGATCTCCTTCTGATCTTTTTTGGTCGCTTATCGAGTCTTGTTTCCTCCCGCATAGGGTTAATAGTCATACATTTGAGCATTTTTGTAAAGTTTGCCTAAGTCAGTTAATTTTCAATCACAAAACATTGTACTTTTTAAATTTATGATCACATTTTAATTTCTCAGGTGTTTTCCGACGGATCTCGTCAAGACAAATCAAATTACACCTCAGTCCCCTCTAACTCCAAAAACATACCATAATTTCTCGCCCACCTTGTGATGTCCACTTAGCCTGGAACATTTTAAACCATTCCTGATTTTTAACACTTTTTGAGTTATAGTGTAATAACCTTTTGGGTCTAATGAAAACCTCCCTTTGAAAGATGCTTTACATTATAAAGGCAGATTGCACTACCAGTTCCATGGCTTGTACATTTAAAAAAAAAAAAAGTGAAAAAGCATCGAAAATATACTGTCAGCACCGTTAAAAAGATACATCTGTTAATATCCATGTGAACACTACAAAAAGTATAATAAAATTCTTCCGGGCTGTTATGCCGTGGTCCACTCCTCTCGCTTCTCCCAGACGTTTCGACTACTGCTGCGGTAGTCATCTTCTGTGGCGTCGTGTAGATACGCTCTCCTGGCGCAGTCGCCAGCGGGATACAGGAGAGCGTATCTACACGATGCCACAGAAGATGACTACCGCAGCAGTAGTCGAAACGTCTGGGAGAAGCGAGAGGAGTGGACCACGGCATAACAGCCCGGAAGAATTTTATTATATTGACACCGGCCGTGAAAGCCTTCATACTTTAATGACTACAAAAAGTGCAAAAATTCAACTTACTGCAACGAATGTGTTAATGTATGCTACGGATGTTTTGTGAAAACCAGCTTACCCTCACATTCCTGGCAGCGATTTCGCAGTATCAAAGATCAGAGTAATGTTTTATGCAATAAATTTGGTCACCATGAACCACAGGACCTACAGTTTTACACAGAAGCACCGCAAACAGGAGTGTCATCCCGATAAAACACAACAAGAGCAGGTGCGGAGACCTACACAACATCTGTTGCAACTACAATTACCGTATATACGCAAGTACTCTCAAGCATGGTCTTTTCAAAAGCTGGCGGCCAAGAAGAAAAATGCAGGCAGCCACCATTGTAATACCTGAAGCCTCTTATACCTCAGGGTTTTGCATGACCTCACTTACCTAGTAAGGAGATTATCTCGCGTCAAATGCAATAACTTCTTGTCATCGCTCATTCCCCGGCTAAAATTACCCTAACATATTAATTAAAACTTAGCAGAAAGCTGGTTCACTGTTGAGCTATCTCCTTGAGTAAATTGGAACATCAAAACTGACAAGCATGTAACCAAAATAGCTGTACATACTGTACTAGTTGAAGTGATATTACTATGATTGTTATTATTATGACCAATGAAAAGCCTTACGTTATTCAAAATGCAGAGAATACTGGTACTTGGCTTCAGGAGGAAAGTACAATATCACAGAAAGTTGTACTAAAAAAAAAAACTTCAACAAATAGTATTCGCTGGGCAATTCATGCCCAAGAAGCAAAGCGTCTACACGTTAAAAATAAACTATACAATTCTGTGAATGAATAGAGGTAATACGGATAGAACCTTTAGTTACAGCCAGGAAAACCAGGCATCATGGTTTTAATAATAACAATAATGTTATTTGCTTTACATCCCACTAACTACTTTTTAAGGTCTTTGGAGACGCCGCGGTGCCGGAATTTAGTCCTGCAGGAGTTCTTTTACGTGCCAGTAAATATACAGACACTGGGCTGTTGTATTTGAGCACCTTCAAATACCACTGGACTGAGCCAGGATCGAACCTGCCAAGATGGGGTTAGAAGGCCAGCGCTTTAACCATCTGAGCCACTCATGGTTTTCAAAGCCAGCCAGGCTGACTAACAAAACTAAACATTCCCGGTGATCACACAGAAAAAGTGATGAATTTTCATTATTACATAGATCACATGTCACTGTATTCTGAAATGCTGCTGGACAACACTGTAAACAGGAATGGGAAATCCAGCGTAATAATAAGAACAGGTGGCAGTGAAAAGCGAAGGCGTACGGTCATGTTCGCACACAGTCTATTGACATTACACCAGGTGTATGCATAAGTCTTTTCCAGTTTCACTAAGAGATGGCACCAGCGAACAGTACGCAGCATATGAATTTGACACGTACATCAGTTTATTCGTCTGACATTAACCTACCAACAAACACAACTTGAGTCCGCCAAACACTAGCATCTGTGTTGTATCGTTCAGTGATCATGTCGACATTTGGGTCTGAAAAAGAACATTTACAGCACCCATGGCTTTTTTTATTTAATCAAAAAAAAAAAAAAAATGCTGTGGAAAGTCAGCATTTGCTGGTAGAAGCATACGGTGAACGCGCTCCACCGATTAGAACATGTGAGACACACTGATTTCAATAAAGCTCTGGTAGACCACAAAAGCGGTATTGTGTGTTAAGAACTCTTGAAGCCCGGCGAAACCGTTAATGCAAAACGCTATCGCCAACAAATGATTAATTTAAATCACGCATTGATTTAAAGACGAGAGGAATGAGCCAGAAGACATGGCAGAGCGATTTTGTTACACGAAAATGCGCTGTCTCACACAGCAAAACCAGTGAAAGACACCTTGAAATCGCTTGGATGGGACATCCTTCCCTGACTTGGCGCCATCTGACTATCACCTCTTCGCATGCGCTTGCACAGCAACACTTCAGCAATTTCCAGGAAGTTGGAAAATGGCTCGGCGAATGGTTTGCCACAAAAGACAAGCAGTTTTTCTAGCACGGTATTCGTAACTTACCTGAAAGATGGCCGAAGAGTGTAGAAGCCGACGGCCAAATTTTAAATAAACAAAAAATTAATTTCCCTTCAAAATTACGTGTTTTCTTTAATACAAAAACCGGGAAAAACTTATGCTTGTTGCTTTACGTCGCACCATCTTATGGCGACGACGGGACAGGGAAGGGCTAGAAGTAGGAAGGAAGCGGCCGTGGCGTTAATTAAGGTACAGTCCCAGCATTTGCCTGGTGTGAAAATGGGAAACCACTGAAAACCTTTTTCTGGGCTGCCGACAGTGGGGTTCGAACCTACTATCTCCCGAATACTGGATACTGGCCGCACTTAAGCGACTGCAGCTATCGTAGGAAAAAAAAACAAAAAACTTATGCATAACCTGGTATATATAGGATTCATTTCTTGTAAATAATGCATAAATTAAAGCATTTTTTAAAAAGGCCCTCTTGAAATTAGTTACTGCGTATATACGGTAATGTTACTCCAACTACGTGCCTTCACCGTACAAGCTAGTGTGACAACTGCTGTCATCATAATTACATTGCACATAAAATCATAGGATGAAGATCTCCATTATCTGATTGTCAATACTGTCTTACAAAGGATCCATAGATCACAGTTAAGTTAGAAAGATTCTCTGGAAACTTGCCCCAAACAGCTGCTCCTGACACGCCACTGCCCGCCTCATAACAGCTCTTAGGAGGCGGGTGCCCTCTCAAGGGATCAGGTCTGGCCAAATGACAATAACCGGACACCCTCACAGGAGGTAATGCCTCCGAAACCCATTAGACAGCGTCTCTTCTCCAGGTTAGAAACAGTTTTGTGGATTCCACGGACGGCTAGAGTGTGCAAGACCATGCGGTTGTAAAACTTAGCCCTAGGATCAACAACAGACTCGGCCAACCACTGGAAACTGTTTTAAGAGCAGGAGACGACGACTTTAAGGAGAAAGTACACAACGTCTGAACTGCAATGGCGAGAGATCTCGTCAACCAGTACCCTAAACTGATACAGTGTGATCTAAAATTACAGTTGTTCAAAGAATTTAGTGCTTATTAATTCCCAGCAGCATCAGGGTCTCACAGTTTGTGTCTTGGGGGTTGTGGAAGGCAAGTGCCTAATTTTGTTGGCTGAATACTGAAAGCATACGGCATGGACTGCTCTACACTTGTTATCTCAGGATCACCAGCTGGAAACTCATAACGTCCTTCACTTTGATAAGGCTTGGTCTAGGCTTCCGGCGAAGTAACCCGAACGATAGAAATCAATCAGAGTGGAATAAAAAATTGAAATGATGGCCAAGAAACACTCAGCTGACATGTATAGACACAATTCCAAAATATCTGGTCCATTTTTGGAAATTATACATTTTTCAGCTACAGTAGAAGTCCGCTATAGCGAGTACGGTATATAACGAGAATCCCGTTATAACGACAAGTTTTGTCTATCCCTTCAAAAGTGCTATATTAAACTGTGTATTATCCTTCGGTTACAGCGAGAGCCCTATCACTGACGTATCCGTTATTACGAGCGATTAAGAACGCACAAATTTTTCCGTTACCGATATTTATGCACCCCAGCAATTATGTTGTGTACGATCGATCACCTTTGGCATCATTTTCTCGTTACGTCCACTGGCGAGCTCTCTCATCGACATTCGAAAGCGATGTCTGAGTTGATCAGCAATACCCGTCGACTGCTGTTCCGTAAAGAAAATTCGCAATGAAAGAGAACATATCTTCGTAAAAAAATGAGTCCGATAACAGTTGATAACTCGTTAAAAATAAAGGCTGAATAAACAACCTCTTAATTTTAATGCTAAATACTGCAATTAAGTAAGAATGGGTACACCTCAAGATATGGCAGAGTGCATCATTGATTTCAAAGGTTAGTTTATGTTTTCTTGCGTCTGGTTAAATTATGGAAAGGCAATTCCCATGTAATTTTTTAGCGAAGAGGTTATTATTTCTCTACATGCGTTTGAAATGTTTTTCATGATACATATACAGTTAGGTTGGGTGACACTGTTTAAAGAAGAAGAAAACTGAAATGTTGCCACAGAAGCCTCTGGAGTGATACAGTATTTCTCTGTATCCAAGATGATGTTTTTTTCTCAGAATCTCATGTGGAAAATCAAGGGTCATCTTGCATTGGTGGCCTAACAGTAATGAACACTCTGATCTCAGTTCAAAGAGTTGTTTTCTATTCAAGATACAAGAACAGCTGATAGTGAACATACTATTACCTGTGTTGTTACAATAAATCATAAGAAAATACACAATAGACTAAGCTAATACATTGTTAACTATAGTTGTCCGTATATAAGCTATATTACGCTTCGTATAACGCAGTGAATCATAATTCAACAACATAACCTCTATGAATTCCTTACCTTTGTGTTTTACAGATGTCTGATTACTGGGATATGGAGGGTTATTCAGCTAAGTTGTTAGTTGTCCATCTCAAATAACATTATGGAGCATTGAAGATAGAATGGCATCAATATTCTCTGAGATAATGCTATTAACTTTGTTTTTAAAATGGAACTACACTGTTTTCTACACCTAGTCTTAAATCTACAAACATTACAACTTCAGCACTGCGATTATTCCAAAAATCAATCCAAGTACTTCTCGAGAAAATGTAATGTATTCAAACGTGCTGGGGACTGCTCTGATCGATTCGCACTACGTATGAAACATGAGCTAGCTATTGATATGCAGAGTTGCTTCACCTTTCCCAGACAGCTACATATTTGCTCTGCTGTGCTCATAAAAGCACTATGGCCAAATGTAGGATTTAAAACCTCTTTAATATCGCTGTAGCTAACAGGACCATAAAGGAAAAACAGACATGCGACGGGTTCTATGTGACAACATTTTTATCCTGACATGATATTAAACCACACAAGACTGAACGAGCCATAGTGCAACTGGGCAATTACCCCTTCTTAACACTAATAGATTATTCAAAAAATGAATAAAAGAAAGAATGGCCGCGAAGGTCATGAAAATGAAAGACTCACTAGGCTTCGCAAACCCAATACCATGTTCGCAAACCTAATACCGTGGAGATCAGGGGGAAAAAAAACAAGGGTTGACTGAGGGAAGCCTGATATCCCTTTTTCATTCATCTGCGTTCGCTGCAAGAAAAGCATATTAAGAAATTCCAGTACATGCTGCAAATGACATGCATTTGTCAACAGTCTTTATAATTGAATGGGCATCAATTAAACGTGTATTATCCAAGGGGCAAAGCAATTTTGTATTTCATTTGTTGACAGTCACGGCCAGGTCAATCCCACCACTTAAGCATTATCCAACGGGCAACGCTATTTCGTATTTTATTTGATACGCTGTGTTGCAACGTCCACTTTTCTGAACTCCGATTACATTTGAACTACACATGTGTAAACAGAGTTCAGTTTTGTACAACGCGACAAAGTCGTAATCTCAGTTCATTTTCGGAACTAAGTTCTAAATTGATCTCCGGTCAGATGTCTTTATGCAACCGGCCCATAATGTGTCTACTGTAGACTACCTGATGCTTAGTAAAATTAAGTTTTATAGACAGCAGGGATATTGTTGTGATGGATCGTCATATTGTAAAATGTGGAACGGGTATTCCAGGCAAATTTTCAACGGGTTTTTGTCGATATGATGATGCCAATTTTCAGTTAATGTTTATTAAACACTCGGAAATGTAGAACAATTGTACAGCCGCAAGAAAATATGGCATAGGCCTAACTAAAGCCAATGTTCGGCGTTAGCATGAAGACAAAGATAGCTTAAAAATGCGTACTATACAAAAAATTCATTCAGTGGCCTGCAACAAGGATGCCTTAAAGAATTCGAAGATGAAATTGTGAGGTATGTGCTCGAAAAAACGCAAGGGCGGAATGACCACACCACGGCGCAGTAAACTCGTTCGTTGACCTTCAACGCCCGCGATTAGGCCTATACATCGCTAGCCGCCGAATTTGGCCGAACCCGGCAAGCGAGACGTGCATGTAACGGCCCGTTGTAGCTGACACTGAGTAAAAGTAACAGTTTTATAGACAGCAAGAATATTTTCCTGATGGATCGTCGTATTGTAGAGATGCGTGGCATAGATATTGCCGGCAAATTTTCAACGGGTTCTCTTCGATAATACGATGCCAGTTTTAAGTTAATGGTTATCAGACCCGCGGAAATAAAGAATAATTATGTAGCTACAAAAAAAATTACGGCATACCTATAGCCAGTGTTCGGCATTGGCGTGAAGACAAGGACAATCTATGCGTACTGTACGAGAAAGGCATTCATATGATTTTACAAAGCACTTTTTAAGCCTGATTTAAATTTTTTGAAGGGAAAAGTTGGGGTCGTATTGGATTCAGGGTCGTTTCGGACGAAATTAAATGTACACTTTCACATAGTATCGGATTTCGAAAAATAACAAACAAGTAAGCCGTAGTGTGGGTATCATCTGTGAAAACGCAAGTTTTGAACAAACCGATTGCCGTTTCATACCGATTTTAATGTGTATAGTGGTTTTCCTGACTTTTACAAAAAATCGGATATAACGACAGTCCGCTACAGCAGACTTCTACTGTAACTCATACCTGGTTGCCAGCGTTTCGCCTCAGTGTTATAAATTATAAAACTACTCATTCACAATGAATATTTCAAGTTCCCTTGGGGAGTCACATTCAGACAGCATTACAAGTAGCCCGACAGGCCGTGGATCTCGAGCCGCTGAAGAGCAAGTTTCACATCACTCCAGAAATCAAGTAAAAACAATGAGCCCGCCCTTTGCTGTATTAATGTAAGTAGTAAGCTCCTCAGTCTTGCAGGGTAATAAATTATTAGCGAGGAGACATTGCCAGCACGTTCCTCGCAGCTCACAGTGAAGACACCTCAGAGGATGAGAGAGAGCAGGCCGTTGGTAACGTCCATCGTCTGATCGTCCACCAGCACCACATCGAAATGGTCAAGGTACGAGTTGAGGCTCTCTTCCACCTGGAAATTAACAAGACAGGTATTGAACTATCTAGTCCAGCCATAACTACTGTTTCTTTTAATTTTCATAACTGTTGAGTTCTTCAGCTTGCCAAAACTATTTCTGAATACATAAATTATAAAATATCTGAAAAAGAAAACATTACATATTTATGGTAAAATGAAGTGAGTTGAAAATCAAAAAGAGATAGTGGTGTAGTATAGAAAACAATTGCTTATCAGTCACTCAGCTGTTAGTTTCTCAGTGTGTTGAGAAATATTACAAGCAGCGTATCAAACTAGGGAAGTATTTTCCAAGACCACAGTCATGTGAAATTTTTTTGTCAAGATTGAAGAAACCATGGCAGTTTGTTGACTGTCTCTTAATATCAATGGTGTTGTGCTCCGATGGTCAAACGGCGAAGTAACTGTGCTTCCTCAGCCAGTGAACTTTCTTCTGTTCCTCGAACTGAAAATCAGCCTAAAAGAAGTGAAATATAGACAGGGACGCAGAACTTCGTGGGATCCCCACAAACTGCCAGCCAGAAGTATGATGAGGTTTGTTGTTCTTGCAATTTTAGGAGCATTACTCTTAATGAAAGTTGGGAAGTAATTACAGTAAAACCTCGTTAATTCGAAGTCGCTGGGATGCAAAAATCGGATTTCAAATTAACCACAACACATAATTCAGAATTGCAAACTCTTGCTGCATCACAAAACATTCTAAGACCCGTTACTTCATGCAATTAACCTTGATTCACAGTTTAAAATGTTCAAATTCCAAGGGAAAAAGACATTTCCAAAGTGCATCCAACAAGGCACATTTAGAGTACTCAAATGATGCAGTTGGATAACTCATTGACAAACATAACCTCATTCAACGAAAGAAAAAGAAGCATGTTTCAAAGAACAGGAGAAATCTATGCCGGCTTCCCCGTGCAAGTGCTTTATTCATTGGATTAATGTTCTGTATGCATTTTAGCTGCGTGCTGTCATTTCTTGATGGATACAGTACTTTTGTATCCATCTCTTGGCACAGGCCAGAGCAAAGTGTAGCTTCCACTGAAGTCCCAGTCTCATCCATGGCTGTGACAATATGGAAGCTGCTGGGGTATGGGTGGTGCTGATTAACGACATTCAGAGCACAACCAGTGTGTCTGAGTGTCATGAAAGGTGTTGCTCATGGGGTTAGTTGTGCTACAATAGCACTGTCTGGCCCAGTGAGGAAAGCAATGGCAAACTACCTCACTCCCCATCTTGCCTAGTACGCCTCATTTTGGTACTGCCATTGGTTTTTGTGGTTTCCCTGTAACTGCATAGCCTTTGGTGATGCTATTTGAGGATCCAAACAGCCTCTGGGCTGATGACCAAACAGACACAGACATGCATTTTAGATGCCTTCTACTTGTACGGAAAGTATCCGATGCCCTTAAAACATCATGGCCTATCGAACTTTCCTATGACGAGGGGAGAAAGTAGCTTGTTTCCGTCTGCATTACAAGACTATTCTTGTAAGATTGCCTACCATGGCACTTCTCCCCTGCCGCATCACAAAGTATTCTAAGGCCCATTAATGCACGCAATCACTCTGATTCACAGTTTAAGCCTTTCAAATGCCATGGAAAAAAACTATTTCTGAAACGTATCCAACAAAGTGCATTTACATTATTCAAATAATCCACTTGAATAAATCACCAACAAACATAACCTTCACAAAGATAAAAAAATTGATTTACCTTTGTAAAGTGAAAACCGTCAATACGGAAGATTCGAATATCTTGTAAACGCAACGAAAGAAACAAAACACAAGATAAAACACGAGGACAAATCATGCTGGCTCCACTGTGCAAATGCTTTATATCTTGTATTACTGTACTGTTCACATTTGAAATCAAATCGTAATCGATCGAATGTGGCAACGTCGGAACCCCAGAACTTGTAAGCTGTCACAAACGGTGATGATGCGATACTGACCGTCAAGTCATGATTCTCTGATGTTCGATATCGCCAGTTTCAAATGTGGATATCAGGGTTCTGCCTTTCTTCCACACTCGGACAGGTTTCGGTAGTTTCTTGTTGATATTTTCAGGGTACTTACTTCATCATACCTGAAGAACCAACAACATTAGAAACCAAAATAAACAAATTCAGTGCTAACGTATTTCGACTGATGTTTGGGTGAACTGTCCGGAAAAGTGCCATATTTTGCATGAAATAAGAAAAGCAAGGAGCCTTATCTCTTCGTTCACAATAACCGAACACCTAAAACATCGAGTAGAACTGAACTAATTTTGAAAGAATTTAATTTCAAATTTTATACATACTTTTAATGCTAGAATTTGGGTACCTTTTTACCTGCCATTTTCAATATTTTACAGCCCAACAGCCAGTCTCTAGTTATTGTTCATTACCAAGTACTAATGAGTATTTCTGTTATAATTGTAAATGGTCAGGTAAGAAAGCTGTCGACAGCAGCGACTTGCCAGATGAGTACACATAAACAAAAACAACACTGTTCAAGAAGTTCGCTGGAGGGCTGAGTAAAATACTACCCGAGGTGCGAGGTTTAGTGCAGTACCCGAGGGCAAGACTGTGGGAAGAAGGAAAACGCTCATTGAGTGAACACTGAAGCAATGGCAAGTCTTGTGACAGAAAGGAAGAACGACACCTTTCTGCCTGTTCTTGTTTCACAATAGTTTCTGGAGGATTATGTCCCGGTATTGAGAAACTTTGAGCTTGCCTTCAATGACCCTTGAAATACCACTATACTATACTATACTATAAATTTACTGTATAATTACCAACCCTTGGCAGTAATTTCTGTTAAAAACATTGATGCTGAGCACTATACCCTTCCCCCCCCCCGACTGTTATACTGTAAATAATTTTATAAACTTTATAATTTCCTATGAGTGCATCAATTATTCTTCAGAGCACCACTGTTGAACTCCGCTATAATTACCCAGTAATTTTAAGCATTGGTGCCGACTTCTTATTCTTTAAACTTATATTGTTTAACCATCACCATTGTACAAGAGTTTCTCGTATTTAATTTTCCCATTGTAATGTGTATTAATTTGTGCATGTTAAATACTAATCAGGTACCTGATTTTTGCTTTGAGGAGGTAAGCTGACTGATGATGCCCTCAATGAAGGGCGAAACATGTCTCAAGCGGAATTAATAATAAATTCCTAAATGTAAAATTTATATGTATTGAATAGGTGACAAAATAAACCATTTAGCATCCTACATTCAGTATCTTCAATACGGACAACAATGATTTTTATCACTCTCTTAACACAACCTAACACAGCGTTCACCAGCGAAAAGTGCAGTTTATGGACAGATACTAGAGTCTTCAACCCCACTATCTGGTCTCCCAGTAAACAGATGACATGCTGGCTCCACAATTAGTGGCGCTGCAGAGTTCATGGGTATTTTCTTCAATGTTCGAGTGTCTCTGGCTTTGTTGTGGTTATGTCTTCCTGTTTCCCTTCACAACAACGACCCTGACAGTCGACTCACGCAAAATGGCCTTGGATTATTGCTTACTGATGAGGCAATATTCGAGCATCTTGTTTGTGTGTACAGAGGGGTTTCCTGAATTTACACCAACTTACCCGATCGTACAGAAATCCAATCTTGAGGACGGCCTTTGCATCCTTGACGCCTTCAGCCATGTCTGCATCGCCGATGACATCGCCCATTAGGATGACGTTGTTCCTTCCAGTGAGAAGCTGTTAACACGATGTGAATGCAACAGATTATCAGAGAGAGCGATTTACAGACCGCGCTAAAGAAACAGTTAAGCAATGGACAACTCATGCTGTATTTACTCACGTATATCTCATACTTCTTTTCTTGAAAATTTGAGCTCAAAAATCAAGTTGCAAGAGACGTTAGTAAATTGAACATGATGACAATTAAGATACTTTTAAAAGTAATAAAGTCTCATGATTTCACATATTCCATACCACACTATTTATTGGAATATTCTAGTTTGTAGAATTCTATTCATAGCTGAATACGCTCCTGTGTAGTTTCCACTTACATTTCACCGCGCAAAGAGAATAAAAATTAGGCCTATACCAACAGCACTCATCATGTAATACACATTAATATTTATGGGTATACATGAAACTGTTCATTGAACATTACTGTACTTGTATTAAACATTAAAATGTCAGTTCATGGTACTATTATCACGTTTTTGTGCAAAATGAATCCCTTGGACTTAAAACTTGCCGTAAAACTTTATTGCTTCTCCACGACACCTTAAAGCAAAGTCACGCTGGACTCGATCTTATACCTTATGTCTCGCGCATTACGGGATGCAGTTCGACCTTGAGCTGACAGCAGGCAGGGTGTACCTTGTCGTATTTATATGGACACACGAAGAAAAATGTACGCGAGATATAAGCGGGGAAGTATTTTTCTCCCTCAATTGCATATCAAAAACTAGGGCTTGTGACAGAGAAACATATCTCCACCAACATAATAAAGAAAGTTTCAGAGTTATTTGCACAGTGGCCTCATTTTACGGGGAAGCCTCGCATTATTCCGGTGCAGTGTGAGAAGCCAGCTGTACAAAACATTGCAACAGTCAGGAACAAGACTGTGACTGTCTACATTGATTCTGTGTTATGTAATTGATAGGAAAATGACGTAAATGTTGAACAGCAAATTTATTTGGTGGAACGTTACCTGAAAAGATGACTCATGGAAGATCAGGGGGATGATAAGAGACCTGGAATTTAAGAAGTGGTGCGATCTCCCTCACAAAGGTAAAGAAGAACATCCAACTTCCAATAAATGCCACCACGAAGGATTATCACACAGCGAATGGCCTCAAGATGAGGGGAATGTGGAACCACGGACAACAACCGTTTCAGGTGCTGCCTCAATGAGACAAACAGTTGCACACATCCTCGTTTCCTGCTAGTACAGCGAGACTGTACGCATCGCTAGACATCATCATCGCCCAGGCCCTCAGAAGAACCGGATTCATCGTCCATGAAGAGATCGATGGCTTGGCAGAGAATGGAAACACCCAAAGGATTGATGCGACTGCCTACAAAGACAAGAATGTAGGATATAAGTGATCCAACCGTCCAGTTCACGAGTCAGCCTGACTATGCTGATCGCGAGAAGAGCCGACAACCGCTTTCTATAAGGAAGCAATCAACCTACAAGATCAAAGTCATAGGCTTGCTGATCAGAGATATATTCCGCTTACTCTGCTGTATATCACAAACTGAACCTGCTGAATGCCACTTTTTAATCAACTTTGAAATGCAAGATCTTGTAGGAATTCTAGAGTTGGGATATTTACAACTAAATCTCTGAATGGATCTTCCATAGGTATCTTGCTTTGCATAACATTCCAACAAATAACTTTTGCTGTTCGACGTATCTTTCATTCTCCAATCGATTACTAGCAACAGTCGCACACACGTTCTGGTACGCACCCGTCTTCCGAGACTGCGGCACAGTGATCCGAGGTTTCCCCGTAAAACATGAGCGCTTTAAATGGACGGTAATCTCGAGAACCACTCAACATTACAGATTATTTTAGGCTATGGAGAGGAGCAGGTGGCCATGCGCAGGATTTAGAATTCGCACTGCGGGGCATCGCTTTCAGACTGAGCGGTGGGCGGGTGTTCCACATCACATCCTACATTAATTGCAAACTGGAGACCCCCAAGTTGAATACAGCACTCGGATACTACCAAGGGCAGTCCTATATTATCAGAGGACGATCTCAAACCCATCACCGTATTTGAAGTGTTGCCCCAGAGCAAACAAACGATGCATTTCTGGGCAAAAAAAATGACTCTCCCAAGCAACATGCTGAGACTTCATACAATAAACTCAGAAAGAAACGATCTGATCCCAATCTTGTTCAATAACAATCAGATCCTTAAAACCTTTAACTTATTATTAATATTTACAAAAAAAAAAAAAAAAAAGCTACACATTCCATCCTTGCTTATAAGACTTCTTCAGTCATTACTCATTACATTTGACAAAGTATATTAATAAAAGATTGATATTTTTTTAGACACTGGGCATTGCACATAAAAAAATTATTCATATTCTATATGTTCATTACACTAAGGCCCGATTGTATAAAGCAGTTGATTCTAGATCAAGGCGTAAAACTGATTCTAGATCACGTTGATCCTCAAATTTGTATGGAAAATTCTAAATTCCCATGGAGGGAATTAGATATTTTTCACCAGGGTCTGACACATCCCACTCTGACGAGTCTAGTGTCAGACCTAAGACGAAACGCTGGTTAATAGAGCAAACGCCTGAAAAGCCTTACATCTGATATACCTCAAATTTGTGTTGTATAAACGTTGATCCGAGATCATTTTTCCTTAATCATGAATCAAAATTGATCCAACAATTTCCTTGGATGAAGCTTTGTGATACAGATCAAGTAGTGTTCTTGTACCGGTATTGTAGGCCACATTTATCAACGTGAAAAGAAGAGGGCTTTTGTAGTGCAAAATAGTGCTGTAACAATAATCATGGTAAGAGAAAAAAAGATGTTCTGCATTATTGCCGGTATTTAATCTGATGAAGGGATTTTTATCGCGATTCTGTCTTCGAATTATACATATCTGACTTCTCTGATTTTTCTTCAGATGACGATAATGAAGAATTTCGGCGGTATCTGCGAGTATTCCAAGAAAGAGGAAACCCATTCTTAGAACTTAGCGACAAAGCTTTAAAAATGAGATTCCATCTAACCAAACACACTGCTGAGTTTATGGAAGGTAGACTTCGAGACACTCTAATGAGACGAACAAATAGAAACCAGCCACTTAATCCAATATTCCAGATTCTATTGACTCTGCAATTTTACGCAACAGGGAATTTTCAAATTGTAGTTAGTGATTTATTCAGAATTGATAAGGCTACGGTTTGCTGAGTCATCCATAAAGTAACGCGAGAAATTGTGCTGAGACCTCAATTTATCAATATGCCGACTGACCACAGAGAAGCAAGGAGAATCATGCGTCATTTCTATGACATAGCTCATTTTCCAGGAATTCTTGGTGCTATAGACTGTACACATGTGCCTATCATATCGCCAGGGGGTTATTATTTATTTAGCTTATGGCTAGTACATAACTCTACATACAAATATTCAAAAATATAACAAACAATATAACACCTTAAACAATCAACCAATCTCTAAAACAGTTCATAAACTTAAATCCAAGCTGTCCAACCATTGTACAACCCCGTCAGAAGCACACACAAACTCCTTTAGCTGACCGGAGTATGACCTCCTAGGACTTTGGTGACAATATGACGGATGGTCTGTTTCTTCTCACCGCAGTCGCACTCAGGGGAGGAGCGCAAACCCCACATATGCAACAACGACCCACATCGTCCATGATTGGTACGGACTCTGTTGAGAAGAACCCAAGTTCTTCTGGGAGATTAAAACCAGGTGGTGGGTGTTGGCGACTAAAGAGGGTCTGCCATTCATCTGGAGCTGAGTTGGTCCACTCCAATTCCCATTCATCAGAACCGTTAAAGTTCCTATTGATGAGTTCCCTTGCAGTCTGAATGGGCGGAGATCTTGACTTCAGACGTCCATACCTAACAACCATGTCTTCATGAATGGGAAGACTTGAGTTCATTGTTATCTTCCTGAACTCGCGAATTAGGTTGTTTTGTCTGCGAATCCTAGGAGGTGTTATGTGACTCAAGACTGGCAACCAGATAAGAGGAGTAGATCTGACTGCGCCGCTGACAATGCACATCGTCTGATTCAGAACATCATCAATATTCTTAACATAAGGACTATTCTGCCAAACAGAAGAACAATACTCGGCTGTAGAGTAAACCAGTCCCAGTGCTGACGACCTAAGAGTGGATGCTGATGCTCCCCATGTAGAACCTGCAAGTTTCTGAATGATATTGTTCCTGGTCTTCAGTTTAGCAGCAGTATTCATTAAATGTTTCCTGAAGGATAGTGTCCGATCAAGAGTTACTCCAAGATATTTGGGGTTAGAATTGTGTGGTAGGGGAGAGTTGTCGAGGGAAACATTCAAAGTAATGTTTGCCTGCCTGTTATTAAGGTGAAAGAGACAGGTTTCCGTTTTGCTGGTGCTAGGTATCAAACACCACTTATCAAAGTACTCGCTCAAAATGACAAGGTCTCTGTTCAGAATTGCTTCTATCTCATTCACATTGGATAGCTGAGTAACTATTGCTAGGTCATCCGCGTAAGCGAATTAGCGTGATGTAGTACGGGGTATATAGGCAATGTACATATTAAACAGCAATGGAGAGAGCACAGATCCTTGGGGGAGACCATTGTTGAGCTTTTTAACTTTACTATGTTATCCATAACTACCTGGATCAATCTATCTGATAGCATGTTGTTTATGAGTTGTGACATTACTCTGCATCCAACAAGTTTAAAAAACTTATACACAACAACGCCGAAGTATTCAGGAACAGGCATCGATAGTTCTCCTTGAATGTACAGGTTATATGTGATGCTAATCTGCATTGTCTAGACATAGTAGCAAGGTGGCCTGGATCTGCACATGACAGTAATATATTCGATAACTCCAGAGTTCATGCTCGGTTTGAGGCGGAGGAAATGCCCAAAGGATTTCTTCTAGGAGACAGTGCCTACCGTTACTCCTCACTCCAGTATTACACGAAGCGACACCTGCAGAGATGGCATATAACAGAGCTCATAAGAGATCGCGATCCACAATTGAAAGAACTTTCGGGCTACTTAAAAAATTATTTCCCTGCTTGAAGATGGGTCTTCGAGTAAAATTGCTTCGGGTTCCTCCTATTATAGTGGCAATGTTTGTCCTATATAACATGGCCTTAGATTCCATGGATGGTGAACCTGAAGGAGATATTTTTCCAGGAAGAAGGGTTTTCGAGGAACTTCCAGTCTTTGAGGAAGCTGGGCTGAATGGAAGAAATAATGCTGTTAGGAATGAAATAATTAACATGTTCAAGTATGTTCTAAGTACTAACAACACTATACATTTGTATTAAAAAGAATGTTCATTTGCTCTCGCTTTAGCCGCCGCTAGCTCATAATTTTTAATTTCCTGGCTGTAGCCGTGTTGAAACACCGGTCCCGTGAGATCTCCAAAGTTAAGCAACATTGGGCGTGGTCAAGATTTGGATGGGTTGCCATGCGCTGTTGGTGGAGGGTAAGGGAATGGAGGAGCGGAAAGGAACTGGCCACCCTACCGCATGTAAACTCCGGCTCAGGCACACCTCTGCAGAGTTTCGGACCTCTCTCTCTCTCTCTCTCTCTCTCTCTCTCTCTCTCTCTCTCTCTCTCTCTCTCTCTCTCTGGTCTAGTTTGAGATTTTCCATTTTTATGGCATGTTCTGCCTCTAGACATTCCAATCTTCTCTTGTAAAAGTTGTCCCTTAAACTTCCCTCAGCTTCAGCTCTTCTCTTTTTAGGAGGTGAAGTTCGTCTGCTGGGGCCAGGACTGACATCTGTATCTGGTACTTGTTCCTAAAATCAGTCAGTCAGAATTGAAATACGAGAATGTGATGATAAAGAAGAAGAAGAGGAATAAGTATAATAATAATAATAAGAAGAAGAAGAACAAAAACAAGAACGGCCATGCTGTAAAAAGCTAGTCGAATAGTAATAAGGAACAGTTAAGCGTGTGAAATGTATATTTAATTTATGGCCGGTTTCTGGAATGACAGTAATCTGTAGATGAGTAGTTATCAGTGACCAAATATGGTGATACATTTAAAATGAGTTTCCGAAACAACAGTTATCGGCTTATTCACAGTTATCTGCGCAAAGACTGGTAACTGCAGCTAGTGCTGTAGGTACCTCTATGCTAGAACTGATTCCAGCAAATTAGTTTCGTAAACATTAGTAAGTGATAATGAACTGACTAAAATCAAATATCAAAATCTCTTTATTTGCAAATGAGGTGTCTACCTCGGTGGCAAATGGTACACTAAAATACATTATTGTCAAGCACTAAATATTAAATTAACAAGAGAAGAAAATTTTTCCTATAATACAATATTATACAATTTACGCTAACAATGTTTTCTATTAAACACACAGCTCATCCTTAATAAATTTATATTGTTTACAAAATTCTACTTATAATATCTCCTGTACTACTTACAAATATAGTCAACTGATATACAGTATGTGGAATTACTTCAAATGATACTATACAACTGGTATAACATTAATATTTACATTGCATTTATTTATTTACTTTTTTTTTTTTTTTTTTTTTTACCTGTTCTGGATCCTAAGTGGCATAACGACCTGCTGCGTCTTAACCAGAGCCCCTTTTGCCACCACTTTTCAGAGTTCCTGAAGGGCCTTCACAGCTACCGTAGCGGTCCCAGGGCCCTCGAAGTCCCCACTGTACTTCACCCCTACAGGCAGTCCCCTACTTTGGCTGTCCAAACTCCTTAGACCAGGGGATGGAATTAATTTATTCACACACATTTTTTTTATTTACAATAACCTGCACTGGTCGAATGCCCTCTAACACTTCATTTATTTTCTCTGTTGCTGTTTATTCTCTTCTTGAATATCTGTACAGATTTTGGAAAAAGATCAAACACTACCCCTGGTAAACTGTTCCACTCCTTCACACCCTTCCCAATGAATGAATATTTACCCCAATCGCTTCTGCTAAAATTCCTTCTAATTTTATATTTGTGGTCAGTCCTGCCGATATAATTATTTTCCAACTGAAGCCTCTCATGGATATCTCCCCATGCTTCTTCTCCTGTATAGGCTCTATATAATCCTATAAGTCTAGTTTTCTCCCTTCTCTTACTTAAAGTTTCCCACCCAAGTTCCTTTAACATTTCTGATACACTACTCTTTCTCCTGAAATCCCCTGTTACAAATCTTGCTGCTTTCCTCTGCACACTATCTATTTCTTTTATTAGGTATTCTTGGTGAGGATCCCAAACACTGTTTGCATATTCCAATAATGGACGAACCATACTCAAGTAACTTTTTTCTTTTAATTCTTTGTTGCATCCTTTAAGTAGCCTCATTATGAAATGTAACAATCTGTATGCTTTACCAACAATGTCATCAATATGACCCTTCCAGTGCAAATTACTTTCAAATCTCACACCTAAGTATTTGCACTTGCCATCTTTTGGGATATCTACCTCATCCAAAGTATATTCAAATTCAGTTTTAAAGCTCCTGTTTGTAAAAGTTGTAACAGTTGATTTGCCTCCATTAACCTTCATATTATTTTCTTCAACCCATTGTTGGATACTTTCAAGGTCCCTTTGTAATTCTGAACAATCCTCAATGTTGTTTATTTCCCTATAAACAATTATGTCATCTGCATACAATCTTATTTTTGATGTTATATTGTTCCCTAAATCATTTGCGTATATTAAGAAAAGTAACGGACCGATTATACTACCCTGTGCAATTCCCTTCCAAACTTTCTCTTCCTGAGATACATTATTTCCTACTTTGACTTTCTGAACCCTTGAATTTAGAAATGCTTTTATCCAACGTGTAACCCTTACGTCCAATCCTATTCCCTCCAATTTCTTTAATAATATTCCATGTTCCACTCTATCAAAGGCTTTGGAAAGATCTATGGCTATGCAATCTAACTGACCTCCTGAATCCAACTGATCTGATATGTCCTGCTGAAATCCCACCAGTTGTGCCTCACAAGAAAATTTCTTTCTAAATCCATACTGGCTCCTCATGAACCAATTTTTATCATCACAAATCCCTCTGATGTACTTCGATATTAAACTCTCCAGAATTTTACAAACTGTACTGGTCAGGCTGATTGGTCTGTAGTTCTCTGGTTTCCTTTTATCACCCTTTCCTTTATAAATTGGTATTATTATGGATTCCTTCCATTCCTTTGGTATTACACTATTATTTATGACATAGTCAATGAGAAATTTTAAATAAGGCACTATGTACCACCCCATTGTCTTTAATACCTCCCCAGTAATTTGATCACTTCCTGCTGCTTTTCCTTGCTGAAGCAGTTGGATTTCTCTGAAAATATCTTTGTTTGTGAATGAGAAGCTTCTTGTTTCCCTCTGTCCCTCTCCCTCTCTATCTTTTGTTTCGGTTTCCAACTCTTGACAATCATCTACTGAATCTCTAAATTCCCTACTAAATAGGTTTGCTTTCTCAGTATCTGTTAAATAGTGTTCACCCCCTTCTCCCACCATTGTAGGAATTTACATTCCTTTTCCTTTTTGATTCCTGATATATGAATACAGCTTTTTCCATTTCCCTTTGTGGTCATTACCTTCTTGAAGTATGCCATTCATATAATTCTCTTTTGCTTCCTTTTTCACTCTATTCAGTTCCCTCATTAGCTGTTTTCTAGTTTCTCTACTCTCCCTACCCTCTTTGATTTTCCTGTTTACTATTCTACATTTTCTTTTTAATTTTCTTATTTCCCTTGTATAATAAACAGGGTCTGAGGTCATTTTACCCTTCTTAACAGGTACAAATCTCTTCTCTCCTTCCCAAATAATTCCTTTAAATTTAGCCCAAAGTGTATCCACGTTACTCCCTTCACTTATCCAACAACTGAATTGTGATTTAAGGTAAGTCCCAAATTCATCAACTTTAGTTTTTCTGTACAATTTCTTGTCTTGTGTAACCCTCTTATCAAGCCTTTTTGGTACGAGTCCTACATCCATTATTACAGCCTTATTGTCTCTTATTCTTTCAATTACCTCAGTTTTATCAACAATTTCCCATGGTTTAACCAAGAATACATCTAGTAAGTTATTGAGACGAGTCGGTTCGTGTACTACTTGTGTAAATCCTCCCTCCCAAATTAACGTATTTGCCGGTTTCTGTTCATGGGCTTCACTTGCAGCTCCTTTCCATTCAACTTCAGGCAAATTTAGATCTCCCCCAATTATTACCATATCATTATTATTGTTTTTACGAGTATAATCTATTATTTTTTCAAAGATTTCCATGTCTCTTTCCTCTCTTCCAGGCCTGTATGTTCCTATAATTGCCACCTCCTTCATATTATCACAAACTAATTTTATCCCTAATATTTCATCCCTTTCATCGGTAAACCATTCATGTGAACAGTAAGTTTCCTTCACCAGAATAAACACCCCCCCCTCCCTTTTTATCTCCTCGGTCTCTACGATAGACTGTGTACCCTTCTGGAAATACTTCTCTATTACCCACCCCTTCTTTCAACCACGATTCCACTCCTATCACCACATCAGTCTCATAAGATTCCATCAATGTACCGAATTTTAATTGTTTATTTACATTTACTACACTTTGACAGTTTACCAAGAGCAATCTCAGACCCCCTTCCTCCCTACAACTTGACTGTTGCAATTGGGTAACTTGAAATTCCTTACTATCCTGAGTTTCTTTTTCTAGTTGACTGAGCCAGCTTGAAGTACAGCTGGCTCTTTCTACTAGTTTTCCTGGTCAGTATTATAAGGGAGTTGCCTGTTTTACAGTACATATCTTAAGATTAATAAAATCTAGAACAATATTTGCTATCTTTCGTTTACCTGAATTGTTTAGATGGAGGCCATGTTTTGTATAACAGTATCTCTCAAAACTGCTGCATTCAATAACCTGAGTATTCCGAAAATGTTTACAAATTTTAACAATATCTGTATTGACCTTGTCCACTTCAATGTTCACACACGAGTCTCTACTCAAATCATGCCTGTGGGGCACGTTCACTACAAAAACGTTGGTGTGGGTCAGCTTCCCTAGTGTATGTTTAAGTTGTGATCTTACATTCTTGGCGTCGTCGCGAGCTACGTCGTTCGTCCCACCGATGATAAGCACTGCATCGCCGCTCCCGAAGTTCCTAGTTGCTGCTTCTACGTTTTCCACAACACTATATTTACAGTCATTCATTATAGTTTTAATGTGCTTGGGTGTGCTAGAGTTTACAATATTTCGGTCAGTACGTTTACATCCACGTTATCACTGGCTTAGTCACTGATTATACCTGTATGGTGTCATCTGTCCCAGCTGTTTCGGTTACAATCACCTTGGAGCATATATCTTCCAACACGGGAAATGAATCGTCAAATAAAATGGAACTCGAATCAAACGGATTTTCACCAGGTTCAAATTGATCTTTCAGTGCAACTATAATGTTAAAGATTTCTTTCATCAGGCTTTGAATCATGAGTCTCACCAACAGTTAGTGAACACCCAATCTGAAATTATAGAGTATTTACCATTAGTATTTACATCTGTACTAAATAATCTCTTAGGTACCTGTATGTACTTAATATAAGCCTGCTGAATAATAAATAGTCTACCGATTTTTGTTGCTTTTTTAATGTTATTATATCTTTTAACCGGTGACGTGAGGTCCGATAGACTTCCAATAAACATAAAACATCTAGACTTCTTTAATTAAAAATCTCGCAGGGAGCTGTAGTTATGTTAGCTTCTTATCTGTGGACTTACCGCCAGCAGTTGCGAGAGTATTTTTGTCAATGTATGTTGCATGGTCAGTGTAAGTAAAACTTCTCAAGTGACTAGTCCGTTGCAGTTATAAGAAATACAAATCCTCAGTTCGAGGAGTACATTACGGAAATACTAATGAAAAATGTAGTGGTACCGGTATCTATTTTCTTTTGGCTATTGGAGATTGCAGTTTGTAACGCTTTCGTGTTGTTCAAGTTGTGCCATGAAAGCCCAGAAGAAATGGAATTCTTGAAGAGTTTGGCATCTGATCAGGTGAAATTACATGCACGTTTTTCATTTATATTATTATATTTACGCTTGTGTTCTGGATCAGTGAAAAGTGATCTGTTTGGTAATCGCGGTGTATTTGTATAATTTTACTGACGGCAACGGATCTAGGTAAAATGTAAGACTATATCTGCGTACTGTGAATAAGAAAGAAGGAGAAATATAACTAGTTTTTGCATTATTAGATCAGATATATTCATATTATCAGAGATTTTTACATGCTGAATCAGATTGATTGAAATGACTGTGTACATGTTTGCCAACCAGTTCTCATTATAGGAAACTTCTGCTAGTAAAAGTAACTAGATATTACCAAAGAAACCAAAAAAATATTTGCATAGATACATCTATTGGAAGAAGAGAGATACTAAACATGACGATATTTGTACTGATAAATATGGATTTAAGTTTCCAGAAACTCACTAAAGTTAACAGCGCAGTTAGTTACAAGCACATTTAGGTAACTCATAGGTAAATGTAGTGTACCAGAAACCGGCCATTATATGTAATATCTGTCTGGAATAACACCCTTCATTAAGTTTGTTGCAACATACAGTAGTCACGTAACTTGATACATTACCATGTTGTAAGAAACCCCACTGACAGCTATTTCCTTCACGAAAGCAACGGATTGCGATTGTGATTCGTTCACTGCAGTTTCCATTGTAAGTGCAGGATCCTCCACATCACATTCACGTACATCTAAATAATAAAACTAGACATTATGTACTTCCATAGTACATGTGCACTGTATTTAGTTAAACTGTCATTAATCACCAAGGGGCAGTTTGTAATTTTTATTGGAGTTACTGATGACCGATTAATTAAGAGAAAAGGCTTATCGCAATATTCACTACAATCAAAAACAAACTAACATCAGACATATTCCTGCATATAGGCAACCAATTTACAATGCCTTATGCTTGTGAAAAGTGTAGAATACAATCTTGGTCTACATTTCGAACACCCCGTATCCTAGTTATTCATATCAGGATTTCAAGGTTAACTTACCAAAAATAACTTCTTGGTGGAAGTTCACATCGCAATCGGACTCGCAGGCTAGTGGAAGGAATTGAGGTTTTAATGCTGCTACGAGTTTCCGTCCAGCTTCATCCTCCATAGGTTGTACGAAAGGACCTCCGGCTGTTTTATGAATGTTGACCTAGTAAGAATGTGCAGTTGGTTAAGTACGATACTCCGAAGACTCAACTAGTGATTAATACGCAAATATGTATTTCTTTACTTACTTTATCGTCTGCAGCCGACTTTTTCGTTCGTCGTTTTACATTCTTGTAACATAACTGCAAGGTTTTCCAATCCCGTCGCGCCACATTTGCATAGGAATTGAAGTCTGAAGCTAGTGCTTTCCTTCTCTTTCGTACTTACAGCATCAGTCTTTTTACTTTCAATTGTATTCTTATATTTCGTAACAACTAAATCAATTAACAACTTCTTTTCGTATGCTGTAAAATTCAGCGCTCGATTTCTTCGCTTATTGACATCCAAGTTCATGTCCATTTTTCAGTCGATGTGTTTGAGATCTGATTGACACAAAGATTGACACTACATCACAGAGATTAAAAACATGAAATAACGTGACTTTACTACCAACATACTCCTGATTAGTACGAATTTTTCACGCTGTTTACAACATTGCCAAGCAAAATTCTACGATGACGGATCAAAGTTGATCCGGATCATGAGATCCGTGATCAATGTTATACAACACAACGAGCAGCTTGGAAAGGCTCATTTTCTGATCTCGAATCAAAATTGATCTCAGATCAGCTATGTTTATACAACCAGCCCTAAAAAAACCAAATGTTGGCTTAGAAAAGTATTCACATAACCCTTGTCAAGCAAATATATTTTTCGTTGTGACCGTAACTAATTTTGGTGATTTTACTTTTAATGTTAATAAACACAAACACTCCAAAAATATAGCAGTTAAGCATGAAATAAGCCATTCATATCGGAACAGATTGCAGGTATCCATTTATTCTGGAAGAAATAAATACTCAACTGCTTGTATTCAAGAAAAAAGTGTGCAGTAGTTCTGACTAACATCACAAAACACTATATTTATCTTACATCCATGAAAGTTGCTTGTAATTCACTTTCTTGCTTACTTCATAATTCATTATCAAAAGCGAAGCAAATTGAAACTTTTTTATGTTGTAGAGTAGAATTACTTGGAGAAGTAATAACACATAACTTAAATGAAAAAATCTCAATCCAATTAAGAACAAATAGATTAGCTAAAGCACAAAAATTAACATGGGACATCTACAAAAAGAAATGTCTATCAATAAATACAAAAATAAAACACTACAACACAGTTATAAAACCGGAAGCTACATATGCAGCAGAAACACTCTTTTACCTGAATAAACAATCAAAGACTGACAGACTTCAGAAAATTGAAAGGTGGATTGGAAGAACCTGCATCAACAAAAAATACCAGAAAGATGGACAGTGGCGGTTAATACCTAACAAAGTCGTGTACAAAGAGCTAGAACCCATTACAGATACTATGCGTAAGAGGAGACTGGGATTCTTTGGACACATCATGAGGATGCAGGATTCGAGACTTCTGAAACAACTAGTACAACACAAACTCGTCTCAAAAATACCACAACAGGATGTAAATGGATCACAGAAGTAAGAGAGGATCTGAAGGAAATAGGCCTTACAACAGAAGACACCACAAATAAGATAAAATTGAATACAAAACTCAAGAATACAAACCTCCGCTTTACCCTTACACAAGACAAACCAACAACACGCACATTTTCAACTGAGGAAAGGGCACGAAGATCAGAGCATCTGAAGAAGTACTGGGAGGACCGCAAAGCCCGAACAATAACTTCAAAGAGACCTGAACGACGGACTGACTAAAGTGATACTATGTGGTCATAAAAGAAGAAGACGAAGAAGAAGAAGAAGAAGAACAAGAAGAGAACTGATGCTGATTTCTGATCTCATACAATTCTATGCTTTCCTCATCACTATTAATGAGTTTGTCAATCCCACACCTAGGTACTCATCGTCTGTCACACTCACTTGCATCAATTTCACTATTTTTCACCTATTATTGCTCATTTTTTTAGTTTTCATAAACACTATCTAGTAATTAGGTCAAGCAGCAGGAAAACCTTTCTGGACAGTAATAAATAATCTTAGGAAGGGAGCGATAAAGGAAATGAACAGTGTTTTGAATAATTCAGGTAAAATCATAATAGAGCCAAGGGAATCACTGGAGAGGTGGAGGGAATATTTTGAACATCTTCTCAATTTAAAAAGGAAATCATCCTGGTGGTGTTGTGAGCAGCCAAGCTCATGGGGAGGAGGAAAATTATGTTGGTGAAATTATGCTTGAGGAAGTGGAAAAGATGGTAAAAAAAAGCTCCATTGTCATAAAGCAACAGGAATAGATGAAATTAGACCTGAAATGGTGAAGTATAGTGGGAAGGCAGGGATGAAATGGCTTCATAGAGTAGTAAAATTAGCGTGGAGTGTTGGTAAGGTACCTTCAGATTGGGCAAAAGCAGTAATTGCACCTATCTACAAGCAAGGGAACAGGAAGGATTGCAACAACTATTGAGGTATCTCATTGATTAGTATACCAGGCAAAGTATTCACTGGCATCTTGGAAGGGAGGGTGCGATCAGTCGTTGAGAGGAAGTTGGATGAAAACCAGTGTGGTTTCAGACCACAGAGAGGCTGTCAGGATCAGATTTTCAGTATGTGCCAGGTAATTGAAAAATGGTACGAGGGGAATAGGCAGTTGTGTTTATGTTTCGTAGATCTAAATAATGCATATGACAGGGTACCGAGGGAAAAGATGTTCGCTATACTGGGGGACTATGGAATTAAAGGTATATTATTAAAATCAATCAAAGGCATTTATGTTGACAATTGGGCTTCAGTGAGAATTGATGGTAGAATGAGTTCTTGGTTCAGGGTACTTACAGGGGTTGGACAAGGCTGTAATCTTTCACCTCTGCTGTTTGTAGTTTACATGGATCATCTGCTGAAAGATATAAAATGGCAGGGAGGGATTCAGTTAGGTGCAAATGTAGTAAGCAGTCTGGCCTATGCTGACGACTTGGTCTTAATGGCAGATTGTGCCGAAAGCCTGCAGTCTAATATCTTGGAACTTGAAAAGAGGTGCAATGAGTATGGTATGAAAATTAACCTCTCGAAGACTAAATTGATGTCAGTAGGTAAGAAATTCAACAGAAGTGAATGTCAGATTGGCGATACAAAGCTAGAACAGGTCAATAATTTCAAGTATTTAGGTTGTGTGTTCTCCCAGGATGGTAATATAGTAAGTGAGATTGAATCAAGGTGTCGTAAAGTTAATGCAGTGAACTCGCAGTTGCGATCAACAGTATTCTGTAAGAAGGAAGTCAGTTCCCAGACAAAACTATCTTTACATCGGTCTGTTTTCAGACCAACTTTGCTTTACGGGAGCGAAAGCTGGATTGACTCAGGATATCTTATTCATAAGTTAGAAGTAACAGACATGAAAGTAGCAAGAATGATTGCTGGTACAAACAGGTAGGAACAATGGCAGAAGGGTACCCGGAATGAGGATATAAAGGCTAATTTAGGAATGAACTCAATGGATGAAGCTGTACGCATAAACCAGCTTCGGTGGTGGGGTCATGTGAGGCGAATGGAGGAGGATAGGTTACCTAGGAGAATAATGGACTCTGTTATGGAGGATAAGAGAAGTCGAGGTAGACCAAGTTGATGATGGTTAGACTCTGTTTCTAACGATTTAAAGATAAGAGGTATAGAACTAAATGAGGCCACAAAACTAGTTGCAAATCGAGGATTGTGGCGACGTTTAGTAAATTCACAGAGGCTTGCAGACTGAACGCTGAAAGGCATAACAGTCTATAATGATAATGTAAATGTATGTATCTAGTAATTACGCCTCTATTTCGGACTCAGTTTTGAATTCTCTTGTATGCAATAGCTAAAGCACAAACATTTGCAATGTCACCATGGAAATCGTGCTTAGCAGCAAAACCTTCGCTCTTTTTCATTCCAAATCCCTGTGTTAAACCTAACTACGGGCCCTATGTATTCGCTCCTGACATCTATGGGCTAATATGACACACACAATGTAAAACATACAAACGCACAAGTGCGTAATTTTCAATTCCGGATAAAGACATCATTAGCTCGTGTGGGAATAGATGAGTTCCAGATAAACACGTGTAGCACTTGGCTAAGGTTAAAATTGGCTTCTTAGACTAAACTCTCCCAAATAAAATAAATACTTATTTTTTAAAAAACCAACATAACGGTGTCCATTAAACTGTGTAACTCCTTGAAATAGATATAATGTTGCTGTGTTCAGCATATTTAGAAAAAATCTTTAATCCAGTGTTAAAATGTAGCAAAATATTACCAACTTGGAACAGGCTAAACATTAGGTGATTAAAATTTGTAGTGCTCATGAATGAAATTCCATGCCAGTCACGTTCGGTGTTCATGCAGAGCCGACAGCAGATAGCCGTAAGTTGCTCCTCGGTCGGTCAATACGTTATCAAGAGCTCAGCCTATATTGTGTCGCCTCTTTGGCTCATTAAGCAATATCATCTTATACGTGCAATTGTCAACAGCTCTCTGCATTAACCACTGCCACGCACTACGCACTGCAGGATTGTAGAGAAGGCACTGGAAGCGGGTCAGCGGTCCACTTATCGAGCAGGCAGTGTGATGATCATATTCATGATACCCATAGCATTGCCCCTTCAAGCTCTAGCTATGTAATACACCACAGTTTGTAGTTCAAAGCGGGGTTGCGATCGGCTAGCGTGGCGCATCATTAAAATGGAAACTAAAAGTGAATCGGCACTTATACTTCGTAAATACGTTCTCAATGTACAGAAATATTGTTCATCATACAATATTGTGTAAATGTCAAGACTTTTGGGATTACAAGGGTGTTCACATGCTCGTGTGATCCTTATGACAAGACTCCCCTGTTCCATGCAGATCTATTTGCAAATGATGATGATGATGATGATGATGATGATGATAATAATAATAATAATAATAATTTAAAGTTTTAAGAATCCAATTATTGGTATTGAACAAAGTGAGGTTATTGTATGATACCGGTGTCAATACAGAACAGTGAGTACAAGATTTATAAACACTAAGACTTGTTAGTATTATTTTCAATCGTGCTGTATGTGACCTGCAACAATGAAATGGATCAGGTACTCGCACATCATTGGCTGTTGCTCAGCCCATCAGAGTAGAGAGGTCCTTACCTTGAAGTACTCTGAATTTTCTATGGCGTGTTCGTTTTTGTTGAAGGCATGTATGTGCTGGCCCTTGAAGCCCTTCAGTATGCTGCCTTCGAAATCGAGGAAGTTGGAGATGATGTGCACGTTGGGATGCAACACCTTGTGGTGCCTGAGGATGGCTCTGACCATGTCTCCCAGTCCAGCTGAGAACACCAGCACGGGGACTTCAGCCTCCAAAAGTGACCTGAACATTTCCTCTGATCCTGTCCTGCAAGAGAACATGATTTAATTTTCTATATATTTGGTTTAAAGTTTTACATATTTTAAAGCAATTGTACATGAATATTTTCAGGTAATACTATTGTGATCAAAGCCTCTGTGGCTCAGGCGGTATCACACCGACCTCTCACCGCTGGATACCGTGGTTCAAATCCCAGTCACTCCATCTGAGATTTGTGCTGGACAAAGCGGAGGTGGGATAGGTTTTTCTCCGGGTACTCCGGTTTTCCCTGTCATCTTTCATTCTACCAACACACTCCACTATCATTTCATTTCATCTGTCAGTCATTAATCATTGCCCCATAGGAGTGCGACAGACTTCGGTAACCGCCACAATTCCTATCCTCGCCGCAAGTTGGGGGCTTCATTCATCCCATCCCTGACCTGATCATCGACTGGATAACAGGTTGTAGGTTTCCATTTCCACTACTGTGATAAGTTATTATTGCTATTGAGAGAGCGCACTCATGTTTGCTGACAAGTGTCGTGCAGACACAAGGTGCGCTATCAACATTATATATTTAAATACACAATTTCATTCTGCAATCCATCTGAAGTATAACACTCAGCCTGCCACATTGCCGAGTCTTGTCAAACTAATATCATTGTTACTTTGTAAATTAAAGCCCACGCTCCTTATTAATGTTCAAAATGTGTCTCTTTCCCATGAAATTGGTAATGTTTTTCTTTTAACAGCACTGAGGAATTTCCTTAAAGTACTTCTATCACAGGATTATCAAAACTGTCAGGATTTGACTTCTTAGCACGTGGTCAACATTTACCTGCTCCTATCCGCTTTTCCTCAGTGCCTCACATCCACTTAAAACATTAGCTTTCTGTAATGGAATGTTGAGACATCTGCTCATTTCTCCTTACATAATTTTGTACATTTTCCATAATTAATTTTACCGTTCGGCACACTTATAAGACTGACAGAATCATGAAGTCTGGTAGACTCATTGGTACGTCCATGGGTCATATGTCAGCCAAATTGCATGACTCTAGCTGCTGTGTATGTATGGAAAAACCAAAGGAATATCAGGAAACTGTACTAAAATTTCATCCTAATCCGAGTTTCTAAACCAATCTAAGGTGTACCCAATGCAGATACGACAAAACTGTCACCCCAAAACAGGCAACATTAATGAAAAGAACACACACAAATCAATCATAACATGGATAAAAGGAAATATACCAAATGAAGAGACAACAGGTTTTACCATCGTAAGTTTTGGAGACACATGTTGCAAGATCGTTTTTAAAAACAGGATTACCAACATGATAACTAGTGAAGGATGCGGGGAAAGCGGGCTGGGATCCCTAAGACAATGGAGTATTACTCGACATTGTAGGGAAAGAAATGTTAACGCAGTTACCCTTCAGTCCGCATTTACTGACAAGTTAAAAGAAGGCATAACATGAGAACAGAACAACAGAGAATTAAAACAAAGGTAACATTGGCAATAAAGGTGTAACAAAGAATAATGTAAATAAATCACGAGGTATCCATGACTTTCAGAATACACCATTTTAACATTACAGGAACCTGTGCTGCCGCACATCAATTACTAAAACATTTCGACCTTACTTTTCTGGGCATATTTAACCTGAAAACACAAAAGTCTTCACACAAATACCTGATGAAACGTAACCGGCAGCATCCTAATTACAGACGGTAATCCTTTAAGGTTTTGTACTGAAGAAAATGAAATGAACTTTAAAATTTTATTTACAAGGAAAATTAAAATAACCGAGAATATAAAACTTAATGCAGAGGCCTTTGGAGTTGCTGCCTTTCCTAAAGCACTTCAGTGAAAGACACATAGCTCCAACACGCGTGCACTGAATCGGAACAGAATTACAGGAGGTAATCCCGGAGGAAAATTTGTTTTACATGTAAACAACCAAGTAAGTTAATTAAAAGAAAAGGGGAATGACTCCAAAATCAAACGGATATGCCTAGCTGTCGAGCTAATACATTACAAGAAAGGTGGCTAAAGCCAAGGTATAAGGTAAACTCCAGATCTAAAAGTATTTTATATATTAAAGTCTGAGAGGAAAAAACAGGCTTACCCTGAGGTGGCTGGAGCCCGCTGACGGGACGACACCCGAAGTGCATCTGGCTGTTAAGCCGTTCAAAAACCAAAGATACAGACAAGAGCCCTGCTCCCACTTAGGAGCCAAAGGGCAGAAATTGAGAAACATGCAAAGAGCCAATCAGGGAAACTCGCTACAATTCAAACATAAATTTCACCAATAAGCGAGGTCATTATTCTGATCTATCACAAGACTGTTTGAGCAACATCCTTCTGAGAGCCAGCAAAAGACAGGAAACAACAAGAAAAATGTTCCTAGAAATGCCACGTGCCCGTACACCCCGTCACAAAAGTTAGGTACCGCACACGGTTTCGTCATGCAAAATACACAATTAGTTCAAACATCAAACAATATTTAAAAATATATATATTACAATAAATTTTGGAAAGAGTCAACGAATTCAATTATCTGCGATACAATTTATCTTACCAAGGGGAAATTGATATCTCTGCAAAAATAACCAAATTTACCAGAACAACAGGAATCATAAATCATATTATGAAGCCACCTCTTGTCCAAAAAAACACTCGCTTACGTCTTTATAACACTTTAGCCAGACCAACCCTTTGCTATGGCAGTGAGGCATGGACAATAAGAACTCAAGACATTTCCAGAATTACAGCACATGAAATGACGTTTGTGCGCAGAACAGCAGGCTATATGAAATGGGATCGTATAAGAAATGAAGATGTGCTTAAGGGACTGAATGCGAAACCAGTAATCAATTACGTCTATGATTACCAAGAAAACTGGAAACGTCACGTTCAGAGGAAGACTACCAAAGGAGATCTTACGGTATCAACCAAGAATGGAATCTGGAAGACTACCAAAGGAGATCTTACGGTATCAACCAAGAGGACAGAGATCTATAGGACGTCCAATGAAGCGATGGAAATAAAATGCAAGACTGTAACAGGCCACATGGCCTAATACTTGGAAGGATGATGATGATGATGATGATGATGATGATGACATAACCTCTCCTGCCCAAATGCCAACCTCACCTTCCCGGGATGAACAAACCTGTTCCCACAGACATGGGTGGCCCTGTCGACCGAGTCACAGCGGTATAACCGTTACATCAATTACGGAGGAAATGCTGTAATTTCAGCTAGTCCATTAGCTGAGAGGTGGCAGCCCCACCAATGGTCTTACTTCCTTCAGGCTAGCAACCCGTCGGAAGGACATTTGATTGCTTTCAAGTCTTGCAAAAAGAGAAGTGCAGGACCGTAACGGGACACATGGCCTAATACTTGGAAGGAAGATGATGATGATGACAATGCATTTTAGAACACAAATAAATTTCTCCGCCCTTCCTTGATGTTTCCGAACACAGGTCAAAAAAAGTCACAAAACCAAAATGCAGATCATTTCATGCACGATCCTCCCAGGTTTCAAAACTGTAGCTGTCCATTATGTGAGGAAAGTAATTTCTCATCTTGTGAAAAACGTACAAAATTTGCCCCATCTATGCTATAAATCATCAATATACGAGAAAATGTTATAGGACCAAACATGTGAGCCACTAAAAGAGCCGTCTAGTGGCGCAATCCGTTGCGTGGTACGACAATGTTTCACCACAATAATTTTCGAAATGACCACTTGTAATGAAAAGTAAAAGTGAGTCCAAACTATAAAGAGTTACAGTTCCATTATCCAACACAGTAATAAATAACAATATATTAAAAATGATGTCTGGCGCCGATACAGACAACAAAAACTACGCTACTGCTGGGAATGAACCACTCGCGCTGAGGTAACAGATTGCCCCAATCTGTTTACAGCTGCCAGCAGACGCCTTGTCCAATGAGACCGTAGTAGCAGATATGGCTTGTACAATGTCTTGAACTGCCTAGCTGTAGACAGATCCACACCAGCTGGTAGGAGGCATCATGCAGGATGTTCGTTTCTCTGGCATTCCCTTATTAGATCCAAGTCATGGGGATCTGTCTGCTGCTCCTTCCTCTCCTAGTCAGTCCCCAAGGTTGGGGGCACTATCCTCTCACTAAAGGGAGAACAAGGACTCTCTCAACTTGGGAGCGTATCACAGTTCCTATAGCTGAGTCCGGCATTGATTCCATTTACCTGTGCCAGGCTCCTCACATTCATTTGTCCTATCCGACCTCTTTTGGTAAACTCTTGTTCTTTATCAATCCGAAGGTATTAAGGCATTTGAGGCATAGGGAATCTCATTTTCATGCCCTTCCTTGCCCTTGTCTTTCTTCGACTGATACCTTCAATTTTGAAGTGTTAGGCCTCTTCCATTTTTCCCTCTGATTAGTGGGAATAGAGGAAGGTTGCCCAGTTCTGCTTCCTGTTAAAACAATAATCACCACCATCCTGATCAGCAGAAAATTCTCCCCACATTAGGACCAGGAGTTCGTGTTAGGCTTGGAGTTTCGATCGCAGAGGCACCCCATACTCTGCACCTCAGAGCTGGCACACCAGTTCCTGATGATATTTCTAGCAGCAACGTTCCTCCCCCTAGTATTAGCACAATACTCTACAGTCCAGGGTGATACTGGTGTTCAGTAGAGCTGGAGACAGCTGCCTCGCCACACGACTGCTAGTTCTCCCCTTGCTCGTCCACTCTGAGAGGTGTTTTAGTTGACTTTGGCCTATGATTGCTAGCAGAGGGACAGCTCCCATAGTTTTCCATTTGAGGTCGATTTTAGCTGTGAGTGACTAACAAACACTTCACTTCAATCACTCGTTTTCATTATCTCTGCGTGTATCAAGAGTAAACAAACACTGTCGAGAGCGGAGGTGTGAGCTGCTTTTGGTATCTCGAGGGATTCAGGGCAGCAAAATGTGTAAAAACTCCTGGCGTTGTGCACTTCCCAGATATCGCTTAACTCAAATACAGAGTTTTGAGAAGCTCTGTTAATCCCCTCAGCAGTGAGATAAAATCCTTCTCATCATTGTGATCATTTCCAGACCATCCTGTCATCTGCTGCGTCCTTCATTGAAACGTAATTCTGTATCTGAATGTGAATCAGTATTTGTTTTAAGGAAGGTATTTCTAGGTCTTCCTTGCAGATGTTTTCATTCGATAAAGCCTTCTGACACAGTTCACATTAAACTGGAATGGCGCATTGCGTGCACGACGACGGTTATGCACGGTGCAAAGGATTGACCTCCCCTGGTTCTCATCGCCTAGAAGTCTGCTATTTGACTCCGAGTCACATTTATACTCCCGGGCATGTAAGCGTATACACTAAGTGTACAACCTTACTTTATTTTTTTTGCTATTTTCTTTACGTCGCACCGACACAGATAGCTCTTATGGCGACGATGGGACAGGAAAGGCCTAGGAATGGGAAGGAAGTGGCCATGGTCTTAATTAAGATACAGCCCCAGCATTTGCCTGCTGTGAAAATGGGAAACCACCGAAAACCATCTTGAGGGGTGCCAATAGTGGGGTTCAAATCCACTATCTCCCGGACGCGAGCTCACAGCTGCACGCCCCTAACCAAACGGCCAACTTGCCTGGTACAACCTTACTCTTTCTCCACTGTTAACACTAAAGGCACTGATTGATATTTATTTTTGAACTGTTGGGTGCGATTCAGTGTCTCTAAATGTACACTTTACGGACCTACTTCCCGATATTACGTCTTACAGTTACTGTAAATTCTACACGATGCCACTATACAGTCACGGTGTTTCTTGTGAGATTATACGAATTGCCACTGCCATATTGTCAAAATCACTAGTGTTACATTTGCTGGTATAAGTAATGCTGTACGATTATAAATCTGTCAGGTAAGTATAATTGTGGCATTTTCGAATAATGCACTTAACAATATAACTGATCTCCCCAGAAATTTTCGTCAGCCGGGTGGCAGGAATGAGTAGCTGGGCGGGGAATACTATGTAAAAATTGAAACGAAAATAATTTCCTTTTATTCCCCTCACGGCATTGAGAATAATATGAGACAGGTAAACATTAATTGCAAAACTGAACTAATTTAGTGTTATTATCACGAAGAAGACAAACAGGTTATTTTAAACTTCTAGTGTTCTACTGCTCTTTCATAATCATGTAACACTGGGCTTAGGCCTGGAGTGCCATACGGGTTTGCGACGACACACGGAATAGAGTGCTCGGATGCGATTCCACACTAATCCAAACACGACACTAACATGATTTATCATTTCAATAAACAGTTTTACAGTAATTATGTTTTAATTTGCAGCACTCAATAACTCAAATATGTAACTAGCTCATATCTATGTTATGTTAGCCGGGCAGTCTGTAAAAATGGCAGAGCGGTCCATCCATTAAAAAGGTCCTGGGGAGAACACTGAACGTAGTTGGTGTGAATTGACTAATGAAGCATTTTTATAATATGGTCTTATTTAGTTGAATTCATATTTACAGAATGCAATTATCATGTATAAGAAGCAAGAAAAATTTTCAAGAACTCCTCCGAAAGGGAAAGCAACTTTACCTCCGCTATAAAGATCAGTTCAGTTGAAATGGAAGGAAATTTCATTATCACCCTAATATTGTCTTGTCATGACTTTTGTATGGTCTGCAGACTTAAGTTAGCCTTTTGTACGTACTGCATATGTACATGTAATATATTTCCTTTTGTGTATTATTAAAGCATGGTTTCACGTAAGCCCAACAATAGCAAATTTCAAGAAGGGAGCCGAATTATTTACAGCAGGAAACACCAAAGAATACAGTTCTATTCATGCGTGTACCAAATAGAGGCATTAAATTGAGTGAGGATGAGAGAGAGAGAGAGAGAGAGAGAGAGCATGTATTTCCTTAATTCCTCACTGATCTTGAAAACCGACCTAATTATGAATATCTTGGTTGATCAAAAATATGGCTTCCGATTGACATAGCTAAATAAAATTCAGGAAACTCAGTCGTCAAAAATGACCAGTGTTTTGCCCCAGTGCGGCATGGGCTCATCAGGTGCCAGAATTTTGTCCAGCAGGATTTGTTTTACATGCCGATAAAACTACTGATACAAGGCAATCAGATTCGGATCCAGTCTCTGAATATTCGAGAATTTTACCCTTAATCCTCCTTTTGCTCCATTAACTGCCTTCTTTCTCACGGGCTTGGTGCTACCGTGGAAACACTGCCCCAAATAAGCGTCAAAACCATCGCAACAAGATCACGGAGTTTACGAAATGAGGCACTGTTCTGTAGATTCAGCTATTGAAAATCCTAAAAACTACGAGAACAGGTATTTTCCGAGCATGGGTAAATACAAACGATAAAACGTTGCGGTAGTGTGCCGTGCATCGAAACTGTCTGGATGTACCAAGGTTAAGCTGATGAAATAATGAACAAAAAGTGACTTTTGTGCATCTCATTCAAGATAAAAAATAAAGAATACGCCAAAGCTTATAAACAAAATGATCGGCTCCTTGGCCAGGTATCCAGGTTCGATTCCCAGTCAGGTGCTTTCATTCTTCTCAAATCGATCAACCCCAAAAGTATTATGGGTTCACAAGTAGGATATGATTTACAATCTCCGCTCGCACCATTCAAGGGCTTGGTCATAGCTAAACGCTTGCGGTACTAAGTCGGCACATGGCACTTGACAGCACTTTCTGTTACATGATTCACGAATAAAACATGTGGCGCAGGGAAGCTAAAAAATATAAAGCATCATCTATGATTGTAGCCGCAGAAAATGCCAACAGAAAACAAAATATTTTCCTAATGCAGAACAGTATGTAAACATTATTTGCTGCATGGACACGTTCGGCTCACCTTGTGGAGGTCTATTAGATGGTCGTGTGCGTATGGGATGACGATCACGTAAGAAGAGGGTGAAACTCTGTGCTGGCATGTAGCCTACCCCTGTCGAATATCACCAAAGAGTCTGCTCAAAGTTTTGCGTCCCCATCCGACGGATGAATCATCATCGTCATATTCCCTCACTGCATATGAACACTGCCGAGAGGTTTGGAATTTAATCCAGGATTTTGGTACGCAATCTGGTTATTAGAAATTGTATACCACCACCTCTCCTACTGTTCTGATGGTGAACCAGGAGATACCGCTCATGCGTTTGAAGGCAAGACACATTGAGAGCACCTAAATCGTAGCCTTGGCTTCATAGTGAAAATGTCAGTAAGGGTTACAATTCACTACATCTCTCAGTTACCCTCTGTAAGTGGGGGTGATAGAATAACACACACGGTAACGATTAAAAGTGGCCCCAGTGGATTGTCGACCACAGGGCCCTTAGCAGAGTCCTGGTACTGCTTCCACTTACTTGTGCCAGGCTCCCCACTTTCATCTATCCTATCAGATGTCCCTCGGTCAATTACTGTTCTTTTCCGACCACGACGCTATCAGAGCATTCGAGGCCTAGGGAGTCTTTTATTGTCACGCCTTCATGTCCCTTGTCCTTCTTTCGCGATACCTTCATTTTTCAAAGTGCGCTTCCGTATTTATCTCTGATCAATGTTAATTGACGATGGTTGCCCAGTTCTACTGAGTGGGACTGAGTGTTGGTACACATTCAACACACCATAGTGAATACGTCCCTCCACACACGAAGGGCATCCAGAAGTGAGAATGATCTTGATCCATGTAATAATGCCGACCAAGGCCAGGGCTGCTCACCTGAGATCTGCACACACGTTCTGGAGGACCTGGTCCATCTCGTCGCAGCGGAACTCGAACCCGCTGAGCAACATCTGCGCCTTGTCGTACCACTCTATCATGTAGGGGATCTTCTGCTCCTTGCTCAGGGACGGATCGATCTCGACGGGCCTGTACTGGTTGAACAGAGCTTGCGACTTCTCCTTGTAGCTGGGCGGTAACTGCTTGCACTCCCCAAAGATACCTGCAGCATTGCAACCACAAGGACTCTATTCATCTCGACAGTGTAAACACTTACGTTCAATTCATGTTGTATGGAGCATCGCATTTAAATAGACCTCACATAGGAGTATGGGAATGGTCGCCGCCACTGGGATATTTCCCAACTGCAAGGTATTTGTTAATAATATAGTAATCACATTTATAGACTTAGAAAAGGCGGCAGCATCCCCAGAACAAAGTTCGGGAAAGCGTGACACGATGTTTACACGATGACAGTTGAGTGGCTTACTTCAGTCCAGTTGTCTAGGCAATTGCCCTCACAATTGACTGTCTCCAGGAGCAGACTGAGGACAACCAACTGGGCCCACCACCCGGAGCTCAGCACTGTCGGGACAATTGACAGGCCAGTAGCTGTATATTTACTTTGTGCCAGTTTGCTTGTGTCAACCGAGAGGTGCAGCCGCCTCCGTGGTCTTCATAACTTAAATACTTTAATTTTTAATTTATTTGTAGGCTGTTTGCATAAATATGGCTTCAAAGTGGGGTGACGATAAAATTCATTGAGCTGTATAGGAAACGACGATGTTTGTGGGACTAGCACGATGACCTGTACAAAGACAAAAAATGCCCATCAAATGGCACTTTCTGAGATTACCAATAAAATTAACATTCAATGATTCAGTGTGACTGAGGTCAAAACTTTGCACAACTCAGCAATGAATTACCAATAAGTATCATTGCAAAATAAATTTAATTCCTCACATGACACTACAGACGCTTCGTACTCAGCCACTCATTGTCTACAGCCATGGCAATAGCTTCTCTTTCAACTGGACCGGCCAGCGACTGTCGCCTAGCAACTGGCATCGTGTAAACTAGGCATTACAGCTGAGTGAAGGCAACAGTGGGCAGAACAGAATGGTTTTGAACTGACAATGAGAGTGTACTGTCACCTTCATTATTCATAATGGTGTTGGATGACATTGTAAAGACTATAGAGGGGAAAGAATGAATGTGATAATGTTCGTGGATTATGATGTGATATGGGAAGAAGACGGGGATTGAGCATCAACATGGAGAAGAGCAAGACAATGGTGATGAGCAGAGGAAGCATAGAAGGAAAAGGAGCTATCAAAACTGGAGACAACAGAACTGGAACACTTCAAATACTTGGCAAGTGAAGTGACAGAAAATGGAAATTAGTACGAGGATACACCACCAGGTACAGGGATTAATATGGAATAAAGATGTACCAATGTAGGCTAAAGAAGTACAATGTACGTAGGTAAATCAATACGTATCTGCAATTTTGCTCCAATTGTCTTTAGGTTGGCTGTATGGCGTTGTGCTCACCAGCCACTAGATGGCACCGTTGTACTGATCTGATAACACTAAAACCTACCACAGATGTAAAGTTGCGCTGTTGCGACATAAAGATGGCCGCGCCACTCTCTGTTTGCACCGAGGAAGAACGGCGTTCTGTAATACGTTTTTTGTGGTCTGAGGGTGTTCCAGGAGCGGAAATTCGTAGAAGACTTTCAGCGCAAGACAGGAACAATGTTTTGCCACAGCAAAGTGTTTACGAATGGATTGAACAGTTGGGTCGCACAAGCGTGAAGGATCAGGAAAGACCTGGCCGCAACTGATGCCAATTTTGAAGAAAATGCATGATATGATCCTGAATAACAGATGAGCGACTGTTCTATAAATTTCCACTCCTCGTACACCCTCAGACCACAAAAAACAGATTACAGAACGCTGTTCTTCCTCGGAGCAAACAGAGTGTGGCGCGGCCATCTTTACATCGCAACAGCACAAGCTGTACTGATCTGATAACGCTGAAACCTACCACAGATGTAGACAATGGTGCCATCTAACAGTTGGTGAGCACACAATGCCATAAAGCCTACCTAAAAACAAAATTGCAGATACTATTGACTTGCCCTTGTACAAGGGATATAATGACATACGCAGCAGAAACCTGGACAAGGACTCGGAGAGATGAGAGTAGAGTACAGATGACGACGAGGGATGGAGTGAGAAATGAAGACATACAAAAAGAGCTAAATGTGCAAAAACTAAATGACAAAGTGGAACAGATGTGAAACGGAGGAAAGAAGAAAGTCTGCCAAGCCAAGCACTGGAAAGACAGATGATAGGGAAAGGAGCATGAGGGAGACCTAGATTACGATGGATGGACTGTGAACAACAGCAAGGAACTTGGACTGGAACATGGTGTTGGATGAGGAATGTTGGAGACAGAGGTTGAATTGGAGAGGAAACACCCAGTGTCAGCTGGAAAAGGGGAAATGAAAATAATAATGGCATTATTGAGAAAATGTGACGATAATCATCCTTACTGAGGATGTCACAGAAAGGATGGCAGAGAGACCGAGTTGTGCACGACTCAAGTGCTTTGGACACACAAAGAGGATGAAGGAGAGCCTAACACCAAGACAACGACAATGTACAGGGGAAGAGACCAAATGGACAGCCAATTAAAGAAGAGCTGGAAACTAGAGGAGAAAATTGAGAAACTGTAGCAAGTTGCCTGAATTGTATGCAAACTGATTAAAGCTGATTGTTAAGAAACAGTGTCTGTTCTATTATCAATATTCAAATCATACACTGCAATGCACAGATTATTGCTAAGTCTGTGTCCCCAGGCTAACAATACAGCATTACAGGAATCTTCCACATAAATTTCTATCCCACCTCCTCTACTATAACACCAGGGCAATAATAGCAATCATAACCTGTTAAATTATAATCTTTTCCTTCATTCCGGAACAACCATGTTTCAACGAAAATGGTTACACCTGGATCCCGTAGTTCTGTAGTTTGTTACAGATGCTTTGTGCATTGGCATAACATATCCCCATGCTCTAAGTGAACTTCTGTACACCAAATGGAACACATGAAACTAGCAGTAAACTTACAAAGATATCCTCTTACAGACGTTGTCACTATTGGACCCTTCATCCTTACTATCGCTATTATCTATATGCAGAAGGTTGCAAATTCTGTCCGCAGTACATTAATAAGGATGTGCAAACAGAATTGTTATCATGAAACGTAGATGGACCTGATATACAATGTCTTCACCTTTTTTTTTTTCGGGATCACACGTAAATTGTCGCTCTTTCTCCGACATTTTGTCTTCACTGTTGCTACACCCCGAGAGCGATGGACAATCATCAGATGAATTCCATCCATCCAAAACCTTGCTTATTTCTTGCTCTTTTAGTTCCTTATGCATATTTATTGAGGATAAACCATAACTACAAGAATATATAATGTAAAACACTCAGTACACTTCCTCAGTAACACACGTTAGGAAAAACCATGGCGGTCAGCGCAAACTGAGAGTTCCAATGATGAAAAAACATTGCCATAGGGAGTAGAAACATGCAAGCAAGCATCCAACCACCATATTATTTATAAATAATCCAACAGATGGTAGAGAATGTCAGTACAACTACAATCCGTAATAATATAATTAATTGGACTGTTACTGGAATTACAACTGGAAATGACTCATTCAGGACAAATATTTCAAGTTCCCTATGGGAATTGGAATCTATATCATCTGATGACCTAGCAGGCAGACCAAGTCTCTCAGTGCACTGCCTGCAGATCAAGGCGCCTTCCACTGGTCCAAGGAGCACCGCAAACCAGCAGTGTAGTACCCTGAATGCTAGCCGCCACTGAGCCTACCAGCCAGCAGGTACAAACTCCCCGCACACTTGCGACTCATGCAAGCTCTACCGTTTGCCACCAGACAGCAGCACACCACCTCCAGGCAGAGAACCAACCAATCCTACGGCTGGACAGGACCCACAAAAAAGAAAGCAAATCGTCCAGCATTCAGTGCGGTCACTGGTTCGAGTCTTGCTACGCCGTGATCTGATCAAACTATACCCAACTTAACTGTATCCATGGAGTGCACCAAGTCTAAGCCAGTCCTCTACAGAGTTTGACCAACTTCCAGTACTTCAACGTTCCCCTCCCTTGCTCCCTACCCAAAAACAAACTACCTTACCATGTCAAGGAGACGGAACCACCCTGGTGGATTGAGTAGCTAGTAGGACCTGTCATACCAGACTATTCCTGCCTTCGAACTTCTTTAATAAACACCTAACGTAGCACGGTAATGAACCTCCCAGTTCTCACAAAGATTATCTCCTAATTCTTTTTTTTTTTGCTAGTTGCTTTACGTCGCACCGACACAGATAGGTCTTATGGCGACGAAGGGACAGGAAAGGGCTAGGAGTGGGAAGGAAGTGGCCGTGGCCTTCATTAAGGAAGAGTCCCAGCATTTGCCTGGTGTGAAAATGGGAAACCACGGAAAACCATCTTCAAGGCTGCCGACAGTGGGGTATCTCCTAATTTATGCTAGATCGATGCACAAAAAACAACCTGATAGTAACACCTGGTTCAAGAAAAGGGATACCCATAAAATCACAAAATATAGCTGGGATGATAAAATAGGTACAGTATAGATTATATTCTGATAGATTAAAATGTATGGAAAAATGTGAATGATGTCAAGGTCATTCCAAGTGAAGACCTTAGTGGAGATCATAGACTGTCGGTTGCAGTTATTGCAGAAAAAAGGCCTTCCAAAGTCTGTAACAAAAGAGTCCCAAAAATAAAAACTTGGCGACTAACCAAGCCAAGTGTAAAAGAAGAATTCAGGGAAGGTGTCCGCAGGTTGTTGCTGAGAGAAGAACTGAAATTGGTAGATGAAGAATGGGATACTCTAAAGAAGGTTGTGGTTGCTACAGCAGAAAAAGTATGTGGACGACAGAGTGAAATAAGAAAACCTAAAGAAACTGCCAGGTGGAATGATGATATTAAAATGGCTATCAATGACAGAAACCATGCAAGAAGACTCTTATATCAAGCAAGAACACAGGGAGATCAACATGAAATAGAGGAGAAGCTGTCACTTTACAGAAAGGAAAAATTACAGGTCAAGCAGTTGGTTGTAGCTGAAAAGCAGAAATGCAAGGAAGATCTGGCTACCAAAATAATGCAGGGTGGAAATAAAAAACTGCTATACAGTATTGTTAAGAATAGAAGAACTCAAAATGAATCAATCCAATCAATCAATCCAGTTAACTCAACATCTATATCATATGATGGCCAAGCAGGCATCAATTTTTGATAAGGAGACAAAGTCTCTCATAGTGCATTGGCACTGCCGGTGGCTACAATTAGCCTATGGAGTGGCCTCCACGGTATGCACTAGCCAGCATCTTGGTAGGTGTACTAGGTACCAAGTGATGAGCCCAGCCTAGCACACGGGGGCGAAACGCTGGCAAACAGGAATGAGTTAGCTGGAAAATTTATAATGTCCAATAACGGACCATTTATATTGGTATTATAAATTTACTCATTCAGAACAAATATTTCAGATTCCCTATGGGAATCAACATCTATATCATCTGATGGCCAAGCAGGCATCAATGTTTGATAAGGAGACAAAGTCTCTCATAGTGCATTGGCACTGCCGGTGGCTACAATGAGCCTACGCAGTGGCCTCCACAGTAGTGATGGGTCGAACTAGCTCTTTCAAGGGAGCTAGCTCATTCACTCCCGCTCCCAGCTGAGAGTCGTTCTCGACTCTTGGGAGCGGAAAGGCTGGAGCGAGCCGAGGAAATCGGCGCTCTGCACCTCCAGGTTCGTTCGTTCATTCGTTCTTCCGGTTTAGGGCAGACGGCTCTGTATGACTTCCGTTTGCTCTTCATGACTTCCGGCCTCTCTTTATGACTTCTGGGAACGACGAGATAGCGCAAATAGTTTACATTTCCCACAACAGATAGCAACACAATATCCAATTTGGCACACTCAAAACTAAATTATGCAGTGCTGGCAACATTGACAATTAATCCAATGATAAAGCTTTATATATATACTAACGAAGAAATATATCACAAGTATACAGTATTAATGGATGACATCCGTGTGTGATATCTAATATTACTTTGCCTAAGTTCCATTCTTCTTAAATAATATCTATCAAGGCTGAAAGCGCCGTGCGAGACGTATATTCGAGATATTGGCACTACTTACACGTTAATAAATTATTATTTAAATGTAATGCCATGTAAGTTACTGTGATAGATATTAAGGCATGAGTTATTTATTAATTAGAGCCCAAAATAGTGTAATTTTACATTTTATAGACTACACATGACTCCAGTTTTTATTTGAAGGAACGAAGTAGCGCGAGATAGTTCACGTTTCTCACAACAGATGGCAACACAATATCGAGTTTGGCACACTACTCTTGGAATAAAACAAATGAATAATTAATATAAACATTATTGGCAACATTGGCAAACAATCCAATGATAAAGCTTTATATACAATAATGAAGAAATGTACCACAAATATACAGTATTAATGGATGACATATAATATTACTTTACCTAAGTTCCATTCTTCTTAAAATGATGTCTTTCAAGATTACATGCACCGTACGAGACGTATGTTTGAGTAGTGGCACTATTGCCGTTCGGTCGTATTAATCTACTGGAATTTCCTGTTCACGTAGTTCACATTTCACTCAACAGATGTCATCAGAATATTCTTGGTTTCGACTGGTGATACAGAAAGTTTTTCGTTCCACTCTGCACGTTGGAACAACAGATTCTTTCATTCAATAGTGCAGTGTAGGAAACATACTGATTAAATGTGATCTTTAACGAAAATAATGGAAAATACTATCAGCACAAAAGTAGCCTACATATAACCACGTATAGCATCTATCACTACATTCTGTATTTTTTTTTTCCGCATACAGTATGTTACACAGCTAACGGCCGTAGCCATGTTGAAACACCGGATCCCGTGAGATCTCCGAAGTTAAGCAACATTGGGCGTGGTCAGGAGTTGGATGGGTTGCCACGCACTGTTGGTGGGGGGGTAAGGGAATGGAGGAGCGGAAAGGAACTTGCCACCCTACCGCACGTACACTCCGGCTCAGGAACACCTCTGCGGAGGTTCGGACCTGCCTTCGGGCAAAATAACCCTTACCTACCTATGTTACACACTCTTCCAATATTTTTTCAAGAACGAGTACACCGTAGGAGACGTATATGTTTGACATACATTATTGACACTCCTTACACGATTAAACTACTTCTTCTACCATTTTTCCCACACCTGTGGGGTCGTGGGTGTGAACTGCTTCGCACATGTGGAGTTGGCCCTATTTTACGGCCGGATGTCCTTCCTGACGCTAACCCTATGTGGAGGGATGTAATCACTATTGCGTGTTTCTGTGGTGATTGGCAGTGTGGTGTGTTGTCTGAATATGAAGAAGAGAGTGTTGGGAAAAAACAAAAACACCCAGTTCCTGAGCCAGAAGGATAATCAGAAGAGATTAAAATCTCAGACTTTGCCAGGAATCGAATCCGGGACCCTCTGCACTGAAGGCCTCAACGCTGACCATCCAGCTAAGGGGTCGGACTCTTTACAGGACTACACGTTAATAAATAATTAATTCAAAATATACTGCAGTATATACCGTACTTTGGTATGAGTTATTTAGCCTATATTTTAAAGTCAAAACTAGCGTTATTTTATATTTTCCTTAATTCAATTTAAAACTACGATATATCATTTTATCCACTGCACCATAAAACCAAATGATGTTGGCAATATGTTGATTCATAGCTATGACCGCATTTAAGAAATAAGTGAGGATTTGCCAGAGTATTTCTTAATTATTTAGACAGAATAAAACTACGCCCTTTCTACTTGCCAGATGGTATATTCAGTATTCTGGATAGTGACTGTTGTTCGTGCTTAGTTTAACTCGAACTTGGTGTCGTTAATTTGCTATTAACCTACTGGATCTACAGTACATCCTTCATAGATTATGAGTGATTGGTAAGTATTGCGCAATGACATGTTTACTTCATTTTCTTGTTTCGTTAGGTAGCAGGCTGCCAGAACTATGGCACAAATAACATACATGGCCGACAGACCACAACCACTGGCGCACTGAGTGCGGGAAGAGGCTAGTCTGGGTAGTCTATAAGAAAGAAAGCGGCATCTGTATGTCACGTGATTATCTGAAGCATGGTATTGGCTAGAAATGAACAAGAGTCGATGTGACGAGCTAGCTCTTTCGTGGAGTTGCAGTTGATAAAAGAGTCGGCTCGTACTAACTCTCAAGGAGCAAGGAGGGAGCTAGCTCATACAAGAATCGACTCGTAATTGAACGACTAGCTCTCAAGGAAGTAAGTATTAATAACCACCTAATCGATACTTTATTAATGCCTCAATTTTGCCTGAGGCATTAATAAAGTATCGATTAGGTGGTTATTAATACTTACTTCTTGATTAAACATCGATACGGTCATGAAATGGACAACTTGTAATAGCTCTCAAGGAGCGAGGAGGGAGCTAGCTCTTACAAGAGTCGACTCTCAATGAGAGAGCTAGCTCTCTCCAATGAGTCGTTCAAAAGAGTCAGTTCGTTCATGAACGACCCATCACTACTCCACGGTATGCACTAGCCAGCGTCTTGGTAGGCGTGCTAGGTACCAACTGATGAGCCCAGCCTAGCACACGGGGGCGAAACACTGGCAACCAGGAATGAGTTAGCTGGAAAATTTATAATGTCCAATAACGGACCATTTATATTGGTATTATAAATTTACTCATTCGGAACAAATGTTTCAGATTCCCTATGGGAATCAACATCTATATCATCTGATGGCCAAGCAGGCATCAATTTTTGATAAGGAGACAAAGTCTCTCATAGTGCATTGGCACTGCCGGTGGCTACAATTAGCCTACGCAGTGGCCTCCACGGTATGCACTAGCCAGCGTCTTGGTAGGTGTGCTAGGTACCAACTGATGTGCCCAGCCTAGCACACGGGGGCGAAACGCTGGCAAACAGGAAAAAGTTAGCTGAAAATTTTATAATGTCCAATAACGGACATTTATATTGGTATTATAAATTTACTCATTCGGAACAAATATTTCAGATTCCCTATGGGAATCAACATCTATATCAACAGAAAGAAATGTACCAACTACAAAGGTGTAACTCTACTGTCACATGGCCTCAAAATCTATGAATCCATCCTTGAGAGCAGGATTAGAAACTATGTTGAACCTATACTTGAAGAGAAACAACATAGATTTAGACCTCATAGATCAACTATAGATCTCATTTTTGCCATCAGAATGCTCTACGAGAAGTATTAGGAGAAAGGTAAAACACTTATAACTGTTTTTCTGGACATCAAGGAAGCATATGACCATGTACCACGCAGGCATATATGGGAATGTTTCAGACATAAGAAAGTGCCCGATGACATAATAGCACGAGTACAACGATTATATGATGAAACCAAGGGTTGTGTCCAGGTCCAGGATGGAAGGTCAGGTTGTTTTGTAACGAAGAGTGGAGTCCAGCAAGGAAGTTGTCTTTCACCACTTCTCTTCATAATCATAATAGATGAAGTTTTAAAAGCGGTTAAGAGAAAGGATCCAACAACTAATGCCCTTGTTTTTGCTGATGATGTGATGGTATGGGGTGAGACAGAAGCAGAAGTACAAACTAGACTAGAAGCTTTTACAACCTTAGGTCTCAAAATCAGCAAAATGAAGACAGTTGGCTTGGTGATGAGTAGAAACTCTCCAACTGTTCATCTAAGAATTGGAGATGAGGAGATGGATATTCTAGACAACTTTCAGTATTTAGGTAGTGTTCTGTCATCAGACAATACCATACATCAAGAGATTAGCAACAGAATACAGAAAGCTTCCAAATTCTATCACGCTGTTCGTCAAATACTTTGGGATGAAACATTTCCGTTAGTTTCCAAGATCAGCTTGTACAAAATATATCTAGTACCTTTACTGACGTATGGCCTGGAAGCAGCAACACTTACTGGACCAACAAAGAGTCGTCTTCAGGCAACAGAAATGAAGTTCCTCCGTTCTTGTCTACAAAAAACAAAAATGGATAAAATAAGGAATGTGGATGTCTGACAACAGCTGGGATTGGAAAGAAGCTTGCCGGAGACTCTAGAAGTGAAGAGAATAGAATGGTATGGTCACTTAAAAGAATGGACCCTCACAGGACTCCTCGAACATAATTTAACCACAATGTTCCTGGGAAGAGACTAAGAGGAAGACCTCGTGATGTTTGGGAAAAACAGGTATAGAAGGATCTTGAAATTAGAGATGTGAACTGGTGTTGCATATATGAGCAGCATCTGCGGCTGGATAGGACAAACTGGAGAAGGGTAGTATGCAACTGCACCCAGCTTGCTGGAGCGAAGAAATGATGATGATGATGATGATGATGATTATCCTCCCGTGAACCTATTTCAGGTACCAGAAACAGTAGTCGCAATAGAAGAACTCCACAACCAAAGGACACATCACTCTCTGAAGTTATGTACGAACTCCATGAGCAGATCACCAACACTGTTGCCCAGTTTCCCACAATCCCCCTCAAGGGATAAAAGAACATTACCCAGATAAACAACAACAAAAATCACACACACGCCGAGACCCAAACCAAGGATCCCCACTCACTCACAATAAATAGTCACACTTCAAAACCCACACAACCCAAGAAACAATCACAACACACCTAAACAACAACTTGGCCCAAGCCAAGACAGGATCGTAAGCAAACCTTGCCCCAGCACCACGGGCGACCACTTCACAAACTGAACCCAGGACCAGGACGGCACATGTAACGAACGTGGTTCTAGTTGTAGGCATCCAACCCACACTATCACAGGCTGAAGATAGATGCACAAACAGACTCAAGCAAAGGCAAAGCCTACAACCCAAGGCCAAAGGCACCTCATATTAACACTACACTTGTAAATCAGTGCTTTAATAGCCTGCAGGCCCTTCCTGTAACAGATCTTGAGGAGCTCACTTAGGACCAGGCGAAGTGCGCCAACTACCTAGGCTGCCATGCCTGTCCTTTCATTAAAGACTCAATTAAAACAAGAGTATGCAGCACCCACTCCTCCCATCAAACCTAAACAGTTCTCATCCCTGCGAGCAGCCTAATCCTACTATTCCTATTAGATCTCATGTTGAAGCACTGGAACTAAGGGAGTAAGGTGACGCGGTGCCTTCCAGAGATGTCGAAATCCAACGCTGCACTTTTCCAAATACTTAACGTCACTTCACAAATCCGGTAATCCAAAACACACTTCTCTTAATACTTTCAATAACTCAAACAAGCTTATCGAATCAATAAGCTTCCAACTAGATGGTGGTACAGTCCTATTGCTAGTTTCAGACCACTCAGAAATACCACATACCAGTGACTAACTCACGCTGTGTCATCACACATCACATTAAGCCGTGTATTGGATTCCATAACAAACTCTTAAATTAAAAACTACTAATTTAAAATATAAGTTCTCTCAAAATTACTAATTATTTTCTTACCTACGCTCAACCTCAAATATATACATAAATTAAACCTTTCTCATTTACATCAATCAAAAACAACTTATAAATAAAACCACCTTAAGAAATTTACAACTCAAATCAAACTCTGTTCTTAAAAGACAAAGGGCAAATTGTGCCAGTAAAGCGGGCATTAATTTACCAGGTGGATCCACTAGCAATGTGTGTCGGTAGGTGTGCTAGTTACCAACTTTTGAACCCAAATTGGCACATTCGAGCAAAATACTGGCAACCAAAATGAGTTAGCTGAGAAATGTATGATTTCCAATAACGAACCAACATTCGAATTATGAATGGATTCATTCAGGACAAATATATGTAAGTTCCGTATGAGAACCAAAATCTACATATCATAGAATCTGTAATATCGACACAGTAGTTTTAAAGGTTGATGATGTGATGAGCCATCACTCGCTGACGAGTATGATAAGTCTTCTTAAAAACTCTGTTTTTGAGGGTTCTTAGATGGCTAGAGAGGCCAATCTTGGAACCACAGATTGTTGACATGTATTTGGTTTAAATTCAACGAGTTTCAAGCATGCGGGGGTGGAGGGAAGCAGAGTGGTGATCATTACTGTTAGGTCGCGAATGCAAGATGACCCTTGCTTCATCTTCCACATGAAATTGTGAGTAAAAATCCTCGTTTTGGATTCAGAGAAATTCAGAGGATAAACACAAGATCACTATGGGAAGAGGAGAAACACAATGTTGGGAGGTAGAAACTAGCTCGTCAGAAGAACTGCAATTGATGAGGAGAGGAGAGGGACTCTAACTGCCATCGTAAGTAGTTGGAGGAACAACAGTAGTGTTACTGGCGTTACATCCTACGAACTACAGTTTTCTGGTTTTCAGAAATGCCAGGAATTTTGTCCTGCAGGAGTTCTTTTACGTGCCAGTAAATCTGCCCACACAAGGGTGACTTCAGCAGTACCACCTGAGCTAGGCAAAAGAGCAAACACGTGACAAATCAAGTTATATATCTTCATTTGAAACTTGACCTGTTGGCTTCCTCTGCATTTATCCTCTGTTCCTGATTGCATTCCTCTGTATCACTTCCTTTTTCCTGAGTTTATCCACACTTCCCATATGCACACTGAGCATCGAAGCCCTCCCTCCTGATGAACAAACTCATTGGGAGCTGAGAAGAACTGGGGTCGATGATGAGAGAACACATCTGTGCAGAGATCATCCTCGTATCCTCTTCCCTGGAGGTGTTCCTTTCCGTCATTTACTTCAAATGCCAAGACGGACACACAACAAGTGGAGAGAGATGTTACCTAATTCTACGACTGTTACTGGGGAAAGGGAAAGGAGTGTGACTAGTTCTACGTACCGAAACTGGACATCAAACGCTTCCCATTGCAGTGCTGCTTAGTTAGTGTTTGGTCAAAATCTGAGATAACCTGCAAGAGAAAGAAAACAATAATTAGAGCCTTGTTTACCCGTCAGCGTGGAGAACCAGCCAGTGATCCGACAAGCTCTGCACTGTGATCTAGCGGTTACCATCTCAGCTGTTTGAATTTAATTTACTTCTCCTTGGTTGAGCTTTGGAAATGTGCACCTTGATCCCTACTTTGATTGTGTTCTGTTAGCTGAAGTTCGAGTGGTATTCCAAGGAATGTTCAGCTTCACTACCAGATGCAGCACCGTGATCAAGTGGCTACTCCGCACACTCCCCCATCCTCTCTGGAGAAGAACCAGACTGTTAACCTCAGCATAAAATCTGTCTAGTAACGGCTCTTGAGGCAGATTTTTTCCCGCGATCTACTTCCTTGTCACCTAATGCCTTGCAATCGCTCAGTTGTGAATGCAGATGGCTTCCGCAAGCAAATATAGGTTATCAACAGGGGAAATAGAGGATTTATCAGGGAAACATTTCAGTGATTCTGATGAAAGTTTGACAGATTCAGGTGACAATTTCAGTAACGTGTATGATATTGCTGTAAGTGAAGTCCTTGGTTTTGAATCGGATATGTAACGTCTTCTCAATGTAAAAGGAAATCATCCTGGTGGTGTTGTGAGCAGCCAAGCTCATGGGGAGAAGGAAAATTATGTCGGTGAAATTATGCCTGAGGAAGTGGAAAAGATGGTAAAAAAAACTCCATTGTCATAAAGCAGCAGGAATAGATGAAATTAGACCTGAAATGGTGAAATATAGTGGGAAGGCAGGGATGAAATGGCTTCATAGAGTAGTAAAATTAGCGTGGAGTGTTGGTAAGGTACCTTCAGATTGGACAAAAGCAGTAATTGCACCTATCTGTAAGCAAGGGAACAGGAAGGATTGCAACAACTATTGAGGTATCTCATTGATTAGTGTACCAGGTAAAGTATTCACTGGCATCTTGGAAGGGAGGGTGCGATCAGTCGTTGAGAGGAAGTTGGATGAAAACCAGTGTGGTTTCAGACCACAGAGAGGCTGTCAGGATCAGATTTTCAGTATGCGCCAGGTAATTGAAAAAAGCTACGAGAGGAATAGGCAGTTGTGTTTATGTTTCGTAGATCTAGAGAAAGCATACGACAGGGTACCGAGGGAAAAGATGTTCGCTATACAGGGGAACTATGGAATTAAAGGCAGATTATTAAAAGCAATCAATGGCATTTATGTTGACAATTGGGCTTCAGTGACAACTTATGGTAGAATGAGTTCTTGGTTCAGGGTACTTACAGAGGCTGTAATCTTTCACCTTTGCTGTTCGTAGTTTACATAGATCATCTGCTGAAAGGTATAAAATGGCAGGGAGGGATTCAGTTAGGTGGAAATGTAGTAAGCAGTCTGGCCTATGCTGACGACTTGGTCTTAATGGCAGACTGTGCCGAAAGCTTGCAGTCTAATATCTTGGAACTTGAAAAGAGGTGCAATGAGTATGGTATGAAAATTAGCCTCTCGAAGACTAAATTGATGTCAGTAGGTAAGAAATTCAACAGAATTGAATGTCAGATTGGTGATATAAAGCTAGAACAGGTCGATAATTTCAAGTATTTAGGTTGTGTGTTCTTCCAGGATGGTAATACAGTAAGTGAGATTGAATCAAGGTGTAGTAAAGCTAATGCAGTGAGCTCGCAGTTGCGATCAGCAGTATTCTGTAAGAAGGAAGTCAGCTTCCAGACGAAACTATCTTTACATCGGTCTGTTTTCAGACCAACTGTGCTTTACGGGAGCGAAAGCTGGATGGACTCAGGATACTTTATTCATAAGTTAGAAGTAACAGACATGAAAGTAGTGATAATGATTGCTGGTACAAACAGGTGGGAACAATGGCAGGAGGGTACTCGGAATGAGGATATAAAGGCTAATTTAGGAATGAACTCTATGGATGAAGCTGTACGCATAAACCAGCTTCCGTGTTGGGGTCATGTGAGGCGAATGGAGGAGGATAGGTTACCTAGGAGAATAATGGACTCTGCTATGGAGGGTAAGAGAAGTAGAGGTAGACCAAGACGACGATGGTTAGACTCGGTTTCTAACGATTTAAAGATAAGAGGTATAGAACTAAATGAGGCCACAACACTAGTTGCAAATCGAGGATTGTGGCGACGTTTAGTAAATTGACAGAGGCTTGCAGACTGAACGCTGAAAGGCATAACAGTCTATAATGATAATGTATGTATGTATGTATGTAAGGAGCCTGCTAATGCTTTACAATGGGAAGACAGGTCGAATTACATGAATCAAGGAGAACTGTTTACTGGGAACACAGGAGCTCAGAACAAAGCGATAAAAGGTTTTTAGGTATTATTTATGGATCAGATTGTAAATGAGACATGTTCTACACAAAATTCAATTTTAAGGTAAGATAGCTATAAATTTTTCTAAAAGAGTGGAGGTTTCATGGAATGTATATGAAAAATTATTAAAATCTGCAAAACAGTACCGAAGTTGCCCTTCTTTAAACTAAGTCCTGCACGATTCTGACAAAAACCACTACCAAAATTAGAATCCCTGCATCCCAGGGACAACCAAGCTTTTGAATCCAGCTTGGTGAAGGGTTAAAGAGATCAGTCCTGTGACTCTGGCTTGTCTTAAGGGTTTCGCTATACCCTATCTCAAATTACCTGGGCGATAAGAATAACAAGTCTGGCCGCGTGCACGTTGCAGAACTAGTCGCACAAAAACATCAATCAAGAAACCGCAAGATCGATAACTAGTTCAAATAATCTGTAACCAACATGTTGTAAGTCCGCCACAGCCGGTCCCAAGTCCGGCTGAGAAAGGAGGAGGGACTCTGGTCACACCCTGTAGAGATCTAAATTGACAACAGTATGAGCAGGGAGTAGCGACAAACACTAAATCGTGAAGTAATCAGAGGGCGGGCCAAGGGGGCAGCCCCCCCACTGTGCTTTGGGGACTGTAGGCCAATAACCTGCATCTCCGAGAAAACATTATTACTGAAAATGCAATAAAGAGAAACCATACAGAAAAACAGATGATTTTTGGCATGAAACACATCACAAAAATTGGATGTAGGAATATACGAACACTGCGGCAAACAGGAAGATTAAAACAGGTCTGCACTGAGATGATGGAACTACCAACTTGCTATCTTGGGATTAAGTGAGGTCCGGAGGATGCCATCGAGAAAGAAGCACTTAGATGGAACCTGCAAGGAGCAAGAAAAAGAGGAAGACCAAGGATGGCCTGAAGGAGAAGTGTGGAAGAAGAGATGAGGGAGGACGCCAAATGCTGGGCAGAATTACAGCTGATTGCCAGAAGACGGAACTAATGGCGGACTTTTGTTGCAGCCCTTTGCTCCGAAAGAGGACACAGGATACAACATTTATACAATCACCAGAATTAATAAAGATGATATTCAGTACAATTCTGAAGGATGTCGCCTCCTGAAGAAAGATAGGTTACTTAATTCCCTCCATAATGTAAGAGAGGTAACATAAAGGGTCCACCTTTTCAATACAAATAAATGTTATAACAACATATTACTTGGAACTAGTTTCAACGCTATTTAGCGTCATCTTCAGCCAAAATGTGAGAAATAGGCATAGGTGAATACATGCAAACATATACACTACACAAAATGTTACAGCATTATGAATAAATAAGAGTAAAAAGAGACATAAAATAGCGAATTACAAGTTCGGAACTTGTCAGTCATCAAAACAGTCCATGAAGGGTGAATCAAAACTATTACTCACATTTTGGCAGAAGATGACGCTAAATAGCGTTGAAACTAGTTCCAAGTAAATATGTTGTTATAACATTTATTTGTATTGAAAAGGTGGACCCTTTATGTTACCTCTCTTACGTTCTCAGTTCAATACGGACAAAAGTCCCTCCATATCGTCGTCATCACTGTCGGAGCCATTCACATTTATCACTATCCGTTCAATGACATCGTCTACTAACTGGTCTGTTTCCCACATTTGTTTTTCTTCTTCTGACGTGTTTTACACACATTTCCCAACGCTGAGGGGTCGCTAGTTCAATCCAGATTTTTTACTTCCACAAGGGTGAAAGTTTTGTTGTTCCTAGCCACATGACTCTTAACTTGGCTCCACACACTTTCAATTGGATTTACAGAACAATGGTACGGAGGTAACCTTAAAGGTCGATTCACACATCTCCGGGACGTGACGGCGTTCTCCGTTTCCGTATCCGTCCTTTCCGACATTAATATTTCACGTCTGTTCTCACACTTCAGTTCCGTGCAGTTATAAGTCGGCAATCAAGTGTTCCATGATGAGTTTTCTTAGTGATGATGAATTGTTAATGATAGCTATAATCTTGGATGAAGAGGAGAAAGAGAGGAAGAAACAGTGGGTTCATCCTATATGGAAACGCAGGGATAAGGAAGGAGAGTTTTCTACTCTATATAAGTGCTTGAAGGACGACGAAGTAAAATTTCATGGATATTTCAGAATGAGCAGAAATACATTCAGTGAGCTGTTTAAGAAGGTAGAGCCTTTAATTACAAGAAAGGACACGTTTTGGAGACCTGGAATTACACCGATGGAAAGACTGGCTGTATGCCTGTGGTAAGTAGACTTAAGTAATATTAAAATAAAATGAAAATTAAGTAGGTACATTCGTGTTCATGACAACAGTTTTATAGTAGCATAAATGTACAAAAATACAATATTTTGTAAAACATCATACCGTGAACTTTACGAGAAAGAATTTAAGAAATATGTATTTAAAACAGCAGGAAAAAATAACTGAAATCATTAGTGTTTTTGGATGTTGAAATAACTGTCATGTTACTGAGTTGATTTTTCACCAAACTTCTGCCAATAAAGTTGTAGGTTATCTTCATTGTTGTTGATTGTTGAACACGATGAAGAACTGAGACGATCTGTAGTCCCATTTTCTGGTAGTGCCTCTAAGGGTTGAAATGCCCTCTCACCAGATGCTGTTGTCGAGCTGGTACTATGCTCTGTCAGCATCATCATTTCATATTTATGTGCGGTTGCAAAAATTTCTGATTTAGCTAAACTCAGATAGTATGGACAGTGACTTCAACATAGGCGAAATTCCAAATAAAAAGGCATCAACGGGGTGTTGTAGATGTTCATTGGCCCGGTTAGATATAGCTGAGCCCTGCGCAGAATTTTTTCGATGATGTATTTCATCAGTATCGACGATGCTGTTGGTTCATCCTGTAGCCTCCTTTTCTTACAATACCTTCGAGGGGTTGAAAACATCGAGGAGTCAGTTTTATCACTGATGTTTCCTTGTTGTTTACATCGTGATGTACAGGCTGCTGCTTGCATTGCGGTTGTTCTGCTGTATTTGAAGTATCATGTTCTTCCTCGTCTTCACTTTCAAAATCGTCATCTGCAGACAGATTGATGTTTCCCTTAGTTTCTCTTTCATTGAAGTATTTATCCAAGAAACTTAATTGATCCGCAATGCCTCCCCACTTTTAGTTCTCAGTTTTTTTCAGCCACTTCTTATAATTATCCCTTAGATTGTTCCACCTTGCTTTGCACCTTTCACCTGGAAACATAAATAAATTATTTAGGTCTTTACACTTTTGAAATTAGGTACGAATTTAATTAATAATTAAGTATTTAATCGTTGTAGCAGGGACGTGTTTGTGTTTACTCATGATAAATTTATGATGAATTCATAAAATTAGGTATTTTTGTATTTGTTGCAGATTCCTGGCAACCGGAGATTCATTTAAAACAATATCTTACAGCTATCGTCTTGGGCATTCCACTGTACACAAGATTGTGAAAGAAACTTGCGAAGCTATAATAAGAGCACTGATACATGAAGTATCATCCAACAGAAGAAATGTGGAAAGCCACAGTGAAAGACTTCCAAGAACACTGGAATTTTCCGAACTGTTTGGGATTAGTTGATGGTAAACACGTCGTCATTCAGGCTCCGCCGAACAGTGGCTCCCAGTATTTCAATTATAAGAAAACATTTTCAGTTGTTTTATTAGCACTTGTAGATGCCAACTATAACTTCATTGCTGTCGACATTGGATCGTACGGTAAGAACAGCGATGGAGGTGTGTGGGCTCATTCGAATATTGGGAAAGCTCTTGAACAAGGTGCCTTATCAGTTCCTGGATATACATAACTGCCAGGTTCGTCCGTTGAAATACCACATGTAATAGTGGGTGACGAGGCATTCCCTTTAAAGTCATAAATTATGAGACCGCATCCAGGCCAACAATTGGAATATTCAACTATCGACTCAGCCGTGCTCGGAGGGTAGTTGAAAACACTTTCGGTATTCTAACCCAGAAATTTCGAATTTACAACAGACGAATTCAATCAAAGCCGGAAAGCGTTGATAACATAATACTAGCGACTTGTGTGCTACACAATTTCATTAGAAAGTATGGCGACAGTGCTTTCACGCTTATAAATGAAACAAGTGATTCCACAAACCAAGAGTTTGTCAATCCACAGCTCCAAAACTTACCCCCTCGTGGTGGGAATTCGACCAAAGAGGCTTTCTGCATAAGGGATAAGTTAAAAGATTATTTCTGCTCAGAAGCTGGTTCAGTACCGTGGCAAGAACACATATGAAAGATGTCGATAACGTCACTTAGTGAGTGGCTGAAGACCACCCCGATATGCTAGTATATTAAGTTCTGAGAATGTCAATTTTTAGTAACATAATTAGTATATTATGATTAATATATTATTTTATATAGGCCTACTGTATATGATTATACTCGTATAACTGTTATAACAATTGTTTATAATGTTATGTTTATAACTATATTAAATTTGGATTGATATTTACATTGTCGCAGGTACATAAGCGTCAACTTGTTAAACATTTAGAAGGTTGGGGGGGGGGGGTCCTGCAATAAAGTGAGGTATTAGTAAATTATTTACTACAACTACTAGAGAAGAAGGTATTAATGATATTAGTACACTACATTTGCTTTTAATTACTTGAAAAATTAAATAAATGAAATTGTTGATTAATTTTTAATGCCCCTGACTTTGTAGGTTGGGGGCAGAAAGTACCTTGTCGCATTAAAGTCGGTGCCTATGTACAGACAGACTGATTTTCTTAATCTTAAAAGCAGAAAAAGTTGGTTACCTACCTCAAATACAGTAGAGATAATACGCGACACTGAGCGAGATATCGAGGGACAGCTACTGGAACTCACTCTAGCGGATAGACCTGAACAGTACTGTTTCTCTCATAAGAGCACGTGTATTTTTGTGTGAAGTTTTTGGTGTTATTTATGCGTTTTCAGTGAGTTGACATAAATAAATAGTAGTGTGTGTCATTCCTTGATATCTCCTCTCAACATGAGGGGAAAGGTATGTACTGTGTTTGGCTGCAGTAATTACGAAGTAGAGAAAAATGCGCGGTCGTTCTTCAGGTTCCCTCGTGACAAGAACATGTAAGTAATATTGTGTTTGCATATATATTCTTCCAGTGACAGAGATTTTTATAGTACTTCATAATCTTCTGACCCGCTCGACCCATATTTTAACTGGCATAAAATGTAATACGCATATTTTATTCTATAGTGCAGCAGTTAATCTTCAATACCGATGTGTTGTTGTAGGTGTGATCTGTGGGTTTTGAAATGTCACAGAAGCGATTTGGATAAGGTGTACAAGAAAGAAGGGACGTTACGCTTATATAAGAATTATAAGATCTGTTCAGAACATTTCCAAGCCAGCGACTTTCGAAATCCTCGACAATACAGCCAAGGGTATGTTACATTTTTGCTCTAATTGTACGTAAATATTCCTTAAAGGATCACTATCGACAACATTTTCATACGTTTCTTTCTTTATCCCTGTTCTCAGATTAAATCCGGGATTTTATAGATTATCTTTCTGTTAGTAGGCTTCATGTTAAGAGGAAAATTGTCCAGCTATTAAATGTTAATTCGCTGGGCTGAGTGGCTTAGACGGTTAAGGCGCTGGCCTTCTGACCCCAACTTGGCAGGTTCGATCCTGGCTCAGTTCGGTGGTATTTGAAGGTGCTCAAATACGTCAGCCTCGTGTCGGTAGATTTATTGGCACGTAAAAGAACTCCCACGGGACTAAATTCCGACACCTCGGCGTCTCCGAAAACCGTAAAAGAGTAGTTAGTGGGACGTAAAACAAAAAACATTATTATTATTATTATTATTATTATTATTATTATTATTATTATTATTATTAAATGTTAATTCATTGCATCATATGTGTAAGGAATATCTTTCTGCTAGTAGGCTTCATGTTAAGAGGAAAATTGTCCAGCTATTAAATGTTAATTCACTGAATATGTGTAAGGAATGTGCCGATATTTTTGTTGATAAGTGTCTTAATGTGATGATACAATGTTTTTAAATGAGAAAAAAGACAAATCCAACCGTAAGAGTTCAGGCAGGAATGCTAAAGCTAAAAAAGTAATGTATAAATGAAAGATCAAGCCATTTCACACCAGTCCATTTCACTTCTTGTTTATATGTCTAATTTCAGTCTTTGAATAATAACCTTTTAAATAATTCTTCATTCATTTATCCAGAATTGCTTTAGCAACTTCGAAGTTAATATCTCAATAGCACTTTCTTTCTAGACGTAATTTATTTATCCATTTCCGTATATACAATTCCATTGATATTTGAATTTAGCGCGATTTGTTCAGGTCAAGTCACTAGGAGCGCCACCGTCGAATTGTCTCCCATTTTAGCAAGGCGAAATCCGTAAGTGTCGCGTATTATCTCTACTTATTTGCCTACCTTCAGCTTCCATTTTCTCGCCAATTTCCTCCCATGCACGCTTCTTCAAACCACTATCCATATATTTCGAATCAGCTAAATTATATAGAAATGAGTGTGCCTTCACTAATTCAATCAGCAGTTCGTCCTTCATTTTGGGAGATAAAGTTCAAACGTACACAGATAACCTCAGTACTCTACGAAAGCAGAGAAGCAGGAAGGCGCGATGAGAGAAATCACGTCCGTGAAAACAAGAAAATATCGTTGGCGAGCGAATACGTATTGCCGGCACGGATCACGGAGAAGCACTGAAGGTCACGGCGAATGACGTCAACGGAAGTGTATGAACTCATCCCTTCGTTTACATGGCGACGATATTTTATTTTCACGGAAGATGCCGTCACGTCACGGAAAGCGCCGTCACGTCCCGGAGATGTGTGAATCGACCTTAAAACTTGCCTTCCTGATTGTAATGCGATATCATCTACTCGATACGCGCCACACAAGTCTAATATGCTGTGAGATGACATTAAGAAGTAGTGGCTACTAACCTCATCTCATTTTCAAGCGTCCTACCAGGATTTGCATCACTAAACTTCTTAAAAATGTTACGAACACACTGTTTTTTCTTCGCTTCTCAATGCTTTTCCCTTCTTATGCTTTATGTGACAAGGGCCAGCCGGGCTCACCCATCTTCACTCCACATGGAACTTTAACAAAGGTTATGTAAATATAAATTAAAACAACTAAATCCTAAACACTAAGATAAAGACTGACTACCAACTTAATTAATGATATATTACTAAATATTACCACGAAAGAAACTCGTATGCAAAGTCACTAGCTCGCCAATAACACAGCAGTAAACAGAAAGCGCATGGGTTGTATGCTAGCTAAATAAACCGCTAGTGAATACTGCTAGTGAATACTGCAATGATTGTTCTGCTGTTGACACATTGTCCCTCTCAAAAGGCACTTTAATGCATGAGTATCAATTGTAAATTGAAACTAAACATCTTTTTGAAAGTGAAAAGTGAAGATAAACAAATTTAGAAGTAGAAAGGTTAGTCGTTCAGATGTAACTGGAATACGTGAATCCAGCTAACATCCGACTGGATAAGTAAGTTCGTCCACAATTATGGGCTATTACACTTTTATCTTTATATTTAGTGGGCTCTACGTTCATCATGCTAAATACCTTTTCTCTTATTCAGTTACAGACAATACTCATAAATCATTCCAAGGGTAGAACAACGTACAAAGGGGAACATCAATCCGATAAGAATGGCACAAAAATTCCAAGAAACATTTTATCATATGAGCACCTAACTAATGAATGATTTGACAACATGTTCCAACACACACGCTTTTAACTTCTAAAATAGTACCATCCAACTACGCTTGTTCCTAATGGGATATTCAAGCTCAACAAGATCGACATTATACCACGGTTCCGGTTTTGTAGCTGCCTTACTTACGACACAGGTGATCATAAGCACCTATGGATGAACACATTTTTACAAACTATCAACCTAATGATTTGTCCAACAGTTGGTGAAGTTCCAATTTGCACTTTGGACAACTTTCAGTCAATGTATTATAGTTTTAATTGCTTCCTTGTCAAAAATTCTGGGTTTTAATTGATGAACACATTTTAAACCTATGTAAATATCATCTAAAGCACAATTTTTTGTATACATTTTTTTAAGTACAAGACCATTGTGTTTAGGTTGAAGTTCAAATGTTTCATTGGATTAAGAACTTGACCTTAAGATTATCATTAGGCTGAAGATGCCCAAAACAAGGGTGAAACATGTACCTAATTAGTAGATGTAAATCATGTAGGATATAATCACTACAGAATATAATTGTATTGAATAGGTGGACACAGTAAATTTTTTTCTTGAAACAAATTTACTTATTGTTATCTTCAATATGGAATAGATATGAGATTAGTTAGGCCTACTTGTAATTTAATACAGCTGTCGCTTCCATTATACATATTTTTCACCCTTGTCACTATCTGCTCATTAACTGCTTTCACTCTTACAGCTTCCCAGATCTTGTTTCTGCGGACACTGTCGTATGCCTTCTCTATGTCCATAAAGGCCATCACCAAATCTTCCCCAACTCGTAGCTGCCTCACTGTGAATATGAGGTCAACACTTGACCTTCCTTGTCTTGAATTCTTTTTCCACTGCCTTCCTTATTTGCTTCTCCAGCTATTCAATAGAAATTTGCTACCTCTACTACAGTGGTAACACCAAACAAGGCACAAACACAGTTAGAAGGGGAAGGTAAGAGTACAATACACAATATAAGAAAACACTACACACTCGGAAAAACAGTAGCTAGCATTATGCGGATCTCCAACAAAACAAGTACGTAACTATCAGTAGGGCCAACTAGTGAACGACAAAACGGGAAGATGGAAGGGCTGGGAACCTACCAAAGGCATGGACATGGCTTAGATAGCGGATTCCGAAATAAATCCCCGTGATCCTTAGATTTGAAAAATATTATTTACAAAATAATCTTACAAATACATTCGAAGTTACGAGCTGTAAGTTCAGTGGTATCCATAGCTTATTTCGTAGCAGGGTAAATTCAAATTTCAAAACAACTATACATCTAGTTACCAATGCAGTAGTACAATGCAATTTACAGGTTATCCAAAGTCTAGCGTCCCTCAAGTGATACAGAACTACCAGAGGCAAACCCCAAGGGAAATAATATTAAACTACAATATACATATTTTAGTGAAACAAGGAATGGGAATGCCTCAGAAACGAACAGGTAAGTCCAGCTGAAAAACTAAGGCGTCATAAGTAAGTAATTTGGTGAATCTAGGCGAGGTTAGGGCAGACTCCTGTACGAAAAGCAAATCGGAACATTACGGAAATTTTAGCAGGAACGGAATTCAAGAGTGCTTACCCGAGGAGAGTGCCATCCCGGAAGCTGGGGGACGTCAACCAGATAGGCTGCTCGCAGACAGATAAACCGAGACAGACAGAATTCAGGATACAGAATTAATTCGAACACTGCCTCGCTCACTATATATAGGAATTACTGGCCTTGGAGGCAGCCAATCAGCGTGCACGTGTTCCCTATCGCCACCTAGACTCACCAATCACAACCTTACTTTCGATCGCGAACTTTAATTAACATTCTAGAATACGCATGATCGCGAAAGTCGTATTTTTCCAGAATAGACAACACACTTTCTAGAACACATACCAACGAAGTAACACACCCTGTACAAAAGTTATGTAACTTTCTGGATCTTTCCAGGAACTATAGACAGAATTCTACTATTTACAAATGCCTATGTTACAACATTATACAGTACAGGTTAGGTCAATAAAAATAAAACATCATATATTTTACACACAAAGTCTTAAAAAAAAAAAAAAAAAAAAAAAATACATTCCACTCGCATTACATAGTTCACTTGTAACAAAATTAATTAGTCATCGTTTTGAGAAAAGTTTGACAACTGTTAGTCGCCTGTAATTGACCGCACTAGGTTACACTGCGCAGGTCCTGGAAACAACTATCTGTACTCAGCAGCCTTCAATCAATCTGATCTGCATTTAGCACTGTGACAGATACCCTCTAGTCTCTTTACCTAGTCTTTTCTTAAATTATATATTGCTAAGTGATTCCAATCCTCTTTGTATAAATTAGTATACTCATGTTCATAAAAAAAAATTTAAAAAAACACCTTAAAAGACTAGAGATAGCAAGTTCATATTCACAGGACATGTTCATTAGTACGTTCTGCAGAAACGATTAGCAGTTCAGTCACCTAGGTTCAGCACGTGTCCTGTTGCCTAGTAGGCACTGGTAACTTGTTCCGTGCATGATGGCATCGACGCGTATAAGACGCGAATGGCGTCCTGGGATATAACCAACCATGCTACATTCACCTGGTTCCGCAGTTCATCTTTGTGGTTGGCACTGGGTCACAGCGCCGCACCCGTCGTTTCACCACACCCCACACATTTTCAATTGGCGACAAGTCCGGTAATCGGGCAGGCCAGGGCAAAAGTCTGACATCCTGTGACAATGAGAAGGCACGTGTTCGTGCAGCAACATGTGATCGTGCATTCTCATGCTAAAATATGGCGTCGGGGTTGTCGTGCAGAAAGCGTATGGCTACGGGTCGCAGGACGCCTTTCACCTAGTCAAACTGGTCACAGTGCCCTGGACACGCACCAACTGTGATTTGCAGCTGTACTCAATACCACCCCACACCATAAGGCCTTGAGATGGTGCTTTATGCCTTTATGCCTCTCCCCCTGTCTGCCGAGAACGAAAATCCCGCCATCATTTTCAAACAAACAGAAGCTGGATTCATCCGAAAACATTATCTGCTGTAAAATATCCAGTAAATTAAGAAATAGTACAAAATATTTTACTTGCAGAGAATAATATGGATACATACTGTACTATCTTACAACTATTTTTTCTGCTACGTCTCAGCGCTTCCGTATGTGTTCTGTTTGTCTAACACTTTCGTGTGTGATGTCTTTGATCACTGAAGTTGTTTGAATTAATTAGGTGTCGTTTTCTTCATGTTGCTCATTCGTTTTGTGCCCTAACTCATTCGTTAAATTATACAGTATATTTATTGGTCCAGGGATCGTGCTATTTTGCTGTTTGAAATGCCCACGCTAGTCATATGGGCAAAGATAAGGATAATTCACAGACATAGCACTCCCATTCGTCGGTGCTAGCCCTGGACCTCAAGAAAGAAACAAATGACGGCACGAACAGCGGAATACAACATAAGGGAGTCCTGTCTACAACCCTAAGTACGTATACATATTTCTCTAGTAACAACATTATTTCTTAATTTACCGCAGATTTTTCACTTTATTCATGTAAAACCAATTATTATGTTTCATTTGGGACAAATATTACAGTGACATTTTGTAGATACCTTTGGTCTACATAACTGCTAATCGTATCTTCTGAACATACTAATGCACATGTCCTGTGAATATGTACTTCCTATCTCTAGTCTTTCAAGGTGTACTGGCTTTTATGAACATGAGTGTATTTGCCCCAACTGTCCTCTTTATTTTAAACATCTTCATATTATGATCTTCCCTACTTTTAAAAACTCCCCTTGTGCTTATTCATTTGCCACTGCAAGCTCAGCTGCTCATCTCCTTGCTCCCAGCCCAAAGTAAAACACTACTCGTTTTCAGAAACCACACTCTGGGTCTTTTCCGGTTCTCTTGGTGGGAACCATACCGTAAGTGGGTCTTATGGAAACTTATAGGCCCTCTCTTTTACATCCTTAATCATCATCATCATCATCATACGCAGTTTCCAGCAGATGGCCGGGTCTGCATGGAACATCAGCCTCTCCATCTCCTCTTGTCTTCCCACCACTTCTCCCTATTCACTCTTGCCCAGTCCTTTCCTGTCCTCTTCTCTTCTCTGTACACACTTTTCCACTTCTTTTATCCACCTGTCTCTTGGTCTTCGTCTCGGTAGTTTTCCCGTCATCTCCATTTCGTGCATCCTCCTGGGTATCCTTTCCTCTGTCATTTTCTACATCTGAGTCTACAAGCCTCTATCCTGTTCTGTAGTGGGTTTCTTTTGCTTCTCCATTCTTGTCACTCCCATCCTGCTTCCCAGAAATTTCATTGTCTGTATCCTAGCCGCGGCTCTCTGCCTCGTTACCCAAGTTTTTCTTTTGCTTCTCTGAGAGAAATCCTTGCTCCAAACCAGGCTTCTGACACTTTCCAGGAACGCTCCTACTTGTCTCCCACCCTCGATTATTTCCTTATAATTTCTTCCAGATTCTTCTGTGATACTTCCCAGGTACTTGAAACTCTCTGTCTTCCTAAGCTGTTCCCCTCTAAGCATTAGCCCTCTCGTAGGTCTCTCCTTCTTCCTAGTTGTGATCGCAACCCTTAAATACTGTCACAACCAAGCGCTAACAAAGGGTAGTTGACATATTTAATATCATGGAAACTGATATAGATTTGATTCCCATACGGAACATGAAATATTTGTCCCGAATGAGTAAATTTATAATACCAATATCGTTGGTCCGTTATTGGACATCATAGTTTTTCCAGGTAACTCATTGCTGGTTGCCAGCGTTTCGTCCCAGTGTGCTAAGTTCGGCTTGTCAGTTGGCATGCACTAGCCATGTGTCTTGGTAGGTGTGCTATTTATCAACTGATGAGCCTAACTTAGCACACTGGGGTGAAACACTGGCAACCATGGAAACTATCGAGGCTTGTCAAAAGAGGCTAGTTTATAAAGATGTTGACTTCTATGCAGCCTCATCAAGACTCAAGGAGGTAAGATGGCATGAGATGTTACCTGTAGTTTATCCTTTCCTCCTTCCACCAACAGGTTGATGATCCTCTCCACTCTGTCTCTGTCGCGTATCCTGACGCAGTCCCGCGTCAGCGCCTTCACCTTGGAACAGAAAACGCAACATAGCATAGTGACTGACAATCGAGGTAATTAGCACAATATACTTCATTAAAACAAAACTGCATTTAACTCTCTTGCACTCAGCCTAACTAGAGCCTGCTCAAAGTGCCTTGGACTGTTTCTTTGTGATTTTGCAACCAAAATATAAAACAATTCATCATGAATTCAAATGAAAAAAAAAATCACAAAAATATGAGCATTTCAGAAATAAATACATCTTAGATGTACAAGTAACATTAATACAAAGGTGGTTCAGAAAATAATGCAGCACAATTTTTTCTCAGCCCCCAACATTGGTACGAATGCAAAATTTTATATATGAAATCTTTGAAGTTTTCAGAGTGCTCGCACAACGTTTCAATTTCTTCTGACATATTGCAGCAATGGCTGAACATGGCGTCTGTAAGTGATGTACATTATGAGCAGTGTGTCGTCATTGAATTTCTCACTGCGCATCAAGAAACAGTTCAAAACACTCACAAACGTTTGTGTGCAGTTTATGGAGCAACAGCAGTCGACAGAAGTACGCTTAGTCGCTGGGCACAGAGAGCGAGGCCATCCGGAAACGGTTCAGTACAGCTCCATGATTTGGAGCCACCCACGGCTATCATACCTGACGTGCTCATTCGCAAAGACAGACTCAGAACGACTTGGCAGTTGGCGCAGGAGCTGTCAGTCAGTTAAGGAAGTGTAGGTGTAATCATCAGTGCTCTTGATTACACACAAAACAAAAAGTGTTCATGATGGGTTCTTATGGAGGAACACAAAATTCTCAGAAAAAAAAAATTTCTTCTGAGTTACTACAACATTCTGAAGTGCCTCTTGTTGTGTATTGTGACAGGTGATGAAACCTGGGTTTATCATTTTCAACCCGAAACAAAATACCAACCACATTCACTACATTCAGCCACGGGTGGAATGATCTGTTGTTTACTTCTCGTGAATATCCCGACTCTCTGCAGAAGAAAAAATTTGAAACAACTGTTTCCGCTGGTAAGGTCGTGATCACTGTGTTTTGGGACTGTGATGCCGAGAGGCACCACCATTAATTCTGAAGCGTACATGCCCACATTAACCAAACTCAAGAAGCCCCAACAACCCAGGTGATTGCTTGCTTCAACATAACCCACACCCTCAGACAAGTTTGAGGACGTCTGATCACATCACAAAACAGTGTTACACCATCCACCCTGTAGCTCTGACCTACCTCCCTCAGACTTTCACTTGTTTGGGCCATTGAAGAATGCAATTCGTGGGAGACATTCTGAGAATGACAAAGAGGTGATTCACACAGTGAAGAAATGGCTTTGTGAACAGAACAACAAGGAGTTTACTTCTTCGTGGAGGACGTGCTCTGGCTGTCAACAATGCTGCCAACCTGTTTACTTAAGATCTAAGATCATTCTGTAGCTGAATTAATTTATCATTCTGGTTAGTGACCAAGACCCCAGGTTAAGCTAAGAAACAGCTTTTAGGTCTCTAGCATTCTGTAGGGCGATAACAGCGCATTCTATTGGACAGTGGCAAAAGGCTGAATTAATTTATAATTCGGGTCAGTGACAAAGTGATTGGTCTGGTCTGGTTAGTGACAAAACCACTGAACTCTGACGAAGTAAAGAGGGATCTGGGGACATAAACTCCCAGGTTAGGGCTGCAACGTGGCGTTTAGATCTACCATTTTGTAGGACGATAGCAGCACATTCTATGTGGGCAAGTGCAGTGCACCCAATTTGACACGTTCCCATGAATATTTTCTGTTCTGTATTCCCATGGGTTTCCTTTAAATGTTCTATTTATTTGCAGTTTTATTCTGCCGGAGTTAGTAACGCAATCTAATTATCATCATTGATGGTAACGACATCACATGCCTTTTCATGCTGGCCAATAGGAATGCAAGTAGCTACTTCAGCAATGGACAATAGAGAGTGCTGCTCTTTATCTCTAATATAAATAAAATCGTAACGACCATGTGCCTGTACACAGACTATTTTAGTGAAATTTTTATTCACTTACCCATTTCAGGTGTAAGAATGACCATCTGCATGTTTTTTAGCTTTGGTGCCTGTCTGAGTTCTTATAACTTGAAAACTACTGGATATATTTCTACCAAACTTCATATTTAGAATCCACCTATCCTTGGGTAGGTTTTAGGGCCAATATTGTTTCTAAATCCCTGAAATGACTGGGGGTTTATAGAAAACCGAAACTGTTATTTTGCACTCCCACAAAATAGACACGACCAAACTTAAATGGAAATCTACCTGCCTTAATGGAAATCAATTTCTAAAACTTTTTTCTCGTGTGCACCATTTCGATACAAGGATTTATAAGGGAAATATCATAAATGGACTATTTTTCACTCCAAGTTCGGAGATTTTTTAAAAGCTTTTTTGTCGATTTGTCTGTTTGTCCGTTTGTTGAGTTCTTATAACTGGGGAAACTACGGTACTCTATACATTTCTACCAAACTTTATATCTGTCCTTGGGTAGGTATTAGGGTCAATATTATTTATAAATCCTAGATTGGTTTGGGGGTTTGTAGGAAGTCGAAACAGTAATTTTATCCTCCCACAAAATATATATGACCAGCCTTAATGGAAATCAATTTCTAAAAATGTTTTTCTCATGTGCACCTTTTCAAGGGAGTTATCATTAATGGACTGTTTTACAGGCTGTCATGTCATTTCAAGTTGGCTTAACTAAAGAGCCATTTACTCTTTTCGATTGAACAGATAATAAGAGTCAGCTACTCCCAGTTTCAGATGAACAACAATGCGGAACCGAGAAATAGGGAAAATTATGCACAACTTTGGACCGGGAACTCTACCGTTCAATAAAGCCTGTGATCTGCCCCATTCTGTCTCCATTTTGTTCAGCTTTGTCGTACTTCACGTTACTGCCACGTGTTTTCAATTTAACATGCCGTAATACAGGCACGTAAGTTTGCATAAATTGATGAAGGAATCGTGAAATCGATTACCAATTCCTGTGCGAAGAACGGTTACATATGCTAGTTAGGTTATAAAAGTAACTGTACTTCTGGGGGCAGATTGGTGTGTCGCTGAACATCGCATTGAACACATCTCTCTTCTGAAAGGAATTTGAGTAAGATTTGCATAATTTCTACTTCCTTATAATGTTACAAACCTTGGGTGGCATGGCGTCAACTTTTGTCAAAGTAACTTGCATTACATGTTCACAGCAGAAGCTAACTTACTGAAATCAATGGTGAAAAGACACACTGTCTATGATTAAGACACGACGTAATAGTTACAACCCTATTAAAGAATGGAAATTTGAAAGTGAATGAAAAGAAAACTAAGGTAATGATTATAAGGAAAAATATTAGAGAAATCAATATCTAGTCTTAGGAGACAGAGACTAGAAAGAGGAGACAAGGACTCTCAGTCCTCGACAAGCTCATTTCTGCTTCATCAGGGGGACTCACATCAAGTGACCATTTTGACAGATCTCCACTCTTGATGAGCAAAGTGTGGAATAAGAAGAAAGCTGGATAAAGAGAAGAAATGAGAAGAAAAAACGTTTACATCGATGAGAGGACCTAAAACCATCACAGCGAAGAGGGGCATGTTGGAATTTTGGGGAAAGGAATGTGTACAAACAGCAAAAGAGCTCCACTCACATTCTCAATCTTTATTTTCTCTCCTTCTCGGATTTCCTTCATGTTTTCTTCTTTAATCACAGGTAAATGTCAGCTCAACGTCTTGTCTGGAACAGAATAACAAAAACAATAATGTAAAATACTGTACTCCAAGTATTGAGGATGTGTATTCCCCAGGAAAAAATAATACAATAAAACATATTAAAAGTTAATGAATTCTCGAAATGTACTTGTGTAGGCAAGTCAATAAGTATCTGCAATTTTCCTCTGATTGTCTTTAGGTTGGCTGTATGGCACTGTGTGCTCACCAGTCGCTAGATGGCACCGTTGTCTACGTCTGTGGTAGGTTTCAGCGTTATCAGATCAGTACAGCTGCCCTGTTGCGACGTAAAGGTTGCCGTGCCACAAAACTGTTTGCACCAAGGAAGAACAGTGCTCCACAATTCCTTTTTTTTTTTTTTTTTTCCTGCCCCCGGTCTGAGGGTGTACCAGGAGCGGAAATTCATAGAAGACTTTCAGCACAATATGGGGACAATGTTTTGCCACAACGAAGTGTTTGCCAGTGGACTGAACAGTTCAAAAGGGGTCGCACAAGCGTGAAAGATGAGGAAAGATCCAGGCGTCCATCTGCAGCGGTAAATGACGCCAATATTGAATGCGTGATATGATCCTGAATAAGAGACGAGCGAATGTTGATGATGTGGTAAACCGTATGCACTTTAGCCATGGTTCTGCATATGAAATTCTGCTCCGTTCAACAGGTGAAGGAAGCGGGGCATACGTGGCTTGTTGCGCAACGAAAAACCGTTTCTGCAGAGGGTACCAGAAAGCTTGTGAAACGGTGGACCATGTGCATTAAAAAGCAGATACTTATTGACTTGCCCTCATATATATATTTATGTATTTGGTGTATTAGAAAATATACTAGAGTTTGAACTGTATTGACAAGGCGAACCTTTAAATAACTAATAACAGACGCGAAAGTAGCAAGAATGATGGCCGGTACAAACAGGAGGAAAGAAAGGCAGGAGCACAGCATACTTGGAATGAGGACATAAAGGCGAAGTTAAGACATGAAGCTGCTTTTTCTTGCATAACAGTACTGACTGAAACAAACTTTGTATGGATGCGTTGAAAACTCCGATGCCCAAGCTGATTCAAAGCTGCCAATCATCCAGCAATCACGTAATTCTCTCTCCCACTCCAACCAACCATGAAATTAAAGTTACAGAAATCCGTAACTTGAATTTTAAAGCTGAACTGATATTGAAGCTCAAGGTTTTCATATTCAGTGGTCACCGCACAATTTATATTTAGCCTATTTATTTCATGAAGCAAGATACTTAGAGGAACATTTTAAATTTTACTGACGTCCTAATATTATGGTCGATAGAATGAGAAATCTCCCACAAGTCATACAACGTACAGGGCATGATGCTACGATAGCAGATAAACGAGGTGAAAAGTCAAGTTCAGAGTTTAACCAAGAGTAAATCCTCTCGGTTTTAATTACTGTGATGATGGCGAACCTAGGAAGAGACATCCTCATTGGGGAAATCACACTAACAGCATTACAAATAAAGGTACAAATATTAGTTTAGAGGAAAAGGAATTATGGATTGGAATAATTCATAAAGGGAGATGTTCAATAAATTTCAGACTCCTTTCAAATCATCTAAGAAAATACTAGGTGAACAACTGGTATGGAATCTGCCACCTGGGCAACATGAGCGCTACGAAAAAAATATATAAAAATACACCATATAATCAGTGTATTTGGCTGTCTTGATAAATTCAGGGACAATTTAAGCAAAAGTATTCTGAGAGACTTAGAGAAAGTGAAAGCTATATTTTTAAAGAAACTGCTTTGCTTATCGAAATACACACCTTCGAGGTTGACATATGAACTAGCAGGAGAACCTTTCTTTATCGAAGAACTTCGACTGGATCACCAACTACCGTCCACAAGACAGTACAGTGAGGTACTACAAGAACTACTAGCAAAAAAAGAAGGAGATCCTAATTGATTTCTACTCCACAACGGCCATGACGTCAACAGAATGGAAGGGCACTGCCTATGAACTGAGACACACAGTGACCCGTTTCGCGGTGCACAGTTTTCACCATAGGATTTGTGAAACAGAGGTGTTCCATGTGCCCACACCACAGTGCATTTGTAAATTATGTAAAAAGACATGTGATAGATATCACGCTCTTGTCTCTTCTAAGAGGTTGTCGTCGATAACACAATTGTGTAAATAGTTTTATGTAATGCACATTGTGCGTACTTATTCCTTAATAATAATAATAAATAATTCAGGCGCTCAACAAATGCAACAAACAGGGTGAAGACATAATGCAAGTTACTACCTTTGAACCTAAGTAAGAGGAAAGGGATGAGCAGTAGGCAGTAGGCCTATGACTACGTGGTAAATCTTGGTATTTAGGAAAGAATCAAGTGAATTTATGCTTAAATATACTGGCTTCAGAATAGTTTCTCTTCTAAAATGCAAATAAATTACCCCAACCAAAAACTAAGAGAAATACATTCACTGGACTATAAAACTGCAGACTGACGGAGCATCTCTCTAAATGAGCACAACATAAAACACTTTTTAAAAATCTCTTCTTTTTTTGCAAGACAAAGCAAAATGACTCAACATTTGATCTTGACAATGTATACGGAAGTGTGGAGCAACGGAAAGATAAAGACGACGAATGTTCCATAACATTATTGACCACATACACTTATTAAAAATACAAACTGAGAGCAACGAGAAATTTACGCACAACGTCACACATAACCTAGAATACAATGACATTGCAAGGGCTGCTAAGACAGAAATTAATACAATACACTTCGAACTTTTTACTTCATAGACCAAATCCCATTCTACCATTTTTTTAAATCACACTGACCTGCAAAAATAGAAGAAAAGTTACCCAATCAGCATAATATGTTCATCTCTATAACGTCTGGCTCAAATATTTTTCCTCTACAACCCCTACGACCTACCTATATACAAACTTGCTTAAATTTCGCCGATTGGTACCGCCGGTAGATCGGAAGTACCCAGCAAAAATTAAAAAAATAAATAAATAACGCAGCAGTTATTTTCAAACCGTTCCGGACTTGGAAAAGTTCTTAAAAAGAACAGCACTTTGGAACGTTTGGAATACCCTGCTCCTCCTTGGTCCCAAATCACGTGCACGTGCTCTCCAACGGAATTGGTCTCGTGACATCCTGTTCACTGTTCCGAATTCGCATGCACTCCAGCAAGATTTGTGGGTTGACTGATTGTTCCAACTCCAGTAAAATGTGAGTTTCTCTACTGGTTTCGATGGTTTTTCCTTTTTTTAAAAAATTGCTTTACGTCGCACCATCACAGATAGGTCTTATGACCGGGCGAGTTGGCCTTACCACTAGGGGCGCGCGGCTGTTAGCTTGCATTCGGGAGATAGTGGGTTCGAATCCCGCTGTCGGCAGCCCTGAAGATGGTTTTCCATGGTTTCCCATGTTCACACCAGGCAAATGCTGGGGCTGTACCTTAACTAAGGCCACGACCGCTTCCTTCCAACTCCTAAGCCTTTCCTATCCCATCGTCGCCATAAGACCTACCTGTGTCGGTGTGACGTAAAGCCACTAGCAAAAAGAAAAGGCCTTTTGGCGACGATGGGACAGGAAAGGGCTAGGAGCGGGAAGGAATCGCTGTGCCCTTAATTAAGGTACCAGCCCCAGCATTTGCCTGGTGTGAAAATGGGAAACCACAGAAAACCATCTTCAGAACTGCGGACAGTGGGGTTCGAAACCACTATTTCGCGAGTACTGGTTACTGGCCACACTTATCGATATTCATTGAAACTACAGTAGTCGTGGACATTGAATTGCAGTGGACCCTAAGGGACCAGAGAAGGGAACCCTCAAAATATGAATATGTAAGAAGCGCGCGATCGACATTCTCACTGCGTTTATAACCACGTGCATCCTGAAACTCGCAATGAGGAAGCAATTTTGTAACTAGCATACACAAACACGAGGTTTGTTGATGTTTTCTATGTTTGTCCAAATCCTTGTGCCGTTTCCCTACGGGGTCGGGTATGAGGTGAGATGAATCTGTCGTGGGGGGGTTTTTATGACCGGATGCCCTTCTTGACGTCAACCTCTTCAGAGGAGTTAATGAGATGAAATGAATGACGTGAGAGGGTGAAGACCGGTGCCGGCACATAACCTACTTCTGTCACTCCATATGGGCACTGCGGGGAGGTTTGGAATTTAATCTAGGCTTTGGGCACGGAATCTAGTGATTATTGTATACCACCACCTCCCCTACCCTGCCGACCAACATTCTGATGGTGAAACTTTTTTCGACCAACGGGACTCGAACCGGTTAACCTCGGTGTCAGACCGTTTAGACTTTGGCGCCTTAACAATCATGGCCACGAGGCAGGCTTGTTAATGTTTTCTACACTGCCTGCTCGATCTGCATCCGATGGCTGCCATCGGATGCAGATCGAGCAGGCAGTGGTTTTCTAAAATTGTTATAATTCCCCCAGCTCCTAAACCCAGAACTGTTATTTGGAACGTAGTACTTTTATAGAACAGGAACAACCAGAACTGTTTCACAAAAAGGAACGACTTTTCCATCTCTAATCGGAAGTCAACTGTCACTCTTGTCACCTGTTTCTTGATTTGGAAGGTGGAGCAAATACAGTAGAGACAGCCTCTACTATATTTGGTGGGAGGCTCTATGCTCTAAGGTGGGAGGCATCGGGTGTGGCGTGGTACAAATACATATCTATAGGTATAAAAGACCAAAGACTTTCGTATTACTGTCATGTCACCAGCGTTGCCAATACATTGTTTTTCCCACTAGATCTAATCTTTTGGTCAGCGGGTAAATTTTAACACACGGTGGGCAGTGGGAAATCTAGGCTTTTTTTATGCTGAAGTGTGTGTATCTTGGTGTGTTTTCCAATTAAAGTTCTATGCAGTATGCTGTATGTAATAAAGTAATCGTTCAAAATCAAGTTCTTGACATTGACAGTCGTGTCATCAGCGAGACGGAAAAGTCCTGAACTGTTGGCGGAGCTGATATTGAGGGGATTTCCATGAAGATAAGGAAGAAGGATCACTTTAGTAATAGTAGTAATGTTGTGCCTCGGCATGCGGACTTACTAAGCCACACGGAGACAAAGGAACATAGGTTGCCAATGCAGTTGTAATCGGGCCTAAATGAGATGAATCTGAGTTTTTTAACCTTATTATTGTCCGCCTCTGTACTGCCAGAAATTTAAGAATGGCAGGAGGGCTGGTATGTGGTTGGAATGGTACCGTCAAACGGGGTAACTTCGGCCACTTTTTCGTATATTTTTTTAAATTAAAATGTGAAATATTTCCTCTAATTTTCTGAAAAATTTAATATAAGTTCTGCCATGTTTGTTCTTCATTTCTAAATATGAACATAATTATAATTGTTATTCAGTAATGAATTATGATTATCGAAAGAGTGGCCATAAAAATAACTCAGGAAACGACGTTTTCTTCGATATAGTGTTACGTCGGCCTCTGTGAATGTTTTTTAAAACCTGCAGAACGCCCAGTATGAACAACCACAAACAAATTAAAACGATTTGCAATGAAACAGAAGTATAGTGATCAAATTCCCATTTTTCACAAAGAATGGACTATTTTATTTAGCCTAAGCGTACAAGCATTTTATGATGTTACAAATTACGTGTTGCATTGCGTAGTTATGTGTAATGGTAAAAAAGATAATAAATAAAAAGTACGAAAATCATAAAGCCCAATAGTATGGAGAGAAAAGGAGATCGGAAAAGAAGCAATCTTGTAGACTGTTCTCATAATACACCGTCTTCTAAATTAGAAAATATCTGGGCCGTCAATCAAGTTCTTAATTGCGCATCGTCTGTGTCATCTGATATCCGTCTATTTATCATTGAAAATAGGAACAGTCTTTCCTCTCCCTGTCGGGATAAACTTCCCCGTTTATTGTTATTGTAGCTTTATGAATCTCTTCTAAAGCATTCTTGACGTAAACAGGATTGTAATTACAATACCCGCGGCCGCGTAATGTTTTCCCGTACGTTCTGGGCTTGGCCGAAGTTACCCCGGAAGAGGACAACTTTTATCACAAAACTATTTCCTGAAAAACCTATTTTAATAAAATGCATCAAATTAGGTTGATCAGTTACCAGACGTACGTACATTTTGACCCCATAAACCTTTGAAATGGAGAATAGAATGCTGGGGCTGGAGAACAGTTTGTTTTCTGCTGTTACCAAACAAGACAATAGTCGGGGCTGCGAAAAAAAATTGATTGACTCAAAAATGAGCCTGCCAATGTTCTTTGGACTACCGAGTGTTGATAGAGCATTCTATTGTACATGCATTTTAGTTGTTGCAAGTGGTTCATCTTTTTCCGTATAGGAGGCAGGAGAAAATAAGTGTTGCTATTCGTCAGTGGCCGAAGTTACCCTGTATGGCCGAAGTTACCCCGTTTTACGGTACATGCAGCTTACCTCCAGTGGGGGTGTGCCTGAAAAGAGCTGCTTCACCTCGGGATGAGGACACGAGTTTACTTTAACCTTATTATTAAGAAATGCACACAAGTTGTGTATATATGTTACAGTACATAAGTTGGAGATTGGATCGCGACACAACCGAAGAGGATATCAAAGAACATCTCTCCCAGAACGGAATAAACAAGATCCTCAGCTGTGAACAACTCCCCTCGCGCGGTACAAGCAAAACCTTCAAGATCGGTGTGCCCATAGGGGAAAGGGAGTCAGTCATGCAGGCGAATCTCTGGCCAGACAGGGTAATCTACCGAACTTTTCGATTTCGGAGGCAATAATTTCAAAGACGAACAATACGTATGCTGCACCAAGGAAAGTCTCGACAAAAGTGACGAGACCAAACTAACCATTCTACTGAGGAATGTAGAAGGACTGACAAACGTCACACGGCTTTCAACGCAACAAACAATGTTTAACGAAGACGCTACCGTATTTTTCGTTCCCAAGGAGCAGGAGCTAGACTCGCAGCTCAATCTGCTTCTGTGGAATGTAGAAGGACTGAAAAGCACTCTAGCGCTATCTAACAACGATCTTTTGCACACACAAGACATATTAGTCTTCGTAGAAACTCTAGCAACTAAAGCCTTGGAAATAAACGGATTCTACTCACAACATATACCAGCGACGCAAGGACCAAGAGGACGGCCAAAACAAGGAATCTCCTGCTTCTTCAAACCAAAAATGGGAAAAGGATCAAGACACACTTGTGATAAATTTCGAGAACCTTTCTATAATAGCCATATACCTTGAACCATTAATGCCAATAGAAGACATAATAACAACCATTATGATTGCCTTAAGAGAGGTGACACCGGGACAAAACATTATTATAGCTGGAGATCTGAACTGCAGATTAGACGTTCCAAATCACAGAACAAATGAACTGTTAGATATGATGATAGAGGAAGGATTCATCCTTGTCAACCAGGCGGATGAACGAACGTACTTCTCACACTCAGGATTTAGTACTATTGACTTGCAAAGATCAAAATGGAACAAAGTCTCACCGCAGAAAATGAACAGTTCATTCAAAGACGCTGTGCATGTTTTGTCGTTTCTTTGATCAAGGAACTTCAGGGCCTCCTGAAAATATGGAAACATAAAAAACTGTTGCTCGAATAAGTCCTGGCTCTGCTCTTCGACAAATTAAGAAATCTTTGATTCCATTAGTGAAGATGTTTAGCATTCCACCAGAAGTAAAGGGAAAAATAGAGGAACAGTGGGGTGCAGTAAACTTAATGAAGTTCTAGAAGGGAGTGTGAAGTCGTTAGATATAGAGATGCATCTAACATAAACCCATTTAAAGAACTAGTAATATCAATGCTATGTTTGCCGTGGTCAAACGCTTGTTCAGTCAAATGAATGTAGTAAAAACCAAAATTAGAAATAGGATGGGGACTGAGCTATTGCATTCATGTTGACGGAGCTCAACTAAGATGGCTTAGTATACGTTGCCATGAATTTGAACTGCCCCACAAGTGTTAAAACGGATTGGAACAGTACAAGCCTACAGAGCGACACCTGGAGCCACTTCGGAAAACTAAGATAGCGATGCAAAGCTATTAATTTTCTAGTTTTCGTGAGTTTTCAATGATGATTTATCTCTGTTGTAACAGCTCTGTGGGGCCTTACGCTACTTAATATAAGAGTACTAATGTTAATGATATTGAGGGGTATCATATAAATAGTGAGTAAGAAAAAATCAGTGCGTTTCATGTTAAATTTGGTGGGTTTTTTGTGTGCGTTTAGTGGCTTTATTCATGTTAGTGTTGGTGACACTGCATACCATAGTTACTCATTAATTACAAATACAATAGAGATGAGCTGCAGGGGATCTTTACATCCCTTGCCCGAATGTTCATTTGTCGCATTGGTGTCAATGTTGTGGTCCTAACATCATTTTTCTAGAATCACAATTAAGTATTTATTTATTTTCCACCTAGTCGATACAATGATTGCTTAAGGCAACTTTTAATGGTCAAAAGTGGTACATGTTTCGTATATTATCAACATCTTCAGCCACATAACACTGTTTAGATGAAAAATATATAAAATTGACAAAGTAATGCTTTAGATGAAGTGTCAATTTGTCAATTTTATATATTTTTCATCTAAACAGTGTTATGTGGCTGAAGATGTTGATAATATACGAAACATGTACCACTTTTGACCATTAAAAGTTGCCTTAAGCAATCATTGTATCGACTAGGTGGAAAATAAATAAATACTTAATTGTGATTCTATTGAAGTGCGATACGGACCATGAAGCTGATTTTATGTAATCATTTTTCTACTCGTATTCGTTGGTGCACAGCACAGAATTTCCTTCTTTCTTAATCTGCTTACACTCCAGGGTTGGTTTCCCCTCAGACACAGCGAGGGATCCCACCTCTACCGCCTCAAGTGCAGGTGTCCGGGAGCGAGACTTTGGGTCGGGGACAAAACTGTGGAGGAGGACCAGTACCTCACCCAGGCAGGCTCACCTGCTTTGGTGAACAGGGGCCTTTTGGGGGATGGGAAGATCGGAAGGGATAGACAGAGATGAGGGAAGGAAGCGGCCGTGGCCTTAAGTTATGTGCAAAGGCAGGTAAGAAGTGCGAAAGCACGGAAAACCATCCCGAAGATGGCTGAGGTGGGAATTGAACCCCCCCCCTCTACAAGTTAAAAATTTACAATTACCTTCAACCCTCCTCAATTCAGTTGATCTCCCGAGGCTGAGTGGACCCCGTTCCAGCCTTCGTACCACCTTTCAAATTTTGTGGCAGAGCCAAGAATCAAACCCGGGCCTCTGAGGGTGGCAGCTAACCACTGCACCACATTAGGGAATTTACTGCTAATTAATTCACACAGTTTGCTTATAGTATTAGGTACAGCACGCTTGACAAATCAACACTTCTGAGAAAATTAATACAAATTCACTATTTGGTTTAGCCATTCCTCCGATGATTCCCCTGTGGGTGGGGGCGATAGAAAAACACCCATGGCATCCCCTGCCTGTCGTAAGAGGCAACTAAAAGTGGCCCCAAGGGTTCTTAACTTTGGAGCGTGGGTTGCTGAGCACAGGGCCCTCAGCTGAGTCCTGACATTGCTTCCACTTGTGCCATGTTCCCCACTTTCATCTATCCTATCTGACCTCCCTTGGTCAACTTTTGTTCTTTTCCGACGCCAATGGTATTAGAGCATTCGTAGCCTAGGGAGTTCTTCATTTTCAAGCCCTTCGTGCATTTCGTCTTTCCTTGGCCCATACCTTCATTTTTCTCTCTGATTAGTGTTATATAGAGGATGGTTGTCTAGTTGTGCTTCCTCTCAAAACAATAATCATCACCAGCACCACTTCCTCTGATGAGAGGGGTAGACGCTCCAAATGGGCTGTGCTAGAAGAAAGAGAAAGCATTTCCCCTGTGGGATATCCTATTGATCTGTCATAATTCCTTCCTCGGTTGGAGATTTAATGATATCCCTCTGCTAAACAATGTTGTGTCGCTGCAGATTGTGGTGAATCATTAACTGCATATTGCAATATCCTGAATCATGCATTATGCTTCAGAAATATCTGGCAAGACATCAGTACCACATTATCATTGTACCGCAGCTTTGTTGAACAATCGTAACCTAAATTTCACCTTGGTTGGTAGCGGATGTGCGCAGAAAAATTCCGAGTCCTCATTTTTTAGAAAAATATTTTTTCTTGACAGTCTTGGTTTATATTACCGATATAAATGGTCCGTTATTGGACATTATAAATTTTCCAGCGAACTCATTCCTGGTTGCCAGTGGTCCACCCACGTGTGCTAGGCTGGGCTCATCAGTTGGTACCTAGCACACCTACCAAGACGCATGGCTAATACATATCGTGGAGGTGACTCTGTAGGCTAATTGTAGCCACCTGCAGTGCCAATGCACTATGAAAGACTTTGTTTCATTACCAAAAATTGATGCCTTGGTTCCCTGTGGGAATCAACATCTATATCAGTCTTGGTTTAATTGATGAGTATTTTTTCGTTGAGAGAATGGAGGTCACAAAGCGGCCAAATAATGAACAGATGATCGTCATAAAAACCTTTCTGAAATGGAGCAAATGCCTCATCCGTTCACAGCTTGTGTACAGCTTCTTGGACGTGATGATTCTTATCATGTCCACTTGCGAGACATCTGAAAAGAGTTGGAAAAAAATTATAATGAAAATAGTGTTCCAAGAAAACAGGGGTATCAAATTATGTGCATGATAAGTGAAATCTTGAAAGGAGAAAATTTTAATGTGTGTTTTTGAAGAGGAAGATCTCACTCGCTTTATGTATGAATCCTTAACGTGGGTTGATGTGGAAGTTTCACAGCGCCCTGTCTGAAAACTGATGATCATTTACACTTAAGAACCTGCAGGTGACTGCTGCAAAGCCAACTGAAATAAGTTTCCAAATTCCAATTTCTATAACCCTAGTGTGGTTAAACCAAATATCATTCTAGTTATTTCACTTTCTTTTGTCTAAGGTGTCCATAGCAAGTTCCCTGAACTCATTCTAGGTGGGGGGGGAATCTATTCTAAATTCTGCAAGTAGGCCTACATTTTTAACAAGTATGCAATTCCTTTTTTTTAAATCATGTTAAACTAAAATATATCTACTGTCTGAAAGAAAAGTATTTCACTCATATATTTTTCCACTGTACTTTGCATACCACCAGAATTCTGCATTTTTAAACATCATATTCCTTAATTAAATATGTAATTGAAACTGAAATTATAAATGAATTTGTATCGCATTTTTACCAGTTTTAAGTCCTTTTCTGATATTTTAGTGTCTTTTTAATGATCTTCAACTTCTGAGCCCTATTTATGATGAACATAAAGCCAGTTCGGTGGAACATCTTCCTTGGCGATATCAGCATTCTCAGAGACTGTCTGACCGAGGTAGTTCACCCGGAAGGACGTGGGTTCGAAAAATGAAGGTATCAGCCAAAGAAAGACGAGGGCCATGAAGGGCGTGAAAATGAAAAACTCGCTAGGCCTCAAGTGCCCTAATATTGCCTGGGTCAGAAAAGAACAAGAGTTGACCAAGCGAGGTCGGATAGGAGCCTGGCAAAAGTAAGTAGAAGTAATGCCAGGACTCAGCTAAGCACCCCCATGGTCGCCAACCAACACTCCCAAGTTCAGAGCCCTTGGGGCCCCTTTTAGTCGCCTCTTACTACAGGCAGGGGATACCGTGGGTGTTAATCTACCACCCCCACCCACAGGCGCAGCAACTATCACACCATAGGTCTTCAATAGCAAAAACCTAAGGATATCCTCCACTAACCCCACCTCAATAAGCGTTGCAGACCATATCCTGGTCAGCGTGATTTAAAATTTAAAGTTCCACAATCATACCAACAAAAATGCAGTTTTTAGATAGTAATCTATTGAGAAATAACACTCAAGACCCAAATTCGGTTGACTGGCTAAAATTACCCCGGTAACGATGAGAATTGTGGCTGCTTCTACAATAGTTAATTTTTTTTTAGAAGTTGTTTTACAAGTATTACAAGTAACAACTCTCATTATTGTTCCGTATTGAAGATGACGCTAGGCATAGAATCTCAAGGATAATTTAATAAAACCACCTATTCAGTACTTTCCACGTTTAATGTGGTTTGCTTTTTTTTTTTTTTCTTTACGTCGCACCGACACAGATATGTCTTATTGCGACGATGGGATCGGAAAGGCCTAGCAAAGGGAAGGAAGCAGCTGTGGCCTTAATTAAGGTACAGCCCCGGCATTTGGCTGGTGTGAAAATGGGAAACCATGGAAAACCATCTTCAAGGCTGCCGTCAGTGGGGTTCGAACCCACTATCTCCCGATGTGGATACTGGCCACACTTAAGCGACTGCAGCTATCGAGCTCGGTAATGTGGTTTGAATCTACATGAATTTATGTAGACTTATCAGGTCAGGTACATGTTTCACCCATTATTTGGACATCTTCAACTTGTAGACAACCTTTAGGTCAAGGTTTGGGACCTTTTAAACCATATATAGTATAATATACGAACGTTAATAATCTCTTAAGAGTAACAAATGTGAACAAAAGATAACTGCGGTTAACAAATTAATGGTGTTTTAACACAAGTAAAACTTGTCGGTCCTATTGTATCTAACTTAAAAATATGTCCAAAACTAAAATGGATCTTCTTCCTCTATCAGAAGTCTTGGGTAAAGAGGATATTACATACCACAGTTCATCTGACCCACCTATATCATTTCATGTTCTTGATGTACCGTAACTAATGTTGAAATGTGTTGTCAAACACTAGTGGAGATTTAAAAGCAAATGTTATATATAGACTGGTCAAGAACGTTGTTGTGAATAAAACTGTAAGCGTCTTGACTTTGAGTTTTATGTGTCGACAAGGAATTGTAAAGAGTACAATATTAGGCTGCTGCTTAATTGCGAAAGAACATCCTAGACACTTGATACAGTCTTGTATGAATATCATTCCCGTTAATGTGTTGCTTGATCTTTGGGAGGGATCTTAAGATTATTTGTTCAATTTGTACTAGGTCGACCTGTCTACTCCGGCAGCGCCTGTAGAAGTGTTAATAAGACGGGCGCTGCCAGAACAGACAGCAACAGGAATGATATTCATACAAGACTGTATCAAGTATCTAGGATGTTCCTTCTCAATTAAGCTGCAACCTAAAACTAAGAAACAGCCTAAGATTGTACTCTTTACAATTCCTTGTCGTTACATAAGACCCGAAGTCAAGACATTTACAGTTTCATTCAAAACAACGTTCTTGACTAGTCTATATATAACATTTGCTTTTAAATCTCCACTAGTGTTTGACAACACATTTCAATATTAGTTACGTCAAGAACATGAAAATAAAATATGTGGGTCAAATAAGCCCCAGAATCAATATTCTCTTTTCTCAAGAGAAGAAGATCCATTTTAGTTTTGAACATATTTTTAAGTTAATAGAACTGACAAGTTTTAACCGTGTAAAAAACACTGTTAATTTAAACTAGCAGTTCCCCGCTGGCTCCGCCTGCAATGTACAAAGTATGGTTTTGTTCGTTACTATCCTCACGGATGTATTTGCAAAGATTCGAGTTAATGAAATAAAGCACATGATCTGCTGTGGTAATAGAATGTGATATTATGTCAAAACACTTGAAAATACATCACACAAAGAAATTGAATTAAACGTTCCTTGGAACAACACTATGCGCCGAACTGTTAAAAAGTCCTTCAAAGATCTTCATCATGGAGACATAACTTTTCTCAGAATCCACCAATTTAAGTAGTTATTACCTCAAACGAAAGTGCTTGATCCGCTGAGTGTTCTTAGGCCAAAACGAACTCCGTACCTCAATTAGAACCAAAGATATGATTGCTTCAAAGAGACAAAAAATTCAAAAATCAAATAATTTGAGGAAAGCGGAAGTTAAGTGATTTATAGTACCTGATGACAAATCTGTGCATGAATACCTTTCAGTTAAAAAAAGAATAAAGAAAATCGACTGGATAGAATGGCCGGACTGACTGACTTCAGTTTTCATCAATATTTTTAATATATAGATTTATATTTTCATTCACATTCTTGACCAGCCTACAATTAACAATCAGTTCTAAATCTCCACTTGTGGTTGACAACACATTCTGACATTAGTTACGGTACATCAAGAACATGAAATGATATAGGTGGGTCAAATAAGCCCCAGTATCAATATCCTCTTTACCCAAGACTTCTGATAGAGGAAGAAGATCCATTTTAGTTTTGGACATATTTTTAAGTTAGATAGAATAGGACCGACAAGTTTTACTTGTGTTAAAACACCATTAATTTGTTACCCACAGTTATGTTTTATTCACATTTTAAAATTATTATCCTGGCGTGTTAGTCTTAAGAAAATATTAACGTCGTATATTATACTATTTATGGTTAAAAAGGTCCCAAACCTTGACCTAAAGGTTGTTTACAGGCTGAAGATGCCCAAATAATGGGTGAAACATGTACCTGACCTGATATGTCTACATAAATTCATGTAGATTCAAACCACATTAAACGTGGAAAGTATTGAATAGGTGGTTTTATTAAATTATCCTTGAGATGCTATGCCTAAGTTGTTTTACGTCGCACCGACACATATAGGTCTTATGGCGAAGATGGGACAGGAAAGGCCTAAGAGTGGGAAGGAAGCGGCCGTGGCCTTAATTAAGTTACAGCCCCAGCATTTGCCTGGTGTGAACATGGGAAACCACGGAAAACCATCATCAGGGCTGCCGACAGTGGGGTTCGAACCCATTATCTCCCGAATACTGGATACTGGCCGCACTTAAGCGACTGCAGCTATCGAGCTCACTAGTTAATATTTCGCGTCCATCAACAATCATTTGTTGTTTCTGGTATAATTGCTATATACTTGTACTTGTGGGGGTAAGAAGGTTGGTACGACAACCAAAAAGTTTGAATACCACTGGGCTGGAGCAATTTTGTTACTTTCATTCATCTGTCTCAGTCTTAACCTTGGCTTTGATAACATGAAAACTTGAGAGTGTGGGTTGGGAACCACGGGGCCCTCACCTGAGTCCTGGCATTACTTCCACTTAGCTATACCAGGCCCCTATTCAACCTCTCTTGGTCAACTCTTGTTCTTTTCTGACCCCAAGCACTCGAGGCCTAGGGAGTCTATGTTTTCACACCCTTCTTGGCCGATACTTTCATTTTTTGAAGTGTCGGATCCCTCTCTGATTAGTGTTATATAGAGGATGCTTGCCTAATTGTACTTCCTCTTAAAACAATAACCACCGGGCGAGTTGGCCGTGTGGTTAGAGTTGCGCAGCTCTGAGCTTGCATCTGGGAGAAAGTGGATTCGAATCCCACTGTCGGCAGCCCTGAAGATGGTTTTCCGTGGTTTCCTATTTTCACACCAGGCAAATGCTGGGGCTGTACCTTAATTAAGGCCACGGCCGCTTCCTTCCCACTCTTAGTCCCATCGTCACCACAAGACCTGTCTGTGTCGGTGCAACATAAAGTACGTGGCAAAAAAATTAACAATAACCACCACCATCACAACCCTTCTTACCTTCCTGTCTATTTCCTTTTTTGCAATGCCTTTGCTGACGAGACCCTGTGTGTACATTGCACTATGTCTTCTGCTACGGGCTAGAACAAATTTGTTTCTTTCATTGTCAGTCTCGTACTTGGCTTTGACAATATGAAAGTGACTGAGGTATGAGGGATACTGGTAATGCCATTCCTTATGTAGCTAGTCCGTGTTTTGAATGGTTGCTCATAGGGTCGGTTGGTGCATGCATTTCAGTGGCTAGGTTTGTGATTAATAGCGACAGTGTGTGAATCCGCATGGTTGTACAGTACCTGTGATTTGTATCCACTATGTGAGGATCATGACAGGTTTGCTTTGCCTGTAAATAGCGACACAATGTGCGAAACACTATAGGTCTCTGTCACATGTGCGCATTACATTACCTGTGAGTAGTACCATAATGTGTGGAATACCGCGAGTCTACGCTACTTCTGATTAGTACTGCAACATGACAAATACCATGGTTCTACTTTCCTAGCGATAAGTACCATTATGAGGGGCCGATGACCTGGATTTTGGACCCGTTTAGACTACAAGCATCATCGATTCAGCATTGTGCTTCAGAACGTTAGTTTCTGGAAATGTGAGGCATTGCGGGTCGGATCCACTGATTGTTTTAAATTCATATCCATCCATTCATTTTTTTGTCCTCACGTTTTGAATTCTGGTCAGTGGAGGATTATGGATTTTTAATTGTCCTTACATTTCATCTCATTTTGTGCCATTAGGGGCTGATGACCTAGATGTTAGGCCCCTTTAAACAACAAGCATCATCATCATCATTTTAGTGGCATTGGCAGACATATATGTAATAGCAACTTCTGGCTCAGTGAGGAAGCAATAGAAAAGTACCTTACTCCTCATTTCCCTGGTATGCCTCTTCAGAGAGGCCTAGGGTATCTATGACAGCTAATGGCGGAGCTGTTGAGGATCCAACCAGCCTTTGGGCTGAGGCATGAACATCCGTCCATCCTAGAGTTTCTAATACAATTTTCATGGGCCTTAACTTTCGTTCATTTCATTTCCTTCCTTTCTATACGTCGTTGAGTATTACTTTCCGGCTGCGGAATGAACTATAAATATATCGTTTTAGAGCAGATACTGCGAGTGAAAGGAATTCTTTATATGTAAATTAATGCACCCTTTACGAATGTCGCCAATGATCGTGACAGTCATTTCCCTAGTACTTGCAGCTGGGAGTTGACACAGAGGTCAGAGTCTATGTTTCCATTCCATACTATAAGATAGAGAACACTTAATAGTGCACAAGTTCGTTCCCCTTTTTGTCTTCCATTACGAGACTTTATTTCCTAAAAAGTATCCCATTATTATTATTATTATTATTATTATTATTATTATTATTATTATTATTATTATTATTATTATTAAGCTGGCACCCAGTAGAGAAGATTATCGATTCCATCCAGTAAAGAAGAATGACCTTTTATGGGCATGTGACACAAATGCACGAAACAAGACTGACCAACTGCATCATCACCTTCTTTCAGCATATTAAAACCAAAGGGGCTTGGTTCATTGAGGTGGACAGAGATCTTGAAGAAATGGGAATCACGCATAATGACATCCAGAAGCGTGTCCCACTTAAGAAGAAACTTCAAGTGTTCCAGGGTTTTCGAGACAAGCCAAAATCAGAAAGAGGAAAGGCACGGACACAGGAGAGGAATGGACACCGAGAACACATGCGCAAGTAATGGGCAGACATCAAAGTCAGAAGTTCCCAGTTGATACGACGTGGTCCAAAGTTGACCGATATGACATGAATGAATGAATTACAGTATTATTATTATTATTATTATTATTATTATTATTATTATTATTATTATTAGCTATATTACCCGGGCACTCTTTTTACTGTTAGGTATTTTATTACCTGTTAATTATGTTTGAAGCGAATTTTTGTAGATTTCGTTACCTTATTGATACTCATCCACTTTCCAGCCCACCCAGAGGGGTGCACACACATAAATCAAGAATCTGGGCCATTTTGGACTTTTTCTCCCCTCTTCATCCCCTTGCCAATGGGGCTGAACTTAGAATTCAGCGACATGCGGAGTATCATTGTTTATCTTAGCAATCCCGAAAACTATGGATTCAACGCTATTTTTTTATTATAACCCCCTCCCCACCTCCACACCTGGGGGTGGCTTCGCTCGTTGAGCAGAATTATGCCGAAGTCCTGTCTGTTTATTACATTTACACAAAAGATAGCAAAATATACGTATCGCTATTCTAAAGATATGTTGTTAGAAGACTCAATATGAACAGTAAATTGATTTTCTTTACTTAACTGAAATTGAACACTGTCCTCTCTTATCAAGCAGTTGTCTTGTATTTCTTCTTTTTTGGGATTTCTTTCTACTGGAGAGAAATGTCACAAGTATACTGTAGTCTCTGACAATGTTTACATGTAAGAATTTTAAACCATATCAATATAAACACAGTTTGAAAAGTCCCCTATTCACATTAATGAGCACAGCAGAGTGAGCTTTTTGCCAAACAGCTGAGATTTCAACATGCTCCTCTGGCTACAGTGATTCTATCGCAGATGGTGGTGCCGCTGCTACCTCTAGTGTATTATTTACTTACTCTATTTGGTCTGACCAATCCACGACGTGGAGGAGGCATTCAAATGCCAACCTTCATTCCATTGTGGAACCTGCTCAGCAATCAGTTCTCTTATCTGCATTTCACGATAACACGGAGCGCTCTTCTTCTCTCTGCATTAAGGTATCTGTATGTTTAAATTGACTTCTTTCGTGCAAGGACACCTAATTTTCTTGTAGTAAAGTGTCGTTAAAATTATTCCATATGCTTATCTCGTGAAGAATTTGCGTTGAACGGCAAATCACAACTGGTAAAATTAGATAAACCAATTTTACTCAAATTATTTCAGAACCAATTAATTTTTGAAATGCCAGTGTGGGGCATGTGATAACTGATAATGAATTTAAAAGTGCTCTGCTGAAGAAATTAATAAGAATAGGCCTGAGATTAATGAAAGTAAACTTTGGGTAGAACTTTCGCTCGCTCGATATATTCATGTCCTGTCTAGGGTTGGATACTTTAATCTTATATCATATGTATCATAAACTTTGTGAAAGGCAGAGTGACTTGAGAGTGTTGTCTGTAGTATAGAGAAACTTCCTGTATAACTGTAATTCAAATTGTCTGGGTCTGTTCTGTGTTTTATGTACGCACCTGCACAGATGCAGGTTAATCTGAGTTCTGTGATATTTGTCTTTATGTTGGAGACAAGTAGGCCTACCCTGTTTCAAAATGAACCTTATCAAAGCCTCTAGGCCACTGCGAAGGTGGGTGGGTGGGGGGGAGGAGGGTTGCACAGAGAGTAACTCAAAAGGCGCGGGTTATAATGTTGTTATAAACTTTATCTCTTTTGTAAACTGTTATTGCTATTCTTCACACTAGATTTTGCCACCACTGGGCCCTGTTTCATGAAACACCTTTCACTAATATTAATAATAAGAAACCAATAATATTAACTAATAATATTAGTATTATAATTCATTAGAGTTATTAGCTAATAATATTAGTAAAATAATAATCGTATGGCCTCAGCTACCGTTTGCAGACATTTCGATTTGACGCCATCTGGCTGTCTGCTCGTCAATTTCGACGTTCCGGTTTACTCTGTCTGCCATCTAGCGGACCTAGAGTAAACCGGATCTCTCTTGGGCGTCTATGGCTGAGATTTAATTAATTTTGTCGGGTAAATACCAAATGTTTCACCAGAGTTCTTTTACATGCCGACATCGTACGACATGGAGTGTCGAATGGACTTTTTTCCGCCCTTCAAAAATCCGACTACCTCTGCCGGGTTTGAACCCGCTATCTTGGGATCCGGAGGCCGACACTCTACCACGGATCCACAGAGGCAGCTATAATATTAGTAATTAGTTTATGAGTTAAATTATTAGTAGATATTCCTAATAATAATAGTAAATTGTTTCACAGACAACATGACTAATAAAAGTTACTCATATTATTATTGGGATTATTTCCATGAGTGTATTTTGACTCATAGTCCATATTATTAGTGAAACCAAACTGAGTGGTATTTTAATATTTTGCCATTAAATCGTGAAGATCAGTGAAACGGTCAACTCTGATTCAAAAAGTGATGAGGAATGAGTGCAGGTATTCACTATTCAATAAATATTAGGCCAAAACCAGCCTGTACTGGCATGTAACAAGCATATGAATTCAATGAGAGATTTAGGTTAGATTACAGAACTTTTGAATATTTGCTTGATAGGATGCCTTTGCTGGCGAGACCTAGTGTTTACAGTGCACTATGTCTTCTGGTACGGGCTAGAATAAATTTGTTACTTTCATTGACCTGTCTCAGTCTCATCCTTGGCTTTGACAATATGAAAGTGACTGAGGTATGAGCGATACTAGTAATGCCATTCCTTGTGCAGCCAGTTCCTGTTATGAATGCTGTGAAAATATCACTCATAGGGTTGGTTGGTGCGTGCATTTCAGCGGGCTTAGCAGACTGATATGTACTAGCAACTTCTGGCCTGGTGAGGAAAGCAATGGAAAACTACATCACTCCGTATTTGCCTAGTACGCCTCTTCCATGACACCTAGGCTATCCAAGACAGCTGTTGGTGGAGCTGTGTAGGATCAAATTAGCCTTCGGGCTGAATACCCAACACAGGATTGGTAATAGAATGTTCCACTGCAAAGAATGAAGCATGACCTCAAAACAGCAGCTTGATATTGCACTCTATGGCTTGGTAGTGATAAACACTATCACTGTGTTTCCCTAGTGCAGGTCTGCTAGGAAACTTCAGCTATCCTTTAAAATCTTGGCTTCTACCACCAGTAAACCAAGATGGTGGTGGTGATGATTATTGTTTTAAGATGAAGTAGAGCTCTATATAACACTAATCAGGCAGATACAAAAACGAGAAGGGATCCGACACTTCAAAAAATGAAGCTATCATTCAAAGAAAGACAAGGGCCATGAAAGGCATGAAAATGAAAGACTCTCTTGGCCTCGCAACCTAATAGCGCCAGGGTCAGAAAAGAACAAGAGTTGAACAAGGGAGGTTGAATATGATAGATGAAAGTGAGGAGGCTTGCACAAGTAAGTGGAAGCGATGCCAGACTCAGCTCAGGGCCCCGTGGTCGCCAACCCGCACTCCCAAATTGAGAGCCCCTGGGGTGTTTTTAGTTGCCTCTTACGATAGGCAGGGGATACCGTGGGTGTTATTCCACTGCCCCCTCCCACAGGGGGTAGTTAAACCAAGATTTTGCTAGTCCATCTCAATATAGATTTTTAAGAGCACATAAATTAAAAAAGTAAAAAGAACAGGTGTGCTTCAACTCAATCACTTTGCACAAAGAAACTTTCTTCTCTCACATTATTTTCACTTATCCATTCACTTATTATCAAAGTCACAACGACGAAAATATCAAGTGAGCCTATCAAACATATGGATTAATAGCCGGTTGTAGCCTACTGCTAGGAACAAACCTAAACCAAGAACATAAATGCAACAAACCGATTCTAATCTTTATTTGTATCAGCTGACTGATGAACTAATATTATGAGTGAAGATATTAGTTAGTCATGTGTAAATCTTTATGAAACAGTGTTTGGTTAACTAATAATTATTTTTAAGTTCTAATATTATTATTATTATTAATTTAAATATATATATATGTATTCATTTCCAGGATGGACGTGTTTGTTCAGCAGCAGAATGTTAAGATCCCTCCAAGTTTTTTCGCCTTGGTCTTGAAAGCCCTTCTGGTGATCGGTGGTGTGGAGTCAAATCCTGGAGCAGGTGATAAGGTACATACTTTCTCTTGCTAATTTGACGAGTAATATGCCACATAGAGGAATTTTACATTCATTGGTCTGTCTATCTTATCCTGGGCTTAGACAATATCAAAGTGACTAAGGTATGAGTGATGCTAGTAATGTCATTCATTATGTAGCCAGTTCCTGTTATGAATGGTGTGAAAATGTTGGTCATAGCGTCTGATGTTCCATTTATATCAGTTGACTTGGCAGACTGACATGTAAGAGTAACTTCTGGCTCAGAACAGGAAACTACCTCATTCCCTAGTATGGCTCTTCAGTGATACATAGGCCACAGTGACGTATGCTGGGATTAAGAATTGGGCTACCACTAGACTTGGGTACCCCTTTTTGATGGTTGGTTAAGTGAACGTCAAGCCTTAAGTGTTTTGAGCTGCAGCCAGTAGCCAACGGAGAAGCCTACTGGGTTGTCAAGCTGCTTCACAAGCTACTGCCCTGGCCTCTGCTATTGTTAATACTTAACAGCTGATCAATGGAAATGGTAGCCTAAGGTTTAGCAAATAAAAGTCCTTAGCAAATTTAAGTCTGGCTTTGTGGCTAAATGGACAGATTGCTTGCTTTTAGTCCGATGGGCCCAGTTCAATTCTCGGAATTAACCCCCTCATACTCTTAATTGCCCTGGCTTGGGGACTGGGTGTTTATGATATCTTCCCCATTCATTTTGTACTCATTAGCTCACAACCAAACCTTTCCAGACTCTATGAAGTTATGCTTATTACTAAATTACATTTTTTAATTTTACAGCGGTCGTACCTAACGTTGAGCTTCCTTGGGAGATCAGTGGTGGTGTCCGACCCGTGATCATGGGCTAGATTCTATCCAACGAAAGGTGATACTAAACCTTAACCCCTCAGCACTGACCTCTATACGTGGTATAGACCCATATATGGTTTCGCATTTACAGCTTTAGCGCGAAGAGTTTTCGAGTTATGGATATGCAAATTGTTTTGTCTCCAAGAAGACATTTTCGGGTTTATCAGTGTTGTAAATAAGAATTGAAAATCGTTAAAATGTAGTTGTTTTTGCAAGGATAAGTATTTGTCAAGTAAGTCTGAGCACTAAAGTCTGTTTGCTTCATTCTTTCCTACAGAATAAAATAAAGAAGTGATATTCTGAGAAGTTTGTCTTTTCGTGTGATGTTCTTTGCTCTAATTTTACATTAAGAGTGCGGTATATTTATTATATTTGTCTTTATTTCTCGGCTTGTAATATTTTCGTAACTCTCCACGAGTGCACTGTGTAGGCCTGAGTCATTGCTGCTTTCTGTCATACGATACGAGAACCAGTTGTTCATGGTAAATATCTTGTTTGAAAGACGATGTCTCCACCTTTTATCTGAAATATGTACCGAGTTGGTTTTTTCGTCATAAATGTTATTCCCCTCATACACTTTCATCCTGCTCCTTTCGGTCTCGCTGCAGCCTCATCAGTCCGTGTGACGCGCCGCGCTCAGTGGCTAGTTCCAGCCGTGCTTTGACAGACAGTAACTTGCTTGAAATATTGTATAATTCAGATGAATGTTTAGTCGGAAGTAGTAGTGACGGTATTACCAGCAGTGATAATGAAATAGATGATGTGGCTGTAACGGATGCAGTGGTAAATGATGAGAGGGAACCAGTACTTGGAAATTTCGTGTGGGAATTTATGGATAATTATACAGGTCAAAGAGAAGTTTTCAACAGTGAATTCTGATTCCTGAATTCTCTAATAATATTCAGACAAGTCACCGGGACAAACACTGAGCAGTTATCTTATCGGCTTCAGCTGATGGAAGGTTTGTTTACAAAATACGCTCGCTCGGGCAGGGAACGAAATATTCAAGGCCGGCGCGTATCAGATAATACAGTTCCAAGGATGCAGGAAAGACATTTTATTAGGAAATTAGCACCCAAGAGTGAGAAATCCAAACCTCAGAGACGTTGCATCGTATGTTCAAAGCATTACAAGATATTAGAATCATTCCGTATTGACGGTTTTCACTTCGAGTGCTTCGAACTCTATCACATGAAATTAAATTACTAAGGAAATGTGAAACAATTATGTAATTATCTGCATGTACATAGTTCTATCATACGGAATTCCAAATTTTGTGAACATCAGGCTACTCTTATACTTGTAGTAAGGCTTGAAGTGAATCAATGTATTTCAGTCGCGCGTAGTTGAAATCTCATCCGGCCGCGGGGTAGGAAGCTCTTTAAATGCCTACGACGCTGAGGGGTTAAAGATTGCATTTCATTTTAGCAAATCTACCAATAAAAAGAAAACTATACTACTCCTATAACAGCAGCCCTGCAGTGTCTTCCTACAAGGATGTAGAAGTAAACAGGAGTGAAATATCAGCACTCACTTTACAATGGCGAAAAATGAAAGTATCCTCCTATTCAATACATCATATCAGCACTCGGTTATCTAGGAGGATGAGGTGAGGAAGTATATACGATGAGGAACATAGAGTTGTTCGTTAGCAGTGGCGATCTGATGGAGTGTAGCCTAGCTCAGCTATCCTCCCCGGTCCCCCGCATCTATCGGACATTCAGTGGCAATTGAGGTGAGGCGAGGGAAGAGGGACGCAGTGCCTGGGCAAATACTTCAATACACCAATACAGAACAGCACTGAGTGGAGTGCGAACAGCGATGGTGGTGACATCTAGTGTGTTGGTGTGAACTGCATACTTGTCTATACTACAGTACAGTTGAGAGGAATGCACTACACTCATTGGAAATATTTTTGTTAAAGTAAATGAATAATCCTAATAATTAAGAATGAAATTTTAAAATATGAAATGCCTCCTTCATAAACGAGCATTACGTTAGCCGTGCCATGTGTTAAAAATTATAAAGCAGAATTTCTTTGAGGATCCACCCAGCCTCTGGGAGAAATATTTAACAACTACTCTAGCCTTTTCTCAATTACCTAGCGCAGGATTTTGTATGGACATAGCCGGATGCCTTTCATAACAGCAATCATATCGTCCCTGCTCTGGCAAACTAGCGAAACTGACAAACTAAGGAATCTGTAGTTCTGGTCTAGATTTTGTTATTTATATATTGTCTACCCTCTGACAAAGTCTCACATCTGCAGCTCATTCTGTATGCCTAACACATAAAACCAATAATTAAATATAAAAATTGATTTGACATGAGTAATCACAACTTCTTTCAGCTCTCCTAACCTTTTGATAATTTTCAGATTCGTTAGTTTGCCAGAGCAGCGACGATATGTGGAGGGATATATGCGAGCCCCGTGCCAGCGAAATTAACCAATTATGGTTAAAACTCCTGACCCTGCCGGGACCCCTGTGACCAAAGGCCAGCACTCTAACCATTTAGCCATGGAGCCGGACATTATTTTGTTAGTAATAGAAATATAAGGAACCTGCAGCAACACTGTTCTCACCTGAAGAACCTCATAATTAAAGAAAACACCAATAATGTCTTTAGTTACAGTACTACTACTTTGTTCTCAAGTTTTCTTAACCCTTGAGCACTGGCGTTCATTTTCATCACTCAAGCACTCGTGTGACCCAACGTATTTTAATGTCTGCTTCATTGTTAATTAAATTAAATGCCTAAATTCTATGTTATATCGTTGATCAATTAATTCTTGAAATATCTTACATAATATTTATTTTATTTTATCTTTCTATTTATTTACATAGTTTATGCCCACATTGAAGCACTTACATCAATCCATATACACTACAGTCTTCACAACATTAGTTGTAATGTTTTCTCAACTTTCTCTTCTCATCGCAGAACTTCTTCATTTTTTCTAACCTGGCCACCCTCTCTTCATCTGTAATGGGGTACTGTTTTCGTCTGACTGTTTTTAATTTTAGTCTTGTATCTCTACTTCTCAGAATCCTCTTCTCTCTGCAATTTGTTTCATTGTTATTGTTGTATACAAGGAATCGGTATACAGAAAACACAACATAAATTTATTGTTACATTAAGTTTTTACACAATATGTACATAAATGCAACTAAATTTTCTTGAAGCTGGATGCACTTGTAAGCAATTAATGATGGTATTACTGTAGACTGAGGGTCTGTGGAAATATACACTTTATATACATGACAGTCTACATACACATGAATCTATCTTGCGAAGATAGTCTGTCAAGTAAGAGAGTTCAGAATAGTCAAAAACTATCTGCCTTGAATAATTACAAGTGTAACTTGCAATGAAAGTTCGTACTAACAGAATGCTAGTAGTTGCCGTAGGCTTGTCAGGAGCTGACATAAATATTCACAATTAGTAGAATACTAATGTTAATGTTGGAGCCTAAGTGAGGACTGTGGGATGAGTAGAATACTGACATCGGGGCTCGATGTGGCTACAGGAAGCGGGAGGTGAGGCAGTGTCTAGAGGTGATACCTCACAACCAGAATTTCAGTCCACCTGTTCGATACACATGTTTAAGAGGGATAGCCTCCGTGTTCGACTTGCAGTGTAATCTGGCGTTAGACACTGAGGAGTCCTCGTAAGGAGCGGAATGGAGCTTCCTTTTATAGCGCTGGCTGACGTCACAAGCAAGCGCACTGCAGTACCTCGTAGAGTCTGGAAAGATCCGGGCTGCAGCATGTTGCAGAGCTATCAGGCGCAGAGCTGAGATTGCGACGGACACACAACAGTTATATTCAGCTCTTCTAAATCATTCTGGACCTCAATGAACCAGTTGTTCTTGGTTTTACTTTTCCAAAAGAAATTGAATAATTGTTTCAGTAGTCTGGTCTCTGGTAGTCCTACTAGGTGGCTGAAAAATGCTCCTTTTTCACATTGTATCCACAATTGGTTCATTTTTCCAATAGACTATTTCATTAGGCAGCAGTCTCCATTGTCCATTTACTTGATGTTTTTTTATTGATGATTGCCTTGATGATCCTTCTGTCTATTCTTTGGATTTTATCTGATTTTGCTTTGGTATTCAACTTAAACAGAGTTTCACTTGCATAAGTTGCTTCAGGTTTAACTACTGAACCATAATGTTTGAATTTGGCATTTATCGAAAGAGATTTCTTCTTATTTGTTGACCATGTGACTCGTTGTGCTTGCCTCAGTTTTGTTGTTCTGTATTCTATTGAGGCTTTCTCATTAAGGTTCCAAGTTATAATTTCTCCAAGATACTTCCAACTTTTTTACGACCTTAATATGTTTGTTATCATTTAGTTGAATGACAGGGGTGTCCACCTCAAAGGTTGGCATAATTTCTGTCTTTTCAAATGAAATTTGTAATCCCACTTTTGCTGCAATGTTTTCTAGTTGTTCAATTTGGACTTTAGCCTCTTCCACATTATTTGCCAGTAGTGCAAGATTGTCTGCAAATGCTAAGCAGTTTAGTTTTATATATCTACCAATCTTGATGTTTGGTCGGCATTTCTTTCTCCATTCTTGAATGACCTTCTCCAGTACACAATTAAACAAATTAGGTGAGAGACCACCTCCCTGCTGAAGTCCAGTTTTGATTGTAAATGGCTCTGACAATTCTCCTCTAAATTTAACTTTTGCTTTAGTATTCTTGAGAGTGATTCCAATAAGGTTGATCAGTTTTCTGTGAACACCAAATTCTTGAAGGGTATTCAGTAATGACTCCCGATGAATAGTCGTAAGCTTTTTTGAAGTCAACACAAGTGATGACTACGTTCTTACTTCTAACTCTTTGATGCTTCATAATCCACTTAAGACTGATGATTTGATCTGGACAACTTCTGCCTGGCCGAAATCCTCCTTGGTACTCTTGGTCCAGTTTTTTCTGAATTCTTGAGTGAATAATTTTAGAAAAGATCTTATATGTGACATCAACAAGGGATCCCTATATAATTATTGGAATCTGACCTATCACCTTTCTTGTGTAGGGGGTGGATTATTGCTGAGTTCCATTCCTCAGGCATTTTTTCGGAGTTCCATATGTCAATAATACGTTTATGCAAGTTTCGGACAGTTTGATCATTGGCATTCTTCCATAATTCTGCAACCAACTGATTTTCTCCTGCTGCTTTATAGTTCTTGAGCAAGTTAATGGCTTTTATCACTTCCTCATATGTTGGTGGTATAACCTTTTCTATTGGTGTTTTGTTTATTGGTTTGGAGTCAAACTCCAGATATTCTCTTGGGTCTTCGCAGTTGAGTAATTTTTTGAAGTAGACTGCCAAGATATTTGTATTATCTTGGTTGTTATGTGCCATTTTTCCATTTTCATTTCTCAGTATAAGTCTTGGTGGAGTATACTTAGACTGATACTGTTTAAACGTCTTGTAATAATCCCTTGTTTTATGTTGCTTGAATGATTCATCTATTGTTCTGAGCATTTCGTTCTGATGATTCCTTTTAATTCTTCGAATTTCTTTATCCCCATGTCTTCTAGCATTAGTTAGTTCTGCTCTGGATTCGTTAGTTTTCCTTTGTTGATCATTTAACCATGCTTTGTGCCTCATTTGAATTGCCTTATCACACACTCCTTGTTCCACCAGACATGTTTCTTCCTCCTTTTAATGGGAGCAAGTCCTTCAGTTACTGATTTCAATTTATTAATTATCACCTCTAATTCATCACTTAGTTGTATTTTAGATCTCTCCAAGTATACTTCGTTATTCATTAAATAAGTGGGGTCATAATTTCTCTTCCTATTGGATTGGGCAGGCTTACGTTTTCTCTTTGGTGTCAACTTGAATTTTATTTTGGATATGTAATGATCTGAATCAATGTCTATTTCATGGAAAACTCTGATATTATAAATTTCCTTGCGATAATTTTTATCCATTGCAACATGATCAATCTGGAATTCCCCCAATTTTATGTTAGGATATTTCCAGGTCATTAATTTGTGTGGTCATCTCTTAAATCTGGTAGTTTTCAAAATAAATCCAGGGTCTGTACAAAGTTCAATTAACCTTTGACCATTCCTGTTTGTTAATTTATGAGCTGGCCATTTTTCTACTACTGGGCGGTATCGCCCTACTCGTCCTATTTTTGCGTTAAAATCTCCCAGCAAGATTTTAACATGTGCATCAGGGATGTTTGATATCATATGGTCGAGTTCCTCCCAAAATGTGTTCACTTCTTCTCTATCCTCTCTATATTACACAAGAATATAATATTGTCATGGACATTCACCAACCTTCTATTTAGTTTGAAAGTTCTCCTGAACTAACATTAACAAATATATTTCTTAAGGCAATGAGTACATTCAAATCTAACTTCAGCGCAGTTCAGTTATCTTGTTTATTCTGCATCAATGGCAGCTGCATTATTTCTGAGTTATTTATTTATCTGCTCATTTCCAGTTTCAGAATTGTTATTTCTATTTTCACAGTCACTTGCTATGTCAAAATCTGGATCATAATTCTGTAACCAGCACAGCTGTGGACTTGACAGTTTTCTTCCAGCCGTAAATAAATGGAACGGTTATAGGAGACTTCCCATGGAAGGCAACAAACATTGCACAAAAGACTAATGGAAGAAAATTGTAATGAAAAATAAAATAATTTGTAAATAAAAAATATACTTACATGATGATTAAGGGCCTTATTTTTTGGTGAAATAAAACTGTTGATTTCGGTGTTAAAACAAACACTATTTCGGTAGGTATTTCGTGAAATAAATTGTCATACTGATCGATGTTTCTTGTGAAATATTCCTTATGGTATGGGGTAAATCTAACTAATTTTGTGATTAGGGGTTTTAAAGTGAACACTTGTAATATACTAAATTGTTATTAAACCTTAGAACAACCAAATATACAAAATGTTGTAGAAATAAATACCGGTAGGCCTATATAAATCACTGAAACCTCAAAATGAAGTTAGGCGGAAGTTAGGAATTTATACGTAGCCTACACGTTTTTGCCGGTCCTGTGGTGTATGGTTAGCGTGCCTGCCTCTCGCCAGGAGGCCCCAGGTTCGATTCCCGGCCAGGTCAGGGATTTTTTTCTTGACCTGAGGGCTGGTTCGAGGTCCACTCAGCCTACCTGATTAGAACTGAGGAGCTATTGACGGCGAGATATCGGCCCCAGTCTCGAAAGCCGAGAATAATGGCCGAGAGGATGCGTCGTGCTGACCACACGACCCCTCGTAATCTGCAGGCCTTCAGGCTGAGCAGCGGTCACAGAGGAGGCCAAGGCACTTTCAGGGTGTTAAGTGCCGTGGGGTTTGGTTTGGTTCTACATGTTTTAACATTTTGAATGACTTGTCTCCAAAGTAAAAAAACTACGCATGGTTTCAACATTATCAGGATTCAGAGTTGTGCGACAGTCAAAAAGTATGTTTTTTGTAAACAAAGCAGCCCCTTTCGCTGACCACATTAGACGTCGGAAACCATAATGCTTGCGAACACTTGGTGCAAATCCTCCTAAAACTTCACTAACAATGTCTTCTTTCTTCTCTTTTATCAGACGTGATTTCACTGCATTTTGCAAAGCCATATATCCCTGGAAGATATTCATGGATATGCTGGTGCTGCCCTGCCGGGGATGAGTAACTCAGACAGTTAAGGCGTTGGCTTTCTGAGCCCAAGTTGGTAGGTACAATCCTGGCTCAGTCTGGTACTTAAATACGTCAGCCCCGTGTTACTAGTTTTATTGGCGCGTAAAAACCTCCTGTGGGACGACATTCCGACATCTCGGCATCTCCGAAAACCGTAAAAGTAGTTAGTGGGACGTAAAAGCAATAACATTATTACAACTCAACCAGCCGATTTATTTTATTTATTTATTTATTTATTTACTCTTTGCTTTACGTCACACCGATACAAATAGGTCTTACGGCGACGATGGGATAGAAAAGGCCTAGGAATTGGAAGGAAGCGGCCGTGGCCTTAAAACCCCGGCATTTGCCTGGTGTGAAAATGGGAAACCACGGAAAACCATCTTCAGGGCTGCCGATAGTGGGGCTCGAACCCACTATCTCCCGATTACTGGATACTGCCTCCACTGAAGCGACTGCAGTTATCGAGCTCGGTGCAATTTATTTAGAATAGGCCTACTAATATCGTCATATTTTATAATAAAGTCGGTATTATTTATCTTCCCTTTTATATTCATCCATGTCCTCATGCCAGGATTATCCAATTTTTCTACAGAAATTGGATGAATTGCATGAATGCTTTTGTTGTGTCTATTACAAATTGCTCTCTAATCAGTGCCGGATTAAGGTGTTTGGGGGCCCTGGGCTATTTAAGAATGTGGGGCCCCTTCTTCATAACATCACGTAAGACTAGCATACTGAAGTCGTTATAGAACTACTTCCACTTAAATTGATGAATAGTGAAGTGTTGAAATAGACTACAATTTTTCTCTATTTTCATGTTAATATTTCATAATGTCAAAACATATTTTACATTTGTCTCATCATCACTATCAAATCGACATACAAAAGAGAACTTACGTTTTTTGCCACCACTAGAATATTTTCTATCCATTTTACAAGAACATTACAGTGGTAACTTACAAATGGTTCAAGAATCAGAGGTGAACTGGAAGTTCTGTTCCTGATGCAAAGATATACTAGTATAGCATGCGCATTCCACCGTGCTTCCCCTGTCCCCTCCCGTTCACTTCCTAGACCTCTTCCCCCTTCCCCCTCAGCTCGTACTCGCAAGCTGCCAGATTTAAATTTTCGTCAACAATAACCTTTACAATATTTACAGTGCGTAAGTAGCGAGGATTCATGTCTCCGGACGGCAATTGATTCCAACAGTTAAGTAATACTAACGCGGACAGCTGATAAGAAGGAAGGAAGGAAGGAAGGAAGAGTGCGTGTTCGATAATTTGCGAGTGTAAATATTCATATACATGCACGGAGTTGGAGCAGCAAGTCCTTTTATACAATTTTAGGTTCGGCCAAGGGCACGCGGGGCCCGGGGCTGCAGCCCCTTTAGCCCCCCCTTTAATCCGGCCCTGTTCTCTATCACTTTTCAACTCCTTTGCGATGTGTAAAGTATCGCCGATTGTTATTTGCCGCTTAAAATTATGTTCATTTGCTTCATTCTTCTTTTTGTGTGTTTCTGATTCTCTACAGTATTTATCGCACGCATCTGTTCGTTTTCACGTAATGCGAACATTACAGTACTTACACATTAGAATCTTTCTTGCAGCATCAAATACATAGAACGCCTCAGTTGTATTCCTCGGCCCTCGGAAAAGCTGTTGTGACTTTAGTTTTCAGCATTTTTGTACTTTAATGCTGGACATTTGCTGATAAAGGTTCATAAGTGGCGAACTTTCAATGCGAAAGAGTATAATGCGCACTGCTGTCTCTACAACTGATCTTGCTAGACCACAACGCCATTTGCTGTAATCGATAACAGATATCGATTTTAATGATTGCCTTAGAGATCGCGGAACTGAATACACATACTTCCGATACACAGGGCTCATCGCTTTGTGTGCTTTTGTGTAGAGAATATACAGCGCTATCAATCAACTGAGAAGGAAAGTACTACAGTCAAGTTCTCAAGAGCATTTAAAAGTTTATTGAAGATCTTTTCCGATACGATTTCGCATTTTTCTTACCAAATGGGGTATATTTCATGATTATTTGCGCGTTTCGCATATTAAACAGATTTCGTGATATTTCGCGAGTTCATTTCGCTAAAATACGGTACGGTACGGTACGGTACCTACAAGGTCATATAAAGGCTAGAAAGAAGATATGAGAAATTTCGTGCTTATCGCTGTTACCAAAAAATACGGCCCCTAATGATGATGCACTGACTGTGCCAGTTGTGACATGGAGGACTTAAAAACACTGCTTAATTTGCTCTTGTTGGAGAAATGTTTAATATACTTCTCTCACATAATTGTACTGAAGGGAGGAAAAACTAACAACGCAGATTGCTGGCACCACAATGTAAATCAGTTTTCTTTAAAGGTGGCCATCGCAAGAACTCGAGGGCTGAAAATCGTGGGGGTGGTGATTATTTTAAGAGGAAGTACAACTGGGCAGGGGCGTAGTCAACAGGGGGTTGCTGGGGATTAGATCTCACCCCCCCACATGGAATGTTTACAAAAGAAAATAAACAAACTAACAAAAAGAACTGAAAGTAGATTCAGTGGGTTCACCCTTTTGAATATTCAGAGACATAATAGCAAAACCAACAGATCTCTTGCGTCTATTTTCTAAGAAGCCTCGAAAGTTGGATTTTAGATTGTAATCTGTACCTGCCATTCGCTGTTCACCCTCATCACATTGTTCTTGTTCTGTATTTTAATGAAAGATTTATACTGGTACTGCAGTCTGAATAACAGTGTCCTCATGACTCTCATGGATGTTCATTACGTTCTATCATTTTGTAAATATCAGTCGATCGTTGCTATGTTTCATGTCTGTATTCCTTTGGTATATAGTTGTTGACATCAGTTAGGTCCGTCTTGTTCTCTGTACAAAGTTCCTCGTTGTGTAGATAACTTTGATTAAGCTTAGAGTTACCATACGTCCCAGTTTTTTATGGGAACTGCTGCTTGAAAATAATTCTGACTGTTTCATTCTTTTTAAGTGGTGTAGCCTTATTTTCATAACTCTTTCACCTTTAACATTGACTACCTATAGCTGGGCCCACGAGAGTTGGAGTCTGACATTTGAGCGGTGAAAGCAGTAACTATGAGGTACACTGTGTTGTCATAGTTACCTCAATCTGTGGCATACCATCCTTTCATACAGGCTGAATATTTAATCAACTATGTAGGCCTAATACAATTCTATAAACTTTGACCCATTCCTGAGCTTTTGCTAATAATTCCAGCATTGAAGACAGAACAAGTCATTGCCGATAAATTGCAGAGATTACAAAATCACTTAAGTGACAATATCCTCAACAAATGCACATGTTAAATAGAGAATAGAACTGTACAACTAGCCACTGATTAACTTACAAAAATGAACTAACAACCAAAATAATATTCAGGAAACAAACATGTAAATAATTCCATAAACCAGCAAGTAACACAGTACCACTCTGAATAATATCACAAAAGCGACAGAGCAAGCCAACCCATGTGGCAATAGCTTCCTTAAATGTGATCATTGCCTTAGCAACAGACCACTTTTGAGGAGCTTTAGTCAACTTTTTCTTGCCGGTGGCACTAAATGTCTGACTCGAACTCTTGTGGGCCCAACTATAAAATCTATAAGATAATTTATTGTTCCATGTGTACTACTAATGATCAAGAAGGCAGTGATTCCGTAAGCCATATAAGTAGTTTCAACTACAGGAAAACATACTCAAGGTAATGATGACTCGCTTATCCCACTGCTTTGTTCTACTTTCTTTCTAAAATGCTGAAACTGAGTTATAAGTTTACGGACGAGCTTCAGAAAGACTTGTCTGTTTTTGAAAAACAGCTGTATAATCAAGAAAGCAGAGTGACTGTAAGTGTCTACACTGTGGCATGTGGATATCGCACACCATGTCCGGAGTGTGAAGCAAAAATCTGCTGTATTGGAAGCATCTAGTTCGAATATCACCTTGTATTTAAAGAGCACAGTTCTCAGGACAAGGAACGTGTGATGGCTGCTAAAGAACCTGCACACAGCCTCTTGTGACTTCAGTTCCAAATCAGCTGACTGTTCGAAACTAATTTCACAACTGTTTGATGCAAAATTAAGTCTTGCACCTATGAAATGTTAAAAAGTGATATGCAAAGGTTTAGTTCCTTTACCAAGTGACAAAGTCAAGGAAGAAATAAAACAAGCTGCTTCTATAATGTGGGGGAGATAAAAATGTTAGCAAGGTATTTCTTACCTTCAGAAGGAGTGAAGGTAAAACTTTTAAGACATTTCATGAATTCCAAGGGAAAAGCCAGAGATATTAAGCAACTTGGTATCTGTCATCAAGAAGTATGAAATTCAGCAGAAACTTATAGGTTTATGAGCGGTTAACTAAAACAGAACTGGGGGAGGGCAAAGAAGAGGTGGAAAGAAAGGTGTACAGTCAGCTGAATAATGAATTTGACCCTAAGTTTTGGCTGCGCTGGACAATTATCTCCAAAGAGCAGTGGATTTCTTCCTATAGATGCCGAAGTTCTTACAGTGAATATAAGCTACTTGCACGTATCGACGATGCACGAGCAAGACCTCGTATCCCACACAAACATGGATGTGCCGTCCGTCAGAACAGTGTTCGCAGTGTTCATTTTCCTGTGCCAATGTGAAACAGTTAAAGAGTTTCTTGGTTATAATTAAGGCTGACAAGTTGAGGAAAAACCATTCTTTCCTCCAGTGTCCAAAGACGAGGCCCAACATAATATATGTTCATTTTGGGTCACTCTAAGCCAGAAAATGGTGGGGGGGTTGTCCTTTTTTAGGTCTTATGGCTTTGCCTTCTTGTGACTAAATTTTTACTATGCATTCTCAATTCAAATCATTATTAGTTCATCTATCACCTCTTAAATATCTTTTCTGTAATAAATACATATATTAGAACCATATGTGAAAAGAGAGGAAAGCAACAACTGCTTAAAAAAATGCAAGGGTATCAAAGCATGTGCAAGATATTTAAAGGAGAACATTTTGATGCGAGTGTTTTTGAAGAGGAAACATCTCTTGATGTGGAGAGTTCTTAATGTTTCGCAATGTACTGTCTGAAAGCTGAACACCTAAGAACCTGGAGGTGACTACTGCAAAGCCAACTGAGGTGGTTAAGCGAAATATGATTGAAGTTATTTCAATTTTCTCGAGGATGTCCATAGCGGGTTTTCTGAATTCATTCTAGGTGGAAAAATTATTTCATTTGAAATTCTGCAAATAGTTAAAACAAACACTGAATTCCTTTTTTAAATCATTAAATTAAAAATACATCCTGCCTGAAAGAAGTATTTCATTGCACTGCATGGGCTTTTTAAACATTATATTGCTTCATTAAAGCAAATTATGAATGAATTTTTACATCCTTTTCATCAGTTTCAGGTTCTTTTTTTTTTTTTCTTGGGATATTTTTAGGTTTTGAACTTCAGAGCCCTAATTATAATCAATTCGATAGAATATTTTGCAATATTTTATACTCCTTACTAGATTCCTGCTCTGATAGGGACAGTACGTGTAGCCATCTGAAATCAAAATGTAACAGGATTCAAAAACATAAATGAGATTTGTAACCTAAAAAATTCGTACAACCTTTATCCATCCACCTCTTTGCAAGGCATTTCCTCTGGTCCTGTATTCTTCCACACTTTTTTCTCTCTTGTGTTCTTTCGGTTTTTACCTCCCAAGTCACATTAATATTTCATTTTTACAAGCTTCTTGCTCACGGCCATCACTTTCCTGTTAAAACTAAGTTAGGTTTGCCAACATTAACCTGCCAAAAGAAATTCCCACCTAGATTACAATTTTTTTTTTGCATAGAAATATGCCTTTCAGTGTAAGTGTGGATTACAACCTCCCTGTTCAGAGATATTCAACTAACAGTTTACAAAAATATACTATTTTAGTTATTAAGTTTCTATTTCAAATTTTGTATAAATTTACTAGTGAATGTGTGGAAAATGTATTCTGAAAATGTTTCATTTCAGTGCCCATTAGATTCTGAAATAATAAAGTTTGTGATCATTGAAGAAATCGTGGTGATGATGATGATGCTAGTTGTTTAAAGGGGCCTAACATCGAAGGTCAATGGCCCAATGAAGAAATCTGTGTGATCTTCAAATTTCTCTGAAATGGTTATTTGCCCCCATCACCTTGCATTCGGGAGATAGTCGATTTGAATCCCACTGTGTACTATTGTTTGTCATTTTTACAAGAGGCAAATGCTGGGCCTATACCTTAGTCAAGGCCACGGCCACGGCCACTTCATTCCGACTCCTAGCCCTTTCTTCTCCCATGGTCACCATAAGACCTATCTTTCGTATGAAAAAGAAAAAAAAGGACTTTATTAAAATTCCCATCGAATTATAAGACATAAATTGTTAATCTACCTCAGTTGTTGTTGTTGTTTTCATCAATATCTGACCATCCTCAGCCACATATAAAGAAACTTATGAACAAAAAACACATCCCATATATATAGGGGCATGATTTTTTGCATTAATTTATGTTCAATTTCATGAAAAGGAAACTATTTTTTGTGTTATTTCACAAAATAGTGGTGACCTCATTGGTTTAAATTTGCATTGATGAGTTCCTAAAAATATTCACAAAATGCTGTGTTCATTTTCAGTTTGTTTTCTTTTGCTCACTTTGCCAATTGAGTAACTGCTTTTTGAAGTTGGTGTTTTGTGGATCTTAATTTAGTGTTTTTCATCACTTTCTAAATATCTTTAAATATTTATAGAAATCTTAGGAGAATTAGTAGTGTCTTGTTTTTCTTAACGCTGAGATGTAGTTATGGAAGTTAAATACAAAACACTGACCAAAACTAAAATTATTAATTTGTTAAGGTGGTAATCATCATTTTAGATTTTTTTTGTTTGTGGTGATAAAGTTGTGAGCAGTGACTGAAGTAACACAGCTTTAGAAGGTGACAGTTTTGACATCTGGGTAGTGTCTGGCTGTTAGCGCAACTTCTTTGGTTTGAAATACTTAGATTGACAGGTAAGCTTTTCTGGAACAATTAACCTATACAGCAGATAATTTTAAGTATCAACATAGAAACATAAGTGATAATATATCGCTGCTCGTCATCATTATCATCATTTCTTCGCTCCAGCAAGCCAGGTGCGGTTGTGTACAAGCCTCCTCCAGTTTGTTCTATCCATCCCCAGATGCTGCTCATATATGCAACGCTAGTTCACATCTCTAACTTCAAGGTCCTTCATTATCTGTTTTTCCCAAACATCACAAGGTCTTCCCCCTTGGTCTCTTCCCAGAAACATTGTGGTCAAAGTATGTTCGAGGAGTCCTGCGAGGGTCCATTCTTTTCATGTGACCATACCACTGCAATCTCTTCACTTCTAGAGTCTCCGGCAAGCTTCTTTCCAATCCAAGCTGTTGTCGGATATCCACATTCCTTATTTTATCCATTTTTGTTTTTTGTAGACAAGAACAGAGGAACTTCATTTCTGTTGCCTGAAGACGACTCTTTGTTTATCCAGTAAGTGTTACTGCTTCCAGGCCATACGTCAATATAGGTACTAGATATATTTTGTACAAGCTGATCTTGGAAACTAACGGACATGTTTCATCCCAAAGTATTTGACGTACAACGTGATAGAATTTGGAAGCTTTCTGTATTCTGTTGCTAATCTCTTGATGTATGGTATTGTCTGATGACAGAACACTACCTAAATACTGGAAATTGTCTACAATATCCATCTCCTCATCTCCAATTCTTAGATGAACAGTTGGAGAGTTTCTACTCATCACCAAGCCAACTGTCTTCATTTTGCTGATTTTGAGACCTAAGGTTGTAAAAGCTTCATGCCAGAGATCTAGTCTAGTTTGTACTTCTGCTTCTGTCTCACCCCATACCATCACATCATCAGCAAAAACAAGGGCATTAGTTGTTGGATACTTTCTCTTAACCGCTTTTAAAACTTCATCTATTATGATTATGAAGAGAAGTGGTGAAAGACAACTTCCTTGCTGGACTCCACTCTTCGTTTCGAACCAACCTGACCTTCCATCCTGGACCTGAACACAACACTTGGTTTCATCACATAAATGATGTACTCGTGCTATGATGTCATCGGGCACTTTCTTATGTCTCCAACATTCCCACATATGCCAGCGTGGTACATGGTCATATGCTTTCTCGATGTCCAGAAAAACAGTTATAAGTGTTTTACCTTTCTCCCAATACTTCTCGTAGAGCATTCTGATGGCAAAAATGAGGTCTATAGTTGATCTATGAGGTCTAAATCTATGTTGTTTCTCCTCAAGTGTAGGTTCAACATATTTTCTAATCCTGCTCTCAAGGATGAATTCATAGATTTTGAGGCCATGTGACAGCAGAGTTATACCTCTGTAGTCGGTACATTTATTTTTATCACCTTTTTTCAACAATGGGATGATGACTCCTTGCTTCTAGTCATTGGGTATTACATTCGCTTTCCAGATTCTATTTAGTACCCTGTACATCCGCTGTTGTCCAACCTCTCCTAGTGCTTTGATCATCTCAACACTTAATTCATCTGATCCAGTTGATGTGTTGTTTTTCAGCTTAGATATTGCTGTCTCTACTTCCAACCATGTCAGACTAGTGGTATTTGTGCTGGCAAAATCATAAGGTTTGTCGTCTAATGGAGTGATATTTTCATAACAGCTCAGCAAAGTTTCGAAGTGCCTTTGGAACTCCTGTAATATTTTGGTCTTATCCCTAGTCACCTCACCATTAAGAAGTTCTACAGATTGGATAGATCCATTTTGAGTTCTTCTATTCTTATTTTATTATTTTTTATTTCCATCCTGCATTATTTTGGTAGCCAGATCTTCCTTGCATTTCTGCTTTTCAGCTACAACCAACTGCTTGACCTGTAATTTTTTCTTTCTGTAAAGTGACGGCTTCTCCTCTGTTTCATGTTGATCTCCCTGTGTTCTTGCTTGATATAAGGATCTTCTTGCACGGTTTCTGTCGTTGATAGCCATTTTAATATCATCATTCCACCAGGCAGTTTCTTTAGGTTTTCTTATTTGACTCTGTCGTCCACATACGTTTTCTGCTGTACCAACCACAACCTTCTTTAGAGTATCCCATTCTTCATCTACCAATTTCAGTTCTTCTCTCGGCAACAACCTGCGGACACCTTCCCTGAATTCTTCTTTTACACTTGGCTCGGTTAGTCGCCAAGTTTTTATTTTTGGGACTCTTTTGTTACAGACTTTGGGAGGTCTTTCCTCTGCAATAACTGCAACCGACAGTCTATAGACTCCACCCAGGTCTTCACTTGGTATGACCTTGACATCATTCACATTTTTCCATACATTTTGATCTATCAGAATATAATCTATTACTGTACCTATTCTATCATCCCAGCTATATCTTGTGATTTTATGGGAGTCCCTTTTCTTGAACCAAGTGTTACTGACTATCAGGTTGTTTCTTATGCATAGATCTAGCATATATTCTCCCTCTTCATTCTGTTTCCCATTCCATGAGGGCCCAGTATGGATTCATATCCTGTTCGTTGTGAGCCAACTTGTGAATTAAAATCACCCATTACAATTAGACTGTCATACTCAGTGTGTTCTTCCAAGTTATTAAGGAAGTTGCGCCTTTTCCTCTTTTGAGCATCCTACCTGTGGAGCATAGACTTGGATCACATTGTACTTTTTCCCTCCTAAGTTTACAGATAATTTAATTATCCTTTCACTAACAAACTCAACTTCACTACCAGCATCTATGTCTTTATGTATTAATAATCCTACTCCATTCTTAGACTCTACTTCATTTCCAGACTCGTGGAGGCTATAGTCCAATCTGATATTAATTTTCCCACTTTTCTTCCACTTTGTTTCACTCAGGCCCATGATCAGCATTTTCCTCCTTTCCATGAGGTCGACCAACTCTTCAGTTTTGTTTGTCAATGTCAGGATCTGATACTTTGTCTTCATTTGGTTTGGGTAGCTGGTGTAACATCGAGCTGTAAACCGTCATTCCCACAAAACTGATGTCGTCGTCGTGAATTCCTACATCCGAGGCTTGTATTATTCTTGAAAGCAACTTCTTCAGTAATCCCTCTGTTGACCTGCTGAGCCTAACACAGACGTAGATTTTCTTTCAGGGTTTTCTCCCTTAGCCTTTGGTGTCCAGTCACCTCAACCTACAAGGCAGCAGGTTGTACTCATATTAATCCCTGAATACAGGGCTGCCTCTTCCGCCATCTCCACCATACCGAAGTCCACCTTCTCCGCTGTAGAAGTCGTTGAGGTCTTCACTCGTAACCCTGAGCTGGGACCCTTACCAGATGTTACACACCGGGTCAGTGTGCTCTGGAACTCACACAGGCAGGGGCGCCACTCCCTGGGTAGAACTGCCTCCGAAAAGGGTCCCTACCTGCTACCTTATCGTCTCTCCTATGCCGAAACCGTGAATGTGACAGTGTTCTTCCTCTCCATTATTTCCCTTAAGACTGGACAGTCAGAACAATTTTCATTGAGTTCACTTCCCTATGGGCGTGTGTAAAGGAAAATGAACATTAAATGCATCACACTCTAGGAGCGAGTACATATGTTCCTACTGTACGGTACAGTAATGTTCATTTCTCTTTACATATACGCATAGGAAAATGAACAACGAAAATTGTTCTGATTGACTGCATATCAATATTTGGCTAGCAGGCGTGACCAGTCTTAAAGGAAATAATGGATAAGAAGAGCATTGCACATTCGTGGTTTTGGCACAGGAGCGACGATATGCGATGAACCTTGACAATACCATGTGCATATTATTTTCTCTGAGCAATTGTAAGTTCTGTAACTCACCTCAATGTTCACATTTGCTTGTCCTGGTTCCTCTCTTCACAATCTGTTTACCTTGAACATGAATTATATTGAACTGATTGTAGTTTCTTACTCTAGAGAGAAGTCATTATTTTTAACAAGGTATAAAATTTTATTTCCATCTTTGGTAGGAATACAATGATACAGTCAAAACTCTTAAGCTGAATAAAGATTTGCTACTGAAGTCGTCGTACCAAATTTTAATCAGATCGGAGACTTATAGTTGGAAGGGTTTCCTTGTTAGACAATAAATCACTTCAAAAAGCCAAAATCTCCAATACTGAGTGTTGTGCAAAGAGTTATGTGCTGCTGGAACTCTAGCAGAGAGCGTACAATAACTCTTGACGATGTGTATATTTTGACAAGTATTTTACATTATAACTGACCCTGACACAGTTCTGTTCAATCACTTACCAGCTCAGCAAATACAAATGCCAGCTTAACATATTCAATACTTTTCAAGAAATGTTGTGAAAGGCCTAGTAATTAACATTTTCCAGCTAAGGAGTGTCTGCACTATAAATACATCAGTTCATTGAATATTTACATCTAGAGTATGGTATTGATATTCGAGGGCAATTCAGTAAGTATCTGCAATTTTGCTCTAATTGTCTTCAGGTTGGCTCTACGGCTTTGTGTCCTAGCCAGCTGCTAGATGACACCATTGTCTACATGTGTGGTAGGTTTCAGCGTTATCAGATCAGTACAGCTTGGGCTGTTGCCATGTAAAGATGGCCGTGCCACTATCTGTTTGCACCAAGAAAGAACGGCATTCTGTAATCGGTTTTTTGTGGCCTGAGGGTGTACGCAACGCCATAGAGGCAACCTAAAGACAATTAGAGCAAAATTGCAGACACTTATTGACTTGCCCTCAAATATCAATAACATACTCTTAGAAACTCAAAGACATTCCTTTAAGAAACATTTTTTCTTAAATTGAAATTCTTGCTTTCACAGCACATAATTATAGACGTGATAATATCACTTTTGCACTGTCATGAAAACAAGGGGAAATTCTTTAGTCTAGCAGAAAACTTTGCTTCAAGTCTTTAAAAGAAATCTAATCAGGTTTTTTTTACATGGCAAAAACTAATATTATCACATTTATTTCTTTCCTTAATCATTGCCTTTAATAAAATATTTTTTAATTTTAGCACTAGCAATCATTTTAAAAAGTCAATTACTTGTGCTAAAGAAAATGGCTTATATATAAAAATATACTACCATCAAACATTTCCTTCAGATATCAATTATGATGAAACCAGGTATAAAAGTAAAAATTAGAAAAAGAGCTACAAACATAACATTAGTGCCCAGATTTGTAAACAAAACACATCTTTCTTTTTAATATGCGCTGCTAAATAGAACATTTGGTCACATCTTTAAGATGTTCCTGACTACCGTACCTTATACGAATATGTAGTGGGATAGGGATTGGACTTCTTCCTTTGCCAGGACCAATCACCACCACCACCACCACCCTATGGGAATTGTACTATTACAGCAAAAACATAACAGAGGGCTCCACTGTCATCTGAAAGGTACAGCTGGCTCAATTCAAAGTGTGTGAACAAAGCTCTGAGGGGAGTGTACTGTCTAGAAGTTCTAGCTGGTCGTGCAGACCGAGGTAGGAAATGGGGGGAAACAAAGCCACTTGTGCACTAACACTGCTTCAAGAAGACTACTCACCAGAATGATATGGGCTGCTCAGATTATGATTTGGTATCTGTGGAGACGTTTGCAGGGCACATTCATATTGTTCATCTACAAGGTCTAGATAACTACCAAACTGCAGCACGAACACTACAGGTACCAGGTAATGACCAAATAATCAGAAACAGGATTCAAGAGACCAATTTAAGATCCCAACAAGCCACTCAAGTATCTGCCCTGGACAGACATCGTGGCAGGATTTATTTTATTTCTTGTATGGCTTTTAGAATGTTAGAACTTTAAATCGTTGTGGTTGGTTAGAGAATCTGAAAAGGGAAATGGACAGACTAAAGTTAGATGTAGTTGGTATAAGTAAAGTACGTTGGCAGGGAGAGCAGGATTTTTGGCCAGGCGACTAGAGAATTATCAACACAAAATCAAATGGGGGGGGGGGAATGCACGAGTTGGTTTAGTAACAAGAAAATAGGGCAGTGGGAAAGCTACTACGACCAGCATAACACTATTGTCTATCTTGACAACAATAATCCTTTCACTGTGCTGATCGTAGTAGGCCTACTAGTTCAGTTGATGATGAAGAAATCGAAAGAATATATGAACAGATATATTTAAACCTTTCCACTCGCTCCTCTTTGCTCGGGAAAATTGCTACATTTCCTTTACAAGGAAAGCAGTCGCGGTGAAGCAAAATGGCGGCGCACAGTCTGATCAATGCAGAGATTCTTGTGTCTATTTCGTCTGATTTAATTATAGTGACCATAAAAGTGATCAAAGTTTTGAATCTGACGATGAAAGTGATATATCCGTGAGTGATTCAAGTGACGATATTGTTATCAGCGTCGCAAGAAATCATGGAGGAGGAGATAATATTATGACTTGTCCCAGTCATATAGTGCTGACATCAAACATATCTTGGAGATCGTGGAGAATGGGTGATGCAGGATTGTCCAAATTTCCTTGCAGGTTAGTCAGTGGGTTCATAAGTTGTGGGAATAGACCTAAAATACAATTAGAGTACTGGCAGCTATTTTTTACCGATCAGTTGCTAACCTCTATTGTCCATGAGACAAAGAAATTTGCTGAAATGAAAATACAGCAAAATACTCCACTTCAGAAGAAATCAATCTTTTTTTCTTGGAGAGCTGTGACTTTAGAAGAGCTGAATGCATTTATTGGTGTAATTATCATCATGGGGATGTTGATGAAAGCACTGTAGGCTTCAAGGGTCGTGTCGTGTTCAAATGTTACAATAAGCAGAAACCAATAAAGTGGGGACTCCGTATTTATGTACTGTCAGATTCGAGTACTGGATACGTATGTGCAAATAACCACACAATCACTTGTTAGGCCCAATTTACCCTTCACTTGCAGGATAGTTATTTGTTTGGTTACAAAAGTTTTGCAAGCCACCAACGAAACTGGGTTTCACGTCTTTACGGACTCGTTCTGTACTAGTTATGACCTTGCATCTGAGCTAATGAAACTAAAAGGTCCATATTACAGGCACTGTAATTGTAAATAGGAGAGGTCTGCCGTTACAAGTGAGAAAAGCCACAACTAAGAGAATGAAACGTGACACTATTGCACTCCGAACAGATAACACTTCATGCTTGGTTTGGAACGACAAGTGGATTATTGCTATGCTGTCCACTTTCTATGACAATTCCATTCAGCCTGTGCAAAGAATAAGACGTCAAGGTGCCGAGGAAATTGTAGAGAAACCTACTGCCATATGTGCTTATAATCAATACATGGGGGGTGTTGATCTTTCTGAGCACTATGCTAACTCATACCCATTCACATGCAAGTCAGTGAAGTGGTGGAGAAAAATGTTCTTCTGGCTTCTGGAGATCACAATAGTGAATGCATTGCTACTCTTCAAAGAAGGTAACAATGGAATGACTCATCTGAAGTTCCGGACAAACATAGTAAGACAACTTGTTGGAAAAGTGCGGAATACACACAACAGGAAAAGGATGAAGAAGTGAGACTGAATGGCAAGCTGCACCTGTTGTATGAAGGAAAAACTTCCTTTAAGACTTTATTTCCCAATCTAATGTTTCCTGCATCACCTGCCTTCGTTCGACTGCACACCATTACTTTTGTTTTGGACTTGTACTCCCTACCCAAGACTCTGTCCATACCATTCAGCAATTTCTCCAGATCTCCTGCAATCTCAGATTTACCTAATTATTTCCACATTTCAGCAATAAAAGCTAGACCAAAATGCAGTTGACACCACATTTGCAGCAGGCTAAAACATGATATTTCATTTTTACATATGTACAAGGATCATGAGACTTATGCTTTTGAAGAAAACACATATTATGTGTACCAAAGCCTGGATCTTCGGGAGGAAAAAAAAAAAAAAATCCTGCCACTTTAACAAGTAGGGTCTAGCCTACCCACACATCAGTCTAAAAAAGACAGAGATAGCACGAATTCCATATTACTGGGAGTCAGAGCTGTTCTCATGTCAGATGAGAAAGCTAATGACCTCTGACTATCGACGTAACTGACTAGGATCCATAAAGCCTTCACTGCAATTTCTACAAAATGCTCATATTCTGACTTTCACGGAATGAAGAAAGGCAAATCACATCAATATCTTTACCTGTTCTACATGAACTCAATATCTTTACCTGTTCTACATGAACTACGAACTAGATCCCTAAACACTGTCTGTGGTTCATGATAGTGTGATTAGTGTCATGTTGAAAGTTCTCGTACGATGGGAATTTACTTTGTTGGACGAGAGACTTCATTAATCACCTATCACTATGCTTCCGAATTAAGTGGTGGCGGATGAATGCCCAACGAAACGAGTTGATGATAGCCTTGGCAAACTTCTCCGTGAAGTCCGATCAATCGGTTCAAGACATGTGGAAAGATGCTGTGGAACAAATACATCAGGCGGCGACAAAAACGTTGGGAAAAACCATACCCGGACGAAAATATATTGATAAACAAACCTGGTGGTGGACAGACGAAGTCAAGCAAGCAATCAAGGAGAAAAAGATAGCCTACAAGACTTGGTGGAACTCACGTCTTGATACTGATCTTCAGCAATATCGCGACCTGAAATCTGCAGCAAAAAGAGCTGTAGCTGCAGCAAAGGACCATTATTACCAGTCACTATACGACCAGCTTGACACACCATCAGGAGAAAACAATATATATCGTCTTGCTAAGTCCCGTCACCGTTCAACTCAGGACATTGGACACGTAATGCACATCAAGGGAGCCGACGCCAAACTGCTACGAGATCAACAATCCATTCTCCAGCGTTGGGCAGATTACTTTAATAACATCAGCAACAAAGAATTTACGCATCCACCAATTTCTAGTCCTGATCCTATCGTAGGCCCTGTTCCCTCAATTACATCCGAGGAAGTAATGCTTGCCATTGGCAAAATGAAAAATGGAAAAGCAACTGGTCCAGATGACTTACCAGCGGAAATCTGGAAAATGCTCGGAAAGCCTGCTTCAGAGTTCCTTGTCTCACTCTTCAACCAAATCATCGCCGAGAAACAGCTTCCACACACGTGGACAACTAGCACAACAGTTCCAATCTGGAAGGGAAAAGGAGATGTGAGTGATTGCTCGACCTATCGCCCTATACGACTCCTCTGTCATACTTTCAAGATCTTTGAACGTGTACTTGACAGCAGACTCAGATGTATTGTCTCTGTAACACCAAACCAGTGTGGATTTGTTAAGGGATGCAGTACCATCGATGCAATCCATGCCACACGCCTCTTGATGGAAAAGCACAGAGAGAGACAGAAGAGTGTACACATGGCATTTCTAGACCTAGAAAAGGCTTTTGACCTTATCCCACACGAACTTATTTGGCGAGCTCTTCGCTGTCATGGCGTCCCTGAAGAGTATGTAAGCTGGGTGCAACTTCTGTATCGCAATTCCACTAGTGTTGTCCGAAGTCCTGCTGGAATCTCTCCGCCTTTCGATATCACTGTGGGTGTTCATCAAGGTTCTGCCCTTTCACCATTGCTATTCATCCTCTGCATGGATACGGCAACAGCTGACATACAGACTTCACATCCCTGGACCCTTCTTTATGCCGATGATGTGGTACTTGCACAAGAAACCCGTCCTGAACTCCAGCATCAGGTTCAAACGTGGAAGGACAGACTGGCTGAAAATGGACTGCACCTCAAATATCCAGAAGACAGAATACCTGGAATGTGGCCCCCAAACCAGAGGTACCATAAGTATCAGTGAAGAAGACCTGCAGAAGACCATGCAATTTAAGTACTTAGGATCCGTCGTCACCTCAAACTGTGACACCACTCCTGATACTCGGATGAGGGTAAATGCAGCTTGGCTCAAGTGGAGACAGGTCACTGGAGTCCTCTGTGAAAAAAAGATGCCTCAATATCTAAAGGCAAAAGTTTATAAGAGTGTGGTACGGCCAGCAGCGATCTATGGGACTGAATGTCGCCCCATGACGAAACAACAGGAGCAAATGTTGACAACCATGGAGATGAAGATGCTTCGATGGTCCATGGGGCTGACCCGATGTGACCACATAAGGAACACGGACGTCCGGCAAAGGTTTGGTGTCGCGCCCATCATAGACAAAGTGAGGGAAGCCCGTCTCCGCTGGTACGGCCACGTCATGAGAAAACAGGACGACTCAGTTGCCAAAACAGCGCTCCACATCAACCCAGAGGGAACAAGACCACGAGGAAGACCGGCAAAGAGATGGACTGATAACATCAGGGCAGACATGCACAGTGTTGGCTTAACACCAGAAGATGTCAACGACAGACAGAAATGGAGGAGATGTAGCAAAGCAGCAGACCCTGCAAGTCGGGATTAATGCTAAGAAAGAGAGACTATGCTTCTTAGATAAAAAAGGTAATCCACATAATGTTGTCCATTATTTTGCGATTTTACTTACAAGTAAATAGTTTTGTGTTTCAAGCCAAATTCATAACCTTTAGTAATTCTGAGTTTTGCAAAAAAGTGCCTCTAACCATGGGTAAGAGCCGAAGGACTGAGTACATGGTTCTGAGAGTTAGGGTACGTTTATGCTGCAGCCTGACTGCTGGCACATCGCCAAGCCTCGCTGCTCGATGTTAGGCGATGATGAAACAAAGCAAAGTATCTCAATCAGTGCTTTTACTCTGGAGCCCGGCTCATAGCTGCGTTGCTGGCTGCTATCCTTGCCACATCTATGGTCTCAAACACGTTTGATTTTCGAGCCTGGCCCATCGCCGGCGATCCTGTAACTTGGACTGTGATTGGTTCTTTCAAGGTCACTAGCTCTCCCACTCTTCCTCTCTTCGCACTCTATACACACATTCAGTGATCACTTTGCTATCTGAACCTGTCTTCGAACGCAATGTGATTTGGAATAAGCGGCATGAGGATCATCACAAGAGTTTCATATGAGATAAAAGGAGTGACGAGATGACGAGCGGCCAGTAGACCTTTTCCTACGTTTTATGAGGGAGAGTGGCTTGTTTTATCGTGTTTAAAAGTAAAGTTTCAATTTGTGTTTTAATTGGTTTATTGTTAACTAGTATTTTACTCTACAGGGCGAGTTGGCCGTGCACCTGTGAGCGTGCATCCTGGAGACAGTGGGTTCGAACCACACTGTCGGCGGCCCTGAAGATGGTTTTCTGTGGTTTCCCATTTTCACACGAGGAAAATGCTGGGGCTGTACCTTAATTAAGACCATGGCCGCTTTCTTCCTATTCAGAGGCCTCTCCTATCCCATCGTCGCCATAAGACCTATCTGTGTCGGTGCGACATAAAACAAATAGCAAAAAACCTATATTTTCTATTGACTATGTGTTTATCTTTGTGTATTTTTAATTGGAATTAAATATATTATTTTACTTCTATGTCAGTGCCTTATTCAATTTTATTACGTTTTACTCTTTTTAACTTTAGAAGAAAATAAGGCATTGCGAATTAGATCCACTACTTATTTTAAATTCATAATAATTTTCCTCATCATTATCATTTTTTTAATCCACGTCAATGAGTTAATTATAACTTTTAATCCATTTAGTCTCATCTCGTACCATTAGGGGCCGATGAAGTGAAATGTCGTATGGCTTTTAGTGCCGGGATATCCCAGGACAGATTTGGCTCGCCAGATGCAGATCTTTCTATTTGACTCCCGTAGACGACCTGCGCGTCGTGATGAGGATGAAATGATGATGAAGACAACACATACATCCAGCCCCCGTGCCATTGGAATTAACCAATAAGGTTAAAATTCTAGACCCGGCCGAATCGAACCCGGGACCCTCTGAACCGAAGGCCAGTACGCTGACCGTTCAGCCGAGTCGGACTAGGGGCCGATGACCTACATGTTAGCCCACTTTAAACAACAAGCATCATCATCATCAAACTATGGAATGACGTGGCAAAATATGAGGAATGATTACGTCAACTTTGTTCTTTTATTCTTGCCATTTTTTACTTCCTCTTAAAACAATAATCACCACCACCACCATCTTGCCATTTTGGGGACCTCTATCATTACAAGGAGGGGATTTATATAAAGTACCTCGTTTTTCATGGAAACACATTTTGTTAAGGAGACCTAACTAAAGTCAAAATGAGATACTCCATAACCCCTTATTTTACGTTATTCAAAAGTACACTATTAAATTACGAAATGAAGCATTTGTAGCTTCATTCTTCAATCAACTCCCGCAGTAGAAATGCATTAAAAAAGCCAGACGAAGTATTTTACACTTTTTATTTCACATTCAGTACACCAAATTATTGTAAGATACACTCGCCAACAGAACTGCGACTCACTCTTTAAAAAAATATCTGAATTTATTCTGCACTTCAGAAGCTTCAGCTGGAGCTGTGTTGTTTCTCCTCGATGGGGTAGCTCTTGGAAGTACGTCTTCGTAGTCTAAGTGTTCATGCCCTCTATATCTATAATCAAATTATGCAAAATAGAAACCGCCTTAACTATCAGTTCCTCTGTTTTGAATTTTCGACTACAGCTGAGAGCTGCCAGCAGCGTGTGCGCGGGGCTGCTGCAGGGTAAAAGCTCCATGGCGAGCAGCCAGGCTATAGTCAGCAGCGGGGTGCTAGGGCGAGCATCCATGAGCCAGCAGCGAAGCTGCAGCATAAACGTACCCTTAGTTGGGGTGGCCTATGCTGATGATTGTGCTGAAAGCCTGCAGTCTAATATCTTGGAACTTCAAAATAGGTGCAATGAATATGATATAAAAATTAGCCTTTCCAAGACTAAAATTATGCCGGTAGACAGAGAACTGAATGTCAGGTACGGAATACAAACAGCTAGATAATTTCAAGTATTTAGGATGTGTGTTTTTTTTTTTTTTTTACTTCGCACCAATACAGATACGTCTTATGGCGGCGATGGGATAGAGCTTGGAGTAGGAAGGAAGCGACCATGGCCTTAATTAAAGTACAGTCCCAGCCAGCATTTGTATGGTATGAAAATGGAAAAGAGGAGAGCCAACAGATAGTTTTGTCCAGGAGCGAAAGCTGGGTGGACTCAGGATATCTTATTCGTAAGTTAGAAGTAACAGACATAAAAGTAACGAGAATGATTGCTGGTTCACAAACAGTGGGAACAATGGCAAGAGGGTATTCGTAATGAAAAGATAAAGGCTAAGTTAGGAATGAACTCAATTAATGAGGAGGATAGGTCACCTAGAAGAATAATGGTCTCTGTCGTGGAGGGTAAGAGAAGTAGAGGGAGACCAAGACGATGATGGCTACACTCAATTTCTAATCTATAAAACAAACAAGGCCACAGAGTTAGTTACAAACAGACGCTTGCAGACTGAATGCTGAAAGGCATAACAGTCTATAATGAAGATATGTATCTATTTTAAATTTACAATTATTTCCAAACCAAATACCAAGAGCCCAAAAGGCCTTGGCCTATCAAGCAACCGCTGCTCAGCATGACTAATCCTCTTGGCTTTCTAGAATAGGGCCGCCATCTCATCGTTGTATAGCGCCTCCTAGACTGAGTGAACCAGCTCTGACATTCAGGTAAAAATTCCAGACCTGGTTGAGAATCTAATCCAGGGCCTCCGGGTAAAAGGCAGGCACGCTAAACCCTACACGACGGAGTGGGCTTACAATTACTGCAGTTTGATATATTCTACACAAGTTTTTAAGACTCATGAATTTTCAGCAGAAATGATACATAGAAGGGCTACAGTGAATTAAGATGAACTGAGAAAATTACAATGGGAATGAATGAAATACTGTAGTACTGGGCAGATCGCAAGAACCAAACAGTACAACCATCAAAGACAGTGAACGGGGAACAATGTGGCCAACAAACAATAATAATCCTGTAATAATAATAATAATAATAATAATAATAATAATAATAATAGAAATTCATTTGGATTTATTTCTTTTGTTTTACTTTAAAAGTTGTTTTTATTTTTGTGTACAGAATCTAGTGTAATTTGGAACTGTGCTCTGTTGGAGACAATATATTTGCCACCAGATTCCACCAGATTCACAGAATCTTTGAAACTGTGCTCTAAAATAATAACAAAATATTTTTAATATTTATAGCAGAATTGAGACACTGACCAGCAGACAAACGACACTCAAATTCTCTTGAAATGTCTAATTTAACAACAAATATAACACTTGATTAGCCTCCATCAACAGCCATAGGTTTGACCCTGAGGCATTTGTTTGTGCAGTCAAGAGACTAAAAAATGCCTCTATTTGCTGTGGAATGGAGAAAGTTTCTATTTTGCTGTAAAATGCTTAAGGACTAAATATTTCATTATAAATAATTGATATGGCTCATAATATTATGTCAATGAGAAACTTGTCCGAGCTGGTGCTGTCAGTCTCCATACTCCACCTTCGGTCTGGGAGGCGACGGCAGGTCTTCATATGCCTTCTTTATGATGGCTGCCCTGGCATCGGCGTCCCTGCCCCACTCCCGGGACTTCCTCTGGAAAGACAGAAATTATAGGTTTTCACCTGTCAACTAAGGCGATGGTTCCGACAACACCTTGGTTAACGACTTTAACACTGAACATCCATCCCATTGAAGTAAAAACAAAGCAGTATTTGCCTTCAGTACGAGACAAGAGATGTTTTCACATATTGCAGGTCCTGTTTCGGTATCCTCCTTCTGTCCATTCTCCCAACATTCACTTCTTAAAGGCAAACTGTGGTTTAAATTTTCAGGTAAATTAATGTTTATTTCATTCATTCATTCATTCATTCATTTATTTATTTAGCTTCCATAGATTGTACAATTACATATTTTGAAATATGCCAACAGTATAGGAGTTGTCAAGTGATTTCCTAATACTAACAATAATATATGCACAACAATGAACATTTTGAAAAAGAAGAACAGAAACACCACATACCTCAATGTTAGGACAGCACATCTTAATTTTTTTTAATAATATTAATAACCAATATTTACAAGACAAAATAAAAATATATTGGTGTGGTGTTAATAATGTGAACACAATCAATGTGACTAACATATTTTTAAGGCTATATACTAGATTACAAGTTAATAAGTAGACTACTCTTCAGGCCATGTTGCCATATGTTGATCTGTTGTCAATAGTATAGATTCCCAGACATACAATCTGGCCAAATATCTTGGAGAACTTCTTAAGCCATATACAGGTAGAGGCATGTTTTTTTTGCATTAATTTACGTACGATTTCACAAAAGTTGAGGGCTAAATTCATAGACAGCACTTATACATAAGTGTCCCTCATACACAGACTTAAGTGACTTACATTGCAGCAAGATGGAGGATAATGATTTTGTTCAATATGTTGGATTTCATTCACAGAATGCTTTCCGTGCACACTGAAGAGGTGGAAAATCCTGTTGAAATGTATTGTGACCAACAATTTAAAGAAGGTTGCGTTTTAGTAAAGTGACAGTTATGAATATTCTTGTCCCTTTGGTTGGAGAGTGAACATAACCTCTAGAGGACTCACTGTCTCACCATTAATGAAGATATTGTTTTGAAAGTTCATGCCACCTGTTAATTTCAGGTTATTATTACCATTATTTTGCTTAATTAATTGGAAACGTGTTACAAGTTGGTAAATTATCAAGAGTATAGGCCAATCTAATAGTAAAGAACAATACTGACTTATCAGAAAAATGAACATGTTGCAATACCACCATTTATTTCAAGATTGGTTTGTGCTAATTATATCAGGTTAGTCAACCACTCGTTCGTCGGATTAAATCAGAAGTTTTTGAAATCATGGCATCACACATCAAAACATACTATTTACATTTTATAGGGGAAGTAATTAGGCCTACTACAACGTAAGGACTGTGGATATATTTCTCAATTCGTTCAAAGCGTTGTAAGGTTAGATATTTTACATTTGGAGGAATATATTTGTACAGGTTTGAGTACTTATAAAAATATTATATTAAGAACAAAATTAGACTCTGGGCATTTTTGTAGTTTGCATTCTCCACAACAAGTTTTTCCCAAGTCGTTCATATTCTGCTGAGAAACTGCGTCGGTCTGCTTGTTCTGTATTATGTGCACATACTTCGACACAAGTTCTTGCAGGTGCCGTCTCAGCTCGCTGTTTTGTTATCCATTCTGATAACCAAAAATAAAATATAGACGATCTTTTAACCTCAAAAGATGGCAACAAATGTCGCACGATGTCCTTCGATAAACAGAACACAATAGATCATCCCACTATTCAGTAGCCAGAACTATACGATCCAGGAAGCATGGGCATAATATACAGCACTGCCACATCTCCAGAAAACTTACTATAAGTGATACCTTATTAGTTAAGGGTTCCACTTATGTATAAGTGCTGGCTATGAATTCGGCCCTAAACAACTTCTCGTGTTATTTTGCAAAATAGAACTTGGCCTGTTGCTTGAATTTCACTTTAATATTTTCCTAATATTCATAAAAAGCTTCATTAGTGTGATTTGCAAATTATTTATGTCAGTCATTCTGCTCTTACATAAAATAAATTTCATTGTGCTAAGCCCGTATTGTTATAAGTATCACTTTAGTAATCCTAATCACGTATTCCACCATCACAAGACGAGTCTTTATAAATAGACTACATAAAAATTGATACATGTTTCATCCCTAGCGGGACATCGTCAGTCGAAACATGCATAACAAACCTTATAAAAATTGTCACATGGATATTGCTATATATACACAGAGAAAAATATGTTCACTTTATAGATAAAAACAATGTATGACGTCTTGTCCTTAAAAAATCAAATGTGAGTGCAATTTTGTGATAAAAATCTTGAGGAGTGTCATAACTAATTGTTGTATGTCCGGCGCTCCCTTTCTCGCTCCACCAGCCAGCTGCAAGCGCGCCTGTGTATCATTCTGCTAGCTTCGACGCGCAGCCCTCAGTGCGCGTGCCTGACCATCGAGTGTACTATAAATAGGAGCTCCCTGCCTGCTCACTCGCCCACTTGCCCGGTGTCCAGCTCCAGAATACACCCTACGTCGAGCACGGAGGCTACTCCTCTTGAAAATGTGCTTCGACCAGGTGGACTGAATTTCTGGCAGTACGAGGTCTCACCTCTGGTCACCGCTCCCTTACCTGTTTCCGCTGCCTATGTTCCGTAATTCTTTTACAAGCCATTTTCATTCCGTAATTTATGCAAGCTCCCTTAGTTTCGCTAGGTGGAATTTCTTCAATCAATTGAACTTGCTTTTTAGGAATTCAGGCACTTCAACAAACAAGGACTCTCAAAGACATTTATGTTAGTGTGCCAGATAGTTCTCGACTATCAACGTGTCAATTCACAAAGACTATCTTTTCAAGATAGAGGTGTATCTAAAGACTGTAAACCTGTACATATTGTATAAAGACAGACTTTTCTCAAGATTCAATATTCCTTTTTGCTTCAAAATAAATTTCAGTTATTTGTGTAAATATCATAAAGTGAAGCAAATAAAAGTTGTGTTTGTAAATTTCAACCTTGGTTACAACACAACTCTATGGCGACGAGGTAAAAACGCAGCAACCTACAATTCTTCGACCCCAGTTGCCAACTCTATGGCGACGAGGTAAAAACGCACCAACCTACAATTCTTCGACTCCAGTTGCCAACTCTATAGCGACGAGGTAAAAAAGCAGCAAACTACACGTCATCAGCCCCAATCGCCAACTCTATAGCGACGAGGTACACACGACACTACAATTCAACAGGCCCAGTTGTCAACTATACGGCGACGTGCTAAACAACCACGACACTCCAACCAGTTCTGACACACAGCTTACCTTACTCTTTCTTGCACGCATCTCGCAATGGCTACTGCGGAACAACTCGCTACGGTCTTCCAAGCCTTACAGCAGCAACAACAACAGTTTATGCAACAACAACAGGCAGCATTACTTCAGGCTATTCAAGCTCTTTCTGTCTCTACACAGCCATCAGCTATTCCTCCGTTCTCTGCTTTTGATCCGGCTAAGGAAGAATGGTCAGTTTATTTAGCCCGTTTACAACAGCATTTCATCTGCCATTCTGTCACAGATGATCAACGCCGCCGCGCACTATTTCTTAGTTCGGTTGGCAATGCTACGTGTGAATTACTACGTAAATTAAGTCCGGAAGAACACTTATCTGAGGTACCTTTCACGCAGCTCTTGGCCCGTCTCACGGAACACTATGCCAAAGCTCCTCACATAGTGGCTGCTCGCTATAAATTTTTTCAGAGCAGAAAGCAACCCCATCAGACACATACTGAATGGATAACTGAATTGCGTGGTCTAGCTAAACCCTGCCAGTTCATCTGCTCCAAGGACGGTTGTGGTTCATCCTACACTGATTCTCTCATTCGGGACATGATAATTTTACATACTCCTGAAGACAAAATACGTTTTGACGCTGTCAAGCAGAGTAACCCTTCTTTAGAAGACGTCCAACGTATTGCTACGGTTTATGAGCTTACTACCAAGACTGCCGCAGCCATAGCTTCTCCACACGAAGTTGCACAAGTCTCGCCTCAGGCCCGCAAGTCCTCTACTACAGTGCACCGTACGGATAAGGCGCTCTCCACCAAGCATTCTCGCCAGGTTCCCTCTCGTAATGCTACACGGAAGCCCAATTCTAAAAGCACCTCGAAACTCCTGCCTTCCTGCCGAGGTTGTTTCAAGCATCATGAACGTCGTGACTGTCGTTTTTTCAAAGCTACTTGTGAACGATGTAATAAACTTGGACACATTAAGACTGTCTGTCAAAGTTCGCTCCGCCCTGCTAAGACTACTGCAGCACGCCGGAAGCATATACAGCCCCGCCAAGACATGGAAGTTGATCAGATCAATCTTATTCTTCCCACAAAGGATTCTCACAAAATCATCATTCCTCTCTCATTCTCTGATCGATCTGTCGATTTTCAATTAGACACTGGATCACCTGTCTCTATTATTAACCTGACTACCTACCACGACTTAGGTTCACCTTCATGCTCTCCAGCTGACATCCAGCTCGTGACATTTAACAAGAAGAAAATTGACATCAAAGGTCAAATCAAGCTTCAGGCTAGTTATAAAGGAATTCAGAAGGCCATTCCTCTTCTCGTAGTTAACAACTACACTGCATCAAACATTATGGGCATGGATCTATTTAACTTATTTGGTTTCCAGATACATGACAACATTAACGTCGTATCTACATTGCATCCTACTTCTGACGTTACCGCTCTCCTAGCGCAGTTTCCTGAAGTCTTCGACTCTCAGCTCGGAACAGCAAAAGACTATACAGCTCACATACAGCTGAAATCCGGAGCTAAGCCTCGCTTCCTCAAAGCCCGTCCAGTACCCATAGCACTTCAAGACCAGGTCACGAAAGAATTAGAAAGATGGATACAAACTGGAATTGTTGTACCAGTTACTTCTAGTCAATGGGCTACTCCACTCGTGATAATCAAGAAACCTGATGGTAATGTTCGACTTTGTGGCGATTTTCGATCTACAGTCTACGCACAACTCGACACAGATATCTTTCCTATTCCACGTCCAGAAGACTTATTCCGTCGTCTCTCTGGTGGACAATTCTTCTCTCGAGTTGATCTTAAAGAAGCATATCTCCAGCTACTTTTAGACGAAGAATCTAAGAAATTTCTCACACTCAACACTCCTCTCGGACTGCTCCAGCTCCAGCGGCTCCCATTCGGTGTTTCATCCTCAGCGGCTATTTTTCAGCGCTATTTGGCTCAACTCACCGCCTCCATTCCCGGTTGTGCTAACTACCTGGATGATATTATTGTTACCGGAAAAGATCATCAGGAACATCTAACCAATCTCCGCCTTCTTCTCCAGAAATTGAAAGACAATGGACTACGAGCGAATCTCGCTAAATGTACCTTCTTTCAGCCTCAAGTTCACTACCTAGGACATATACTGATAAGAATGGAATTCGTCCTAGTACACAGAATGTCTCAGCGATAGTAAACATGCCAGCACCTCAGAACCTCAAGCAGCTTCAGTCCTTCATAGGCAAAGCGAACTATTATAATAAGTTCATTCCACGCTTCGCTACAGTGGCAGCTCCATTAAACGCTCTACGTAAAAAAGGTGTTAAGTTTCAGTGGACTCCGCAATGCCAACAGGCATGGAAAACAATCAACAACGCCTTAATTCAAGCTATACAACTCACTCATTTTCAGCCCGACAAGATCATCACGCTAGCTACTGACGCTTCAGACTATGGTGTCGGTGCCGTTCTCTCCCAGAAGGATCGTCATGGACAAGAACGCCCCATCGCCTTCGCTTCGAAAACACTTAATGACCATCAACGTCGATACTCACAGATAGAGAAAGAAGCTTTAGCCATCATCTTTGGTATTCGCCGTTTCAATGAATATCTCTATGGCAACCATTTCCTGATCATTACCGATCATAAGCCTCTCGTACACTTATTCCATCCTGGTAATAAGATCCCAGAGAATTCCCTCAGAAAGCTTCAAAGATGGTCCATGTTCCTTTCTGATTATTCCTATCAGATTGTATATCGAGCCACATCCCAGCATTGTAATGCTGATGCCCTCTCCCGCTTACCCGTTGGTCCTGATACTGCCTTTGATTCTCAAGAATCTGAATGTCTTCAGTTGGACATAGAACTTGAAGATACTGTATCCAGTTTTCCTATTGATGCTACCTGCATAGCTAAAGCTACGGATAAGGACAGTACACTTGCTACTGTACGTACTTACATCCGCAACGGTTGGCCTCTTCAGAGCACACTTCCTGCCCACCTGGCACCTTATCATCGTATGCAGCATCGTCTCACGACTCGTGCCGGAGTTGTATTACTAGAAGCAGGCACCATCTTCCGAGTGGTTATCCCACTTAGCCTACAGAAACAAGTTCTCGAATTATTACACCAAAGCCATTGGGGTATCTCCAGAACAAAGCAACTCGCCCGTCAACACTGCTACTGGCCCGGTATTGATGCCGCCATCGAAAAGCTAATACGTCATTGTGAGCAATGTCAAACGAATCAGAACGCCCCGTCTTCTGATCTTGCTTCATTGCCTCCTGCTACTACTCCATGGGAACGAGTTCACATCGATTTCGCAGGTCCTTTCCTCAATTCCATGTGGTTAATAGTCATTGATTCACTGTCAAACTTTCCATATGTCGTGGATATGCATTCGACTACTACCCCCGAAGCTACCATTCGTGCTCTCCAGAAAATCTTTACTACAGAAGGCTTACCACAAGTACTCATTTCGGACAACGGACCTCAATTTACAGCTACAGCTTTTCAGAACTTTTGTACACATAATGGCATTCGTCATATCCTAGCACCACCTTTTCACCCTCAATCTAATGGTGAAGCTGAACGCTTCGTACAAACATTTAAAAGAAGTATGAAGAAAGCTGTCTCTTCAGGCTTAACTAAAGACCAAGCCTTGCTCCAACTCTTAAACAACTACAGAACTCTACCCGGCGCTGATAATATCACTCCTGCACAGAAGCTCCATGGACGACCTCACAGAACTTTACTTTCTCTGTTACAGCCTCTTCCGGCCCAGCATAAGACCTCACCAACGAAGTTCTCCCTCAACGACAAGGTCTACACCAGGACATTCAAATCCAACCCACTTTGGATACCTGGAGTCATCTGCAGATCTTTGGGTCATCGTCTATACGAGATACAGACTACGGAGAAACGTATCTGCCGCCATCAAGATCAGATACGTCTGCGCTACCGCCCCTGTCCAGCTATTGATGCTATTGCTAAACCAGATAAATCTATTGCTGAACGCGCTTTAGATCATTTAATAACAATGGGTTCCTTTCAGGACGAGACAGCGCCACTCCGCCCAGTTCCAGCTCCGGACAATACAACCGAGACTTCAGCAGCTCCGCCCCAGCATCGCAGTCGCCGCCAGCGCCGCCGCCGTTTCACGCCGTACCGGCATATTTAGGAGGGGAGGGTGTTGTATGTCCGGCGCTCCCTTTCTCGCTCCACCAGCCAGCTGCAAGCGCGCCTGTGTATCATTCTGCTAGCTTCGACGCGCAGCCCTCAGTGCGCGTGCCTGACCATCGAGTGTACTATAAATAGGAGCTCCCTGCCTGCTCACTCGCCCACTTGCCCGATGTCCAGCTCCAGAATACACCCTACGTCGAGCACGGAGGCTACTCCTCTTGAAAATGTGCTTCGACCAGGTGGACTGAATTTCTGGCAGTACGAGGTCTCACCTCTGGTCACCGCTCCCTTACCTGTTTCCGCTGCCTATGTTCCGTAATTCTTTTACAAGCCATTTTCATTCCCTAATTTATGCAAGCTCCCTTAGTTTCGCTAGGTGGAATTTCTTCAATCAATTGAACTTGCTTTTTAGGAATTCAGGCACTTCAACAAACAAGGACTCTCAAAGACATTTATGTTAGTGTGCCAGATAGTTCTCGACTATCAACGTGTCAATTCACAAAGACTATCTTTTCAAGATAGAGGTGTATCTAAAGACTGTAAACCTGTACATATTGTATAAAGACAGACTTTTCTCAAGATTCAATATTCCTTTTTGCTTCAAAATAAATTTCAGTTATTTGTGTAAATATCATAAAGTGAAGCAAATAAAAGTTGTGTTTGTAAATTTCAACCTTGGTTACAACACTAATGTTGTTGAAAAACAGGGCCGTAACCTTGGAGGAACCAGGTTAATTCATACGGGACAGGACAGCAGGGGATTACTTACGCAGTATGCAGTCCTGGTCAAATGTTCCATCTATAAATTGAATGTTCCACATTTTTATAAAGTGTGTTATTCATGTCCCGCTAGGTAGTCTAGTCATTCTGGTTTTCGAGCCTTATTGTGGGATTACAGCTCGTCGAATCGACCCGGCCTCTTCGTGTCAACTACAACAACCATCAGTTAGAAGTAATGGTGTGAAAACCACCTTGATTGACAGTGAACCTACCTTCAGATACTTGAACTCCAGCACTCTACTGCTGCCTGCTTGATGGTCCAGGGGTTTCTTCTTGCACTTCGGTGACCGCTCTCCCAGAATTGTTTCCAGGATCCTCGAAACCTGCCACAGTAAGAAAGTAAACTGTCAATAAATATCGATATGAATAGGTCAGGCACAATGATAAGTCAGCGGGGGAGAGGAGACACCATCACCTTTTTTAAATTTTAATGCTTTTTTTTGGGGGCCCTACTTGCACCATTAGTTATGAACCTGCGTGTATTTGTAAACTGCGGAAGTGTAATGTGTTGAATGTGAGGGAAGGAACATTAAGGACGACACAAACGCCCAGTCCCCAGGCCAGGGATATTAATCATTTACAATTAAAAACCCCTGACCCAGCCGGGAATTGAACCCAGGGCCACCGGGTGACAGGCAGACGCATTGCCCCCTACAGCGTGGGGCCAAGGTGGATGAAAACTATGGTAACAGAAGAGACACACAAAAAGAAGAAAAAAAAATTGAGCAGTTGATTTTTTTAAATTTTTTTTTCCCTAGTTGCTATGATAATGTATGTATGCAATGTATGTGTGTATGTATGTATGTATGTTGCTAGTTGCTTTACGTCGCACCGACACAGATAAATCTTATGGCGACGAAACAGTTGATTGAAACTGAAACTAGGACACACTACCTTATATTCTGAAGACCGGTCTGGAACTACACAGGGAACAACCTTCTTGGGCTGCAGATACTTGACGATATCCACCAGCTCGCTGAACGACGAGTGGGACGAGTAAACTATCTGATGGAAGTGGTCTTTCGAGCGAGACAATTCCTACGGGAGAGAAAATATTCTTTGTGAAGACGGAAGTGTGGATAAAAGCAACACATCAGATACACAGATAGATTTTCAAATGTGCTGTTTTGGTCCTCAGTGTACACCCTCCAAACCACCCTATCATGTCTTAACCTCCCACATCATTGATTCAGTATCTGTTCATCTACCTTCTGTAACACCACATTTCATTCTACATTAGTTATTGTCCAGGTTTCACTTCCATACAAAGCCACGCTCCAAAAAGAAATCCACAATTGTAACCCTTCAAGCAAGCAACTCAAAGTTGAAAACAAGAGCTATAGGTAAATAAAATATAATAAAATATGAGAATATATTCTTTATTTATTCCTAAAAATTACAACCCTTTTCTTAATAATCGTTATCCAGTCGATTATATTAGCAGTTTGCCTTTTTCTACCACTACGAGCACTAAAGAGAGTCAATGCAGAGCTTCACTTAAGCCCTTATACGAGGGTTGGAACTTTAATAGTGGCAACTATTTAATTACAGCTGATACAAAAGAGATTCATGTTACCAAGTTTTACTGCCCTTCAGAGTAGTCACCAGCGATCTAGAAGTCTTAGAAAACATTTCGCAGTGCGTGTTGTATTGATATTTTGAATGGAGCGGTCTACTGCCTGACGAATCTCTGGAACACTTCTGAATCAAATGCAATTGAAAGTGCTAGAGGTCGTACAGCACAACAGTGTCATCAAGGTCTTCAAGAGCCTTGCTGGGAAAAAGCCTTCAACGACTTTCTTCATGCCCAGGCGTTCCTTCAGAATGTGAAGCACAGTCGCATGCGCTATTCCCGTGTTTCGGGCCAGCTCACGAATCATATGGCATCGATCAGTGCCCCGAAAAACGGCACGAGCATGCACTTCTTCTTCACTGACACTAAGATGTCCGGATGGACGCACGTCTGCAAAATTTTGGTGTCCCTTGAAGGCTCTTACCCACCGTGCCACTGTTTTGTAAAGCAATGCAGATTCCTCGCAAGCCTCTTGAAGACCTTGATGACACTGTCGTGCTGTATGACCTCTTTCACGTTCAACTGCAGTCACTTCAGAACTGTTCCAGAGATTAGTCATTCAAACTATCAACACAACAAGTTCAGCTAAAGGTATCGTACGACTTCCACATCCCTGGTAACGGGTTGTAAACAATGCTGGTGACTACTTTTGAAGGGCAGTAAAACTTGGTAACATGTATCTCTTTTGTATCAGTTGTTATTAAATAGTTGCCACTATATAAGTTCCAAGCCTCGTAACTACATTTGGTGTGGACATTTTTCAAAAATCAAAAAATGCCTGAGGGTATTGAACCAAGAACACATTACAGAAATAATTATGTAATTAAGTTGATTTGTCTAGGATTTGAATAAAACAGAAAACGAGTGATTTTACGCTGTTTTTCTAGAACCGCAGTTAGGCCGGAAATAATTTTTAACATTTGTTTTTTAGTTTGATAGATTCACAATTTGAAATCTTTCCAGGCCCTTCAACTTTCGGCACAATTGAGGAAATTGCTTAATTTTACGTTTCTTGTAGTGTGGAGACTCGTACTTCGTTCGCTAAGAAATGCCTTCAACATTAATAAAGTGTTTTATTGCACACACAAGGGCTACGACTGCAAAGGTAGTGGCAAAAACATCTAATACACAAACCTATGTTTCTTAAGACCTTCTTTGCTTGGTTGTGTTAGTGTACATTTTTATGTCCTCCTTACTTCTGGCACCGGGCGGTTGGGGGTGCGCAGCTATGAGCTCACATCCAGGAGATAGTGGGTTCGAATCCCGTCGGCAGCCCTGAAGATGGTTTTCCGTGCGTTAAATGCAGTCACGTGAACTATAATTACAATTACACATTTTACCAGTCAGTGGTGGTGCGCAAAGATATTTGCGATTACACGTGAACTACGGCGACGTTACTACCAAATACATCCAAACACCGCTGGACATCCATGGGAGAATGAAGACTGGGTATGGGGCAGCATGTCTGTCGAAAACCACCTTTGTGGAATGGTGCACCAAGTTCCGTGCGGGCCACGTTTTGACATAAGACGCCGGTCGCAAAGATCGCCAAGCAGAAGATACGCCAACTCAAGTGGGAGACCCTCGAGCACCTGCCCTCAAGTCCTGAACTCTCCCCATGCAATTATCATGCCTTCGGTCCCCTCAAAAAGACCTTGAAGGGTCGACGCATCCTGTCGGGCGAGGATGGGCAGCAGGCAGTTAGGACTTCTTCATGCAGCAAGAAGCGGTGTTTCACCACGTGGGGATCTTCAATCTGGTGCATCGGTGCGATACGTGCTTCAATGCTAACAGCGATTTTGCCTGATTCATATTTCGATTCAGGACTATAAGGCCATCGAACGGAAACTTACTTTTGAATTGCCCTTTATACATGGCCTCTTTCTCATTAATTATTAATTAATTAATTATTGTCCCATTAACCTGGCACCTGTGCTAAATGAATCTTTGAACAATCGTTTGCCACTTTTTTACAGAAAGTTTCCGAGGCAACAATAACACTAGTATTCACTGCATGCTGAAACAACATTAACAAGAACACCAGAATAATCTCTTCTCAAACATGACATACCAGTTTATAACAGTTTGAAGTTTGTGGGGGAGACTGTCCATTAGCATAAGAAAACAAGTGATACAAAATCAATGACTGTTAGCTACATTCTGCTCGGTCTCTGCCAGTAAACGTTTCAAAATAATCAGAGCAATACTGCAGTCGCACCTGAATCACATCCATCTGCCGCATAATGTGACACTTAACCCAAGCAGTACCAATTGGGGGGGGGGGGGGGTAATTTTATTTATTTATTGACGTTAGCAGTGGCGAATGCCCTGCATTTTGATTTTTTAAACTTTCATTGTAATGGGTAATTTTATTTATTTATTGACGTTAGCAGTGGCGAATGCCCTGCATTTTGATTTTTTAAACTTTCATTGTAATATATATTTCCTATGCATCCTGAAAGAGAAGTAATTGTCCATAATGAATTCTGTCATCATACCATTCAATTGGTTTTTCATTTTTTATCATTTGTAAAAGCTAGTACCATTCTTTTGTTGGTGGGCACAGAACAGCCACTCCCCCCGTCATTCAGAACACTAGCATACCTGCCAACTTCCCAACTTTCAAAAAGAGTTATCCGGAAGATCCTAAAGCGGAATTTTTTTTAACAACATGCGCATGCGTCGCAAAGTCTTGAGACATAATGAAAAAGGACGGCAAGAGGGGAGATTACAAACAATACTAATACAAGTCAAATAATGTTATGATCACCCCTGAAATTAAATACGTATACAAAGTTACATCTTGAAGAGTGTATCTGTTTCCACTTAACACTGGGAACACTTTCCATGATCGTATAAAACAAGGAAATTAAGCAAACATGCCTCCATAAAAGACTGCTAATATCATTGTCTTAGTCGATCTTATGACGAACACCACTAAAAATACTAAATCGATTACAAATTCGTCACACAATTCCACAAGTTTCAGAACTACCGCCAATGTTACACCCACACACAAACAAAGCCTTTCACAGCTGCTATGAAGCACGACACAGTTACTAAAGTTGTTATATCACAGAACACCAATATATGACTGCTATATATTAATTCACAGCCTGCTACTTTTCACAGATTTCCTTTCTTCAAAATCACAACTTGCTACTAGTTTGGGAACATCTCAGTGAATGAAGTAGCAGTTGAGGTCAAACAGGTGACAAAAGCTCGGTAATAATCAATGTGATTATCGATACATTTACCGGTTGAATTTCAAACACTGCATCTCGTATTACCAGCTACTATCGAAAGTCAAACAAATCCGACTTGACAGCAGGAAGCGAAACCAAGCGCGGATATTCAAAATCCGTACAATAACGTTGTTCATCCGTACAATCGTAAAACACACTCAAAATCTGCACATTTTACGGAAAAACCAGAATACTTAGCAGGTATGCGCTAGTCATTGTTTCCGGTTCTGTTCATAGACTGTGCTGCCTGTTGGTTACGTGAAGGTGTAGTCCAGTTCACCGAGTGCATTGTTGGTGTTGGTTACACGTGGTGATGTATATTAGTATGCCTCGACGTTGTCTGACTGATGACCAGATGGTACAGAAATATTCTACAAAAAGCGGATCTCGGAGATGGCCATGGTCTGTTTTTTTACACTCTTGTAGATACTGCTGCTTTGAATTTTCCAAACTGGAACCAGAAAAAATCGACAAGCGAAGGCTGTGCTTACAAGAACTGGCCATCCAACTAATAAGACCTTCTATTCAAGAACGTACTAAAAATACCATAGGGCTCCACAAGTCAACAGTTTTGGCCACAGAGGGAGTACTGATGTGTAAAACAGAACAGAAGGGGACAGCCAAGGAAGCTTGTGGTGGAAGAGGATTGCCTAGGCACCAAAGGACAGAAATACGACAAAGTGAACAAAACAACAATGATCTGTGCTTCTTGCAAGAGATGCACGAGTGGAAAGCATACCAACAAGACAATCGTTTGTGCAAAATGCAATTAAGATCCAGAAGGAAGTGATGTATGAAATCCATTACCTGCACATTTTCGTTTTATGCAATTTTTTTTCCATCTGTGTGTGAATATGATTTAATCTAGATTACCCTTGTTGTTGTTTGTGGTCCATATGATAACATTTCTCAAAATAAAAAGCTATGATGTTGAAGAGAACAAATTATTTTGGTGGTCACAAAATACCCCACAGTTGGTAGTTCGCATTTCGAAAAATGGCTTGGTACTGCTATGGTTAAATGATCCGTGTTCCTGAAGGGTTCAATGGAGAAGATTTTTCTAGCAGGATCAGGACTAGATGATGAGTATACAAACATTCGTACCTGCACAGCTTCCTTGTCACTCTTTTGGTACCACATTGCTGAACACTTAATGCACCGCAATTTGTGCTCCGTTCTCAAACACGACAAGTAGTCCCTGAAACCAAAGAAACCCTGAGAACAGAAAACAAAACAGTCATTTAATTTCAGCATCACATTATTATTTGCGTCATTCTAAAATACTAATATCTCATGAATTATCAGCATTTCTTTGAAGTGGATAATCAAGACAAAGTTGAGATTAATGTCAAGCAGCAACTTTGCCACTTCGTGAATACTACCTTAGCAAGTACCTTGTCATAAACACTATCTGATCGAAAGCATCCCAACAGCTACTCCAAACTGTCCTGGCTACTACTGAACACATTACTTCAAGACTACAAGTAGACCTTGTCAAACACTCTCCTTATATAAAAGAGATGTTCCGGCATTCAACACTTAATATAATGTGTAACATTTATACCTTTAATAAATGATGACTACATTTGATTCGCTTGGAATCATCGCAGAAATGTTTTATATATATCTTTGAATCAATGAGTTGATTTTAATCGCAATCTGAATCAAACTATAGAGAAAACAAAGATGCTTTATGAGGTTATGCGCCCCCTTATTCCCAAGACATACCGCGGGAGGAGAGCACATCAAGGGATCACCGCCCCCACTCGCTTGCACCCCCTCCACACCACAGCCAATCTAAAACAAGTCAGTAACAAGCTCCATGCAGACACGGGTGAGCAGTGAACCTCCAGCTTACCTAGCGGCAGGATTACGAGAGCGAGAAGTAAGGGAGTAAGTACTATCAAACCACTCTCCAATAATTAAAGACTGAACACAGACATTAGCTCTGACACCGTTTTCATCTTTTTCCACAGACATCCACCTTTTGCGACGACTACATTGTTCCATACAACCAAGGCCGTACCATCATATAACTTTTAACATCAACAGTGTCATTTTCAAATTACAGCAGCTATTACAAGCAACGAAGGATGTTCTCCCAACTCCTTGGCAAACTGTACATAATTCATAAATAAGCACATTCCAATTCTACAATCTCCAACTGCCTTAACATCGGCACTCTTATAAGATTCTCAATTTTGACACACTTTTAAAATTTTTATTCGACTATGAATACATGAACATTTTTAACATATGTCTTTATATCCATGATTACATCTAGAGAATCATAGGAAGTTTATAACATCCTCAACTTCAAGTTTTTACATAATACTTTAAAACTCTGCTCAATATTGTGCATACTTGCTCCAATTATTTGAGACTTAGATTCTAAGGAAGTCATTAAAAATTCAATGTGTTTTTATGACATACAGCTCATGTTAACCATTTTAAGTGTATTTTTAAGGCAAATTTGATGTAAAATGTGTGTTAATCTGGATACTTTACTGATTTATGTGTTAGTTTGACGGATGATGATTCGAAGAGAATAGAAAGTAGTCTTCATTTATTAAAAGTGCAAATGCTACACATTATATAAGGTGATGAATGCTGGAACATCCTGTTATATAAGTCAAACATCAACATGGAAATGAAAGTTGTAAGTTATGACAAACATAAAAACACAAAAGGACAATTTCCATATCTTCAAACACTGCCACCTGTTTCCCTTTTCCTGTACTCATCCAGCTTTCTTCTTGTCCTATACTCCCTGGCACGACCTTACTTTTTCTCTTAATACTCTAAAAACTGTTGGGTTTGGTTCAGTACCGCTACCCATACAGTTTACTTGCTGATATGACATCTTACAGCTACTGTTAATCTTGCAACCTGGCACTATATAGACATGGGTTTTTTTTTCACTATCAAAGGGTAGAGAAGGGTCCACCTATTCAATACCATTAGCTGTATAGTGTCTTATATAATTGGGACTAGTTTCGACCCCATATACAATGGGTCATCTTTAGCCACAATCCAATTGGAAAAACGTACGCTCACACATAATAAATTAAACAATCTGGCATGTTTCAATTTACAATCCAAATTTTAAAATATTGATGAAGTTCAAACAACATGACACTTCACTTCAAAACTGCTGCTGTTGGTGCTGAACTATGTTGTCGCTCCTACAGCAACCATCCGTTTCTGAGTTGACCTGGGAGTTTGCATTCCCCATCTGGATAGATGATCAGATCAACTCAGGAACGTAGCAGCATTTTTGAAGTGAAGTGTCATTTGATTTCAATTTTGGATGTGTTCTTTGGACTTCATCATTATTTTAAAATTTGGATTGTAAATTGAAACATGCCAGATTGTTTCATTTATTAGGTGTTGTACATAAGCGTATGTTTTTCCAATTGGACCGTGGCTGAGGATGACCCAGTGTATATGGGGTCGAAATTAGTCCCAATTATATAAGACACTATACTGCTAATGGTATTGAATAGGTGGACCATTCTCTACCCCTTGATAGTAATCAATTGTCAATATGGACCATAATAAAATTCATAACCTATGACCTGCGAGATTTACGTATTGCAACTGCCCTACTGTCAACATCACTACTGTTACATTTGCGGGTATAATTAAAGCATATTTTCTTTTTTCTGTGGGATTGTAAATCTGTTTGGTTAATACCAGGTAATTAGAATTGTAGCATGTTCGAATAATGAATTTAATAACGTAGTCAGTGTTAAGTCATGAACGCAGTATTTTAATAATACGGTCTTATTTCATTCAATTTGTGTGTACAGAATTTAATTAGGATGAATAAGAAGCAAGAAAAGCAACATCACCTCCTCTATAAAGATCAACTCAGTTGAAATGGAACCTTGTGTTGTCACGATTTTGGTACAGCTTGCAGACTCATTCTTATTGACTTATGGCTTAATCTGTATTAATACAGCAAGGTTTCATTTCAGTCCGACTAATAATAGCAAATTTCAAGAAGGGAGCCGAATCCAGGCAAAGAGTGAAGAATACGGTTATAGTAATGCTTATATCAAAATAAACACAGAAATATATAACACTGAATTGAGTGAGAAGATCATAGTCGTGCGCTTTCTAGTCTACAGATGTCATGATGACTTATGAAATTCATTATGGTCCATATTAATTGATCACTATCAAAGTGTAGAGAAGGATCCACCTATTATTCAATACTATAGGACACTATACAAGCTAATAGTACTGAATAGGTGGACCATTCTCTACACTTTGATAGTAGATGTCATGATACTCGACATTTTATAACTCTATTCTCAGTGCTTGGATTCCACTTTTGAGTGGGTAAAAGCAAAGCCTTCCATGAGCCAGCCTTAGAGTGCAACTATGTGGACAGAAATGTGAATGATATCACACTGAGTGGTGTAGTAGGAGACAGGAGTCCCTTACGGATTTACCTTATTTACTCGCGTATTAGACCCCTTTTCCCCCCACTTTTACAGCCAAAAATAGTAAAGGAGGGTCCAATATGCGACAACCTCAACATTTTGTGCAGCGAACACAGGACTTCTAGGCTATAAATTGTACGTGTAAACATTCTATACTATTATTTAACAAACTTAGAATGTATTGAAGTTATACTGGCTATTTTCGTCGGAAGGCAGTATTTCTAAATGTAAAAAGACAAAAAATGGTGAACACGACTTTTAGGCCTGCGGTACATATAAAAGCCCGTTTTAGTTATTTTAGTTACTCATATCACGTCATTCGTTACATCTCAATAATTCCTCTGGTGAGGTTGACGTCAGGAAGGGCATGCGGCCGTAAGAACTCTCTTCAAAGATTCGTCTCACTTCATACTCGACCCCGTAGAAAAAAGGGATTAGGGTATCGTGTTATCATATAATTAAATATTGATACAAAAGAACTTAATGCTTAATGGCCAGTCATTTGTCTCTGTCAGTTCAGCAGTAGGCCTACCACACAGTAAACCTGATCACTGCTTTCATTGGCATTATCGCTGTGCGCTGCCAACTTCCCTGCCCTGCTACCAGCGTGTCAGCAATTCAAGTGATGTCATCTTCAATGCCACCTCGACAGTTGCGTCGGCCATGCTTCATTCTCTTTGAGCCATGCACTGCAATCAAGAGCATACGAGGTCCCGTCTTTCTGAACCTTTTAAAATTAATTTCATTCCCGACTATAGAGTCTAAACAATGTGAATCTATTCCCAGACGGTCTCTGATATTCCCAGTTGGTGTATATGTAGCAGAAGCTACTCCTTCCGAATAAAGCCGTGGTGTAGAAGGCATACCAAACCATCAGCTGATAACTAGCATATGTTACAAGTTGTACTTCCGAATGTAATACATAGTAACTGGAAACATTCTTTTGATAACTGTGGCTGTTGAAACACAGACCCTACTTTTAAGTAAACTACATTTCATGCTTGTTCTCTACATTTGACACATCAGGATTTACGTAAACAGCTGTCCATGAGATAAGACAGACCACATTGTTTAGGTTAGGTATATTATCGCCCTGATAGTGCCAAAAGTTCCTCGACGGAAAGAATAAAAATAAATAACAGGAAAATATACCGCATTTATGAATATCTACAGATGTGGCAGTAATGCGTTTTATTATCATAATGTTTAATCCCGTACGTTCGTTCTTTCTTTTCTTATTAACGCTTACTCTAGTATGTTTTGTTTGGCGTCTCTGAAAATCGTTTAAAGTACATGGGGACATAAAATTATTATTATTATTCGTTAGGTACGTTGGTGAGTAAAACAATTGTTTTAATTGGATAGCTTTTATCACGTTTTAAACTTACTTATCTCCAAATATGTACTTATACTGGCCTGAGTTACGAGTTAAACGACCACTTTGTTAATGATCTTGCCTGCTGTATAAATAGCAACAACCGCGAATATTTCTCAACTAAAGTCAACTCGTTTCCTCATCCCGAGGTGGTACAGCTCTTTGTAGACACGCCGCCAGTGGAGGGGAGTTACATGTACCGCTTTTACCGCATATCAACCTTCCTGCCATTCGTAAATCTCTGGCAGTACGGTACCGGGAATCGAAGTCAGACTCCCAAGAACAGCAACTAATTGTGCTAACCATTACGCTGGTGGACATTAACTACAAAACGCAGACATATAGCATGACTGATGCAGGCTTGCAATAGGCAGGTCGGACACGAAGCGAGGCCTATTCACCTATTTGTGCGACGTTATCAGAGCTGCAGTAGACCTGCGATACGGATGCAAACATTTCTTGACTACGAAACACAGATGTACCGCATGGATTAGACGCGTTTTCATTGCATAGTCGTACAGACAAAACTATTCACAAATGATGTAGATGTTGATTCCCATAGCGAATCTAAAATATTTGTCCTGAATGAGTAAATTTATAATACCAATATAATGGTCCATTATTGGACATTATAAATTTTCCAGCTAACTCATTCTTGGTTGCCTGCGTTTTGCCCTCGTGTGCTAAGTTAGGCTCGTCAGTTGGGACTTAGCACACCACCCAAGACGCAAGGCTAGTGCATACCGTGGAGGCCACTGCATAGGCTATTTGAAGCCACCAGCAGTGCCAATGCACTGTGAGAGCTATGACTCATTTCCAAAAATAGATGCCTGCTTGGCCATCAAATGATGTAGATGTTGATTCCCATAGCGAACCTAAAATATTTGTCCTGAATGAGTAAATTTATAATACCAATATAATGGTCCGTTATTGGACATTATAAATTTTCCAGCTAACTCATTCTTGGTTGCCTGCGTTTCGCCAAGCAGGCATCTATTTTTGGAAATGAGTCATAGCTCTCACAGTGCATTGGCACTGCTGGTGGCTTCAAATAGCCTATGCAGTGGCCTCCACGGTATGCACTAGCCTTGCGTCTTGGGTGGTGTGCTAAGTCCCAACTGACGAGCCTAACTTACCACACGAGGGCGAAACGCAGGCAACCAAGAATGAGTTAGCTGGAAAATTTATAATGTCCAATAACGGACCATTATATTGGTATTATAAATTTACTCATTCAGGACAAATATTTTAGGTTCGCTATGGGAATCAACATCTACATCATTTGATGGCCAAGCAGGCATCTATTTTTGGAAATGAGTCATAGCTCTCACAGTGCATTGGCACTGCTGGTGGCTTCAAATAGCCTATGCAGAGGCCTCCACGGTATGCACTAGCCTTGCGTCTTGGGTGGTGTGCTAAGTCCCAACTGACGAGCCTAACTTAGCACACGAGGGCGAAACGCAGGCAACCAAGAATGAGTTAGCTGGAAAATTTATAATGTCCAATAACGGACCATTATATTGGTACTATTCACAAATCTGTGCGATGTGCGATTTTTTTTTCATTTTCTTCGTCTCGAAAAGCCAGGAGGGTCTAATACGCGAGGGGGTCTTATACACAAGTAAATACGGTATGTAGTGTATAACCTTTTCATTTTCACTACAACTGCTTTTTTTTTTTCTTAATGGCTATTTATTAGCTGCAATAAATCTATTACTAAATTACTTCAAAAGCTTTCTTCAAGATTAGTACCAGCAAGATAGTTGTAAGACTGCAACTTTATTACACCAGGGTTCGTATTTCTATTTTAATGTTCCGTATTTCCTTTTATTTTGTGCTCTTTTTCCTGATAATAAATAGCTATTAACTAAATTATTCTTTGGAAGTTTTGGCCACAAAAGTAATTAGATCCATAGCCTCGTAGGGTTCCTTCTGCTGTCCACAACCTTCCGTTAGATGCTGTGTATTTTCACCTTGTTTAGTTCAATGCTGCGATGTGTTTTTATTTTCATCTTTCAAATTTTCTTTCTTTTATAACCGTTATGTTAAGTGCTCAATCAACACTACTGCACACGAATGCTTTACTGTAGCTCTATACTGAGTGGTACTCTCATTCGTCACCAGATGGCTCACTGTTAGAATTGCAAGTGGGAGCTAGCAACACCATCTAAGCTCCAAACAAGATGTTTCTGTCACACCATACATCACCGCAAGGTCATCAGATGAATGTGGTTTAAAGAAATAAAATAAGTGAAACTGCAACAAAAGCCTCACACAATAGAAGAACAGATCTGAAGAATGGAAAGAAAGTGAGTAGAAAAAACAGATAGGGAGTGTGAGTCGATTTGGAGGGGGGGGGGAGCATAACTAGTGTAACTGGCGATGAGGAACAAATGAATGTGGAAAACACAGAAACGAAATAACAATAGTGAAAGGAACTACCTACATAAAATCCTTAATGGCTGTTAATCACGTATTACTTAATTGATAGCCAGTGTCCCTGTTGAAATTGTTAGGATTTGTACGTATTTCCACAGCTTGCCGTATAATCCTAGACCAGTAGTATTTAATGTGGGTAAGAGCTCGAACATCTTGGAACGCGACATCCTGGCCTGAGACGATAGGGCGTGCTCAGCTATTGTTGACTTGTCTGGCTGGTTCAGACGGGTATTTTGTTAGTTCTTCCTTGATACAAGTACCAATGGACCAGCATGTTTGGCCAATGTATACCTTGCTGCAAGTACAGGGAATTTTGTACAATACAGCGCATTGTAGTGGGAAAAATTTGTCCTCGCTTTTGCCTAAACTGTGCCGGCCCCGCGGTGTAGAGGTAGCGTGGCTCCCTGTTACACAGAGGCTCTGGGTTCGATTCCCAGCCAGGCCAGGGATTTTTACCTGGATCTGAGGGCTGGTTCGAGGTCCACTCAGCCTACGTGATTACAATTGAGGAGCTGTCTGACAGTGAGATGGCGGCCCCGGTCAAGAAAGCTAAGAATAACGGCCGAGAGGATCCGTCATGCCGACTACACGACACCTCGTAATCTGCAGGCCTTCCGACTGAGCAGCGGTCGCTTGGCAAGCCATGGCCCTTCAGCGCTGTTGCGGCATGGGATTTGATTTGGTCTGATTTTACCTAAACTGTGAGCAATTTGAGTGCCGGTGCCAAGCACAGTTCCCTAACTGCCGACCTGCCTTACCAAGCTCCTCCGCAAGCACAATATAAAAACCATATCTTGTACTGCCCTGTAAGAAATATTCAAGAGTTTCTCTCCTGTGTACCGCTCTTCGGAGCATCGGATATGACAATGCAGCTGCGAACCGAGTCGGGAAACCACTGCCGAAATAATCTTTTCACTGCGTCCATGTATGTGTCACCTTCTGACCAACATTGTTTGCTCCTCTGTGGTAAGCATCTTAAGTCTCACACATTACGGACCACTTCCTCGACCTTCACCTTAAAACAATGCATCATCCTTGGCATTACCAACGTACACTGGCCAAGGTCACTGCAGAGAATCATTTCCAACCCACAGTATAGAGATCTGTGATTCCAGTTTTTACACTTAAAAGGAGGCAACCCTATGAACAACAAAAGGTTGAGAATTAGTGCAACAAAACATCGCAGAGCTACCTTCTGCTGACAAGCATGGACCTTGGCCTTCTCAGGATTCGCAGTCAAGGAGCTCTCTACTTCAGCGACATTCTGGTACAGCTTGAAGATCTCGTCGGTGACATGAACCTTTATGCCCAGCTTCTTGAAGATCTCCACATACAGGAACTCGTAGCCGTATTTTGCTGAAACAGTTGCAAAATTACAAGAACATCAGTTCGTCCCAAGTACTTCTCCGTTTGCTAGCTGATTGCCCTTCCTATTGGAATCTCTGTGTAGCTACTGAGCTAATGCTACCTCAACTACAGCCTCTGAAAATCTGGCAAAGCTATGGACTCCCTCCCTATAGCACAACTTTCCAGGCAATGAAAAATGACTGCCTCATACAGTGTATGGCATTCACAAAGTAGTTCAGTCTTTAAATGGTGACTGAGATTACTGAAAATTTTTGAATGAAAATCAGCATGGAAAAGAGTAAGACAATGTTGCTGACTAGAGGAGAAACAGAAGGGAAAGGAATGATAAAAATAAATAGACAAAACCTAGAAATTGTGGCGAACTTCAAGTACTTAGGAAGAGAACTGATACAGGATCTACATCAAGAGCAAATTCTCTAAAAATAATGCCACAAGCAACTGTGCTGCTATCATTCAACTTGAGAATAATTCTGTAAGAGAAGAAGTGCTGATGGGGGTCGTCTTTACCACATCAGTTATCGGCTACTTATTCCAGGGCCATACAGATATGCCGGGATTTTCCACAACAGTAGGTCATTACTGGCAAGATGTGCTTCGAGTTGAACAAGAACACCCCATTTGCAACCTGCAAGATGTTTCAACACATTTCAACATTTAGAAGTACAAGAGACAGCCTTAACCACTTGCTTTTTCCAGGGACAGTACTGCGTCTCTGCACTTCAGTTTTGGCTGTATTGTTTGATGAGCCAGTGGGAAGGAGCGCAATGCGTGTTTGAGGTGGTTTGACATTGTAATAACAATCAATTCAAAATTGATCTTTGACAGGCAAGTTACTTATAACATGTGCATTTATATTTATATTTTCTGCTGTTTTTTTTCTTTCCTCTTCATTGGATTTGTCTGATTCTTTAGCACGAGATACTGAGCACTTTGCCACATCTTGAATTCAGTACTGAATACTGGAGTCAAAGGTCAACTCCATTTTGACGAGACAGCAATGTGTCACACCAGTACGATATTACAATGCGCTTGCATGGACATGGAACAATCTATTTGATGACATCTGTTCTACAGTTACATTTGAGGAGGAACGTACCTGGCATGACCAGCTGTACGTGGTGCCTATGACTCTGGTCCGTCCACTCCTGTATCAGGCGACAGAGCTCCATTCCGCTGTCCTTGCGCAGAGGGAAATGGTAGTACTTGGGGTCCAGAAATGTGGTGTCCAGGTAGAGGGCATCGATACGCTTTGCACAGCCATCAGCTCTCTGCAGTTGGGTGAACTTCTGAATGTCTCCTTTCGCTATCCTGATGTCCCCAGTGTACAGAACGGTGCTGGATGGAGACTCCAGAAGAAACCTAGAAAACATAACAGAGGACGAGTGAAATTATAAATTCATACAATCATAGGACTATTAAATTAAATAACTACTGCATATTGTTGCAACTTTATCACTTATTCAAACATTTGTCAGAGTGTGGGATAAGGAGAAGTCTGCTTCCTGCAAGGAAAACCATTTCCTCTTTGTTGTTGATGTGATAATACTCGCCGCAGAACAACTTGTTCAGATGCAGAAAGAGATGGTAGCCACTACGTGCAAGGTCGGGTCTCCCAGTCAAAGTACTGGATCAGTGCCTGCATTTGAAAAGCCCTCGTGACTACCACCTCTTTCTGCATCCAAAGAAGTTCCTCGGCAACAAGCATTTTCACACCAACAACGAAATGAAAACAATGTTTCAGAAATGATTTTTTTTCACAGGAAGCAGACTTATACAACGAGGGTCTACAAAAATTTATCCCATGCTACGATAAATGTTTGATAGGCAAGAATTTACATGGAAAAGTACGTAAAGGTGTGTAGAATGCCATAAAAAAGGAGTAAAGGACTAAAGACTGCGATAAGGCAGTCAACCAAAGAGCAATGGCTTTAAAATTTGGTACACAGACAAAACAGAAGATAAGCTCTCACATAAACTCTGAGAGTACAAAGAAGTGTGGAAGCAAACTGCAAAAATCTTCTGTAAAGCTAAAAGAGACAAAATCACAGAAGAAATCGAGAGCATTCAATCAGAATTCAAAAGAAACAGCAGAAATGTTTACAGGACCTTCAAGCAGCATGTAAATGCCTATCAACCACCAAGTTTGAACTTCAAGAGCGACAACAGGAAACTGGCAGTGAACAATAAAGTAAACTGTGAGATCCTAGCCAAGTACTTCAAGACACTACTTAACAGTGAAGAACCCAGAGAAAAATGGTCGACAATAATTCCAGAGCAAAGAAACAACAATTCAGCTTCTCCTACTCCTGATGAGCCGCGGAACCTGCCGGGGAGACTCAATCACAGCGCAAATGTTGAAAAGTGGATAAGAAATTAACCAAGAGATGGAAAAGATCTGGGAAACTGGAATAATACCTAGTGAATGGGAAACAGCACTGATACAACCTCTATACACAAAGGGTGATACACAATTATCAAGGCACTTCTATCATATCTGATACTTACAAAGTTTCTCTAGGCTAGACTAGTAAAGCAAGTAGGTCATCATCTTGGCGAACATCAACGTGGATTCAGGAAAGGGAGGTCTTGCGTTGAGCAGATTTAGTGCTTGAAAAGGGTACTGGAAAATTAAGTCTCTAAGGACCTGGTAGTATCTTCATTGACTTTAAGAAAGCCTATGACTCGGTCGACCGGGAAGTATTGTTTGACATCTTGATAGAATTTGGAGTGGACAGTAAAACAGTGGAAATTATCAAGCAAACTCTAACACAGACACATTCAACACTAAAATTCATGGGAGAACTATCCAAAGAGTTTTTAATTAAAACTGGCATCATACAAGGTGATGGACTGTCCCCAGTTATCTTCAATTATGTGTTAGAAAACGTCATCCAAGAATGGGAAAAGGAATTAGCCAGAAAAGGGTTACTGAACTAAGTTCACATTGGAGGCTCAAAAAATGGTGTGAGAGTGAACTGCCTTGCCTTTGCTGATGAGCTGGCAATCTTGTCAAGAAAGAGACAGCTGTGGAACAAAATAAAAATGCTGAACAAACAGGTAGATAAAGCCAGCCTCCAAAGTACATAACCAATATCCGAACAACACCTCAATGCCTCACAACACAGTACAATAATATAGAAAAAGTGGACAATTTCAGATAACTTGTTGAGACAGTGCAGAAAGAAGCTAACAACAGCAGGCGAGAGAAGATGACCGCAGCTTTTCCTTGTACTATACGAGAAAAAAGCAATCTCAAGAAAAGCTAAACTCAAGCACTATAACGCAGTGATCAAACCCAAGTGTCTGTACGCAACAGAAGAAACACTTGAATTAAGGACCCACAGCCCATTTTATTATCAACACATTTCATTTTGACTTCAAATCAAGAAATAACTCACCCTTTAAACTGATATTAAAATTCCTATGGAGTGTTTTCCCAACAATAATTTTAAGAAACTATTTCTATGGACATCAACAATATTGTTTTATCCTCACCACTAATGTAAACATGGCATCACACTTACTACCTCAACGTAATCAACCGACTTCAAGTCCCGATTTAAAGATAAAAATTTCATTGTTCCGCATTGAAAAGTATCACAGTTAAATTGAAATAATAAATATGGTAGTTCAACCTATTCAGTACAAGTAAATAAGAGATGTAGAGATTACATTCTTATTTAATTAAAAGTGGAAATGGTACCAGTTTCGACCCCAGTCTGGGTCATCATCAACCGATTATAACTCGAAAAACAATGCATAAGTAAGAAAGAAGTTAACGGTCAAGTCCACACAATATCAGTTGAAGAGGCGATATAAAAATGACGGGGGTAGGCACTGTAAAATTCAGACGAAGTGGAATGTAAGTCACTTAAAAGAAGTAATGCGTAATCTTCCGAGCATCAGCACGGCACACGCAATGTTTGGCACTGTCTCACAATGTTCACGACAAGTAGAGAACAGTTAAATGAGCCAGAATGCATACACCATCAGGCACAAAGTCACAACACAATCCAAATATGAAGATCTAAAGTCATGAAGAAGCCGAAGACGAGCAGCTCAACCGAAGTAACTTGCAAGCTCCAGAAGATCGGCGCAGTGTTTACAACGTCAAGTACTGTAATTTCATACGCTGACGGAGATGAAGGATAGATTAATGATTAAGTACTTGCTTAGTTCACGAAAATGTGCCTATATATATATATTGAATTGGAATTGCTCCTTTGTAACACAGCAAGATTTCAATTTACCACTAGATATGTCCAACAACTTTGTCAACATTTAACCTCTGCTGTGGATTTATTGGACAACAAATTCCCTCTGCTCCAATGTTGAATTCATATCCTCTAGAACTTAATAGAAACATTGGACTTTGTTTAAAATCAGACATAACCCAACTTTTAAAATGTGCAACCTTGGACTATTCGTCAACTAGAGCTTTTCTTATTCTATTTTGAGATTATTGTTGATTAATATTGTAATTTTACGAGACATATATCAAAAGATTTTATTTGTCACTGTTCAACATAACTTTGCTACATTTACAACACTTCATATATTACCATTTTATATGTATATCATTCCACCACATTCCCAGTCCATTCTTTCATCTTTCATCCCACCGCACAACTCTGTTTTAGGACTATGGTATATACTTTTGTATTTTGGCTAGGCTGATGATGGTCCTTATAGGACCGAAACTAGTACCTTGTAATAGCACATTGTGATGTTTTTGTAAACATCGCATGATTGTTAAGTATTGAGAGGGTGGATTAAAATTTGTATTTAATTTATGTGTAACGTAACATAGCTCAACTACAATAGGACTTAGAACTTTCTATTTTAACATTCACAATTTATCATCCAGTTTTAAATGTTATGTTTTTATCTCATGATTCTTAGCTTGTATCTCACCATGAATCTCATTATTTGTATCTGCTGTATATATGTATATTACTTACCTGATGATGTCCCCTAGGGGATGAAACATGTACTAGTTTAAGATAACAACATGCATTGTAAATAGAATATTTGAGTGTATTCTTAAATATTTTCAACTTCATTTCAAGTCAGTAGGGATGTCATAATGGAGCTGTTCGTTACTTGTAAGCGAGCACTTTCAAATACCATTGGATTGAGCCAGGATTGAACCAGCTAACTTGGATTCAGAAAGCCAGTGTTCTACCGCCTGAGCCATGCAGTCCAAAGCAAGAAGAGGAGATGACGACAATCTCTACATCTTCAAACACTGTGATCTTCAAATAGTTGAGTTTTCTCCTCAGCAATCTCAGTTTTTCTACATCCACTTCTTCTCATCCTCTCACTATTCATTTCTACTTCACAGCTTAAACACTTGTTGATGGGCCTTAAGTCTTGATGTAGGAAGTGAGATAAATGCAGCAGGCAAAGGGAGGAAAACAAAAAGATAAATACACTGGGATACTCTCCTCCTTGGGGGGGGGGGGGGGGGGGCGCAGAGGCAGAATACACTCACAGTATCCCCTGCCTGTCGTAAGAGGCAAGTACAAGGAGTGACCAAGGGATGGTAGACCATTATGTTAGGTACTGTAAAATGGGGTAACTTCGGTCACTTTTTCGTATATTTTTAAAATTAAAAATGGAATACTCCCTCTATTTTTCTGGAAAAAAATAATATAACTTCTGCCATGTTTGTTCTTCATTGTTATGTATGTACATAGCAGTAATTGTTATTCGGTAATGAATTATGATGATCGAAAAGGCGGCCGGAGTTACCCCATCTGTTGCGGTAACTTCGGCCACCATATATATAACTTGAGAAACAAAGTTTCCTCCGACTTAGTGTTACTTCGGCCCCTGTGAACATTTTTAAAAACTTGTAGAACGCCCAATGTCTATAATCAGCAAACAAATTAAAACGATTCGTGGTAAAACAGATGAAGAGTGATCAAATTTTGAAGATATTTGCAAACAGTTCACATTTTCCCCAAACATGAAACAGTTTTATTTAACTTAAGCTTAGAAGCATTGAGTGATAAAAAAGATATGTATTATGTTACATAAATATTTTTAATGGCATGAAAGATATTCAAGATAACAAAATCATATTCTCTTGAGTCCTATTTATGAAGAAAAACAAGTTGGAAAAAGAAAATAGTCTCTTAGATTGCCCGGCTTGTACATTAAATAATATCTGGGCTGTCAATTTGTATCGCCCACATCTGACGATATCACAGTCATGATCATTAGCGAGGAACACATCCCTTCCTCAAAAAGTGCTCTCCAGTCACTGCCACTGCTTTATTTCGAGCCCTCGTGTCATGTCCCTGGTCTGAATTTTATTCTCCTGTCAAGTGTCAAGGTCTTTGCAGCATATGTCACCTATCTACTTCCTTCCTCCACAGCGGTTTCTCACACTCTGGTAGAATCCTTTTACTGATCTCAGAGTCCAACCTTGCGTCCTGCATCAGTTCACTCCCCAAGTACTTGAAGCTCCCTGCAATTTGAAGGTTTTGTCTTCATAATCCCTTCCCTTCTAATGAACACTATTGTTTTACTCCTTTCCATACTAATTTTCATTCTATAATTTTCATAACCTCAATCAATATGTTGAATAACAGTGTTATTTGCTTTATGTCCCACTAATTACTTTTATGGTTTTCGGTGGCACTGAGGTGTCGGAATTTAGTCTCGCAGGAGTTCTTTTAAATCTAGCGACACGAGGCCGACGTATTTGAGCACCGGACTGAGCCAGGATGGGGTCAGAAGGCCCCAGCCTCTCAGCCTGGCTCAATACGTTGAGCTGCCCTTGTAATTCCTCTCTGTTTGCTACCCACACCACAATATCATCTGTAAAGAGCATTATCCCCATATTTTACATTTGTCCCCTTCACAATTTTGTCCCGGTGATTAATGCCATAAATAAATAACTGGAAGAAAATAATTCACCGTTGTCATTTTATCAGCTGCTGAAGTTAACCAATCAGATCGCTTCACAGGTAACTTCAAATGGGTTTTGCAAGCGGTCTTACTAAATCTGGACGTGGCTTATATCCGGCTTGAGAAGAAATACACTTCTCCAGGGAAGGGACTTGCAGATAGGCTCGCCCCAAAGCCACAGTGTGTTAGTGTTTGATGCTCTCAAGCTCGACCGAGCGGCGTGCAGATTTAGGAACATCGCCTCGTAAAGCCTATTTGAATTTGACCACAAAGCTATCTGATTGGTTAAGTTCAGCAGCTGGTAAAATGACAACGCCGCGAGATATCGACATAGCGTTTTCGAATTACATATGAGTATGACCAACGCTCTAACACCCACATACTCGGTTCACGTTGTTTCCGACGACCCTGCATAAGCTTACTCTATTCAAAGACGAGGAACAGCATAATGTGAACTTTTGATGAGTTGTCTTTAAGATACTCACATGACGGAACCAGGGCAGTGACCAGCTGGTATCGTGGACAGAGTAAGAGCCTGCGACTCCTGGAAGTGCAAACTTGCCGGAACGTGCACCATACAAGGTTCATGTACTGACAGTATTCTCAGATTTTCCTTCACATCCTTAAGAGCTGTATTCATCAGGATCTGGTATGAGATTTCAGAGCAATACAGGAAATAATCAGAATTTTTTGAGAGCAGATTAAGGAATTCAATTTCTCGAAGTCCAACCATGTGATCTGAAAAGAAAAAAACACACTCAATGGAATTTCTTTGCCATTTCAGCACATGTATAAACTTTTCACTTATCTGTCCTCTCTTTTATTTAGTAACACATATGCAGATATGAAGTCATGGTAAACTCCAGTTATCTTGTGGGTTATTTGTACAACGTAAAAATAATTAGTATTAGTATATTTATTTAGCACAATTCTGTATACAGAAATATGGAACGTCTAGAGAAAAAGGGTGAGCTCCCATGTACATATAAAATGTTCCCTACACCTATCTTAAGATATCATTCACAATATTTACAAAATACTTAAATAGTACTGTGCAAGATATATACTGCTCACATACTTCCTTTCACTCTACAAATCATTCACTCACACACCTGAGGCTGTTCCAGTGAGTTACATTTTTCTTTATATACACTTGAAATTTTGGAAGAGGCAACTTCTCAACATCCACTAACAGTGAGTTCCATAGCCCATAGAAACCCTTCTGAAAGGGAGAGGTACGGGTGAAAGGCGGACAAAGGGTAACACCACCGCCTCTCTGAGCTGAGGGATAACCAAGCTACAGGTGTTGGAAAGGATAAATTTCTATAGAGGTAGAGAGGGATTTCCGGAGAAAGATCAGGTCAGTTTGTTTGGCTATTGTTTCAATGGAAGGTGGGGGGGGAGTGACGGCGGTTAATTAGCCTTTCAGCGCGGCGTTGTACTCTCTACAGCTTACTAGTGTTCTCCGCTGTTGTAGGATGCCATACGTCAGTACGGGCGGAACCTTATTGCTCGTGCACTGAACCCTCTTAAATTCCCACTGTATATTCCACTTTAAATTGCCGCAGATAGTCATGCCAAGTAGTTTGAAAGTGGTGAACTGCGGAATGATATGTTTCCCTAGTTTATAACTATTTGTGACAGGATTTCTGGACCTACTCATTCTCATATATAAAATACACTTCAGACCATGATTCAAAATTTGGAAGGGTTTCGAGTCGAAAGAACTGCAAAGACGAGAAGAGCCTGGAAGGATGAACAGAAGAAACAGCATAGCGCCCATATGAAGGAGTTCTGGAGGAAGATCCTCAGTGGTCAATTAGCAAATAAAATATTTGCCATTCTTTTAGGGTCATGACGCACGAGTGTAATAGTAGTAGTAAGAGCAGTGTAAAAAATGACTGGAATGATTTTGTTACAGCAAAATACTGGCTACCCTTATTCAAATTCACTTAAAGACCTTCAAAGTACTCTCCCTCAGACACAATACTACCCTTATTCAAATTCACTTAAAGACCTTCAAAGTACTCTCCCTCAGACACAATACAAGTCCCCAAAACCCTTTCCTGATAGTATGTTGAGTATATTCAAAATTGCATTGTTTACTTCTTAATCAATTTGAAAATCATGACCCCGAAGTTCCTTTCTCACTGCAGGAAATAGCTAGAATTCGCACGGTGAATAAGGTGGATGTGTCCTGTTCGGTCTTGATTGCCTGATGCGCAGGTGCGCTGTCCTGCTACAGGATCCATCCCGTCTTCTTTTTTCTGCAATTTTTGTTTTCAGTGGCCCCTTTAACACTTCACAATAGTAATCAGCAGTAACATTACGTTACCTTTTCACTACACGATCGTACACAATATCTTGCTTATAAAAAAAAGACAAGATACATGACTTCCCCAGCACTCGCCTGAACTTTGGCTTTCTTGGATCGTGGGCTGGAAGGATGTTTCCACTGATAATAATCATTATCATAATATGAAAAGTTGAAATTTAAGAGGACAGACTGAGAGAAATATTCATTTAGAGGAAGAGGAGTTAGGGAATAGAATAATTTAACAAGGAAAATGTTCGATAAATTTCCAAGTTCTTTCAGAAAAGGTTCGGTAAACAATTTCTAGGGAATCAATCTGCCACCTGCGGACTGTCCTAAATGCTGATCATTGACCGACTGATATCTGTCACTAGAATACCACACAAAGTCCACATGATGTCAAAATGTACGACTCTATGCAGCACTGCAGTGATCAAGAGAGAAGGAGAACTGGCACAATGTGGACCGAAGGGCGAAGAACTGCATTCTCCACCAAGACGAAGGAGGACTAGCACTTGGATCAACATTATTCTGTTCAGACTTGTTTCAGCTGAACTGAAAACAGAAAGATTCTCCAAGTGTATTTTAAGTGTCTGACCCAATCTTTTGGGAGGTGCATTCTTCAAATTGGAAGAACACGTTGACAACTTACACTAGAACAAGTGCGAACGTGATCAGTGTTTATCACTCAACTTTTACTTGTCTTGCACGGCATGTCAACAACGCACTCTTTTTTCATAAATCTTATCTATTATAATTCATGTCTTGCCTCAACTTTATGACTTTGACAGGTGATGGTCTCTGGTAAGACCAAAACTAGTTTCAAATATATATAACACTTTTTAGGTTACAACAAATAAGCGGAAACCTTTTAGCTCTTATTTTACATTAGACTGCTCTTCAATACGGAATAATATGAAATGTATTATCTATGATTAAGTGCTACTAGATGTGTTGAATAAAATCCTGACCACTAAACTGCTATAAAGAAATCTAAAATTAAAATGCTACATAATCATATTCTCCTCATGTTGAGCTACGCTGCCAAAATATGAACTCTGAGTAAGAAAAGTGCAGCAAGGCAATATAACGTATACCTGTGGTAGCTTAGATACCCACCCTCCCTCCTCAGCGTAAATGAACTCGCCCTCTCACGACGTGCACGTGTGCAAAGACAACAACAAGAACACAGTTTTGAGCGCGCACTCGTGGAGTACAGCAAGATCAGAGGAGGTGGCTGAAAGTTGAAAGTGCTAGAGGTCACAATGCAAGGCAGTGTTATGAAGGATGGCAAGAGGCTTGCAGTGAAAGTGCATTACATCACCGTACTGTAGCACGGTGGGTCAATGCCATCAAAGACGCACGACAAAACGTGACAAACATGAAGCGACCTGGTCATCCTGCAATAAGTCATGACGATGAGCAGAATGTGAACGCATTAGTGCTGGCAGATCGGAACACCACAATTCCTGACTGTGCTGCAAATCCTGAGGAAGCGGCTGGGGATGTGGAAAATCGCCTTCAGAGGAGTTCCACGTGATTTGACCGAACAACAAAAATGGCCGCGATATGATGCAGCTCGTACGCACTTGGAGCACTATGAACGCGAAGGTGAGGCCTTCTAACGGCGAATAATCACTACTGACGAGACCTGGGCAAGAGTTTATGAACTGCAGCTGAAATGCCAATCAAACGAGTGACGTCATCACGGGTCACCGCGAAAAGTAACGGTTCGGCCGATCGGAACCAAAGTGAAGGCCATGCTAATTGTTGCCTAGAACTGGGATGGTGTTATCAAAAAGTATAGCATTCCCTGAGGACATGCCGTCAATGGAGAGTACTACTGTGCATTTTTGCAAACGAACCTGGTAGCAGCTCTAAGAAGGAAATGAATAACCCACCTATCATTCTGCATGCCAATGCAAGGCCACATGCAGCAGGAGCTGTGACTGAGTTGTTCAATCACTGGGGCTGGAAAGTGCTTTGCCACCCCCCTTATTCTTCAAATCTCAGCCACTGCGACTATGATCTCATCCCTAAAATTAAAGCACTCGACGGGTCCGCTTCTGCACAGTGGATAACATTCTACAGGCCACCAACTGTGCCGTCCGTGACCTCCAGAGATCAGGTACCCTCAACGGCATCCAACGGCTTCCACATCGTCGGGAGCAAGCTACACAACGGTGGTGGTTACTTCAAAAGCCTGTAAAATGGCTAACATTGTATGTATGCTATGTATCTAAATAAAAAATAGAGTAAAATAATATATTATTTTGGGTCCACCTTTTCAATAAAAAATGTAAATAGTTTAAATTACATAGGGACTAGTTTCGACCTAGTAATAGGTCATCATCAGCCTGAAGTAAATTAAAGCGTAAATATCGAAGAAAAAATAAACAATGTAAACACGAGTACAGTCTTCAAATTATACGTAATACATTGTTTAAGAAACTCGATATCCTTGCCTAATTTGGCGATTTTAACTTTTAAACCTAAGTATAAATAGTTGCACTATTAAAATATCAACCCATGTACGTACAACTGCACTTGGCCATGGGAGGAACTAGGGTAAGGTGGTACAATTTCGATCACTAAAGGGAAATTTCGCTGCCACGGAAAAAATACATAAGCTAGAGTGAATTTCAATAGTGTTACAAATATTCTGAAATGTAGTGAATGTATTCCTATATGTATTACTAGATTACAGTGGTTAGTTTAGATACAAGATTAAAAAACATAGTTTAATGTAATTGATCGAAAATGTACCTCGCCGGGTACAATTATGATCACCTACTGGTACAATTTCGATCACTGGCATCTTCCACATATGAAGTGTTTTTTTCCTATTGCACCAACACATATTTCATGATACCAAACATTACATTTCTGGCAACGAATCCAGTCACCTTTTTTCATTGATTGTACACTGTAATAGTTCATCAAACAAAATCCACACTCATCTTCGTTTGCTGGCAATCTTCTGCTTCGAATAATAGTTCCGTCTACACTGGCAGACCCGTGTTTACCCTTATCGTTACTTTTCTTCTGTGCCTGTTGAAAAAGACGTCTCTTGCTTCTGATTTTTTCCAGATTTTCGTCTGAAGTCAGTCGCACTGATGTCTGCGTTTTCCGTTTACGTAATGACACTTTCTTCTCTGGCGTTGGCAGAATTACTCTGACAGCATCTTGGGGTGAGTTCTTGTTTGATGGTGGCGTTATGGTGTCGATCTTGTCTTCATTTACTTTGTTTGAAGTTGTGATAAATCCCGTTTCCGAAGTGCTCATACTGCTGGCAGTAGTTGGAATGCTAGGGGATGAAGAAGCTGGAGTTTCAAATCAACTGCTCGCACTGCTGAAAGTAGCTGCAACAGATGAGGTAATAGGGGACTGAAATAACGCAGCAGGAGCAAACTTTTCTTCTGGAACAGTGTCCTTAGAAAATGGCATTATTCCTGTACACTGAAAACCTTTGATAGCAGATCCAGCTGACGCCAATTGATACCAGGCAGTAGAGAAAATAGGGCAGAATCTTGATTTTGTAAGATTGTCACTGGGGTTACGATGAATCCACTCGGTTAAATTTCTGTGGTAATGAGCCTTCAGGGACTTAAAGAATGTTCTGTCTAACGGCTGTAGAGCATGTGTACTGTGTGGGGGAAATCCCAAAAGTTCTATCTCATAAACGAATACATTCGGATGAGAATGTACAGAATACAGCACTGTCAATAAATTAACTTAATGCATAGGCTATTTTATTTTATTTTGTGAGTGAAAACGAATAAAATTCCAAACATCATTCGACCTATGAGTTCATAAAGGCAGTGTTTGCTTCTGAATACCATGAAATCATAAATGTGAATTTGAGTTAGGAACCATATTGTTTGTTTCTCAGAGAGTAGGGAATTAAAACATTCTTTTTTAAGTCAGGAGAAAATTAGATTCTGAAATCCTTAAATAACAACATCATCCTCTTTTGCTTCATAATAAGACATTCCTTTTTATCTGATTGTACCCTCGTTCCGAGGTGGTGCAGCTCTTTGCAGGCACACCCCCAATGGAGATGAGCTGCATGTACCATTTTAACCACATACCAGCTCTCCTGCCATTTATAAATCTCTGGCAGTACGGGGAATCGAACCTAGGCTCCCCGAGGAGGGCAGTTAATAGCGTTAACCGTTACGCTACAGAGGCGGACAAGACTTTTATTGTAACACAATATTGCTATTTAACTGCTTAAACCAATATATTTCCTCCGATCTAAATTGTACTAGTGTATCGAAATTGTACCTGTCTGCTGATCTAAAATGTACTGTTGGTATTACTGTATCTATCGTCACATACTATCCCTGCATGCCAACAGATGGCAGCACATGTCACAGAGGAGTTCTCTGTGGTAGTGCCAGCACACGCAGAAATAAACAGCATGGTTCTAACCTCACAATATCATTGTCTGCCAGCCTGTGAAAACTAGGCAGTTTTATAACAGTGCACAAAACTAAGCAAGTCAACTCACCTTGCTACAAGAAGAAATATGTAACTCTGAAGCACAAACTGCTGTATTCTTGACACAACCACTAGCAACACAGTACACCTTCCGCACTGTAACGCCACACTTAGGCAAGTACTACCAACACTCCGAAGTGGAAAATATATGCTAAACCTTAGTTTGATCGAAATTGTACCACCTTACCCTACTGCTTGCACATGTCCAGTGCTCTATCGCTAGGCAAAGCAGTCCTTGGTGATAAAGTTGTTACTCTTGCTCCAACGTTGTGCAGATTTCTTCATTTTAACATAGCCTACTTTTGTAGTTTGATTTTACATTTGTAGCAGTCACAAATTCTTCTCTAAAATTAATCTTGTGCTGTCAGTAATGCCGGTAAATCTTTACTAACTAGGTCGCAAGAAAGAGGTTAAGAATGCAACACGGCATGGTTCACACAAGGTCACAGTGCTCTACACACAGATGCCAACTTGTGAACTTAGGTCAGGCTAATGACAAGACCATTGGGCTGGGGGCAAGCAAAGGGGGTCTGGCAAGTGAAAATTAATTGAGCTCTGCTGACTTTCAGTTGCAAGTCTCTCGTACACAATCCATACTGACTTAATCGGTTTATTACCTTACCTCGTGTAAAAAGTAACTACAACCGTCACATGCCACGACACGCCACCTTCCAACTCCGCTGTTCCATTATTGTCACGGAATGTTGTAGCAGTGGGCGAGACATGACGCGAGCTCTATCGGAGGCAACAGGAACTGCCCTGCAGCCTGTAGCAACACAGAAATGTCAGCACACCATACAATGCTGTAGTGTCAGATTTCATTTTTCTATATGAGAAAGAAGGGTTTGTTGGTGGGTCCATGGCAAGGATCTCTCCTCTCATCTACTTTCCATATTGTTTTACATGATTTCCACCTTCCTGAACATGTGAACTAGGTAGGAAAAAGTGATCGTAATGTGAGACTCATACGATGACAGTACTCACACCACTGACGTGTCCGCTGTTCTTCACCAATTGTGATATACAAACACTAGCATCAGTTCGCCCAAGTAAGATCGAATTTTGAGTAGGCCTTAATAAAATCGATGAAATACACACAAGTTCATAAAAAACAGAACATCTTGGAAGACTAGAGATAGGAAGTTCATATTCGCAGGACATGTTCATTAGTACGTTCTGCATAAACGATTAGCATTTCAGTCAACTAGGTTCAGCATGTGTCCTGTTGCCTAGTAGGCACTAATAACTTGTTCCATGCGTGATGGAATTGATGCGCACAAGGCGCGAATGCGTCCTGGCGTATAGCCATCCATGCTGCAGTCACCTGGTTCCTCAGTTCATCTTTGGTGGTTAGCATTGGGTTACAGCACTGCACCCGTCGTTTCACCATATCCCACCACTACGGGTTGCAGGATGTCTTTCACGTAGGTCAAACTGGTCACAATACCCTGGACATGCACCAACTGTGATTTGTGCTTGTACCCAATAGCACCCCACACCATAAGGCCTTGAGTTGGCGCTGTATGTCTTGTGCGAATGCAGACAATGTGATGCCTCTCTCCCTGTCTGAGGCGAACCAAAATGCCGCCATCATTATCAAACAAACAAAACCTGGATCCATCCGAAAACACTATCTGCTGCCATTCCTGTCCCCAGTGATGTCGTACCATATACCATAGCAGTCTAGCATGTTTATGCACATTAGTCAAAGGTAGGCGGAGAAGTGGATAATGCGCCAGTAACCCAGACGGTAATAAACGGCGACAGAGTGACACTCCTGACAGTGTACGATGTGTTGCACAGTTCCACTGTTCCGCCAGAGCAGAGGAGGATGCAATGCCAGGGTGTCCACCAAATCCAGATTTTAAAATTCCCTGACATTTCCCTGTTTTCCAGACATTAAAACCAGTTTTTTCCCTGACACAAAATGACAAAAAACAAAATTATAAAGGAAGTATCAGTAATATTAAAATACATTTTAAAAAAGCAATTAATGTGCATATTAAATTTCAAAACTTGGAAGTTTAATTTAGTCTAATTAAATTAAGTTTGTTTTAATGTACTACCATTACTGCTTCAGCGAAGAAATTTCTTCATAGCCACCAATGACTGTCGAGCTTCTGCCATCACCCTCCGCTTCTTTTCTTCTAATTCTTTCAGCAACAAAGCGGCCTTTCTCTTATTATTATTATTATTATTTTTTTTTTTTTTTTGCAAAGAATCTTCTACTTCCAATGCTTCACATTTCTTCTTTGGATTTTGAACATACAAAGCATGAGCACTCCTGATCTTATTAATGGAGACATTTTCAATTCCACCACGGTTTGGGATAGCATCATATATTATTCTTTGTGCTACAAGGGATACTTGTAGCATGTTCTCGACTATAATTTCCTTATTAAAAGGAAAACCATGTTCAAGTGAAGCATTTCCATGAAACAATATTAGTATCATTTTGAGAAATGAAGCCCACTTTACTGTTTTCAAGTTTACTGTTGGAAAAACAGTGCGAAGCCAAAAATGATCTAACCTCTCGTCTTTAGAAGTCAAAGAATTCACTTCTTCATTCAAAGTATCATTCTCACAAACAGAAGTGAACCCCCTTTGTACATAATCGGCTTCATTATCCGAGATCCATTTGTTTTCAAAGGCATTTAAAGCTATCCTTAGCAGCCTGCTGCTTATAGGCTACTTGGCTACACTTAGATCGAAACAAGAAAATCATTTAGTCGGTTTATATGCCAGCGGTGAGCAGACCCAGCCAACAGCTGGAAACTGCAGATGATGATGACTATGATATGCCAGCGGTGACCTTTCCTGTAACTTCTGGCATAAAGCTACCATTCCTCTTAGACGATCTGTGCGAAACACTAACATATCATTTAATCCAGGAGTGCCATGAAGTGCTGGTTCAGCAGCAGAACCTATGTAAATTTTAGATGCAGGCAGAAGATTTTCTTTACTGTCTAAATTCGTTTTAGACATTGTCTGAAGACTGCAGCAACTCAGACTTAACAAACCTTGTCATGACATTTATCATCAATAAAAGATTCATAAAGGAGTGATGCAAATGGAAGATCTGTCCGATACTTTTAGGATTTCTTTTACTGCCATTTTATATGAATTGTGCACAGTATGGAAGCCACAAGATCCAATGTTCAACAAAATAGGAGCATCTAGATCATCATTTAATAAATTACCAAAATTCTGAAGGAACTTTTTATTAACATTTGGACCATCCATTGAAATTTGTAAGTTTTTTTTAGATAGAGTCCTTGCTGTGCTTACAAAAAAACCATTTAACAAATTTGAGGAGGTAGAGTGACCAAGAAGCATGGAATCAAGAAGTTCATACTTCATTAGTATCAGGATTGAAACTATGAACTACAAGATCCATTTGGTCCATCTGAGAAACTTTATTCAGTGACTCGTCAAACCCAATGGTGAAATGTATGCACTTACTCAAGAACTTGTTTATGGAAATAGAGAGCTAAACCATGAGTGATTCTATACGCAACTTTTGTTCTGTGCAGTTGAACTTTCGAAGTTGTTTCAGAGTCTGGAAACATTACTGGAAACAAACGTACACTAGCTTCACTGGCACGTAAAGCATGGTGTTGCAAGACAGTATGCATGCACCATATAATCTCAGCTTTGGTTACTTGCTCTCTTGAAAGATAATTCTGTAGACATCTCGTCTCTGGTGAACCTTCTTTAATGGAAGAAGAAGTGAAGTCATATGTGATAAAGTTCGTTGTGGCAGCTGTGGCAGGCAGAGGGCAACTTGTGCGTGGCCAGGTATTATCTACCGAGTTTAAGTTTCTTGTTACTTCACTATCCGAATGTTCCTTTTTAAAATAACTTGAAAGGGATGACGAGAACTGGCTGAACTTGACACTACTGGCATGATCTTTCCTCCCATGTGAGTTTTTAATGCCTGCTTCCCCATGTTGCTAACAGTAAATGATGTTTTTACATATTATGCAATATGCTGAAAATTTGTCTTGAGGCATGGATTTCAACCATGTTCTGAAAATACCATCAAGCAGCCACCTTTCATTAAACAAAGTTTTCCTTGGCTTTGATGAAGATATTGTTACCTGCAAAAAGAAGAAAGATCTTTTAAATAGTCCTAAATTCCGCACAGCTTTCTTCAAAACTGACAGTTCGTAAAACCTGTGAGCATTGCCTCATCTGTGCTGCCAGCACTCTACTGCTTCAATAACAGCTGATGCAATATAACTGCGGCACATAGCCCTCGTAAAATGTAATACCGTACTACAAAAATCACACGCGAATCACTAGTGAATACAAATTCGCAAATCCTGCTAAGATATTTCATGCACGTCCTAACAATATCCGATACAAACATTATTAATAAGAATAAAAGAAATAAATTATTCGCGACTAATGACTGGCATAGGAAGGATGTTATATGGCTGATCGAGACCACGGTGCCAATTTTTGCTGAGTCACATTCTTGCCACTTGTCATTCATGGACTCTACTGAGGTATGATAGACTAACTATATACTAACCAACACACAGATGTAAATACAATTCCATCTACACTGAACACTATTAAACCTATACCACACACACAGAGTGAGGTAGCTTAACCACATGATGATATAGACAATACAATTGTCAGCCAGGTTTCGAAATTGCACTCAACCGATATAAATCAATATGAATGGCAGCTTGGGATTGGCTGGATCAAGACCGAATACATCCAAACATACTTCACAAACTCAAAATCTCTTAACCAACAAACAACCTTCATCCTTTTTTTTTTACGTTGCACCGACACAGATAGGTCTTATGGCGACGATGGGACAGGAAATTCCTAGGAATGGGAAGGAAGCAGCTGTGGTCTTAATTAAGGTACAGCCCCAGCATTTGCCTGGAGTGAAAATGAGAAACCACGGAAAACCATCTTCAGGGCTGCCGACAGTGGGATTCGAACCCACTATCTCCCGAATGCGAGCTCACAGCTGCGCGCTCCTAACCGCACAGCCAACTCGCCCGGTAACCTTCATCTCACAATGTGATGTCACTATTTCAAATCTTGCTCTGTATTCACAAAATTTCACATGATATTACAAGCTACTAGTCGTGCTTCAAAACTTCCGAACCCCTCACACGAAAGACAGGTTGGAAACTCAACGTAGCGCAGCCCATATGGTGTTACGATGCACTACACATTTACATAAGGCTTACCTACGTCAGCGCATTTAATAATAATAATAATAATGATGATCATGAGCACTCGAATGAGTATTTAAGAGAATTTCACACTTTTCTGCATTCAGTCAGTGTTTTGTGTCTGTTTTTACATTTTACGAGGTAGTAACTATCGCACAAGTCATTACATAGTAAACAAACACAGTCATCCGTTGGGTTGTGGAATTTTGTCTATATGCATATATTGTTGTGGAAGCCATGCATTTAAGCGATTAGAAAAACTGAGAATGCAATACAGGCCAAATTCATCAAGCTCGCCATTCCTCAACAACACAGAATATTCAATAGTAAGCAGATCAAAACATTGAAAATTCGATCAATCTATCATATAGGCCTAGCTATTGATATTATTGCTTACTTCACATTCGAGATCACACTTTATTAACTTTTCATTACGATTTATTCCTGGCATAAAAGACATGCCCTAGAGTAATGTTATAAAAACTGAAAAATGTGTTTATATTACATGGATCTGGCAGAAGAATGAATTTCCAGAATTTTTCTTGAATTCCCTGACATTTCCAGGTTTTCCAGTTATTTATTGAATTTCCTGACATTTCCCTGTTTTCCAGGTTTTCCGTACGGGTGGACACCCTGAATGCCCTTCGGGTGAGGTGTCGATCTTCTCAGGAAGTGGTCTGGGTGGTGCGACCAGACCCATCTCGTGTTCTACAGCCTTCTGTGAACCATTCTGTACACACCTGTTGCACTACCAACACGCTTCATCCCAAACGAGCAGCAATTTCCCGGATGGATGCATCACATTCTCTCATGCCAATAATGTGCCCTCTTTCAAACTCATTCATCTGACGGTACGGTTCTCGCATATGTATGTGAGGCATCCTGCACTCTGCTCAAGTCACAGTGATCCATTACCTTCTGTTTATAGCGACAACGAGAGCCGCAGGCACAATTTACTAGTCGGTGGTGGTGCGCAGAGATATCGATATGGACCTTGAACCTGAGGGCTGACATGGTTCAAATGCTAATAATTTCTTCAGAACATATTAATGCACATGTCCTGTGAATAGGAACTTCCTATATCTAGTCTTCCAAGGTGTTCTGGTTTTCATGAACATTAGTGTAGCTGTACATGGAGAATAAGGAAGATTGCATAAAATGAATTTCATTATAAAGCCTGTATTGTCGTATGTATACTTAAAAGGTATGGCTGCCTATCTTGACCAGCAGTGATGTTTAAATTCATACATAAACCGAAAGGAAGGCAATCCCCTTAACTTATTCCTCATTTGGCATATCTAGTCAGAGGAGACAAATTATTCAACAATCCACAAGAATTTACTCACGAGATTGATGATTGTGTGGTCCAACATAAATCACAACATTGTATTGGCAACCACAGCTGTAAAGTTTTAGCCAAAAAATATGCATAATAACGAAACAAACTGTTGAGATGGGTAGATCATATAAAAAATGAAGAGATATTGGATCAAGATGGTAAGACAAGAACAATTTGGCAAAACTTGTCCAGAAGGGAAAGATTCAAATGATTCTTGAGGTGCAGAGCAATAGTTCAATTTGTTTTTGAGGGAAGTGTAAAAGTGGTACGAGGAGACCATAAATATGACAATCATATTAGAGTAAATCTAGGCTGTAACTGTAAAATAGAGAAGAAAAGGTTGACATGTAATAGGGTGACATGGAGGGGCTACATAACCCAAACAAGAACAGACACACCAGGAGCAAGTGATAATACCTAACATAACTATCAGGTAGAGTACAAAAATTAAATCAAATACGTACCAGTGTGGCAGTGGCTTAAGAAAAATGCTGTAGAGTGCAAGTTCTTTCCATCAAATCTGTCAATTGATACATTAGGGATTTCATCAACAATGCCACCAAAAGAGCTCATGGTAAAATGTACACTAATCTTCAAAGGGAATACGTTCGAAACGTTAAAAAGAACAAAATGTGAAGCTGGGTTGACGAAACACCAGATTCAAATCACATTTCATACGATAACCACAAAACCGAGAAATCCTCCCGATAACTAGGTTAGGAAATTACACCAATCACTCGTGACATTAGATATGTCATTTTCTATAACACATTTTAACACGATGACCTTCAATTTCGCAATTATTACTCTGATTATCACAACAACAAGATGCTAGCCTGTCAAAATTCAAGTTAGCGGGTTCGAGGTAAAGTGTTCAGTCTGACGCAAGACTTGACTAAAAGGAAACTTATCAAAGCCGTTGAATCGACTTACAGTATCACAACATACATCTATACACTAAACACAAATAATCTTGTATAACTGTTGTTCTACTTATATTTTTATTTATGTTGATAGATTGTATGTTGTGAATCTGAAATCTGTTCGTTAGTTGGCGTTGGCACCAAGTGTTAGCAGGAAGGCCAACTTGCTCGCTTTCCTGTACTTCAAATGTTTTTCTTGGTAAGGTATCTCGCATATTTGGATTTATTTCTTGTTTTATAATGTTTAAATTCCATTTAAACAATATTTTCGCATCAAAGATTAAGCTTATCTTTAGTGTGAAAATACTTTTAATAACCTTAATTTCCAGAACTGGGCCCAATATCTATCACCAAATTGTTGCCACAATCACACTACGGTTGGCTGTTCTTTTTTCTCGTACATTAACATTGGCTAAACTGTTTAGTATATACCACTTCAGGCTGCCGGACAAGTTTGAACTTGAGGATGGTGCTTGTTGTTTAGAGGGGACTAACATCTAGGTCATCGGCCCCTAATGGTACGAAATGCATTGACAATTTAAAGTACAAAATTCATCCACTGACCAGAATTCAAAATTTGATGATGAAGAATGAACATGAATTTAAAACAATCAGTGGATCCGACCCGCAATCCCTCACCTGACTAGAAACAATATTACGGACCAAGGGACTGTTTCCAAGGCACAATCCTGAATCGATGATGCTTGTTGTCTAAAGGAGTTCAATATCCATGTCAACGGTCCCTCATAATGGCACTTATCGCTAGTAAAGGAGAACCATGGTATTTCTCAGGTTGCGGTACTAATCAAAGGTAGCGTAAACTCACGGTGTTCTAAACATTATGGTACTACTCACAAGTATTGTACGTCGGACAGGTAACGCAGACCTCGGGTGTTGCTCACATAATGACGAACCGCATAGGCAACGCAAACCCATAGTGTCCCTCACCAAGGTGTACTAATCACGGGCGCCGGTATTCCCGTGGTGTTCGCCGCATGATGGTACTAATCACAGGCAACGAAAACTCACGGTGTCGCTCATATTGTGTTACTAACCGCAGGCAACGCCCAGACCCGTGGTGTTTCTCACTTAATGGTTCTAATCACGGGCAACGGAAGACGGTGGTGTTCCGCATTTAGTGGTACTAATCACAAGTAATTTCATGGATCTGATGCAATCATCTCTTGGTCGCCCCTTTTAGTCTCCTCTTACGACAGGCAGGGGATACTGTGGGTGTATTTTCGTCTACGTCCCCCACCCACAGGGGGGAGACAACGAGAAAAAAGAAGTAGGGATCCGTCACTTCGAAAAATGAAGTAATGGACAAAGAAAGGCAAGGGCTACAAAGGGTGTGAAAATCAAAGAATCCCTAGGCCTCGAATGCTCTAATACCATCGGGGTCGGAAAAGAACAAGAGTTGACCAAGGGAGGTCGGACAGGATAAATGAAGGAGAGGAGCCTGGCACAAGTAAGTGAAAGCAATGCCAGGACTGAGCTAAGGGCCCTGTGGTTGCCAACCCACATTCCCAAGTTGATTAGCCCCTTTCAGTTGCCTCTTACGACATGCAGGGGATACCATGGGTGTATTCTTCAACCGCGTCCTCCACCCACAGGGTGTAGTTTGAACTTGAACGATTATGCATCAACCTACAATACTTTATCATATTGTTGCCAAAAGTCAAAATACTTCAAGAACAGGTGTGTACGCGAGTTGCTGTTATATCCTGTCCCTTTTTTTTTTTTTTGCTCCACTCATTTGACACGGGTATTTTTAAGGTAATTACGTCAATCTATATACTTGTATAGCATATATATATAATAAGAGATTTGTCTGTACACTACTCAGGCTTTAAAAAGAATTTTTATTTTCAATCAGTCACTCAATCAATCAATACTGATTTGCATTTAGGGCAGTTGCCCAAGTGGCAGATTCCCTATCTGTTGTTTTCCTAGCCTTTTCCTAAATGATTTCAAAGAAATTGGAAATTTATTGAACATCTCCCTTGGTAAGTTATTCCAATCCCTAACTCCCCTTCCTATAAATGAATATTTGCCGCAGTTTGTCCTCTTGAATTCCAACTTTATCTTCATATTGTGATCTCTCCTACTTTTATAAACGCCACTCAAACTTATTCGTCTACTAATGTCATTCCACGCCATCTCCCCGCTGACAGCTCGGAACATACCACTTAATACCAATATAAATGGTCCGTTATTGGACATTATAAATTTTCCAGCTAACTCATTCCTATTTGCCAGTGTTTCGCCCCCGTGTGCTAGGCTGGGCTCATCAGTTGGTACCTAGCACACCTACCAAGATGCTGGCTAGTGCATACCGTGGAGGCCAATGCGTAGGTTAATTGCAGCCACCGGCAGTGCCAATGCACTATGAGAGACTTTGTCTCCTCATCAAAAACTGATGCCTGCCTGGCCATCAGATGGTATAGATGTTCATTCCCATAGGAAATCTGAAACATTTGTTCTGAATGAGTAAATTTATAATACCAATATAAATGGTCCGTTATTGGACATTATAAATTTTCCAGCTAACTCATTCCTGTTTGCCAGCGTTTTGCCCCCGTGTGCTAGGCTGGGCTCATCAGTTGGTACCTAGCACACCTACCAAGACGCTGGCTAGTGCATACCGTGGAGGCCACTGCGTAGGCTAATTGCAGCCACCGGCAGTGCCAATGCATTATGAGAGACTGTCTCCTTATCAAAAACTGATGCCTGCCTGGCCTTCAGATGGTATAGATGTTGATTCCCATAGGGAATCTGAAACATTTGTTCCGAATGAGTAAATTTATAATACCAATATAAATGGTCTGTTATTGGACATTATAAATTTTCCAGCTAACTCATTCCTGTTTGCCAGCGTTTCGCCCCCGTGTGCTAGGCTGGGCTCATCAGTTGGTACTTAGCACACCTACCAAGACGCTGGCTAGTGCATACCGTGGAGGCCACTGCGTAGGCTAATTGCAGCCACCGGCAGTGCCAATGCACTATGGGAGACTTTGTCTCCTTATCAAAAACTGATGCCTGCCTGGCCATCAGATGGTATAGATGTTGATTCCCATAGGGAATCTGAAACATTTGTTCCGAATGAGTAAATTTATAATACCAATATAAATGGTCCGTTATTGGACATTATAAATTTTCCAGCTAAATCATTCCTGTTTGCCAGCGTTTTGCCCCCGTGTGCTAGGCTGGGCTCATCAGTTGGTACCTAGCACACCTACCAAGACGCTGGCTAGTGCATACCGTGGAGGCCACTGCGTAGGCTAATTGCAGCCACCGGCAGTGCCAATGCACTATGAGAGACTTTGTCTCCTTATCAAAAACTGATGCCTGCCTGGCCATCAGATGGTATAGATGTTGATTCCCATAGGGAATCTGAAACATTTGTTCCAAATGAGTAAATTTATAACGCTGGCAAACAGGAATGAGTTAGCTGGAAAATTTATAATGTCCAATAACGGACCATTTATATTGGTATTATAAATTTACTCATTCGGAACAAATGTTTCAGATTCCCTATGGGAATCAACATCTATACCATCTGATGGCCAGGCAGGCATCAGTTTTTGATAAGGAGACAAAGTCTCTCATAGTGCATTGGCACTGCCGGTGGCTGCAATTAGCCTACGCAGTGGCCTCCACGGTATGCACTAGCCAGCATCTTGGTAGGTGTGCTAGGTACCAACTGATGAGCCCAGCCTAGCACACGGGGGCGAAACGCTGGCAAACAGGAATGAGTTAGCTGGAAAATTGATAATGTCCAATAACGGACCATTTATATTGGTATTATATATTTACTCATTGAAAGAAAGAAAGAAAGAAAGAAGGAGAGCTGCTCGACTAAGTGGTATGTATAGATGTTGATAGATAGGGAATTTGCCACCTGGGCGACTGCCCTAAATGCAGATCAGTATTGATTGATTGATTGATTGCTGCGGAATAGCAGAACGAAAGGGCAGATGTCCTCACTGTGTCTGGTTGTGCTCCCTAAGATGTTCCAGTTAGCTTCCGCAGAACATTGTTTCTAGCAGCGACTTTCTGCTTGATGCTCAAACAATGTTTTCTGTAGGTTAAGGCACGATCCAGAGTGACTCCGAGGTACTTCGGGGTAGGATTGTGTTGTAATGCTATACCTTGCCAAGTGACCTTCAGAGTTCAGGAAGCTTCTCTGTTATAATAATTTCGTGTGGCTATTTCTAGCCGAGCGCAGCCCTTGTAAGGCAGACCCTCCGATGAGGGTGGGCGGCATCTGCCATTTGTAGGTAACTGCGTGTTATTGTGGTGGAGGATAGTGTTATGTGTGGTGTGTGAGTTGCAGGGATGTTGGGGACAGCACAAACACCCAGCCCCCGGGCCATTAGAATTAACCAATTATGGTTAAAATCCCCGAACCGGCCGAGAATCGAACCCGGGACCTTCTGAACCGAAGGGCAGTACGCTGACCATTCAGCCAACGAGTCGGACAGCTTCTCTGTTGTTTAGATGGAAAACACAGGTTTGCGTCTTAGTTGGGTTTGGTGTTAGTTGATTCTTCTTGTAATAGCCAGCAAGAGTGTTTAGAGCTTTGGACAATGTTTGTTCAATCACCTCGAAGTTATCCCCCTGAGAAGTGATGACACAATCATCAGCATAGATGAAACTATTCGTCCCGGCAGGAAGAGGCTGATCATTTGTGTAAATATTGAAAAGCATTGGTGCCAACACGCTTCCCTGAGGTAGTTTGTTCTTCTGTATCCTCCACCTGCTTCTTTTTCCCTGGAACTCAACGAAAAAACTTCGATTTTGAAGTAGGTTTCTAATGGCACAAGTCAGATGGTAGTCCTTTGTCATGCTATATACCTTTCCTAGGAGAATTTGGTGATTAACAGTATCATATGCTGCCGAGAGATCTATAAATGCAGCTCCTGTGATTTTCCGGCTTTCAAAACCATCTTCTATGTGTTGACTTAATTACAACACCTGTGATGTGCAGCTTTTCCCTCTCCTGAAACCAGCTTGCTGTGGAATCAAGTGGCTCGATTTTATCAGTCAACCTATTGAGGATTAGTCTCTCCAGAATCTTAAAAAGATGGCATAATAAGGAGATTGGTCTGTAGCTCCTAGGGTCATTTTTATCTTTGCCTGGTTTTAGAATGGCTATGACCCTAGCCTTCCTCCATATTTTAGGTATCATGGAAGACTGAACGCAGTTATTCATGAGTTCTACCAACCAGCACTTCGCAGTAGGACCAAAGTTCTTAATTTGTTCCATTCGAAGGTCATCGAGTCCTGCTGACTTCCCAATCTTACACTTACTGAGAGCTAATTCCAGTTCAGTTAGTGTGAAATGCTTAGATAACTCATTGCTCTTGTCTGGTTGTCTGACTATAGGATTCTTCCCTACTTTCATGGAAAGTTTTGGTTTTCCATTAAGCAAAAGTTGGTGTGCTATTTGATCTGCACTCATATTGGCATGTGTGTTAGCTTGCGTAGGATCATTGCTCAAGCGTTTTAAAAGTCTCCAAGCTTCTTGACTGCTCCTACCCATATTGACTTCAGACATCAACTTCATCCATGTCTCCTTTTTTGCCTGGGAGATAGAGGAAAGAACACTTTGTGCTGCTTGAATCGTTTGCTCACTAAATGGGTCTTCTTCGTGAAGCCTGTAGTAATTGTGCAGCAGAGCAGTTGTTTCACGAGTTATACCTTGAAGGTAGCGTGTCCTGCAGCCTCTGGGAATTGATGCCAGTGAACAGAATTTCACGATATCAATGAATTTGTCATAATCTTGGGGTATAGAAGAGACAGTTTTTATCCTCTCATCCAACATACTGGAAAACCTTTTCCAGTCAGCCTTTCGAAAAGAACCAAACTTCGTGTGGTCTTATGGATGAAGAGAGGTGACATATTAGTGGCCAGTGTTGTGTTCTTGGGATTGGTGAACCCATTTCTTTAGAACATTGTTGCACAAAGCAGTTGTTCACAAAGAGAAGATCTGGGTTATACCCTCGATGCCATCTTCCACTGTTGAAGGAGGAGGGAAGCGTACTGTCGTGAATAAGGGAAAGCTCCTGAGTTTCAGCCCATGAAATGATGATCTCTCCATTCTCATCTTCTGGAGCATATCCCCAGATGTGACTACGGCTTTTAAAGTCACCGATTACTATTGACTTTGTTTGATTACCAAAATTTGCAGGTGGTGAGAAAGAGAACTTTTCATTTGGAGGCTTGTACACAGATGTAATGGTCATGTTGCTTAGCTCCATGGTGATTATTTCTATGTCGTTATCTTCAGTATGATGAGTACTGCTGATCTGGAGGTCTGGCTTTACAAATACAGCACTGCCATATTTCGCATGTGGCCTTTCTGCAACTAAAATCATTCCTGAAATCTTTGGACGTTTCTGATGTTGATCCCTATGCGTTAATACTATGATGAACCAGTGTGTTACCAGCAGTATCAGAAAATGTATGAATCAAAAGAATGGCATGCTAAAGAAGAAAGTTATCTAAATCCCCATTTCCCGCGCATATTCAGTCAGGTTCTTATACTCGGTACGCAGCAGTAATCCCATCTATGGGAGTTGAGTGTCAGCATAAGAGACAAAGAACATCACAACAATGGTCAATGTAATGTTATTGTTGATCAATGTTATGAGCTTTCGATATTGTAGGCCTTCACATTTAATTTTCTTCCGACTCTGAAATGCCACTCTTATCATAGTCGGTATGGTAAAACTGAATATAACATAAATGATCGGAAATTGTATTCTTTATAACTCTTGTTATTTAGCACTTTTCGATAGGACCAATAACATAGGCATTTAAAAATTAAATTTTAGGTGCCTTCCCCTAAACTACCATTTCATCCAAGGTGAATAAAATTGCTTATAGCTTAAACTGTAGTTTCTTATTCCCCGACTCTATATACTGATTTTCATTAAATTCTGTTTACTCATTTTCTCGTTGCTATGGACTTAGAAACAAAAATACAAATTCATGTACTGTATATCTGTGTTATCATGCCAGTATGGTAAAAATGTATAAGGCATACATATATATATCTATATATTGTCTGTACATTGCTCAGAATTTGAAAAGAATGGTATTTCTGAATCGATCATATTCACAGTAACAAGGAAATGCACTTTTTACTTTTTTGTAATTTCTGTCTGTCTGTCTGTATGTATGTACACCCATCACAAGAAAATGGCTGAAGATATTTTAATGAAAATCGATATGTGAAGTCGGGGGATGAGTCACCACAATCTAGGCTATAAATAATGTTATTCACGCTGAGAGAAATGGTAGTTTAGGGGAAGGACTAAAATTTAATTCTCAAATATTTATATTATTAGTGTTCATATCGATAAATACTACATAACCAAAGTTATATAGAATTAAATTTCCTATCATATATATAAATTAATTTTTTGCCCCCACCCCCCCACCCTACTTTTAATTTCCAATCGCCGCTACTGTCTACTATTGTATTTAATTTGATTATTATGAAGTTTCTACAAATTAGTCAAGAAACAACAAAATTTAGAGAAAAACTGAATAAATTAAAAACCTCCAAACTCGCAACAACAATTTCACATGTATTACAATTAAATAGAAGTACGGGATAAAGAGACTGCCAGACTGACGAACGTGCGTGGCAAGTGGGTGAATTGTACCCCAGTGTCCATCAACTTAGCAAAAAATAACCCATGCTTCCCTTCCTCACAGAAGATGTTGTCATATCCTACAAATGTGACAGGCCAGGGACTGGAAAGGGTTCTAAAATGCACTAGAGCTCTACAATGATAACACCAATTAAGGGTGGCTTGATGCCGAATCAAGTATGTTGAAATAGTATTGAATGCACTGTACATTAATTTACAAATATATACAATTTTATATAATTGGTAAGATGCGTCTTGCTTCTAGGGAACTTCCTAATCTATACTCATTAGAGCTACTTAAGGACTCTTTGGTTCCCTATCTGTACTTTGGATATTACTAGTTGATACTTATCTTCCTGGATGAAGCTGTTTTCCACGACGTCTTCTTTCTTCAAGTTAAGTAATCACTCTCTCACTCATACACTCACTAGCTTCACTTATTTCCTTTGCTGTTACCCAAGAGGATGCAGTTCTCTTACCTCTACTTGCTAATGTCTGTATGATTCCCTTGGTGTTGGACCTTCACTTGTCTTTAAAAGGAACAGCCAATGTCCTTTACAGTCACTTCCCTCAATTAATTGTCTTTATATTGCAATTAGAAGATTATGAGGATCGGGTCCTTGCCCAAATACTTGTACTGTTTCCTGGTCGCTACTTGAAAGGCTTCCCTTCCGTACTCGCGGCTTTAACTAGTCCGCTCAAGTGCAGATGATTTTCCGGCAAACTGCTTAAGAAAATTTGTTAACAGTGACTGGTAATTCTCACTTCGAGCTCTTACTTGAATACTGTCTCGCGACCTGACCGGCTTGCTATCCTACTGGACTTCCCTGCTCCTGACTTCTGTTCCCAACTCTGCTCACAACTTCCCAATTAACTAACTAATCTTTTTGGTTCCTCCTTAAGTCACCTTTGGTGTTCTCAAAACTACTGTGCCCTGTTAACTTCGTACTCCTTGTGATTCTGATTTGTCGTTCTCCTATTGGTCAGTAATATCCCTTCCTTGGTGAAGTTATAATCTCTTAATTGTTTCTAGAAGCCTGAGAAGCTGAAATTTTCCTTTCTATGTGCGTTTTCTAATCTTCGCTCCGTTGCCCTTTTGACTGTGTACACATCGTGATAAGGGAGTCACAAACATTCTGTGTATACTTAATTATTTCACCATGCCTGGTCAGTTTCGACTTTTCAGAACATTTCCAATATGTATCTTAAAATTATTTCCCTATATAATTATTTTACTCCAACACTTTTAATCCCTTGTCATATACTTAGATTGCATCTTCTTTTCTTGATTCTATGACATTTTACATTACTCTTTGTACTGGGAGGTCGCGGTTCGATTATAAATCGGACCGTCTGCTCCATCGTGTACAGACTGCGGGTGGCGCCATGTCAGTGACACAACAATGTAAAGTGTCCACTACTTGCTGTGGCGCTATACAAATAGGTTGACCACGACGGACGACACTTTTTTGCGTATTTCCGCTCATCATTTTAAAATAATTAGCTGATAAGACAGCAGGGCTTGTACAAATTGCTTGCTTTAAAAATTCCTATAATTCCTTGTTTTAGCCAGCTAAAATTGAATACAAATTGCTGCTACTGATAGTAGAGCTATAAACGATTGTAAGCAGTTCCATCTGCCCATCATAAACTTATCCAAGGCACCCTTAAGTAAAAAAGAACAATCAATCCTACCTAAAGGACCCAAGCAGAACTGGCCCAATTTGAATATACTCAATTTAGTCAAAGCTAGCCATCACAAAAATGCCATTAGATACCCAAGAGGAACTAAGATTTGATGTAAAAAGAAGCTGAATAAGATACTTTCTCGTAATAATTTACCCAACCCTTCCGATAACATCAAAAATAAGAAAATAATAGCTGAAAAAAAAAACGTGTACACGCCCTAAAAAAAGAAAATCAAAGATAACAATCTCATCGTGACCAAAGCCGACAAAGGCAATACAACAGTGATTATTGATAAAAATGAATATATTAGTAAAACAACCAACTTTTTTTACAGATAGCTCCTTTTCCGTAATCAAAAAAGATCCCACACAAAAAGTTCAAAGACTCCTTAAACAAACCTTGAAGAACACATCCTTTTCACTGACTGAACAAGAGAAAACTAAACTTATAAGTATGAACCCGGGTCTCCCTACTGCTAGAGCTCTCTCTATACATAAGGCCGGCGTTCCCATTCATCCATTCATTAATTATAGACCAAGTCCATTGTACAAAACCTCACTATTTATCCAAAGTTTTTTAAGGAATAATTATCAATTTTTATCTAAGAAGTCCATTAAAAATACATGCAAGCTAATAGATAAATTAAATAGGTTCAATATGCAACCCAATTTTTCTATTCATTCTTTTGATATCGTAAATATGTACCTCAGCATACAAGTATCAAAGCTAATTCTTGTAATTGTTTTTATTTAAATTACTTTCAGTCATTTAAGCAAATTAGAGATCTAAGATTTCATCACTTTACTAAAATTAGTCGTAAACAACAATTTTTTCATGTTCAGGGGTGTTATTACCATCGGGATGGTCTGGCAATGGGTTCGCCGGCCTCAGGTATTTTAGCAGAAATATACCTCGATTTTCTTGAACACAACAAATTTTACAACAGATTTGATAACATCCACTTCTGGACTAGGTATGTTGATGATGTCTTTGCAATCATAGATGAACAATCAACGGACGCTTCCACCATCCTTCTTGGGCTCAATAGTATCAATTCCCATCTGAAATTCACATTAGAATCAGAAATAGACCAAAAGATAAATTTCCTACATTTAACTATCACAAGACACTCAGATTCTTTAACTTATAAAGTATTTAGGAAACCCACTTAATCCTCCACTACTATTCGTCAAGACTCAACGCACCCCCAATCCTATAAAAGAGCGACATATAACAGCTTAGTTCATCGAGCGTTCAACATACCCATGACCAAGAAGGATCTATTCAATGAAGTGAACATAATCCGCAGTATAGCAAAATTCAACGGCATCGATAGCCATTTCATAGAAAGCATAATTGATAAACATAAATTTCGCTCTAAAACAACACTCAAGAAAGAAGTTCCTAAATATGAATCTTTCTCTACCTTCACTTTTAACAACGAATTTCACAAGATTACTAATATTTTTAAGACGAAAGACATTAAAATAGCCTTCAAAACCAATAATAACAGTATGCACATTTTACATAACACATCACATATCAACAAGGTCAGCAGTTTCTCAAAATTGGTTGTTTACAGGCTCAAATGTAATTCCTGCAATAATATTTCGTATGTAGGTCAGACCGGGAGAAATTTTAACATAAGGTACCATGAGCATATCAACGCAACCAAATATAATCAATTTTCAGCTATCGGCCAACACATGGTTGATTACAGTCATAATTTCACGAATATCAAACAGGACATGGGCATCCTGGAAATAGCAAACAAAGGTCCTTTACTCAACATAATGGAAAAATACTACATACACCTAGACCAGTATTTTAATGCCAATTACAACATCAACGAAATCATGAAAAATCCAATATTTTATTTGATTTATTTATTACTTTTCTCAGACAAAAATAATTTATCTGATCAAAAATCTGTTTTAATGTTAATTAAAAGTTTCTCGTCGAAACAATTACCATCAATCCCACATCCTTCGGTCCACCTTAAGTTACTCCCCTATCCCCCCTCCCTCTCTTCGCACCTTTACCCCACACTACCCGCTTTACCTGGTAGCTCCTCTCCTCCTACCTTCCTTGTCATTTCCAATACATCCTCATTCCAGTTGCACACTACCGCTCAAGCTGATCACATTACCGCGCAAGGCCTTTTTTCCTTCGTTTTCCTCCCTTTTCTTTTTCTTTCGAGAGCCTCACGTTAACTTTAATTCTCATCACCAAGTTCCATTTGATTCCATCTTGAACTGAGAATTCCACCTCTCACCATACGCAGAACTTGATATACTACAAGAAGCTACTTATATCCAGCCTGTATACATCTTTTTCTGCACCATTATAAACTACATTACATTTGGATTTCGAGCAAGCTATATATACCCTCTGCGCCAATGTTGTACGAAAGAAAGAATCAATCTCTTGACAGAAGGTGCAATTGAGCTACAGAATTCACTGGAAGCAATTCGGATATTGTACTCAGACTGCTATGAAAATTAAAACTCTTATTATTATGCAATATTTAATGTGACATCTTAAACACTATTGTAAAATCTATGTGATATATAATTTAACTTTATGTATAGCTCCACTGGCAACATATGTACACATTTGATCAGTACCACGACATTTTAACCTCATATTATAACATTTCAAGCATTTAACCATAATTTACAATGAATGTACATATAGTTCATTTTATCTTCACAAGAAGATATTGTTCCAGGACATTCGACATATAAGTGTACTTTATTTAGGCTGATGATGACCCAAATAGGGTCGAAACTAGTCCCTAGCAACGCATTATGATGTAAACATAGGCATTGCAATTAATGTATAGTATTGAATAGGTGGAATAAAAAAAATCTGTTTAACTAAATTATCTCAGTTCAATTCGGAACCAAAAATGAAATTTATAACCCTTGACATTCCTAATAATGTCATTGTAATGATTTATGTTGACTTAATTTGGGAAAACCACAAAGACAGCCTTTCTGAGAATTCCATAGTGAAGCACGGGTACATCAGCTAGCAGCAATATACATTACACATAAATGCTTTAATAAAAATACTTTAGTTAAAACTCCTGGGGTGTCTGGACTCCTTGGACACATCTCTCCCCAAAACCCCTCCCCCCCACCACCTCTGGATATGCCCTTGTCTTCATCTATTATTCCCTTCCCAAGTACTAGTTCTTAACAGACGCCAGAACATCAGAATTTTGTCCAGCACGAAAATTTTTGATGTGCCAGAAGCTAACAACACGGAGCTGTTGCCATTACAACACCCGTTTAAAGGGCCAACAAGCCAACCTGGGTTTTGAACCTCCGAACTCGGACTCAGAACGACAGCGACAAATTAAAAAAGATTCTACTTCCTCAAAAGAAGAATGATATTATTAATTTTACGATCAGTTTCAACTCAAAATACACCACCATAAATGATGCAGTTATGGTTCAAAAGTACTAAAGAAAATTAAGCAAGCTTTAGGTTCATGGGATTTTAAACCTTATAAGCATTAGCGATGGGTTCTGTAGTTTTGAGTAGAATCCAATTCAATATAACATGACTTCCCATTTCAAAATTATTGCATGCGTTGACTGCGATTCAAGGCTTGGCTGTCTTGATGAGAAGATAGAACCATTGAAACTGAGCTATCATGCCCACCAATTACAAAATAGTTACCCACACTTTTGATGGTGCTGTTTAAGGTTCCAATCAGTCCCCGGGCATTTGACAAACAGACAGGCCTACCTATAGAACTTATGCACGCATCCGCGATCATGTCTTCCTACTACATGCTAGTGTTGCTGTTAAAATAAAAGAACGTTTTCATAACTTACCGAAGATGTACACAGTATTGGCTTCTTTATGACAAAATGGTCCATCTTCAAAACAGTCACTAATATCACACAAAATGAAAAACTCAGAATCTTGTCACAGTCTTCCCAGCACTGCAACTTAATTACAGCACCTCTCTCAACCACAGTACAACCCGACAATCACGACCACGCTGTGCCAGGGTCCCTTGGAAATTGTCGTTTCCAGTAACCAAGGTACAACAGCTGACACGATGTTGTAAGCTTGCAACTGCTTCTTGCCGTAGGCCCCGTTATCTCGGTGGTCAGATTCCAGCCCCCTACAGAATAATCTCTTGCTAATTGCCCTTCTCCTCCGTGGTTATATTCCCAATACTGAGGCCTCTACAGAGGAATATCGCCATGCATTCCTTTCATTCAAGCTCCTTCAAGTAGTACAGACATGGCCAGCTGAGCCTTGCTAGTTTGTTGGGTCCACCTTGTTTATTTTATCATACACGCTTCAGGAGCAATATCCCTTCCCTTCATCGGTGATGTATAACACTATCTTTTGTTTTTCTTACAATTTAAAGAAGTATTGTATCCTAATTCACCATATCAATGAATAAACAAACTAGTGAAATATTATGGAAATAATCATTACATAAAATTTAATATTTTGATGAATTGAATGAGAATACCTAAATAAATTTAAGAGTTTTTCTTCCTTAGATGATCAAATGCTAGTTTATACAATTGGTTCTCTTCTGTACTTCTTTCATTAAACTTGATTCAAAGTCATTTTTTGAGCAAGATAAATTTCTAAACTTTCTAAAACATTCACGAATGTTTCCATTTTGGCCAAATGTATTAACTTCATGTCATTTGAAATGTCTGTAAATTTATGATTCTTTTCAACCATATGCTCTCCCATTGCCGAATATCTTTTATGTTTGACTGCATTAACATGTTCTTTTAAATGAAAGAAGTACAGAAGAGAACCCATTGTATGAACTAATGTTTGATCATTTAAGGAAGGAAAAAAAACCCATAACAATTGGTATGAGTATGAGACGCTAAACGAAAGTCTGTAATCACACACACGTCGAAGGCTTATTGTTAATTGCTTTGGCTTTTGTGGTCAAGGTCTGTCATTTCCATTTCACCACTACATCATTCAGTGTTCAATGTGGTATCTGAAGCCCCTTTCTCACTGCTGTACCGAGTAAACGCTTCTATCGAGCTTAACGTGCTTGAGTCGCATATAGCAGTGTTCTCCCTAGGACCTGCCCAGCCGTTTTTACAGACAGCCTATGCTAGTTACATGATATTAATACATATCTGAGACAATGGGTGCTCCAAATTAAAACAGATTATTTAAACAATAAGCCTTTGTTATTGTCAGCGTTATTGCATCAGTTACATTAGAGTTTAAACGTTTAGCCTGACTGTCATGTAGTGTCGTGTGTGAGCGGAATCTGGATTAGCGTGAACTTGCACGCAAGCACTCTGTTACGCGGGACGTCACAAACTCATTGACATTTCCCCCTGTGGGTAGGAGCGGTAGAATAACATCCACGGTATCCCCTGCCCGTTCGTAAGAGGTATCACAGATGTTTTCATGTATTTAAAAAAATTTATAACGAGAAACTTCTAATTACGCTCTCAGACTCAGAAGACTCTTACAGACACTTGAAGTGCGCCTGCGCTATGAGTTGAGTGTATTTTCTGTTTCTACATTGGTTGTTCCCCCTCCCGTCCCTTCCCCTTCCCTTCTCAAGCGTAGTCTTGGTGGCTGGTAGTATCCAGCGTTTGATCCTCATTATTTTTTGTCGCTCTCTAGAGCATCTACTTGTAGGTTCCTTTCGAACCCAAGGCTTCTGGGCTGCGAAGATCGGAGCGTAAGTCGTGAGTGCATGTTGCATGTGTATATTGAGTGAAAGGTTAATGCTTGTGGCCGCGAATGGGTGTGTAATTGGATTAGTGTTGTGCTGTGCTGTGTGGACGTGGCGGGTTCGTAGTCCAGGGGCCTTATAGTATGTATTTTTCAAATGTTATATTCTAGAACTACTCGTGTTTCTGTTATATTACCTGTGGGTAAAAGATATTATGTTCTCGGTTGTATATACGAGACCAATAGGAGTTTATTGGATTACTTTGAAAAGGTTCTTCAGTTATGGTACTGTAAATATGTTGTTACCGTTGAATAAAAGACGGATGAATTTACAGATGGAAAGCTCCCTAACCTCGGTCCACCTAGCTTCCTCTCTGGGCATGTTCCTGTTTCCCTAGGCTCTAATGCTAGCAACTACCCAGAGGTGACTGAAAGGGGGCACAGGGCTCTTGGGAGGGTGGGTTGGCAACAGCGGGGCCCTTAGCCAAGTTTTGGCATTGCTTCCACTTACTTGTGCCAGGCTCCTCACTTTCATCTATCCTATCCGACCTCCCTTGGTTAACTCTTGTTCTTTTCCAACCCTGACGGTATTAGAGTACTCGAGGCCTACGGAGACTTCCTGGCCCTTGTCTTTCTTTGGCAGATACCTTCATTTTTCAAAGTGTCAGACCCCTTCCATTTTTTCACTCTGATTAATGTTACCAGAGGATGGTTGCCCAGTTGTTCTTCCTTTTAAAACAATCATCACCACCACGACGCTCCACAGCAACCAAGTGGTAAGCCCTGGAGTTACATGATTTTTAACGATTAACAGAACACTAGAAGTTCAAAATACTCTGTTATGTCTCGTTTGTCATTATAGCACTAAAATAGTTCAGTTTTGCAGTTAATATTTACCTGTCCGATATTATTGTTAATGCCTTGAAGGGAAAACATTGAAATTTTATCTTATTAATTTTTTTACATAGTGTTCCCCACCCGGCTGCTCATTTGTGCCACCCAGCAGAGGAAAATTTCTGAGGAGAACACTGTATAGAATCGCTCTACTTTCCTTTCAGGAGGTACATTGTGTGTGCAGAGGTTTACAAAAGTTTTTTTTTTTCTAACCAATTCCTTTACGTCACATCGACACAGACAGGTCTTATGGCGACGATGGGAAAGGAAGGGGCTAGGAGTGGGAAGGAAGCAGCTGTGGCCTTAATTAAGGTACAGCCCCAGCATTTGCCTTGTGTGAAAATGGAAAACCACAGAAAACCACCTTCAGGGCTGCCGACAGTGGGGTTGAAACCTACTATCTGCCGAATACTGGGACTGGCTGCACTTGAGCAACTGCAGTTATCAAGCTCGGTGAAGTTTTGTCTGAGGAGTGTGTAAAGAATTTACAGGTAATAACTATTCTTGTAGATATTTATTTTGAGATGCATATAAAACCATCATAAGCTCCTCAACATCACATATAGCACAAAAAATAACCTACAATATATAAAATTCACAGGAAATATAACTTACATCTCTAAAGAGGGCAGATAATATTCATCTTGAAGTCCATCCAAGAAAACAGTAAAAATAGCAACACTATTTCTAAACGCTCACTTATCAGAATATTGCTAACTTTTCCACAGTTGGTGTTTGTAATTTAATTCAGGTTGAACAGATGTAACAACTGCAAATGATACTACCTCATTTGTCGATACCAAACATTGCATTCACTTTAACCCTCAAGTACTCGCAATGGCACACCGAGTGCATCACATTTAAAGAAAACTGATTCACATTGTGGTGCCAGCAATCTGCGTTGCTTAGCTTTTCCTCCCCTCAGTAGAGTTCTGTGTGAGAAGTATATTAAATATTTCTCCAACGGAAGCGAATTTAACAGTGTTTTTAAGTTCTCAGTGTCACAACTAGCACACTCAGTGCGTCAATCATGTAAGTATATTTTTATTTACAAATTATTTTATTTTTCATTAGAATTGCCTTCCTCTAGTCTTTTGTGCAATGTTTGTTGCCTTCTACGGGAAGTCTCCTATAACTGTCCAGTTTATTTAGGGCTGAAAGAACCCTGCTGTCGAGTCCACAGCTGTGCCGGTTACAGAATTATGATCCAGATTTCGACATAGCAGATGACGGAAAATAGAAATGACAATTCTGAAACTGAAAATGAGCAAATAAATAACTCAGAAAGAATGTAGCTGCCCATGATGTGGAGGAAAAAAAGGGACAAAACTGAACTGCGCTGAGCCATATTTAAATTTATGCACTTTAATATGACACAATAATTATACTTCTGATAGTTGATTCTTGAGAAAATCTGAGAGAGCAGAATGCGAGTCGTTTTAGAGCCGCAGTTTGGAGAGGAACAGTATGGCTTCAGGCCTAACAGGTCCACAACAGACCTAATCTTCAGTGTCTGTATGTTAATGGAAAAATATTGGGGAAAAGGCAAAGATCTGTTTATGGTTTTCCTTGACACTGAGAAGGTATATGACAGCATTGCAAGAGAGAAGATATGGGAATGCCTGAGAAAAGGAATGTGCTAGAGGGACTAGTGAGGAAAGTTCGGATGCTGTATGAGAACTGTACCAGCCGTGCGCGACTGGGTGATGGACATTCATCCTGGTTCAAGACCGAAAGTGGAGTCCAGCAAGGCAGTGCACTATCCCCATTACTGTTTATCACCATCATGGATGACATAATGAAGAACATCAAGAAAACCTCTGGTGAACTAAATGCAAGGATCTTCGCTGATGATGTTATGATCTGGGGAGAAACTGAGGAACAAGTACAGTCGAGACTCAGAGAATGGAAGGTTAAGTTCCAGGAGTACAATCTCAAGATAAGCAAACTCAAAACAGTAGTGATGGCAATAAACAGAGAGGGACGACCAGCGAAATCATGCTAGGAAACCATCCACTGGAAAGTGTGGGAAGCTTTACATACTACGGCAGTGTAATATCTCGAGATGCACTAGCCTCAAAGGAGGTGGCAAACACAGCTCTCACTTTCACCAGCAAGTACGAACACTCCTCTGGGATCCCAAAGTACCAATAAATTGAAGCTGGCGATGTTCAGTCAGTACTTCATACCAATCTTAACCTATGGTATTGAAACCTACACCCTCACTAAGAAAGACTCATCAAGGTTGCAGGCATCTGAGATGAAGTTCCTTAGGTCCACAATTCAAAAAACAAAACTGGACAAGTTAAGGAATGATGTGGTTAGGAAGGAAGCTGGGATTGTTACATCATTGTTAGATTGGGTCAGCATGTCAAGACTGAGGTGGTTTGGGCACGTAATGGACGGAGCCAACAAGGACAGCTTATGTTAACTTGGAGAGACATGTGGCAGGAAGACCAAGAACGCACTGGATGGACATCGTAAAGATGGACATTGCACATCGGGGAACAACACTGGAGGACATCATTAACAACAGAACGTATCTCAATAAGACAGAATGGAAGAGGCTCGCCAACAGTACCCGGGAAATTGCACTGATGTTAGATTTGAATGTACTCATTGCCTTAATAAATACACTTGTTAATGTTAGTTAGGAGGTAAACATAACGTTTATATAGAAGCTTACTGAATTTCCATAAGTTAAAGATTACATTATTATGTAATGTAGTGAGTTAATATTTGAAGAATGAAATAATCAACGATATAACATAGAATTTAGGCATCTAATTTAATTAACTTCGAAGGAGACATTAAAATACGTAATGGAGCATACGGTGTGCCATGCAAGTGCTCGATGATCATCTATATCAATTAAACACTTAACTCAAACTCAAGAAGTACAAGTATTTAGAGGTGCAGTTTGCACCAAAATCTAGAGGGGAAATCCTTAATTTCTTAAAAAAGTGAGTATAAATATTTTATTTCAATGAAAATGCACTCTGTGCACATACATAATGTTTGTTATTCAGATGTGACCACGACTGATAAGAATGCCATACAGCTTATTCAACTAATATGCATTTAACGTGAGAAGGAGAATTCTTACCAACTGTAATGTGAAGGTTCTCACCATCTTGCCTTCACAACCAAAGTTGTTCACAAAATGTACCACCAAGAATCAATGAACTTCTTAAGTTTTCTGGGTTAGATCTGAAGAAATGTATTTTACCAGATATAAAACTGCAGGTGCCCAATCTAGGAATGTTTCCCTTGAGTTTAGGGGCACCAGCCATAGATAGAAACTTAACGGAAGACAATAAATTACTGTCGATGCCGTTCATGAAAAACTATGCATGTACGTTAAAACAGCAGTGTTTCTTTACTCTACACTGCATCACATAATCAGAGGAAATGAGGTACCTGAGTAGTGTCTGCTACACTTTTACCTGGAGGATGAACAGCTCGTTCTGTTTTCAAAACACCACATCCTGAACCTGCAACTTAAAGCCAAAAGCCCCTCTGACATAAAAAATGAATAATATAATGCTCCCCTGACGCATGTGTATGCATATTTACTAGCAGACGGACAGCAAGGATGTCATTAAATGTGCTCAAACATTCGGTGGTAAAGTAATCCTGCAGTGTGAGTATTTCCATCAATTTTGGTTTGGAAGGCTGTATCAGCCACTTCGCCCAGCTCACATTCTATGACTGTTGCCAGCTGTCTCAAGTGGCATGAATTCCATTTACTGAAACTTACTCAGAACACACACATTCTGAATTCCAACATAAAATCTCCATCATGGCTTTTAGAAGCAGAAGGAAGCAAGACTGGAACAATGAATAAGAAATCCTAAAAAAATCTACCAGCAAATACAAGGTCCATTTGTGCATTTGTTGCTGCTCAGGAAGTTAAAGAATGAAGAATTCTTTGGAGTCAACTATCATCTCCTTCGGAGTGTTTACATGGGGATGGGGCAGTCTACGAAAGTGTGGATGGTATTTTGAGTGATCACAGAGGAGGTCAATTTGTGTTTAGTGAAACATTTCTCAAGAATCTAACACCAACTGGATGCCTCATCATGATTAAAGGTGCCACATTCCTGCCACTAGGAAGCTTATTATTCTCCAAATGTGGGACAAGACATATAGAATTAGAACATAGGCAACTGTTGTAGATTCTATTACTACAGAAACTTTCCTCAAAATACTACTACAGTACTGTGTGTGTCCAAACATGTCGTGTTTCTCTATGGGGTCAGGTATGACGGGAGCTGAATCTTTGTTGCAATCTGATAGTCTCGTGAATCTTCGTAGCAAGTACTTACAACCTCATGGACTTCCTGACGTCAACCTCATCAGAGGAGTTACTAGATGAAATGAATGATGTGATATTTGATTGTGGAAGAGAGGGGGTGAAATCCGGTGTCTATGCTTGTCGAATAGCATCAAGGGGTCCGCTTAAGGCTGACCGATGAACAGAATCGTATGCCCTCACTTCATATGAATACTGCTGAGAGCTGTGGCAAACCCATCAGGGTGGGTTTCAAATGTGCGAGTCACCCAGCCCGGTGTGGATGTTAACAAAGACAAGGTCCCATTTTTGATAGAATCTGTCTCTTCTGGGGTGGGGATGGTAGAATAACACCCACGGTATCCCGTACCTGTAGTAAGAGAGCCCCAGGGGCTCTTAACTTGGTAGCGTGGGTTGGCGACCACGGGGGCCCTTAGCCAAGTCCTGGCAATTTCTCCACTTACTTGTGCCAGGCTCTTATCCTACCTCCCTTGTTCAACTCTTGTTCTTTTACGACCCTGATGGTGTTAGAGCACTCAAGGCCTAGGGAGTTTTTCATTTTCATGTCGTTCGTGGTCCTTGTCTTTCTTTCATTTTTCAAAGCATCGGACCCCTTCATTTTTTTTCCTCTGATGAGAGCTGTTAGAGGAAGTTTGCCTGGTTGTACTTCCTCTTAAAACAACAATCACCACCACCACCTGCCCTTCCTGTGCCACCTACGGTGCTAGAACCGCAGTGAGTTTTTGCCTACTAAGCAACTGCTGTTCATGCATATTACGATGTGACACAGTCAGCGCAACAAATCCTCTCAGCAGACTGGCGCCACTAACTCACCATCAGATAGCTCCTCAACTGTACTTACATAGGCTGAGGCACCTCGAACCGGCCCTCAAATCCAGGTAAAAGAAAAACAACCTAAATTCAGTGGGAATCAAATCCACGTCCTCTGGGTGAGAGGCTGACTCACTACTCTAATACGCAAATTCGGTTAAAACTAGTTTTCAGCCATGGGTAAGGTTTTTCACTATATGTTGGATCTCAAATTCAGAAAATGATAAATCATGTATTCAGAGAAATTTTTGCTACAAAATAATTTATCAGAACATTCCTAGGATGGAATACGAAATTTCAAACGTGGTTTGCTTCTTCCAAGGAATAAGAAAGCACAAGTGTTAGGATGAGAATTTTCTAACTTCATAGGAAAAGTTTATGTGACGTACTTCTTTTACAAGTTAATTTTCTAACCGTACATCACCTTGTGCTAGTCTCTGTTAATGTGTTTGAGAAAGAAGACTCATGGCTTTTCTCTCCGGTGCAGCTCGATCTGACGGCAGACTACGTGGCACTCAGTCGCCACGCTCATGTCAAGTGCAGAGCTGTGGGTTTTGAGGGTTTTGTAGACTTACCACGATGTATTCACAACGCCAGCTAAACTGCAACTGAGCACAACACAGTGCCATCTTATAACAGAGGATCGTACGATATAAACTTCCTCATGATCCACATTGACAAACACTCATATTAATAAGAAATTAAAATGAAGGTCAATACCATTTAATACAATGTCAAGTCACTTATACAATGGGACCAGTTTCGACTCCATCATGGGTCACCTTCAGCCATTGACTAAAACTGACAATATATAGTGCAAATACAATCAAATTAACACTTCAAAAATAACATGTACTCGTATTTTTGAATCATTGGTTGGTCCAAATTAAAACTTAAATACTGTTTACTTCAATATTGCATGAATTACATTGAAGTTCAAATGTTTAGCTTGACTATCACGTAGTGCACAAGCGGTGTTGGAGTCAGGTCAGCCAGCGCCACAACAGCCTGAGCCACTTAGCCCAGCAATTATTATTAATCCCTGATGGGAAAAAATTGAAATTTTATCATATTCATTTTTTACATAGTATTCCTCGCTTGGCTCCTTTAACTACGACCCGGATGACAAACATTTCTTTGGAGAACACTGAAGAGCTTCCCCGATCTCCAACTTAGAGGCAAATATTTGAGGACTTTAACTGCAAAACAGTGATTAAATGTGGTTTGAATGGTGTCAGAAAAATCTACAGTGTGCAATGAAGCTGGAATATGATGTTGCGTGATAGTGCAAGTGCTGGGTCGTGTTTTTAATAATCTTAATGAGGTTTGGTTGCTGTTTGAATGTAACTGTGGGGCTTTTGAAGATCATGGGTGTGGGGCAATGATGACAGAAGAATGACTGCTTGTTTTAAAATGTGGTCTGAAGGGTCTGGTTGTAGGAGACATGGGCTGTCTGTTTCCCCCATACGGCAAGGAGTAAAATGTGGCAAAAAGCATGATTCACGAGCAAAGCATGGCGGTGTGTAAACATCTCGCATCCTATTTGTCTTTCCTGAGGTGAACAGTTGTTGCACGTGGCCAACCTGAATGTCCCATCACATGGAAGATGCGGTTTATCCACATCACAAGCCGATGAACGTGAAGCACAAACACACAAGTTACACATATGCACAGAGAGAATTAAAAAAAATATGTCAACATTTTTCTACATAAATTAACACAACACTGAGCATTCCCCTAGTCAGGGCAAGCAATGATAAGACAGAGGCTTTTCATCTCATCCACTTATACCTGAGATGACCTTCAAGATTACACTGCTGCTGTTGTGATTTTATCACGTTCATAGAGTTCAGTGCCAGAACAAGTTTCCTTCTGCCCACAAACCACCTCCTAACTTGAATCATCACCAATGCTGACTACTACAGATCCTGTGGCTGTCACCACAATATCAAGTCTGATCATCACCATCGGAGCCTGATTCAATGCCCTTTTGGAGCAAAGTGCTCTCCCATCTTGGGCTTCCTACATCTATCACTCTGCTACTGCCTTCATCTATTTCCGGGGATCAACCCAGCAATATTCTTTCCATCCTTTGCTGACAGACAAGAAGTTGGTTGACCGCATCCCACCAAGGGCAGAACACTTCTCTACTGATAATCATTCTTGAGAATGAAGCAAAGGCTGCTCTCAAAGAATGGAGAAACAATAAAATACATCTCAAATGCTGAAGTTTTCTGCCCATACTTCACTGAGGAGCTCTTATGCATTAGTAAACCTATCAACATAAAGCTACTGTTCAAATTCTACCAAACGGAGCTGAGCTCCACCGTTTGAGTTGCTCACGTAATCCTCTTCTTCAGCCCCACACTTCTAGAGAGCTATGTAAATTTCCTTAAATTGGTGATGAAAGTCTGGACAGTGGTCTAGCCACTTGACTAACAACAAGAAAGGCATCCAGTTGAGCAAAGGTTTGACTGCATTTAATATTTTCAATGAGTGTTTGTTGGTAATAATAAGGCACTCTACTAGTGAATGTCATAAAAAATACTCATGGATGAACTCTGTGTGCAAGGTGGTATTATAGTGTAAGCATTCCATTTTTGTTTCATATTACGTGAAGATCGACGGAAAACACGCAAAATAAAATTGTCCGTCACTGGGCATATCTTTTCTTAGAGTAAGATGAGAACCTCAGCTGCGTATTCAACACAGTAGATAGTTTGCCTTCTACCCCTGTAACTGCACCAGAAGAGGAATCTAAACTTGAACGCTTCTTCTCATTTTTATCAGGTATGTTGTTTACATATTCCCTCCTGTACATCTAGTTCCAGAATTTCATTTCAGTCAGTTGAAAGACTAATTACAACTTATAGCTGTAAAAAGACACAGTAATAAAGAAAGAACACCCTCCAATGTGTATGTATGTTGAGTAAACTTGTCAATGATTGAGAACTGATGAGTTATGAACATCGTCCACTGTAATCTTGGTAACTTTGAGAATGTTCAGTACTTGGCTTGGACTGAAGCCAGTTTGCTTGCTCCGATCGTAGTTTGCTATAGTGTAATAGAATGTAAATGCATGGAATGATTTTTGAGGAAATAAAAGTGCAAAAATGAATTAAAGAGAATCTTGTATGACATTATTTTTAGTGATAAATAATAACCTACTAAAACGTCTCAAGTGGCGAGTAAACTGCCTACATTGATAGAATTTAGTACAGATAAGATTTAGTACATTGCACAAGTAGAAATAGCAAGGATTTTTTCAAATGTGTGATTGTTGAGGTTCGTTTGGTTGCCTTTTTTGGTGATGTCAATTTCTATAGCTTCTTTAATGATTTTCTTTTATTTTAGATTTTAGATGTTAATGTCTGTGAAATGGTGTGAACTGTTGTTATACATGTTCTCTGAAGGCTGAGTGCCGTTTTCATCTCGCTGCATTTCTGTGTTCTTGGTATCTGTTTTGTTTTGATCTTTATATGTGGCATTGCAGTTCGGTTCTTGACATTTGAGTTCATAAACTCTTTTTTGTTTAGTTGCATTTGCTGATGTGTCACTGCAGAGTGTTGTTCATTGTGAAGGCCATTTTTTTTCTCATTTATTGAAAATATTAGCTATTTTGTACGTTATCTTGTACATCGAGTTGAAGACAATCAATGTGTGGTTTTTCTATATTTTTTAATAATCGATCCACTGTCAGGAAGGTGGTTGTTTTCTTTCGCAATTTGTTTTGTTGTTTGTATTTTGGTATTGGTGATTGTTTTTTTTTCATGACTGTTCTTTACACATTGTACACCGTACGAGCTGTGTCATTTATCGCCTGCACGGCACACGTTCTCTCGATTTTCATCGTTGATATATGAAACAAACGTACTTTGTGCCTTTATCGCACAGCATTATAAGATTTGGTTCATACAGTTCTCGATGGTAGCAAGCTACAGCTCTACAAAGTTGTGTCGACTGAACAGACTTAACAGATCCCGCATAATATTTATGTAGATGTATCTCTTGTGCAAACAATTCTGAACGGCCTAAAAACTAAATAAACTCAATATCAGCCACACTGTATTAGTTAAGGGTATACAGTATATTGAAGTTTTTAAATAAGAAAAACTTGCTAATTTCAATCCAGAATTTCCACAGTAAGGATCTAATTAATTGTAGTACAGTTTTTACAGATATGAAGTAGAAAGTATGGACACAAACATACAGAAATAAATAAATACTTAAGTTAAAAACCAGTATTTAATTTTAAAATCCAAATTTAGTGAAAAATGGCCAGCCAATGCATTAAAATGTATGAAAGTGAGTAAGACCTCAATGTGTTAAAGGAGCCTAACATCCAGGTCATCAATCCTTTTGGTATTGAAATCTGCTTTGCTCATTGGCATAGAAATTGCTCTGTGCTTCACTGCATTTTACAAAGTAACAAACACTCACAACTTTATGCAATGTAAACAAATTTGTAAGTACGTAGGCAAGTTAATAAGAATCTGCAATTTTGCACGAACTATCTTTAGGTTAGTTCTGTGGCGTTGTGTGCTCGCCAGCCGCTAGATGGCACCGTTGTCTATGTCTATGGCAGGTTTCGGCGTTATAAGAGCAGTACAGCTTGTGCTGTTGCGACGTAATATGGACGCACCACTCTCTGTTTGCACCAAGGAAGAACAGCATTCTGTAATCTGTTTCTTGTGGTCTGAGGGTGTACCAGGAGCGGAAATTCATAGAAGACTATCATCACAGTACAGGGACAATGTTTTGCCGCAGCAAAGTGTTTACCAGTGGATCGAACAGTTCAAAAGTGGTTGCATGAGCGTGAAGCATCAGGAAAGATCCGGGCGTCCATCTGCAGCCATAACTGATACCAATATTGAACAAGTGCGTGATATGATCCTGAATAACAGAGGAGTGAGTGTTGATGATGCGGCAAACCATATGCACATCAGCCATGGTTCTGCATATGAAATCATGCACAACAGGCTTAACTTTCACAAAGTCTGTTCGAGATGGGTCCCAAAACAACTCAATGAAGAACAGAAGCACAATCGTGTGAGATTCTGTCAGCACCTACTGGACCGTCATGCTAACGAAGGTGAAACGTTCCTGAAACGGATCATCACTGGAGATGAAACATGGGTTCACACTACGAACCACAGAGCAAAAGTCAGAGCATGGAATGGAAGCATCCCAGATCCCCAGTCGAAAAGAAATTCAAAAGTCAACCTTCTGCAGTAAAAGTGATGCTCATAGTGTTTTGGGACTCTCAAGGGCCAATCCTAGATTATTACCAGGAAAAGGGGGAAACAGTGAACAGTAAACATTACAGTGATATGCTGGTAAACAAGCCGAAACCTGCAATTTGCAACAAACGCAGAGGTCGATTGTCGGAAGGAGTTCTTTTGTTGCATGACAATGCGCGTCCACACACCGCCGTCCACACCGCTCAAACTCATCAGATGCTGCATTTCGAGGTGTTGGAGCATCCTGCATGCAGTCTCGATCTCACCCCGTTGGCTTACCATCCGTTTGGGCCACTTAAAAATGCTCTAAGAGGCCGTCGATTCAGCTCCGATCAACAGGTGAAAGAAGCGGTGCATACGTGGCTTGCTGCGCAACCAAAAAACCCTTTTTTACAGAGGATATCAGAAAGCTTGTGAAACGGTGGACCGTGTGCACTGAAAAGGAGGGTGACTGTTAAAAAAATGATACCAACAAAAAGTGTCTCCTCTCTTTGTAATAAATTACAAATATTGATTGCGGATAGGTATGTTGTAGTGTTGCAATTAGTGATTTGACAAAATGAAAAGCTTTTAAGTTGTAGTTACTGGGATGACACTGAAAAAAACCTACTGTTGGCAACACTGACACCAATAAGCAGCAGCAGCAGCAATGTAACCTTGAGGTCCGTTAGATCGTCACACAGCACAACCAATAATACTAAAGCAGAAACAACATTCGTTACTATCATAAACATTTCACCAACACATATATATTTTATTGCATGATAACATTCACCAGGATGATAATAATAATGTCTTACGAAGGCAGGGTCTACAGAGTGTTGTGCACATAGTCCAGGCAAGGACAAGGCTCCGTCAGGCTTCTCCAGTTGTTTAACACAAAGTTACCCATATAAACACAAAAATGAGAACACTTTGCTGATTTACGGTATCCATCGCCAGAAATTTAATGTCGTGATTAGATCCAGTAAATCATGCACGGGCCTGGTACACTCGTGAGACGGGCGAGGTGCTCAAGCTGTTGTTCACGTGCAGTCTCTTATTTCTCTCAACAGTTTGTACGTCCAAAACATTTTGATTTACGAACATACTTGAGGTGATCAGCGATAGCACTAGTTTCTCAAAACTGTCATCGATTAAAAGGGAAGTGCTCTTCCGTAGATGGTGTGGAGAAAATGACAATTATAAGGCTAATTCTAATCTTCAATTTGTTGATAGAGGAGGGATACTGCTGAAATGTGTTGATGAAAAGCGCAGTCTATCGTGTGGCTCTTGCCAGGTTTACCTGCATGGGTACACGATCAGTGCCTATTTAGAAATTCTCCGGGCTGGTTTTAACTGTGGGCATTTTAGTACTTCAACTTTCAAACATCAATTGTAAGCTGTCATACAAGCCCACCATTCAGAGCAGTGTTCTCGTAGCACAGTGGTCAAGGCGTTCACTCTGTAATCTGTGGGTTCGAGTTGCCATCAGATTATTTCTTTGTTTAATTTAATTTTAACGCAAAAACTGAAAATTTCCATTATGTGAACATCATCCCTTCAACTGTGACACACCAATTAACTAGAGTAACATTTAATGTAGTACTGATAACAAATTACGTTTTTTTTAAGAACTGCAAAAGAAGGAAATACAGAGAAGTAAAAGGAGAATACATGGAATGTTCTATGACTTCACAGAGCAACTGAACACTGTCTCATATGACAGCTTATTGCTGGTGTTTGAAAACTGAAACACTAAAATCTCAACAATCAAAGCCCGTTTGAGAGATTTTCTGATTAACACAACAAAATCAGTGCATGTCACAGTACAGACTCCCCTCATGAGGAAAGTAATGTAAATATATTATGAATGAATAATAAAGTTACTATTTGCAGTACAGAGTCCAACAAGAATCAGGGTCATGTTACTGCTTTTGAATGGCAATTCAACAAAAATCCTACTAAATTGTCCAAAATTATTTCAATTACGCAGTATACACAGTCCTGTTTAGTTTTTCACATTAACGTATGAATAAATCTTAACTTCTCGAAAAATTAATTACAGATTAAGGTGCAAGGCTTTGTCTGCCCTGTGTTACTCCATGGCATGAAGACCAAGAATAAAAGCTTCAATAATAAAAAAACAGAAGCCTTTGAGATGTCGTCTACTGCAAGTTCCCTGGACTGTTCGACTATGGAACAATGATGGCTTGAAATGAACGATCAAACAGAATTAATCCAGACTGGAGAAGAAAAAGAAGATTATGATATTTGATGTGATAAGTAACTCGTATTCCCCTATATTTTATTCCCTACTGTGAAACTCAAATGGGATGTTATGATAATTGCTCAAAATTGTATGTGGAGTAAATACGGTAATTGAACATGTCTTATGTTAACCCCTTCCCAGCGTCATCCAAGTTCGTGTGTTTATTACAGATTACGTCAACCGCTTATAAGCGTTGGAAGTTTATATATACTTCTGACATCTATTGCCTTTATTTTGCAACAAAGTACTACATTTTATTTCCATGGAATATCGTATTCCTTTTAGAATTCATGTTGCCGTGCACACATATTTTCCGTGTGGTCAGGAGTCGAAGCAATACGGCTTTCCGCGTTAAACCTGCGAGAGTAAACAAACAAGTAATTTAGCAAACAGTGATACTGAGCGAATGCTCTTGCTTTGCAATGAAAGTAAAGACAAAAGTGACAATTATTCTTCCAAATCGAGTGATAAATTCCACGATGACGGACATGATTGTGAAGAAATTGAAGACGTTCAGACTGACTGGGTTACGTTTGGAGGGCCATGCAACAGATTTGATTTTACTGGCAATTTCATGCTAATTTTGGGGATAATCCCGAACCATTGACAATATTTGAACATTTTCTTAGTGAAGAAAAATTATCTGGAGTAATTTTTTTTTAAATACACAATGCGTGGAAAATTAATGCTCGGGTAAGGGGTTAACAGTTTTTTAAATGTATATGCTTATTCCTAATAATGGAAGGAAAGAAGTCGCAAGTGACTGCACTGAAACAGGCCTAAGAATATGGAGACTGCACTATGTCACATCTCTCGCTCGACCTGGCTGGATCAGCCTGGGTAAGAAGCCCAGTCCTAAACACACCGTGGATCAGTCGCAGCGTCACACGGAGTACAGGTAGTTTTCCAGCTTGGTCTTGGAGGGCGGCCGCGTGAAAGGCGAGAACCAGGCCAGGGAGAAGCGCCCGAACACCGCCTGGATGCTCTTCCAGCGGGACTTCTTCACCCACCTCGCCTCCTCCTTCTTCAGTTGCTCGATGCCCTGGAAAACGTCATTACACATCTCATTACATTGAACTTCAACTTAAACGAAATCACAGATAAAACATTCTTTTCAACACAGCCATACCCATTCTAAAAGACACATATTTAAAAAGAATCAGCAAACACAAACCCACACACATCCCACTCCACACCACCCCTCCACAAGCTGCTTCCCCCTCCCCACCACCTCTCTTTCTTAATGATACGACAGCCACAAGACGTACATGCAACAACGTGCAACACGTTCCCAACTATGCTCGAGGACATATCCAGCTCACACGTAAGTAACAAACACACACACCATGTACACAACCTATTTAACAGGCACTCTCTATCAGTTACTGTAGTACCTACCTTCCTTTTCTTCTTTCTCAGATTTTTTAAATTTACCTGAGGGAAAGCAAGTATTAAAACGGGGAGCACGCACAACTTGCTTTCATTGATTTCAATATGTCGCACACAGCAACGTAAACCTCAACAAGGAAGTCTAATATAAACTAGCATGCTTTTCAGCATTGATATACGAGGACGGTTTGAAAAGTTCTCGGAATCACTGCTAGATGTCAGTGCTAGAGCAATGAGGTTCCCGTGCAATAATCACACATCCTTTGTGAGTGAACACGTGGTGCGTCAGTGCTCTAGCTGCAGGAGTGTGGTAGTGAAGACTCTTTGTTGTTGTTCCCGCGTAGTGATTTGTGACAATGGAAAAAACTGAGATTCGAGCAGTGATTAAATACTTTGTAAAGAAAGGTATGTAAGCAAAGGAAATTCATGCCGACTTTCAGAACACACTGGGGGACCCTGCTCCTTCATTTTCAACTGTTGCCAAGTGGACCAGGCGAGTTTAAATTTGGTTGGGAGAGCTTGGATGATGATCCGTGTAGTGGACGGCCAAAAAGTGTTACAACCCCAGAATTTATCGCAAAAATGCATAAAATGGTCATGGAGGATCGTCGACTGAAAGTGCAGGAGATTGCTGAAGCTGTAGGGATGTCTTCTGAACAGGTATATTATATTTTAACCGAAGAATTGGGTATGAAAAAATTACCCGCAAGATGGGTGCTGCGGCTCTTGACATTGGATAATAAACGCACCAGATTGGAAATGTCCGAACAAAATCTGGCCCGTTTTCAGTGCAACCAACAAGATTTCTTGCGCCGGTTTGTGACTACAGATGAAACTTGGGTCCACTACTATACCCCAGAGACAAAACAGCAGTCAAAGCAGTGGAAACATGCTGATTCACCACCACCCAAAGAAAGCAAAGGCAGTGCGTTCAGCCGGAAAGGTCATGGCCTGTTTTCTGGGATGCAAAAGGCATTCTGCTGATAGATTATCTTCCTACTGGCCAAACAATTACAGGGCAATACTATGCAAACCTCCTAGACCAACCACAGGAAAAGATACGCGAAACAAAGCCTGGTTTGGCAAGGAAAAAGGTCATCTTTCATCAGGACAACACTCCGCTGCATACAAGTGTTATTGCCATGGCAAAACTTCATGAACTGGGGTACGAATTGTTGCCACATCCACCTTATTCACCTGATTTGGCACCATCAGACTTTCATCTATTCCCCAAGTTGAAAATTTTCCTCGGTGGACGGAGATTTTCTACAAGGGAAAAACTGGCAGCCGAATTGGAGAGGTATTTTGCAGGTCTGGAGGAATCTCATTTTCGAGATGGGATCAAGGCATTGGAACATCGCTGGACCAAATGCATTAGTCTACAGGGAGACTATAAAAGCAGTTCCACTGAAGTAAGATACTTAATTCTAGTACATTCCGAGAACTTTTCAAACCACCTACGTAGACTAAGAATGAGCTACGTATCTGTAAACAGGTTATTAAACCTCTTATTCTAATGAATATGACGTCCCCGCATATTTGCTGCCCAACAACACACTTTGAATCATATCATAAAATCGTTGGACATAGTGTTGGCATTTAACATTAGATACCCGAGCCTGACACCAGAATGTCAGTGATTCTTCATAAACTCTAACAATTGTATCCAATTTCAACCTCAGCAAATATAATTTTTGAAATATGCAGAATTCAGGGGCCAGGGAAAAAGCCCTCTAACTCCCAAAACTGTACCATATGTATATATCTTAACCTTAAGTACTTTTAGAATAGTGGCATTCGTGTTTAATTTTAATAGTATTTATTCTGTACAGTTGCTATTACGCAGGTTCTTCAACAGCTGAAGATGACCTATTTACAGGTCGAAACCGGCACTGTCCTTTTATGTAAATAATATTGACACTATGTAAAACAAAGTATTGATAAGGTGGAGAACTCATCCTTCATACCTGTGTGCTTGAACTATCAATACGGACTATGAAGTATCCTTGACCCTTCGTACAATTCTCTTTCATAGTATAGCCTCCCCCAAACCATGCCTATCTCCCTATAATTACCCAATCCCAACCCTGACTCGTTGGCTGAATGGTCAGTGTGGTGGTCTTCGGTTCAGAGGGTCCCGGGTTCGATTCCCGGCCGGGTCAGGGATTTTTAACCTTCATTGGTTAATTCCAGTGGCTCGGGGGCTGGGTGTTTGCGCTGTCCCCAACATCTCTGCAACTCACACACCACACATAACACTATCCTCCACCACAATAACACGCAGTTACCTACACATGGTAGATGCCGCCCACCCTCATCTGGAGGGTCTGCCTTACAAGGGCTACACTAGGCTAGAAATAGCCACACGAAATTATTATTAACCTGTCTAAGATACTTTTAACCTTACCTAACCAATAATCTTCAAACATATTGTCCCTTTGGTGTTGGAATGCCCTCTGCAGGAGCAGAACACATAATTCTCTTCAAAATGTCCACTTGAATATTCTCATCACATATTGTGCACCACAATTTGGTGTACAGTCCGATTACAATTTTACTAAACTTACTATTTGGTTCAGCATTTCACTTGCCTCCTCTACTCCACATATAACATTCTGCTCTTTACTGCAGCTTGAAATACCAATTTTTGGATTTTATAGTCTATATTAGGGAACTTATTTTGTAAAATCTTCATTAATGAATGTGCTATCAGCCCTTTCCATTTGGCTTGTCTTATTTGGTGAGTCCGTTTCTCATTGCTACTTATACATATTCCTAAGTACTCTACTTTGTTAGTTATCTCCATTTTCTCTTCCTTTATCGTCCATTGCTCGTTTGCCACTCTTTTTACATATCAACATCTTTGTCTTACCAATGTTAATTTTCAATGTTGCTAGGGAAACGTGGACAGCAGATGAGTATAGTTCGTTTTGCAAAATACTGTATAAGTAGAGGTATTATTATTCACTTAAGCGTATCCACATGTAAAAAGAAGAAAAAAATCACTTCCTTCCCACTACGCTGTGTCTCAGTCTTGTGACTTTCTGCTGTCTTTATTAATTCCAAGACAGTGTAAAATAGGAATTCCTGGATTCTCTTTCCTTTCATTTGTAATTACATTGTTTGTTTCAGAATCCTCTCTTATTTGTCCATTTAAGACTCCTGTCTATTTTTATCACTCAATTTCTGCATTTTGAATTCTTTCTATACATCTTCTCACATGGCTGGATCAGGAGATTTTGGACGTATTGTTCCCAAGTTATTTATAATCCAACTCCACTTCCTTGCATAATTATGTTTCCCGGTATCAAAACTGGAGACAAGGAACTGGAAATAGTAGAACACTTGGAAAGTGAACGGACTGGATATGGAAATTAGTAGAAGGTTACAACTTTTACCACCAGGTATGGAGGTTAATATGGAATAAAGATGAACCAATGAAGGCTAAAGACATAATGTACAAGGGATATTATGCAGCAGAAACCTGGACAAGGACTTGGAGAGACGAGAGTAAGTACAGAAGACAAGGAGGGATGGAGTGAGAAATGAAGACATCCAAAAAGAGATAAATAACAAACTGGAACGGAACAGATTGAGGTCAAGCGGATGAAAGAAGAAAGACAGATGACAAGGAAGAGAGCACGAGGGATACCAAGATTACGACGGATGGACTTTGTGAAGAACAGCACAAGACAATGGAATCTGGACAGGAACACAGTGTTGCATGAGGAATGGTGAAGAGACAGGACGAAGTGGAGAGGAATCATATTTGCCTCCACCTGGTGTCAGCTGGAAAATGATCATGAATTATTTTTTCCAGGATATCATCTTTTCTAGTCATAATGCGACCACAGAATTGTAATATTTTGTTTCACATCATCATACACACTCTATTCCACTCTCACTTTCAGGATGACAGAAACATTTGTTCTTCTCGCCAAAACACTGCATCTCGAAGACAGTGAAGCAGTTTTTGTTTTTAGATTTCACTGTCCACTTTTCACAACCAGACAGAAAAGACAAGGGAATTGATTCCTTTCCTTATATTGACATTACTGGCCTGTTTTTCCCTGGCTGCACATCCCAGACGAATACATCTCCTGATTGCTTTCTCACAGTTACCGGAGTCATCTGCCACGGCCATACTCATTGGACTAAAGTAATTTACAGTCAAACCTCAATTTCTCGAACCTCTATTACTCCTCGAATTTCCAGTATCTCAAAGTAAATTAACTTTCCTGGCCATTTGTCCTATTCTTCACGTGTATTTATTTCTCTATTACTCAAAATTCTGTTACACAAATTTTTCAATTTCTCAAAGCAAACATTTCCTGCCTTGAAACAAAACATACTCTGTAACTCGAATTTTGTGCAACATTAACTGTGCAATATGGCATTTGTGGTTTGTGAGGAACAGTTAACAAGTAAAGAAAGGGTTACAATGGTGCTGGGAGCTAACATGACTGGAACCAAAAAACTAAACCTTCTAGTGATCGGAAAATCGACGAAGCCTTGCTGTTTCTCTGGTGTGCATTAATTAGCGGTCACGTATGAAAACAACCTCCAAAGTCGCGGATGACAAGCTCCATTTACGAATTTGGGCTGCGTGGTATTGACGAGAAGTTTCAACACGAAGGGAGGAAAGGTTAACAGTAACAAACAGAAGAGACTAAAGATTTTTTTTTCCAAAGGTGTAAACACAGGTATGTTTCTTGTTTCAATAGCTGTATCCTGTCTTCTAAAAAGTTACTATAATAAGTGTGATAATTAAAGTGATGCCATAAAATAGAGTTTGTTTGTATATTTTTAAATACTGTTGAAGAGAGTGTATTCAGTATAAGCCCTTAGATACATATGATTCTAATATGTGCTATACATGCTCAAAAATTGGTATTCTCTATTATCTCGACGTTTTGATAACTCGAAATAAAATTTAGCTCCTGAGGTGGTTCGAGATATCAAGGTTCCACTGTATATTCAAAATGCGGAGATTGGTCTTGTCTCTTCTTCCCACACTGACCTGTCATTATGTTTATCCTGTTCCTATCATCCTACACACTGCCCTGCTCCAATCCCTTTCCTTTACTATTAGAATACGCTGTGATAACTGCACACCTTTACAAACAGAACATGAATACAAAACGCACCGTCTCGTCATTCCATATGGCCTGGAGCTGCGTGAAGAGCATGACCGCAGTGAAGATGGCGAAGAGCAGCGCCTCGAACACCAGGAAAAGGAGGAGAACAACCGTAGCGGGCGGTGAGTACGCAGAGCACTCCTTCCACTCGTGGCGGACACACATCAAGAACTGGTTCACCGTCAGGAACAGTGAATGCACTGATATTACAGCAATATAAAACTAGAAACAAGAAACACAATAAAAGTCAAGTTACGTGTGTTGGCTTAAATAAGAAATTAGGTAAGGAACAAATTTTGAAAAAAAAAAAAGATCAGAAACCATCAAAACAGTATAAGCAAGAGAAATCATGTGCTGGAGTAATGCATCACTAATTTGAGCACTTTGGTCTATGGGGTCACGGAGAGTCGAAAGCGACTAAACGACTAACAACAACAACAACAACAACAAGTTGTTGACGATGAGCTTTCATTTTCGCAATGCGCTGTCTTTGAGTTGCAAGTTAAAGGGGAAATTTTTGCAGGTGGAATTCACCACAAACTTCACAGTGCATGTGGATAGGCGCAAGTAGCATTACGAGATGGGTGAAAAGTTTTGTAAGTTGGAAACACAAGAATTCAAAATCAGTCTGGCAGCAGCTAAAGCAAACTACCCCCTAGAGAATACAATATTATTAAAGCAGATAGCATTTTCACTGTGGAATTCCAGCAAAACTTACAGTTGGACAAAATGCAAGAGTACGACAGGAATGCAAGCGTACACTATCGAGAAGTCTGTTAGCACTGCTTCCAACATTATGGTCCAAAACCAAGTGACAAAGCTTGCAACGACACCATCAGCAATCACTGAAATAAAAAAGTAAACAGAGAGCAGTCTCCTAGTGGTACCACCTTACAAAATGCAGAGCAGTGCATTCTGGTTGAAATTCTTGTACTTGGAGAAACCATAAGTGTTTGCTGTTATGTTCAAACTATGTCATACAATACATAATAAATGCCCTGGAAAGTTCTGATCTGCATGCACCAAGGAGGAGCCACACCCTGCATGCAGCACAAAGGAAGTGATGTGAAGTCGAAATGGCAAAGGAAATAGAGAAAGTGTCCAGTGCCAGTCTTGTGTTGGTAGATTTACGGGCATGTAAAAAGAACTCCCGCGGGACAAAATTCTGGCACCCTGGCATTTCCAAAAACTGTACAAGTAGTTAGTGGGACGTAAAACCTATACCAATAATCAATTAACACAAAATAACATTTGTTATTTACTCACGTAGGGAACTTGAAATATTTGTCCTGAATGAGAAAATTCCTAACTCCAATTGGAGGTATAACACTTCACAACACACCTTACTTACTCTTTGATAATACAGACCCTGAACAATCTTCAATCACTCTTCTCTGCTGACTGCTTTGGTTCCCCATCCTCAAGTCCTCCGCCACGTCCAACACCTGATCCACGGTCTTCCCCTCTTACAGCGTCCTTCTGGTTCCCCATTGAAGACTTTCTTTACCGTATAGTTCTCTGTCTTTCTTTCTACATGTCCCAACCATCGCAGTCTACTACTATATCTGTTTTCTCCTTCTTGGTTCACACGGGCTTACTTCGGACCACGCTTGTTCAACCGTTGGTCTTTGCCCAGTATTGTCATATTTTCTGCTGGTGTAAACTCCTCTCTTTCATCTGTCCAGGAGCTACCTTTCTTCCAGGGTTTTTCCTGAAATCTGTGGACATCTTTCAGGGTATGTCGTACAGGCCGTCCATCTTGAAGATCTGATATTCCTAGTTTTTTCAATGTCCTCACTTTCTGTCAGCCAAATGGTACGAATCTTCTTGTTCTGCCACAAGATGAACAGGCAACTGGTCAGTCTTTTGGGAGGCAATCTTATTATATGGCCATAGAGAGCTCCTCTACTTTTCTCAGCACCATCAGAGAGCCTCTCTAATTGTGCTGCCTATGGAATTCTTCATCTTCCTGAGAATTCTCCTCTCTCTGACTTCCAGTTTCTCAATCAGACCTCTTGGGTTCAATAAAAGACACTTCAAGGTATACAGATGCGTAATGCTTCAGCAATCTGGTTTGTTATACAGCTCTCTGATTCGCCAGAGTGCACTTCACTGGTCCATACACCTTCCTAGGTATCTTCCTTTCCCATATAAAATTTCTTCATTCCTTCTTCAGATTCAGTAATCCTCCAGGATTACTCACTGTTCTTACATTCCATGTCGCAAAATACCAATTCATGTGCCGTTTCCGTTGCCAGGGTTGTTTCTCCATTACATCCGTTCGGTTTTGCCTGTCCTTTGGTTCCGCAACAAGTGCTTTTTTTTCTGGGGTAGAGTTGTTGACCCCATGCCCAACACCCAACCTGGAGGACCAGGGTACTGATCTTAGTCTGGCTCACTGCCTGTCCAGCTTGGGTGGCCCTACCAGGAGCCGTAGCTCTAAGGGTCATTTGAGCACGCAAGCCTCCAGAAACACCCAGTAATGCCGTACTGCCTGCGTGAAAGTGGCAGTACCTGCGAGAGATCACAACATGTCTGCTGTTGTTTGAGTCATTAGGCCATAGACTGGTTTGTTGCACCTCTCCACGCCACCCTATTCTGTGCTAACCTTTTCATTTCTACGTAACTGCTGCATCCTGTATCTGCTCTAACCTGCTTGTCATATTCGTACTTTGGTCTACCCCTACCGTTCTTACCGCCTAAATTTCCCTAAAACACCAACTGAACAAGTCCTAGGTGTTTTAACATGTGTCCTACTATTCCATCTCTTCTGGCCAAATTTAGTCAAATCAATTTCCTGTCACCAATTCGATTCAGTATCTCTTCATTCATGATTCGCTCCATCTATCTTACCTTCAGCATTCTTCTGTAACACCACATTTCAAAACCTTCTATTCTCTTTCTTTCTGAGCTAGTTATCATCGACGTTTCGCTTCTATACAATCCCATGCTCCAGATGAAAGTCTTCACAAACATCTTTCAAATTCCTGTATCAATGTTCGAAATGAGCAAATTTCTTTTCGCAAGAAAGGTCTTCTTTGCTTGTGCTAGTCTGCATTTTATGTCTTCCTTACTTCAATATTCTACTCTATTTAGTCTTCTGGCCAGCCCTTGTAATATTCATGTAGTCCTTTCTCGCTATCACAATGTTTACTCTAGGCAACAGGCAGTTTGTTAATGATCTCTGTAATAGAGCAACCAGCTCATGCATATTCAGGTAGCATTGTCATTCGAAAGCAGAGACAGCAAAAATAATTACTGTACATAGTGAAAAGCATTCACAATTAAACCATTTACTTTCTGTTGTGCATTTCATCTCTTATGTATACAACATTAGAACTTGTCATTCATCTGTTGCTAAGAGTGAAAAGACTTGGTGGAATTCATCATTCTCTAGTCAAGTGTCAGATATTCTCAGTCCACATCCAACAGATCTTTACACATATTGTAGGCTTTATCTCCCTGAGTGACTTCTTTGTTTGTCCAACCCTTGTCCCGTTTGTCTGCGGGGTCACGTACAAGGCGAGATGAATCTGACGTGGCGGGATTTTTATGACCGGATGCCCTTCCTGACGTCAACTTTATCAGAGGAGTTAATGAGATGAAATGAATGACTTCATATATCATAAAGGGAGATGGTGAAACCCGGTGCCGGCACGTAGCCTACTCCTGTCGAATAGCACCAAGGGGTCCGCTCAAGTCTTAACGTCTCCGTCCGACGGACGAATCACCATCGACAGCATCATATGCCCTCCCTCCATATGAGCAATGCAGAGAGCTTTGGAATTTAATCCAGGCTTTTGGCACGCAATCTAGTGATTAGAAATTGTATACCACCACCTCCCCTACCCTGCCGGCCAACATTCTGATGGGGAAATTCTTTTGACCAATGGGACTTGAACCAGCTAACCTAGGTGTCAGACCGTTTAGACTTCAACACTTTAACGATCATGGCCACCAGGTGGGCTATGTCCATGACTGACCACGAATGTTTAATTCTTAAAGAGAAATTGTTGTTTGAAATTTGAGGTTAATTAATGTGAGTGGCAAATGTTTATTTAAACTTTTCTTCAGGCCAACACAGCAGATCAATGTTGAACACAGACAAAATATTTCTAATAACAGTCTGGGAGAGGCATGCAATTTGTAAAGATTACAAACAAAAGTTTGGGAAGTGCTGGCTACCTCAGTGTGGCAGCCCTAAATGTCAAGGAACACTGCGTCTTCATTATGTTCATATAAGCTATGGAACCCAATGTAAAATTATTTTCTAAAATCTATAAACTAAAATAGGCTGCTCCTCAATTACAAATAGCTAAGATCACGTTTTAATGAATTTTTTTAATCAGAAATCACAGAGCATGTTGGTTTACTTTTTTTTTTTTTTTTTTTTTTTTTTTGCTAGGGGCTTTACGTCGCACCGACACAGATAGGTCTTATGGCGACGATGGGATAGGAAAGACCTAGGAGTTGGAAGGAAGCGGCCGTGGTCTTAATTAAGGTACAGCCCCAGCATTTGCCTGGTGTGAAAATGGGAAAACACGGAAAATGTTGGTTTACATCACAGATGAGCTCCCATTAGACATCTAGAAAAAAACTCCATTATTAACTCCCAGAACATGAAGGGAAAGCTCAAGTAGTACAATATAATTCCCAACAGATGGCAGAACATGCCAGAGACCGACCAGGTCCTCGAGAATGAACGCGAAAAATGAAAAAAATTTAGTTTTCGCACACCGCCTATAGACAGGCATAGCACTCAAGAGGTATGTATCAATTCCTCATACATCGACTCACCGTAAATAATACAAAATACTTCTGATTGTTCTCTCCAACACAGTTATTGACCCAGGGGCAGTGATGATCCATTTTTCTAATACATCTGCAAACAAGAAAAGACTGTCTAAGATGGAAGAAAGTTTACAACAAATGTTTTAAAGTGTAAAAAGCATCGGTTAGCCACCAAGACAACACCAAAAAACCCAGAAACTGAGGAATTCCAAAAGTTAATTTCTGTTTTTTAAATTAATCTGTAACTTGTTGTTTCAAAAAAAACTGAGACAATGCTATTATGCAAAAGGCAAAACATCACAAATCAGACCTCAAACCAATGAACACCGGTACAACAATAAATGTTGTCGGTATGAACAGATTAAGTACATGTTATTTTTCAGCAGAATGACAGTACAATTTCAAGAGGTGGAAGCAATGAGAGGAGGAGGAGACAAGCTCGATGAACGAAGCTGTAAACTAGTTCCAGCAGTGAAGACTGAGCACTGAAAGACATTCCAGTCTGCAATGAATAAGTATGCATATTGAGCACAAATTTCACTTTTCTTAATCTTAAAAATCCCAATAAAATTGACTTTGTTTTTGCAATGAAAATCCAGCTTTTATAACCCAGGAATCATCAATAAAAGTCTGGTGCTAAATTAATTTTTGAAAGCAGAAAGAAGACTGAAAAATGCAGATCATACAGAATTATGTCTGAGAGCAGACTTGTGCTCTAACAGAACGAAGAGCATCCAGACTCCTAAAACATGAGGATACCTGTTAGTCTTTTAACCCATTCACTGTTGCCCAATAGGCGAAGCAGTTTAATTGGAACTATATTTTGTATCTTGAGTCATTTTTATGAAACTAAAACTACGATTGTGAACCTTTTTCTACATACTTAGAAGGTTACATGCTATTCACGGGGTGATGATCTAAATGTTAAGCCCCTTTAATCATCAATATTACATCAATATTTGAGGTATTATAGTTTTACATTAGAAGTTTTTTTCTTGTTTTTTTTTTTTTTTTTTTTTTTAGGTTACATGCAAGAAAATGCAATTTTAGATAAAAATTTGTGTTCGGATCGTACAATCTACGCGGCCAGATATTTCCATTTTACTTACAAAAGAAACCTATATAGATTTTAATGTCAGCAATAGCATTTCCTCTTGCTGCAAGTTATGAGTCCAGGCAGATGCTTATCTTGTAATATAGCACATACTGTACACACCTATAAATAGCTCATGATATGCTGTGAATATACAGGTCAGATTGCTAACACTTCTTAAGTATGGCTTCAAAAAGTCAACGCGAGTCGAGTAGTTTGTGATGTTAGTGCTGTGGTGAAGAAGGTGTACAGCGACCCGGGAAGTAAATTGTTTGAGAACAGGAGTTGGATGGAATGGCGTGCTGTATGGTTGAGTGAGTGAAAACTGAACTGGAAAACTCAAACAAGAGTGTAGTAGTTTTAACGAGTCTGATAACAATATAGAGTAAGTACAAGCTCTCTTACATGACGATATGCATTACCTCTGACAAACAGAGCAATGGTGAGCACGTTCGGGCTTTATACTACAACATTTGGGGCACTTGAATATCACCTGCCCTTCACGGAACCCCATCTGCTGGATCATCTCCTTTGTCGCATTCCCTTTGGGTACGGCACCCTATAAAAGAAACAAACTATATATGACATTTTCTGATCCCTGGAATAGTCAACTCCACAAAATGAGGAGCAAGCATCAGTCACCTTCATCAATATAATAAAAAAGGTCACAGTCCGAATATAAGAAAAATATGGTAAGTGAAATAAAGTGTGAACCAAACATATACAGAAAAACACAGGATAAACACAATGGCAGGTCGTTGTGGAAAAGGATAGGGACAACCTACACATCTTCCATACATGTACTCTCTCATCATGAATCCCAGTTCTTGTGCATCCATTAATTCTCAGTCCCTCGCTTCATCAGCAGGGCAGATATCTATGCTCACCTTCAGTCTTCAAATGCAATGAGAAGAAGGCTTCCACCTAATCAATACTTATTATTAAATTAAAATCAGGACCGGTTTTGACCTTTCTAGGTCATTATCAGCTGGTGACACAATCACATATAATACATCATGCAATACAAACATTACCAAATCCAACAAGGAATGTCATATAACGACAAAATGTCAAATGGTTCATGAATGGGGACAATCATCGGATTAAAACTTAGTATATATTGTCTTAACATAAGTGACATACATAAAAACATATCTATAAAATTTAAATTGTTCACAGGCATAAGATATCAAGTTTGGTGCTAGTTTTTATAAAATATATATGATATCACAGAAGGCGTGTGTATTAATCACAATTTGTTGTCTTGTGGAATGTTGTGGGTTGCACTTCCTGCTCCATGTGCCTTATATACTGTAATTAAATCTTTTCCAATATTATCTTGTAATATGCATAAAACACGTTGTAAAAATACGTTCTAAGAATACAGATTGTTCATAAACGTGAGTTACTTGATTTTAGGTCCTATCTTTATAAGATAAGTAAAATAACCCAGGAAGAGCGCATGTGTTGGTCACAGTTTATTGGACTTATGGGTTGCTCTTCTTATGTCCTGGGTCTTCAGGTTTGATAGGATCTTGAGCCCGATATTAATGCCTTAACTTCTAACACTGAGTAGCTCTGTTCTTGGGGTCTTAATGAATAAGCATTTTTATGCACAATTGGAGTTGACTGTTGGAGTAAATTGTGTTAAAAGATCAATGACCTGCATTGAAGGTATGAGTTACACTTAAAACCAGGTTCTCAAGTGTGAGTCTTGGGTCACATATATATTGCATTGCATTTGTATACAATATCAATACGGAATAAACTTATAGATTAGGGATGTGGGAAGTGTGGGATGTAGGACAGTCAGCTGTTCTGAAACATTAGGAGCTTGAGGTGGAGTGCCGGCACACGACACACAGAACTATAACTGCGCGGAAGAGATAACCTCGTGAGGCAAGATGGCATGCACTGCATCAGTGGGAAAGTGCCAGTACCAGATGTGCTGTGTGTAGTTACGGTCAGCGTAAAGCCGAACAGAATGTGAAAGAACAGTCGGAACACAGAAATTCGTTTCCGATAATCACATTTAAAGGCTTCTTTTAAGTTAAGATATTGCAGTCAATATGAAATACTCATATCATAGTTACAGCGACAATACAAGTGTTTAAAAGTAACTATTCCAAGGATATTTTCACCAACTGAAATGCATCGGCCTGTATTGTGAACAATTAGGACCAGGATAAAGGTACACGACATGTGAAAAATCATTACATAAAATTAACTTCATGGTCCGCATTGCACTTTAACAGATTCACAAGTAGGCATTATTTTTTTTTTCCACCTTGTCGATACATTTGTTCCTTATGGCAACTTATTGGTTAAAAGTGGTACATATTTATACGAAACAACTCAGTGTTAAGAAGTTAAGGCATTAATATCGGGCACACGATCCTATCAAACCTGAAGATCCAGGAAATAAGAAGAGCAACCTATAAGTCCAATAAACTGTGACCAACACATGCGCTCTTCCTGGGTTATTTTACTTATCTTATAAAGTAACTCACGTTTATGAACAATCCGTATTCTTATACGAAACATGTACCACTTTTAACCAATAAGTTGCCATAAGCAACAAATGTATCGACAAGGTGGATAAAAAATGCTTAGTTGTGAATGTGAAAAATCAGTTGGAACTCTCAAATATGCACCCAAAAAGATCATGTTTAAATGCTGCTTTTAGGATAAGAACATTATCATTCATTTTGAAATACACCTGTCATAATTATACAAGATGTGTTCACAAATATCACAAACAAAACTCTGGTGCGACATTCTGCAAAGTTTACAGTATTTTGTACGGTATACAAAACGTTAATAGGCTTCAATGGAAACACTCTTACAGAACACATTAAATGTACTGCATTGAAGGCCAGTGGCTGGTGAAATGGGACTCACAGAACACTTCCAGTACGTAGAGGCCACAGTCAGCTAGTAGGCGAGTCACTGCCTCGGTCTTGCTTGAGAATGTTTCGAAACAACTGACACTCCGTGTTCCGGAACATAACAGTGTACCAAAACAGGGATACAGTGCCCAACCCTAGTGGGATGAGAAGACAGCTGGATAGCCGCAGGACAAGGAAAGAGGCAAAAGATAAAGATGAATAAACAAATAAAAATACACAAACTCAACTCTTTTCAACATTAGTCACCATATGAAGTATTAGCTGAGAGCACTTCACTGCAGCAGCTAAAGCTCGAACACCTTTGTGTCCCACTTAGTGATTTAATTCACTAAACCTGGTCATATACTTACTGGGTCTGTGAACATGGTCCTCAAGTGCGAGGCAAATGCAAGGAATGTACACGTCTGGAATATGAACATGTTGATGGTGCTGTAGACAGGGTATGGGCTGGGCAGCAACATCACGACCATCACCACAAACTCGGCGTACAGGATGAGGAGCCATGTCAGGATGGCACAGATGATGCCACAGATATCCTGAAAAACAAGTAACATTCTCAGATCTACCACAATAACATCTGCATCCAGTGTTTTGTAATCGTCGAATGATGCAAGTGTCAAAATCATATTGCAATGAAAAGCGTTGCTTTTTTGACAGCCTTCAAACATCTTTGATATCTTTAAGAAGCATAGCATCACGAGAATGTTCTTCTATTGAAGAATCAAATGCTTCGGTGAAACAAGGAGTATGTCTAAACGCCTTCATCCGCTAAGAACTCACCAAAATCACAAGCAAAAACAAAAGGGAAGAGGGATGAACATCCAAGGTCGTAAGTGGTCCGAGAGCACTTTGTCGCAGAACTGGGCACTTGCTAATTACACAATCAAAGGCCAGTCAGACACTCAGCCTTACTGAAGCGGAACTTGCAAACCGATCACTGGAACATTTTCCTTACCGATGAGAAAGTTTGCACAACTGAAGGACACTTTAGCTGTGAAAATTATCATGACTATGAACCAGATGAAGTCACAACTCTGGAAATCTAGAGAGCTCATCATCTGGCATCAGTGATAAGGAGTTTCTTATCATAGAGATTTGGACATTCATTTCTGTAAAAAGCAAACCCAGTGCGAGGTTCTATTGTTCACACAAGTCCAAGACAAAGTTCCGTTGATGATTGGCCGGGCTCAGTCGAGATGTCAACCCTTTGGATTACAAACTGTGGTCAGTCACTAAAAAGAGACAGCCTAGAAAGAACCTTGAAGTCTGCTGTACCTAATGTCCCACGAACACTGCACGGCCAGGATAATTAAAATCCTGTGTTCAAGAAAAAACGGTCGACGTTTTGGATAGTATACGTAAAATTATTTGAATAAATGCATGCTTTTTTCATACCTATAAATTGTACTGTATTTCTCTTTTCCAATCTGTTCTTCATGTACTGTTACTGTAAAAGTATTTATGGCCAAACTAGGTACAAAAGTGGTGACAGTAAAAAAGGCAGCAGGGATTACTTGATTTCTAAACTACAATACAGTGAGTTTCTATCATCGCCCAGCTTATCTGCCTCCTGCCGACTCATCACTTCCCGTTCCACAACGCAGCGACAGCACAGGAAAGCCCGCATTTCGCAGTTCAGGTCTGTTCTTAAAACATGTATTAACTTTTGATCTGTAACTCCAACCGTTCTCGAGTTGTGAAGTGTTACTTCGGGGTATAATTCTCACAATGCCTCCACATGTGTACACGGTAGAGGAAAGGGTATTTATGTACAATAACTATGTGAAAACAGTCTTGCAGGGAAGTCGTTAGGCGATTTGTAACGTAATTTCCAAGTGTACGCCCTTCACATAGAGAGACATAGAATGTATGCCGACTTGGACAAGAAGCTGGAGTTTCGAAAAGTTCAGCATGGTGGCTATGGAAATGTTAAAATTGAATCAATTACGGAAGGCGAATTTATGCGTGTAAATAGGAGTTTCCTAAGATGATGCCAAAAATGTGTGGATGCAGGAGAACATCTCCTGTCATAAGGCACGAGCACGGATAAAGTGGCAGAGATAAGTTTTAGTAAGGTTCAAACCTTTTCAATACAAATTACAAGTTGTATAAGATGTTATCTAGGTACAACATTTATTCAATAGTGGTACCAGTTTTGACATTTTCAAATGTCATCATCAGCCTAAATCACACAAATTGAGCAAATATGTATTAATTAAAATTGCCGTGGTGACCTATAGGGACATTAAACATCGTACACTATTTTTCACCAGATAAATACAATAATTAAAAGTTTGAACATGCTTTAGCTGTACCAACAACCTTTCTTGATCTATTATTTACACTCTGAACGTGCGAAAGTCTTCAGATTTAAATTTTACTGTGTGTTAGAATGAAAGTGATACACTCATAACAAATACATAATAATCTAATCTTGCTGATCTGTTTACATACAAATACCCAAATCATCCCGCGTCATTTTTACAGTTGCAATTAAAATCCTTTAGTGATTATCTGTCAATTCATTAAAACCACTTGTTATTCAAATGCCGTCCAAGTAAAAACAGAAATTTAATCGATAACACATTGCTCGTGTAATGGACCTTGTTGAAGTATACGTTTGTAATCTCATAAAACACGTTGTCTTTGAAAGGCTTGTTAAAATTTACACTGGGATGTATATAAAATTGTTTAGTATAAAACGGTACTGTTTGAATACGGTTGTTCGTCCTTCCCTTCTTTTCTTTGGGCGTAATACAGGTGACCTAAAATTTCTCGGTCCAATCAGGAAAATTTACTGAACCGTACTAAAACTTATCTCTGTGATCTTAGTTCAATACGAAAACACAATGAAGTTTATATCTATGAATAACGGATAAAGTGAGCAAAGTGCTATGGCGCGGAGGGGGGAGTGATGAGCCAACAGGAGGTAGATAAGTTGGGCGCGCCTGCCGACCAACCGATAAGGGAAACTCACTGTATAAATCAAAGAGAGGTGGCAGGCAACAAGGACCCACCACATTTCCATGCAATGAGCTCTCACCTCTCAACTTCATCAGGAAGGTGTTATGTTATTAGTGGTATTATGTTCCACTCAATACTTTCATGATTTTAAAGACGCTCAGGTGCCAGAAATTTGTCCAGTAGGAAGTATTCACTGCCGGCCCCATGGTGTAGAGGTAGCGTGCCTGCCTCTTACCCGGAGGCCCCGGGTTCGATTCCCGGCCAGGACAGGAATTTCTACCTGGATCTGAGGGCTGGTTCGAGGTCCACGCAGCCTACGCGATTAGAATTGAGGAGCTATTGGTGGTGGGATAGCGGCCCAGGTCTCTAAAGTCAAGAATAACGGCTGAGAGGATCCGTCGTGCTGACCACACGACACCTCGCAATCTGCAGGCCTTTGGGTTGAGCAGCGACCGCTTGGTAGGCCCAAGCCCTTCAAGGGTTATAGTGCCATGGGGTTTGGGACGGGGGAGGAGGTATTCACTCCCAGTGTATGTCTTTATCCAGCCTCCCCCTCATGCTTCACTTCCCACATCAAGACTGAAGACCTGTCAGAATGGCCGCTGAGTGGGTGTTGAACCCCGCCCTCCTGGGAGCGATGAGGAGAAAACCCCCGTCTTCCCACCTTAACCAGTCACAGTGTTCACTCTCTCTCTAGTGTTTGCTCTACGATCTGACAACGTGATTGGCCTGTTCGAGTTCTGTTGGTGGCAGAGGTGGCAGTATACAATTGTGTGCCAAGAGCCTGGGTTCAATTCCCAACCTCTCCGCAGTGTTGATATGGAGTGAGAGCATACGATTGAGCATGGTGATTGAGCAGATCTCTTGATGTTATTCGACAGGAGTAGGCTGTGTGCTCTCCCTTCCTTATCATCATCATCATACATCCTCCCTTTCCGCTACCGGCCCCACAGAGTAGGGTTAGCATTCCTGCCTCTTACTCCAAAGCCCAGGGTTCGATTCCCGGCCAGGCCAGGGATTTTTACCTGGATCTGAGGGCTGGTTCGAGGTCCACTGGGCCTACGTGATTACAATTGAGGACCCATCTGACAGTGAGATGGCAACCCCGGTCTAGAAAGCCAACAAAAACGGTCGAGAGGATTCGTCATGTTGACCACACGACACCTCCTAATCTGTAGGCCTTCGGGCTGAACAGTGGTCACTTGGTAGGCCATGGCCCTTCGCGGCTATTGCACCACTGGGGGTAGGTGTTCCTTTCCATTGCTTATATCAAACCTGTTGGGTTCCTTTTCGCCTTTCCTGTGTTCAAAGAAGGATGAACAGAAACTTAACATTGCTGAAATGAGGATGCTAAGAATGGCTCATGGAGTGACCAGACAGGACATTATCTGCCAATCTGAGAAATATTAAAACAAAGCTGACTTAGATGGTTTTGACGAAAGGAGCAGGTGTCTCACAGAGTTGAGAGGATGGCATAGGAGGGCGAACCAGAACTGGGATGGCCACAAGTACAACACAGATCTAGAAATGGGTCTTAAACTATACTGACCGAACTCGATAGCTGCAGTCGCTTAAGTGCGGCCAGTATCCAGTAATCGGGAGATAGTGGGTTCGAGCCCCACTGTCGGTAGCCCTGAATATGGTTTTCAGTGGTTTCCCACTTTCACACCAGGTAAATTAAGGCCATGGCCGCTTCCTTCCAATTCCTAGGCTTTTCCTATCCCATCGTCGCCATAAGACATATCTGTGTCGGGGCGACGTAAAGCAAAAAAAAAACTATACTGGAGGAGTGTGACCAGAAAAGCCAACCCTACTGGGGATGAGAAAGCCATGAAAGAAGATTATTATTATTATTATTATAATAATATTACTACTACAGTGCGAGCCTCAGTCAAGTTCCCGTTTATTCCCTGTACAATGTCCGGGCGATAGCCCGCCTGATGCATATAGCCCGCCCGGTGATGTAGTATTCTCAGATAGTCTGTGATAAGCTTCCATACACCAGTAATTCATGGGTTTAGTGCTTTCCATGGTTTCTGAATTAAGTGCTGAAGCGCATATTTTCAAGGGCTCTAGATTCTGAAATGTAATTCACAATGAAAATTTCTACATTCATGAGGCTCAATTGCAAAGAGCAAAGTGGAATATCATCAAACACTACGGCATTTATCTACAGGCCGAGGGATATGGGGCAAGTTTTATTGATTTTTGAAACCGATTATCCATTCTTCGAAGTTGATGGGTTTTCTACGGGCATACGGGAACAGTGCGTTGGTTTACTGACACACAGCATGCAAGGAGGACGATAAACCTTGCAGCACTCGCCCTTTACCAGCAGTATATGATGCCACCACAGTCTGTCACACCATGTTTGAGAGTCGGAGTATGCAAATCTGTGAGGTTTGGTTTTAATAACGCACTCCCTATATGGACATCTGCACAAAAATTAATGTTGCTCAACTTACATAGTTTGTAAGAAATGTAAGAAGCCTAACATATGATGAGTATTCCTTATTCTTTCCAAGTGTAAATACACAGGGAGGCAAGTCACTCGATGGAAGAGTTTGCGGGTAACATGTTCCTTGACCCCTGTAGATCCAAAGCACATGTCCAAGTTGCCTGTTTGCTTGTTCTAACCTTACTGTGAAAAAATTATACACAACATTTATCATTTCATCATCATCATCCTTGACCAACTCCAGTTGCCCGGGTGTGGTGTACGAGCCCCCTCCATCTTTGTCAGTCCATGAACCACTGTTCTCCCATAATCATCTCCCAATCTTGTCCTCTCTCCTCGAAATCTTTCTTCACCAGATCTGCCCACTGGTCTTTTTCCTTTTACTCCTCTTTCATATTCTCTTCGTGCAGTCCTGCTTACACTCATCCTTCTGACATGGCCAAACCACTTGCGTCTTGCTTTCTGAATGCTCTGTAGTAGGGAGTCTCCAATTCCCACCTCCTCTCAAACTTTTTCATTCCTCAACTTGTCCTTCCTGGTCTTCTGTATCGTGGTGCGTAGGAACTTCATTTCTGCAGCTTGGAGTTTTGAGTTGTCTTGTCTCGATAATGTGGTAGTTTCCAAGCTATACGTTAGGATGGACGTATAATATGAGTTATATGATGTCAACTTTGCTTTTAATGGCACTTGTTTATCCCACAGCAGTTGTCTTACTATTCTTAAATTAGTTGGAAGTGCAAACGTCCCATGCAGAGAGTGTGTGTGAGTGAGAGTGTGAGAAAGAGAAACTGCCATAATTAACACAAAAAATTCAGGACTTTTTTTAAGAAATGACATACCAACTCATAATAAAATATTACCTTCAGTTAATAGTGATGATACATTGCCTACATTTTGTCATGCAACTCTTCACAGACTTTTAAAAATTATGAACTTCACATGTGTGTTTCAAAATCGCCAGTGGGCGTTTGGTGAAAATAGTGGAATAGTGTTGTGGAAAAGAAAGTATTTACGTCAGATTAAGACATTACATGTTATAAATCTCATTGTTGGTCCGTATTGAAAATTTACAGTTCAACAACAATAAAGGTGTTTTAATTTAATCCACCTAAAAAAAAAGTATTGAATAGGTGGATTAAATTAAAACACCTTTATTGTTGTTGAAGATTAAGACATTTCGTGAAGACGGTAGAACTATTTCTTTCCTTGATGAAATGTGGGTAAATGCAGGGAAAGATGAAACTATAAAATCTAGTAAAGATGGATTTCTAAGGGGATTATCGAGTGGGTTGAAATCTCCCTCCACAACGGGTAAACGGCTTATTTTTTTCCATATAAAAAATGATTTGCTCAGGCGAAACAGTCTAATGAACGAAAGACAAATGTTTTGGAACAGGTAGTACTTCAGAATACACGTGCTTGAGATTGCTTTCTTCGACTCTCATACATGGTGAGTATGTGTACATCAAACATACCTAGTTCCTACACTGGTCCCTTGGTGCGTTGAATTGATAATATCAGTGTCCTGGATAATAAATTACACACTAAAAACAACTTAAAGGCAAGATGTTAGTTTAGCAGGAGGAACCCAAGGTCCTCTAAGCAATGGGCTACAGAACCACATACTTAGCCCATATCCTGTCAGGTTCAGTTTTAAAGGCTTGAAACATTATGAACAACGTCCTTCAGTACGTTACTTCTTCGACACTTGTGTGTTCTTAACTATTTGGATACAGGGTTCTGATTGGTCAAACAAAATGGTGCCATTCCAGAATTTGTTTACTGCTGAAATGAGTAACTATAGAAGATCCATTTATGGCAGGATGATGGAATTTTCACTTACTCTTCTGTCCCTCAAGTCAATGGGTAGAAACTCTATTATAATCAGCACTTGAAACATAGAACTAGTGCACAAAAAGGAACGGAAAATAAAATATTGCCTAGTGTGTGTGTGTGTGTTAAAATGAACGTACTTTAATACACCACATCCAGCCACCACAGCATCTGTTATGTACATCAACTTCTCTTCCAAATGATGTGTAATCATAGTCCATCCTCAGCACCTGGTAGAGGACATTTTTACCCCTATACCATCTCGAAGTCCTGAAACAAACCGATGCAAATTTATTTTCTTTACCAACAAACTTTTACATATATTTCAAGTGGTCCTCAAGTTTATCAGACATTACATAGTCTAAAGAATCAGTCATACTAAAGAGATATGAACCAAACGTCAGTTTATTAAAATGCATTGTTTGTTACCAATGAACACAACATAACCTAATTCAGAAACAACTGAAGACCAATACCGCGATTATTAAATAACTTACTATTATTATGCATTCTATAATCTACAGAGGTGAAAAATTTGATAATCACACAAATTTCGCCTAATTTCCTCGTAAATGTCACATCACACTATCGACCTCTTGATACAACTTCCACTAACGTAGCGCACACCGATTCTCATTTGTGAGAATCAGCTGTTCATATAATTTCAACTTTGATCACCAGATTCGCCAGAGTCATTGTGAGGGCAACGTGGAGTAACTGCGGCGGAACATCTGTCGTAACTAGTCTACATCAATAAAATCTGATATTCATCAGTGACTTGGAAGGGAAGGAGATGTTATCTACTTGAGATAATCTAAACACCGTGTTATCTACTTTAAGAAAATAACACTGTCAAGTTAAGTCATCGGTTGTGTTAAGTACCATAAAAAACGCTAGGAATCCCAAAAAATGGCAGTGAGTATTTTAAATCTCCCTTAAGGTTACCTTTCATGTCATAAGTAGGTTATCACTCCCAACGCAATACACGTGTTGTATCCTCACTTTTATTAATCTAGATTTTTTATTTCAGCCTCAAAAAGGGAAACAAGGAACGAAAGGGCAGAAGCAAATACTTGAAGAAAATCAAGCAACTTTAAATTTTTACAGAAATATGGTTTTCATTGCCAATGGAATTTACCTTACCGTAATGTGTATCATTGCCGACACATATGGTGTATCAACAATTGTAAGTTCTTTGTATTTCTTGTAGTGTTAAGGCATATTTATCTCCATAAAAATGTTTTTTGACCTTTCATTTGTACCCATGAAGTCTCTTTTTTTCATTTGCCTTCTTTTTGAATATGCTTACTATAATATCATGCTCTACTCTGCTGTTAACAATTATATTTGCTCACAGACCTCATTTATTTTTCTCCCATATGATTAACTTTACCATTAACCTGCATCATCTTGAAGGATTTATAGTAACTTTACCATTAACCTGCATCATCTTGAAGGATTTATAGGGCAGAGCTATTCCTCCTGTACTGCATGTGTCCATGGTAATGATTTTTGCCTCAGAAGTCAAGATTTTAGTGATTTTGAGGTCCTGGAATAATAAGACTTGTTCGAAAGTCGGTTTGAATTTTATTTATATACTTATTTATTCACAAGATTCTCTCAAGTACTGAGGCAGCCCTGATAGAGAATACTAAATAAAACGACTGGTACATAATTAAAATTAATTAAACCTAGAGTCTTATTACAAAAAATCATCTGTAGGCATATTAATATATATATATATATATATATATATATAAAATATTACATAACTGAATTATTCATGAGTACTGGTCCCAATCCATACAACTGATTCCTGGGAATGGTTATGGAACCCTGCAGGATGTTGCGGCGTTCTTTATTAGGCTCTTGTCTAGGCCAAATTTTCAGTGATGGTTCCTACCATGAGATTTCTGGTAGCTGGTACTTTTCGTTGTAGTAGAAAATTGTAGCATTCTATATGCTGTACTTATTGTTGTGAGCTTATGCCGGTTGTTCTGCGTGGCTCTCGATTCTTACTGTAGGGTCAATTATCCATCCTGTGCTGTCTTATGTATTCTCCTAGTGCTGCCATTTTTGGAAATACTGTGGACCTCTTCATACACAGAATACTTCTCTTCTGCATGGCTTTTGGAGTTGGCAATTGCACACAATAACGTCTGGCAGCATGAAGACATTTTTCTCTCCGAGACAGTGTCTGCAGTGGGTGTCATCTTGTGATCTGCCCAAAACGGCTCTCAAGGCGCTTACATTCCCTGTCATCTTGATTTCTTCTTTGTACATGCCGCTTATTAAGGCCTCAGGTTTATTTACCCACCAATTGGCTGCAGGACTTTCCTTGAATTGAACAACTCATTTGCCATTTTGAGGCAGTGAATGCCAGTTTTCAAACTCATGTTCATAGAGTTATTTCTTAAGTTTACAGACATTGATGTCAACATTTTCTTTGTCTATGTCCCTCTTCTTATGGATGTTGGGTGTCTGCAGACATTTTTGGATCTTGTGGTCATAATTCCTTGTATTGTTAACATCGTTTAGTTTCTGGCTTCCCATTTTGTTTTAAATAGTCCAAGAACTCTGTACCTTCTGGCTGCATATGTTGGAAAAGTAAAAGAAGATATTACGTTTTTGGTCAGGGTCAGATTGCAGGAGAGGAGAAGATGGAAGAATATTGTAGTTTTTGATCATTCGTAATTTACTTAGAATAAAAAACAGTTTTGTCGTAGAATATTATACTAAGGTAGTGAATTGTTTTGTTTGGTTCAATGCTCGGTATTTCTTCTTTGGTACTCAACTTCAGCAAGTTGTCTGTTTACAGTGATATGCACTTTGATTTGCCAAAGTTGATTTCCAGTCAGATTATGCAAAAGCTGTTAATCACTAACATGGTAAGTGCTACTGCTGATTGGTAGTCTTTTCTATTAACCCATTCACTCCCAGCTCCCTCCGCGGGTATTGGCCCAGTGAGTTTTAGATGCCACCCTGACTCACTAGGTAACATGTAACATACAACTTTAACTTAGTATCCCTCCTATACTATAAACCCTAAAAATTTGTACATACCTTCACAAGATGATCTACCAAGCTGGATAGCTGCAGGCACTTAAGTGCGGCCAGTCTCCAATATTCGGGAGATAGTCAGTTCGAACCCCACTGTCGGCAACCCTGAAGTTGGTTTTCCTTGGTTTCCCATTTTCACACCAGGCAAATGCTGGGGCTGTACCTTAATTAAGGCCACGGCCGCTTCCTTCCAACTCTTAGGCCTTTCGTATCCCATCGTCGCCATAAAACCTATCTGTGTCGGTGCGACGTAAGGCAACTTGTAGAAAACACCTGGGTGTGGGATTTGTAGGTCCTAATTCGTGGGAACCCGAGGGGCATTGGCATTGTTCAGTGCCAGCGTTCTCCTTCAGAGATTCAGAGAACAATGCAAAGATGTATGTGCATGTGTCATTGATTATGAGAAGGCATTCGACAGAGTCAAACATGAAAAAGTGATTGAGATTCTCCAACAGAAACTGTTAGACATGAAATATATCCACATCATACAAAATCTTTACTGGAACCAGCGAGCCACAGTCAAGATTGGACAAACAAGAACTTTAGATATAAGTATCAAAAGACAAGTAGGCCAAAGTTGCATACTTTCACTACTCCCAGTCAACCTCTTTGCCGATCACATCTTCAAGGAAGCCTTGCATGATACTGAGCGAGGCATCGTGATAAATAATATTAAATATGCAGATGACAGCGTAATTGTATGAAACACCAGTGAAGGTGTTCAAGGACTGCTCTGTAGAATTCATCTCAGTGGATTAAGATATGGTCTAAACAACACCAAGTTCATAGTGTTTAACAGTAGCAACCATGAAGGTGTCTCCATCAAAACATTGAACGAGTAAGACAGTTTACAAACCTTGTCAGCACCATAGCAAACAATCTGAACCCTGAAAAAGAGATTGGACGCTGTTTTGAGAGTTCCAGATCATGCTTTTGTGATGATAATCTAAACATCAAACTTACGTTGAGGAGAGGCCTGGACTGTCAAAGCTTCCTCCATGAAGAGATTGAAATGTGGTACACAGGAGAATGCTGGATGGATAATGAATAGAGCTGAGCTGGCAAACATCATCACAGCCAGGAAGAAAGTACAGGCTTCTTGTACAACGAAAGAGGAGCTTGTAGACCACCGATGTCATGGCTGGACTTATATCAACAGCACCGAACAAGTCTTCAAGTTGGCTAAAGAAAGGGCAGTCTTCTCCAAGGGGATCGGATATGAGTGGGTTGTAGGCCTCAGATGACCTTCACTTCAACGGCTATGGTACGTATCAGATACAGGGTTTGTTTATTAGAGGGAAACAGGATGGGCTAGAGAGTACAGGGAACTGAGAGTTGTTTTGTAAAGAAAGGAGTAGAATGTATGTACCACATACTGTAATATGAGTTGAATCATGACTGAGAAGTGATAGTATGGATGTGCAAATTTTCTCATGGAACATTGCAGAGACAGGATAGATTTGGTAGGTGGTGGTGGGGTTTTCATACTGCTAAATAAAGTATTTGTAAACTATGAAAAAGTTAAGGATGTGAAATGTGAAATTGTATACTACTCTAAAGATAATAGATAACTTGATGCAGACATAGAGGGCGACGCTGGGGAATGTGATTGTAGCGGGTGAATATTAACTGGGAAGGTGATACGAATGGCCAACAAATGGAAAAAAAGGTAATATGGGTAGGAACAGCTAAATCAGAAAGTGACAGAATCAAATAGAGCCAAAATACTCCAGACAGGGTCCCAATAAAACCAGATGAGCTCTTTAGAGAAACTGAAGTAATAGATGGTATAAGTGATCACAAAGCTATTTTTGTCATAGTTACAAATGAATGTTATTATGTCCGACTCATTGGCTGAATGGCCAGCATATTGGCCTTCGGATCGGAGGGTACCGGGTTCAATTTTAACCTTCATTGGTTAATTCTAATGGTCTGGGGACTGGGTGTTTGTGCTGTCCCCAACATCCCTGCAACTCACACACAACACTATCCTCCATCACAATAACACGCAGTTGCCTACACATCGCAGATGCCGCCCACCCTCATCGGAGGGTCTGCCTAACAAAGGCTGCACTTGGCTAGAAATACCACACACAATTATATTATAATAAAGAATCATGAGGTATAGGCTGAGTTAAGAATGAACTCGATGGGTGAAGCTGTATGCATAAACCGCCTTTGGTGGTGGGGTCATGTGAGGCCAATGGAGGAGGTTAGATTACCTAGGAGAATAATGGACTCTGTTATGGAGGGTAACAGAAGTAGAGGGGGGGGGGGCAAGACGACAGTGATTAGACTCAGTTTGCAATGATTTCAAGATAAGAGGTTTAGAACTAAATGAGGTCACAGCACTAGCTGCAAATAGAGGATTGTGGAGACATTTAATAAATTCACAGAGGCTTGCAGACTGAATGCTGAAAGGCATAACGGTCTATAATGATGTATGTATGTTACAAACAAATGTGATAGGAAGCAAAGGTTCTAAAAGAAGGACTATTAGGCAATACGATATGGCTAATAGGAGAGACATGGGAAAATAAAAACATAAACAGCCATGCAATGGTTTAAATCCAGTGTTGAGGTGTGTGAGAACAGGTGTGTACCATTAAAGATAAGGAATATAGAAGATCCGATATATTGTAACCGAGAAATAAAGAGATTAAGGAGGAGGTGTAGATTTAGGAATTGTTGTGGAAGTAAGGAGGGATTCCAGAAAATTAAATTTAGTGAAGAGGTCAGCTGAGGATAACAAGGCGGTAAACATAATTGGCAGTCATATGAATTTTATCAAAAAATGGAAGAGTATGTCAGTACTTCAAGGCAGAAAAACAGGTTCCAGGAATCATTATTGAACGAGGGGAAGAGAATATGTGAGCATTTAAAGAAAGCAGAGATATTTAGTCATCAGTATGTAAAGATAGTTTGGTATAACGGACATATACTATGGTATGTACACTGTCGTGATGTCGAGAGGGGGAAAGTGAAAATTGGAAGTCCCAGTCTGGAAATTGTGGACAGCTTTAAATACCTGGGAAGTGAATTAATGCAAAATGTTAGGGTACAGCAGAATAATGCATTCTACCAAAGTGTAAGAAAAGTTGTTTGGAGCAAAGAAGTACCAAGGTTAAGTAGAGAGATACTGCCTTATGCAGCTGAGACTAGCAGGCAGAGAGATGAAAGGAAAGACAGAGTGAGAAATGAAGATCTTAGGAATGAAGTTGGGGTAGGAAAGCTAAATGCGAGTATTGAAAAGAATAAACTAAGGTGGTTTGGACATGTAAAGAGGATGCAGGAGAATAGAATTCCAAGACAGATGCTGGAAGCAAAGTGCGAGAACAAAAGAGCAAGAGGAAGACCTAGAAGAAGGTGGATTGAATCAGTGAAGAGCGGCATAAGAAGACGAAATTTAGACTGGGACAAGATTGTGAAAGAGGAAGATGGAGAAGTGCCATAAATTCCCCTACCCGGCAGGAGCTGGATAAGAGGAAATGATGATGAGTTGGATATAACGATGACGTCCATGAAGATGAAGTGACTAATACTAGTAATACTAATACAGTAACAAAGATAGATACAAAAGTTGAAAACTACAAAAGCAACTGGAATTGATAAGATTTCTGGCAATGGGCAATAGGCTGGGATATAGTGTTGTATTTGCTGAACATAACACCAAGATTTTTAATAGTTTTGTCCAATGCATTTAATATTCCCATTTCTAACATGAGTTGAAGCCTTTTGCTGTCCTTGTGATCTGAGCTTTTCCGGGTTGATTTTGAGACCATTTTGTACAACCCAGTTACAGAGTGATGGTAGTTCTAGTGTAGTTTCCAAGATGTAACATGGGTTGGTAAACCTACAGATTATCAGCATAGAAATGGTAACTAGAGATTGTTTATGACTGAAAGATTGATAGAATAATGGTCCCACCAATAGAACCATGAGGAACTTCGCAACTCCAGGAAGATTCTCTGATACCAGTTTCAGAAGTGAAAGGCATGGCCACGTCTGTTAACGTACTAGGGCTAAGAAACCAGTCTCTGCATTCAAGAAAAGAGTGGGTTCGAACCCCACCGTTGGCTGCCTGAGAATTTTTTTTTTCTCTCTCTCTCTCTCTCTCTCTGTGGTTTACTTTTATGACTTCCAGGCAAATGCCAGTAGAGTTCCCATTCGTAGGGCACAGCCAATTCATTCAGCCATCTTCATCAGGTCCTTAACTGCGGTTGATGTTGGGAAGGGCGTAAAAACCTTGCCATACGAGGTGCATTCAAGTTATAACACCTCCCATTCTTTTCTCACTCACTAATCTCACGGAAAACTATGAAACTTGTGTCCGGCTCCATGGCTAAATGGTTAGCATGCTGGCCTTTGGTCACAGGTGTCCTGGGTTCGATTCCTGGCAGGGTCGGGAATTTTAACCATCATTGGTTAATTTCGCTGGCACGGGGTTTGGGTGTATGTGTCGTCTTCATCATCATTTCATCCTCATTATGACACGGAGGTCGCCTACGGCCGTCAAATCAAAAGACCTGCACCTGGCGAGCCGAACATGTCCTCGGACACTCCTGGCACTAAAATCCATACGCCATTTCATTTATGAAATTTGTTTCACTTCTCGATGTAATTTCCCTGCAGCCATATACTTTTTTCAGAACATCAACGTATTGATTACATGACCGCTGTGAATGCTTCTTTAGGGGTCTGTTTTGGGCGCTTAAAAATCGCTGATACAATAGCGGCACAGCCACGGAGAGGTCTTTCATCGTTGGAAACAGCCAAATGTCACTGGGAGCCAGGTCTGGTGAGTAGGGAGCATGAGAAATCACTTCGAAGTTGTTTTCACGAAGAAACTGCTACATCATGTTTGCACCCACCTGAAGGACACTTTTCGCATTGTCAGTTCGTCGTGCAGGACTCTATACGCTCATGCCACAGAAATGATGTGTTCCACACTGATTTGGCGATCCTCAGAAACAACTTTCTCCAGTCGCTCGATCATGTCATCAGACCTGCTGGTGCGAGGCCGAGATTGTCTCTGTTTCGTGCAAAGTTCTGCCTTCTTTGAACTACTGCACCCACGGATTCGCACTAGACGCATCCATAATACCATCACCACATTTCTCGCTCAGCTGGTGATGAATTTCAGTGTGTGTCGCACCACGCGAATCGAGAAAACAAGCGATTGCATGCTGATCTTGTAATGAAAACTTCACCGTTTTAAGTGTTAAAAACAGTCCTCACTCTCGCTGCTGCCACTAGGGTTCTTTATGCCGTGCTCTGCTGCCATCTCTGACACGCATTGACAAGGAATGCCTGCTTATTTTAAAGCAAACCATATATTTCTATCTGCTTCCAGTTCTGAGAAAAATCGGAAGTTTTATAATTTGAATGCACCTTGTATAACTTCACCTCAGCTCATCTCCGACCTCGTATCAGGGAACAGGACTAAGCACGTATAAGTTGCGAGGCCGAGTGGGAGATATTTCCTACTTGGTATTTAATCAATCCTGATATTTGTAATGTTCAATTGTTTTCTCTTCTTTTCAGCTGCTCTTCCTGTTCTCGGCGGCTGCCTACATCGGCAGCTATCAGTTCATGGCATACATGGCTCGTCCCAACTATTCAGACTCTGGTCAGTTGTTAGACACTGGAGTGGACCTCAACATGGAAGGAGGAATTGCCGAGTTAGTATGCCTTTCAGAACCCATTGGTTTTACACTGGATTTTTGTTTAAGAAAGTGGATTAATTTCTTCCTACTACCACTAGTAGTGCACTGTGTCTTCCTGTCTGACAATGTTAACAGTGTTGCTCGCATACTTTTGCCTTGACGAGGAAAGCAACAGGAAACTTCGTTAGTGCGTGGTTAGCTGACGGTCAGTCTATTGAGGCTGAGGACTGTACATCTCTTTCTGAAATCCCCCACTCTGTGGTAAAGAGTCAGCTGTAAACGATCTTTTGTGACACGCTTAATGCTATACATCGTCCAAGAGGGATCCCTTTTGCCTGCCATCGTGTAGAGCAGAGCTTTCCAGTTAGTAAGGCCTCGAGGGCCGCATTGTAAACCTTAGGCGTAATAATGGGCCAATTTTCATAAAATTCCGCAAATAGAACAGATGTACCAGTATAACATGAGTAGTTCAACTGAAATGAAGGTTTAATAATTTTAATTGCTTAAATTAAACATAAACACTATTATACCCAGCACAGCTGAATTTGAAAGAAGAGCGCCCAACAATGTCAGTTCATTTGAATTATTTGAAAAATGACAAAAAGTAAATAAATTTTAAAAAAATTACCTAAAGACAAACTGAAATTACTCTATTCCTTTCCAAGAATGTAGTCAAAACAAAAAGGAAGACAATTTAGTGGGCGTAGTGTGAAAGGGACAACGATATACAGTTGTAAGAGCCTAACATTCCAGCAGTGTACTGCCCTGAACATTTCTTAAGACGCGTATACACTTGAGCATTCGCCTCGAATGAGCATGCGTTGCAAGTGACTAATCTCATGTTTTAATCCGTATTGAAATCTGTTGATATACAATAATAAGGTTTTATTATGAATCCACCTGTTCAATACAATATAATGTTGTTACATTTAAAATAACTTCATTAGTTAAAAAGTTATATATGGGACATGTTTCGCTCCCTTATAGAGCATCATCAGCCAAATTTGAATCTCAAATAATTGTTATTTACGTAAATAAAGACTTAAGAACTATTAGAACATTTTTGACAAACTTAAAACTTATTCTATTAGAAAATCATAAAATATAAAATCTTTGTATACATGGCTTAATTACATGTGCTTAATAGGAAGATACATTAAAATTATGGAAGAGAGAGTACTAAAATATAAAATAAATAATATATATATCATGTCCAAAATCCTAGAAAGACGTGAAGATCAATCTTAGGAGCTAAAATTTGAGGATTTTCTTAGCAATGAGATCTGGTAAAAAATATATTTATCCCTTGTGGATAAGAGTCTATAAAGATTCAAATTTATCGTCAATTTGATGATTGAACTTATAACAGGATAAATGTTGGTCTTCAAGAAATTTAAATGCTTGTTGTCATGTGACCTCGGCGAATGCTGTTAAAAAGATATGTTCTTATAGATGTCAATGACCGTTCGTTGAACTAATGGATTTGATAAGGTGATTGAAAGGGACGTAAATCAACGTTATATTGAAAGCTGCTGCTTGGTTTATCTTGTTGAATGTCCCTCCAATTGCTGTTTGTCGGTTTGGTGTTGTCCGAGGTTATGTGGTACATTTCTTGAAGACCAACATTTATCCTGTTATAAGTTCAATCATCAAATTGACGATAAATTTGAATCTTTATAGACTCTTATCCACAAGGGATAAATATCTTTTTTACCAGATCTCATTGCTAAGAAAATCCTCAAATTTTAGCTCCCAAGATTGATCTTCACGTCTTTCTAGGATTTTGGACATGATATATATATTATTTATTTTATATTTTAGTACTCTCTCTTCCATAATTTTAATGTATCTTCCTATTAAGCACATGTAATTAAGCCATGTATACAAAGATTTTATATTTTATGATTTTCTAATAGAATAAGTTTTAAGTTTGTCAAAAATGTTCTAATAGTTCTTAAGTCTTTATTTACGTAAATAACAATTATTTGAGATTCAAATTTGGCTGATGATGCTCTATAAGGGAGCGAAACATGTCCCATATATAACTTTTTAACTAATGAAGTTATTTTAAATGTAACAACATTATATTGTATTGAACAGGTGGATTCATAATAAAACCTTATTATTGTATATGAGCATGCGTTGCCGATTTGTGAGCGCACGAGCACGACCCGCATGCCAATCTGTTGAGCAAGTTCCCACTATGTTCGGACCTCGTGCGGACCGAGAACACAGTCTGTGTTTAGGTGTAGTGTAGTGTTTTGCCTGACCTGAGGCTACAATGGTGAATCGAAAATTGATTGTCACCAGTTATTGTTATATGTATTTATTGCATTCCTTGAAAACAAAAAGGAGAAAGTGGTGGTGGCAAAGAAAACTGTATGAAGAGAGATGGAATGCTCAATTGTTAAAAACGATCGGGCATGAAACATATGACAATTTTAAAAATTTTACGAGAATATTGTCCGAGAATTTTGAATGGATATTGCATATTATCAGGGCTACGATTGAGAGAGAGGACACAACATTTAGGAAAGCCATATCTGCCGAGGAACACCTAGCTGTGACACTGCGATTTCTGGCTACAGGAGACTCTTACACGAGTTTGTAGTACCTCTTCAAAATTTCGAATGAAGCCATTGGCAGAATCGTACCTGAAGTGTGCCAAGCCATCACAGCTTGCTTAAAGGATTATGTGAAGGTATGAAATGGTGTATGGCTTTTAGTGCCGGGAGTGTCCGAGGACACGTTCGGCTCGCCAAGTGCAGGTCTTTTGATGAGACTCTCGCAGGCGACCTGAGCATCGTGATGAGGATGAAATGGTGATGAAGACGACACATACACCCAGCCCCCCCGTGCCAGCGAAATTAACCAATTATGGTTAAAATTCCCAACCCTGCCGGGAATCGAACCCAGGACCCGTGTGACCAAAGGCCAGCATGCTAACCATTTAGCCATGGAGCCGGACTATGTGAAGTTAATGTAATAGAACTCGTCCTTGGGGTTCCACAAAATGGGATACTTGTGGTAGTATCCCAGGAGGATAAGAGAATTATCGTGGGACAATTCCATTTCAACTTGAAATTATCTTTCACACTCTTCCTTCACTTCACTTGCACGAGCGAGATCGCATATGCATAGCGATAGCGGAAGCAGTCGGCTCATACTGTTCGGGCTACCCCACTCGTCATCAACCGTCCACACTGAGCACGAACAGAGCACGTGCTCACTTTGAGGTACCGACAACATTTGGATCGGGCTGAGGCATGCGGCTCCATTCGGTTCGCCCTGTACTCATCTGAGCAAAACTGGGCAAACGCATGTTCATTCGGGGCGAATGCTCAAGTGTATAAGCGGCTTAAGAGTGTGCATCACTGTGTATCAATGAGAGAAGAATGAAGAATTGAGACCGCTTGTTTCAGCAATGGCAGTTAAAGTATTTCTTGGTGTTCACTGCATGCTACATTATATAAAATATCTACAGTGAGGTTGGCATAGATCCCACAGCCATTTTTATAATGGTTAAGATCCAGCACTGGAATATGTGATGACTCGTTTTCTGCCGAAGTTTACATTTTAATTTTTTTAAATACAAAATAATCTACTCTGACCAGGTGAATACTTGAAATAAGAATGAATTAGTTCTGACTTGGCAAGATAAAGTTGCAATTCAAGAGGACAAATTGGGGCAAATATTTGTTTATAGGAAGGGTAGTTAGGGATTGGAATAACTTACCAAGGGAGATGTTCAATAAATTTCCAATTTCTTTGCAATCATTTAAGAAAAGGCTAGGAAAACAACAGACAGGGAACCTGCCACCTGGGCGACTGCCCTAAATGTAGATCAGTAGTGATTGATTGACTCTATAAAGTGTATACATTTTTGAACGAGCTATGTTTTTTTAATTAAAAAAAATTTTTTTTCTTCTTCACATTTATTTAAATTTCTTTTAAAAGGCCTTGCAGGCCAGCCACCATTTGGAAAGCCCTGATCTGCACAGGGTTGCTGAGACTACGTGGTTGTTATTATTATTATTAACGGCGAATTCTCCTAATATTGGAAGACTTGAAGCATATAATTCAGTTCTTCTTGCGGTTCCAATAGACTTTCATTCCTTCCGAGAAGGCTTGTTTACATTCTTCCGACCACTTTGGCCCATACCGTTTTTGTAATGTAGCTTCCCAATTGTTTACTTTGTAATTCCAACTCTGCCAGGTTGGAATGTTTATGGCACCTTTCCATCTTCCACCACTGTTCCTCCTTGGCTGTATTCCAATCCAGGTTTCTTCCTGATTGTTTTCAGCCACCTTAGTCTGAGTGTCCCTCCTTCTGTCTGGATCTCCATTATCCACTTTGGCGCCCTTCCCTCTTAACATGTCCACACCGTTTAAGTTTATCCCTCTGCATTCTGTCTTACAGCTTCTCTACTTCCATTTCCTTACTCATTTCTTACTCTGTCCTTTCTTGTCTTTCTTATCATACTTGTTAAACATTTCATTTACTGGCCTGAATTTTATTCCCCTATCGAACGGGCAGTTAGTGGCGTGCAGCTGTGAGCGTGCGTTTGGAAGATAGTGGCTTTGGATCCCACTGTCGACAGCCCTGAAAATTGTTTTCTGGGGTTTCCCATTTTCACACCAGGCAAATGCAGGGGCTGTACCTTAATTCAGGCCACGCTCGCTTCCTTCCCACTCCTGTCCCATCGTCGCCCTATCTGTGTTGGTGCAACGCAAAGCAACTGAGGAAAAACACCTTTATCGGTGCTTGCTTCCTCCACTTAGGTTTCTCACATTCTGTTACAACACCACATGCTGCTTCACATTCAGCCCTGCATGCTGTCTCAGTTCACTTCCCAACTACAAGTATTATTATTACATGCAGGGCTGAATGTGAAGCAGTATGTGGCGTTGTACCATTAATTTCTGCTTCACTTCTTCACACGAGTTCATATTTAAGTTCAAATGATTGTACGGTTCGTTTATGACGAAGAGACTTAATGCTCAAAGGCATTTTCTTAATTTGCATACGTGAACTTTAGCAACTTATCATATAAGGAGCCTATGTTCAAAGACTATTTTATGTTACTGACTGATGCGAGATGAAATACGTGCGCCGAACAACAGGCCGAACAAAGTTGGGCCTGAAAGAAACGAGGGCATGCTGCAAGAGTTGGAAGTCCTGCCAGTAATCAACTACATCTACCTGACAATGTCCAAAGAATGGAAGCTGATAGGGAGGAAAAGAAAGATCATAATGGACCACCAGGTCCGAATACATGATAGGAACATAAATCTCTTTTTTACACAGATTTTACATTAAACTTTAGTTTTTTCTTTCTTACTATACTGTTCTTGTCTGAAAATGAAAATGAGGTGTTGACATGGAGAAGGTAGTAAGTTCCAAAGATTCATTTTTTCATTAATAAGGTATTGGGAACCAACGCTAAAACCACAGAGGAAGTAGGTACTCCATAGGTAATTACCGTAGAATGCCTTGAAAATTTTCCCACTAGGTTGCTTTTTCTGTTAACTGCCAGGCTTTTGGAGCAGAGAACGTGGTGACTTCTTTTGGGACTTGCTACCTTTGTCATGTCAATGCCTCAATTGTTCCTCTGATGGTCCAAATGTGACAGGAAACTGTAAGTCTTGTGACTGATACTCCTGTCTATTTCTGTTGCAGGCACGTGAAGGACCTGATCATTTTGACGTCAGGCTGCCAGCTTCTGTCTCTGATATCCAACTACTTCTGGCTTCTATGGCTTTTGGTAAGATCAAAGGCTACTTCATAACTTGGTCATTGCTGGGAAGTACAGCCCTCTAAGTGCAGGTTGTTCACATTTACAGGCTATGTGAGGTTATAGAAAGAAAAGCCTACTCTGAAGATTTTAGATGTATCTAGCCGTAGTACTTGTCGTTGGCAGAACAATCATACAGCATGTGCAGAGTTATCTAAGTCCCCAGCCGCAATATTCAGGCAGGCTGTTTTACTCGGGACGTAGCAGCAACCCATCTATCGGATATGAGTAGCAGCAGAAGAGAGAAATCACATCAGAACAACGTTATTCTTTTTTATGAGCTTTCGATATTGTAGGCCTTAACATTTAGTTTTCTTCCAACTCTGATATATTAGGGCATTCCTTTACGATTTTTTCTCATTGTTTATAATGAACTTCACAATTTTGCTTATCGATGCAGACCGATAGCCACGCAGTTTTACACCTCAAGACAATCGCCAGTTAACACGAACAATATTTCAGTGCTCGGTGTTGATGTGGGCTAAGCAACAAAATTCTAAATTCATGAATTCTGTTATCATAGCCAATACTGTAAAACTGTAAGAAATAAATGATCGGAAATTGTATTCTCTGTAACTTTTGTTAGGTAGTACTTTTCGATAGGATCAGTAACATAGGTATTTAAAAATTAAATTTTAAATGCCTTCCCTGAAACTACCATTACATCCAGTGGCTTATTCCCTCACTTTACATACAGAGTTTCATTAAATTCTGTTCGGACATTTTTCTCGTGGTTTAGTGTTTATGTTCACTTAGCAGCAAAAAAACGAGATTCGCAAATATCTCTTATAATCATAGCCAGTACTTTATAAGACGTAAATCATTATAAATTTAATTCTATATTATTTTCTTTTTACTGTGGACATGACCGATACAGAAATACCATTCTTTTTTAATTCTGAAAAATGTACGGACAAAACTGTTATATGTACACGGTGGTCGTTACAGTGTTGGTCACACTGATAAATAGATATCTTCAGCTGCTGAAGTTAACCAATCAGATGATCTTTGCGAGTCGGTGTTGACTGCGCTGAACTTCTCCAGGACAGGGACCTCCCTGCAGATAGGCTCACCCCAAAGCTACGGTGCTCATTTCTCGGGACGGCTCTCAAGCCACATGCAGGTTTAACAACACCGCCTCATACGTCCCGTGGATCTGATTGGTTAACTTCAGCAGCTGACTAAATGACAACGGCGCGAGATATCGACATAATGTTTTCCAATTACCTATTGGTATGACCGACCTAGTTCACGTTGTTTCCAACCACCCTGTATAGATTGAAGACAAATTAATTGTTAGGAAAATTATGCTGTATGATGTCATATTGGATCCTACGTTCACAAACACGAACCAGCTTCACTCTGCTAGAAACATGTCGTTTGAACCTTTTGCTGAATATCTAAGATGTTTAAATTACTTCTATTAACCACTAAAGGAGTCCATACAATGCACCTGCGATTATGTAACTCAAGTTATTTTCAACAAACTACTGAAAACAAGCTGTTATCGCTGGTCTGGCAATCATATCAGAGTTCAGTTAACTTCACCAAATCCTACTGAGTGAGGGCTGTGGAGCCAATTGCCCGAGAAAACTTGCCGAATAGTAAATAGTTTGTCTTCTTTTAATATGATGTTTGTGGAGAGCAGAGTCGTCTCTCTGATACTGCTCAGTAACTCATATAACGTCGGGTGCTTTGCGCAGCGTCCAACGGAATATTGTTCACTTGTTTGGCTTTGCAGCACCGACACTGGTAAGGTTGATGTGTAATTAAATTCAGCCACAAGAATTGTCAGTGGCACATTAAGATCTGCTCCACTGAATTGGCTGCCAATCCTTCCAAATATATGTCCTCCCCACCTTTGCGGAAAAGCTGTACACGTGAAAGAATGGAGAAAAGTCCCTCCAGATAAGTCCATCCCTCTACGGTTCTTATCTGTTAAGTGGCTGAGGTACACAAGAACTGCAACTCGACTGCAGTACTTTAAAGCAGATTCGACCGGGAGGCAGAATGGAACAAGTTAGTGGTTGGAGGCCAGCCTAAGAAATCAAGAGTTAATCAGCAACCCTTATGCCAGAATGTCAAGACAAGTGTGGGTACAGCTGAACTATGTAAATACTATGGCCAGGCCAGTACTAAGGTTGGGAAAGAGGGGCTCCAACCAGTACACTACTAATCAGTACTAAAAACATCGATCCATTTACCTTCTACTGCAAATAAAAGTTTTGAGTTTTATCTTTTATCACCTGACGATCAAAGTCATTTATTTCTGCTTTCAAGGCCTCGGGTCATAGGTGTTTCTTGCCTGGCCTGGACAAGATACCGCCCTCATCACTATTACTAGTTTCATTTCTTATATGCCATATTGTTGGCTCTGAAACATTACAGTACTTCACAGCCCTAAGTGTAGGGTTAGTTATAGGCACAGAGACATTTATTCTGAACTTCATCATCACATAACTTTATAATCCTTTCATCGAGCAAATTGGCCATGCTGTTAGTGGCGCTCAATTGTCAGGTTGTATTCGGGAGACAGTAGGGTCGAAATGCATTTTTGGCAGCCCTGAAGATGGTTTTCTGGTGTTTCCCATTTTCTCGCCAGGCAAATGCTGGGGCTGTACCTTAATTAAGGCCATAGCTCCTTCCTTCCCACTCCTAGCCTTTTGCTGTTCTTTCATCGCCATAAGACCTATCTGTGATGGTGCGACTTAAAGCTAATTTAAAATATAATTCTTTCAATGAAGTTTCTCACCTCACTATGAATTCTTTTACCACTCGGTCTCTTATTACGGGTATGTTAGACCTAGTTCGCTATGGCCTATAATAAGAACTACTCCCTATAACGCACTGATCAATACCAAACTCCTGGGTCGATCGTTTGCTCGTTAGGAGCAGTGTTGGATGTTGTGCACATGCTGAACCCTGTTGCTCCTGCATGTCTTCGGACGCCCATAGTACCTAGAACACAAGTGGGGTTTTTGCAGGCACAGTGACTGTAGTGCAGTGCAATCATATCATCATCTTCTGCTCCCTTTGTAGAAGGCCTGCGATTTACAGTACATGTGTGATTTGGGACAATCTTTATTTGTAAATTTTGTATGTATCTACTTGTACATTAATGCATACATTGATAATACAGTAATAATCACCATAAAATTAACGTGTTTTCTTTTCAGGCTCCTTTCCGAGCATTCTGGCTGCTGTGGGCGAGTGTGCTTCAGCCATGGTTCTTCCAGCAGGCTCCTGCCACCCAGGAGATGGACGAGAAGAAGCAAAAGAAGATGGAGAGGAGAATGAAGAGGCACTGAATTCAACTGAAAACCCATAGAAAACCCACTTGTCTTAAACTTTATAAACAGTCAGCACACGCTTTACTGTCGGTTGTGGTATTACTTTAGCGGATCGTGTTCATATTAAAAATATGATGTCCAAGACAGGTCGTGGTCTATCGGTTACAACAGCCATTGACGCTTTTTTGCTTCCCGTCTTGAATGGCCACTTCCAGACTGTGTGTAAAGGTCGCAGTAGATCTGATTGTGATAAGCAGCTCCCTGTTTTCAACTCGGAGGTTAGGCCAGTCTCGTTTTGAATGTCTCTAAGAGAGCCATTTTTATACACTTGTGAGCGATTGAATTAGAGTAGAATGTAGCAGCCCCTCTTATGCTGATTGCAGTGACGTCCCATTTCTTCCAAAAGACTTGGGGAGCCATTTTGATCCAGTCTCCTACAATGATTGGAGATCTGTCAGAGCATGACCCTGGGAGCCCAGGCAAGGATCCTCATGTCTGTGGGCTGACTGCAGTGCAGGTCCTCTGGAGGGTGCTTGACGTGATCTGATAGCTGATGTATCAGGAGTCTCATTTCATCCCATGTGAACAGTCCTTGTACGAAGATACCACCACCAGTCTGAACTCTACCCTGCTTGCCAACTGGTAGCTTGAATCATCTGTCCAGGTGACCTGTTTCCGTGCTTTGAAAATCCAATGGCGATGTTCCTTGTGATGTGATAGGCCTCTGTACCTCGTTACAAGGAGATGATTGTGAATAATATGGCTGCTCGCACTTAATTGTTGTCCAGCATTGAATTTGCGAGGGATCTGCTGCAGGCCAGAGCCGTTCCTGATGGTGCTAGAATCCTATTTTGACGCAGTGACCTTTGGAAAGAGCTTTGGCCACGACCATAGGCACCATGTCATGTGTCATGCCATACTCCTGCATTTTGCCAACATGGCAGCTATCTCTTATTAAATTGCTCATCAGTGTATTAATTTAAGTTATGACCGAAATTATGCAGAAAATGTAATACCTAAGAGGTTATGTTTGTTGGAGGTGTTGTTGTTGTTTAATCATTGTATGTTAAATTGGGATAAAATATAGAGGAGGCATGGTGTTCTGATGGAAGAACATTTTACTTAGAAACATTGGAGTACCAGACTTTTTGTTTGTGAAGATGCACACAGTGTCACAAAAGGTTTCTGGTTGCTTTTACGAATACATTTTAAATTGCGCCACTTCCCTTTTTTTTAAATTATCCCGGAACATTAATGTGCTATGTGTGATAATTGCACCTTTAAAGTTTAGATGAGAAGGGAGTTAAAATACCGTATTGGCCCAGATATAAGATTGCTTTTCTTTATCATTAAAAGGTACTTATAAAAATCATAGTTTTCTCACAAGCAGCCTAAGATTTAAAGAGATGCATTTTTGTGAAGGTCTATTTGTATCATTCCCCAACCATAGTGACTCGTCGAGTGGGAGTTACCACACGCATGGCAACTGCAGTAACCTAACCCCAGCGCACTACAGCCCTGAAGGACCTTGGCCTACCAAGTGACCGCTGCTCAGTCGGATGGCCTGCAGATTACGGGGTGTCATGTGGTCAGCACGACTAACCCTCTCGGCCGTTCTTGGCTTTCTAGACCGGGGCCGCTATCTCACCGTCAAATAGCTCCTCAATTCTAATCACGTAGGCTGAGTGGACCTCGAATCATCCCTCAGATCCAGGTAAAATTCCCTGACCTGGCTGGGAATCAAACCTGGGGCCATTGCATCTGCACTGAAAGTCACAAATAAAGCAAATTTCTTCAAGTTTTGAGGATTTTTTCCAATTTGTGGCTTGTGATCTGCCAGCTTGGCATCATTCAGTCATCACCGATCCTGTGGAAAACTGAGCATCTTCATTGTTTTTACGTCCCTCTGACCACATTTTGGACGGTTTTCAGAGACGCCGAGGTCCCGGAATTTTGTCCTGCAAGAGTTCTTTTACACGCCAGTAAATGTACGGACAGGAGGCTGACGTATTTGAGCACCGGACTGAGCCAGTTGGGTCAGAAGGCCAGCGCCTCTCAGCCTGGCATCATTTATCTATATGTATATATTATTTATTTATTCCGACTCTCCCCAACTGAAGATTGCCTGTCAGGACAAGATGAATATTAAGTTAGCAGATTTCACATACTGTATGTTGTTGTTTGGGAGACACGGTTCTTCAGGATTTGGACAGAATTTTCAAGGCAGTCACTGCAGTTTCTTTAATTAATGCCTGATTGAGGTTAAACGATTTTCAGAAGTGGATGATAAAGAGAGGAATGGTTCCTCTAAAGCCAACCGTTAATCCCCTGTTTCTGTCTGTCTTTCACAGTGATATTGAGAAAACTACGAAGGTAATCCCAAAAATAAGGTCTCCTATTTTTTATAAATACATAGGCCTGTTTATTTCTACAATGGTTTACATCATTTTACAGCTTGAATATTCAGCTATTTTTCTACATAATCACCATTTTGGTCGATGCACTTTTGTAGACGCTGTGACAGTTTTTGTATGCCCATGTCATACCAGCTCCCGTCATGCTTTCACCTCGTTGTCGGTGCTGAATCGCTTCCCAGCCAAATGTTCTTTCAACTTAGGGAACAAGTGATAGTTACTGGGCGCCAAGTCGGGACTATATGGTGGGTGGGTGATGATGTTCCATTGAAACTGTTGCAGAAGAGCAATGGTTTGCCCGGCGATGTGCGGGCGAGCATTGTCATGGAGAATGTATATGCTTTTGCTCAACATTTCTCTTCTCCGGTTCTGAATTGCCCGTCTTGAGTTTTTTCAGGGTCTCACAGTACCTGTCGGCGTTAATTTTGGTCCCAGCGAGCATAAAGTCGACCAACAATACCCCTTTTCGATCCCATAACACAGTTGTCATTACTTTACCGGCAGACTGTGTTTACTGGAATTTCTGTGGCTTTGGCGTGATTGTTGCCTGATCTCAGGTGTAAAGTGGAACGCCCACGTTTTGTCAGCCGTGACAATCGAGTCCAAATGGTTGTCCTGTTCGGCTGCAAAGCGTTGAAGAAATGCGCGGAAAGAATCAACTCGTTGCCGCATGTGGTCTTCAGTCAGCATGGGTGGCACCCATCTTGCGCACACCTTCCGGTATTTCAACTTTTCCGTTAAAATTCTGTGAGCGGTGCTTCAGGAAACCTCAGGAACCAAAGTGCACAGATCATCCAGGGTGATCCGCCGATCTTCACGCATGATTTGCTCAACCTTCACGACTGTCTCGACGGAAATTGATGGTCTCCCGCTCCTTTTTTTCGTCATGAATTTCAGTCCGACCGGCTGCAAACTCTCTAGACCACTTACGAACATTTTTTACATCCATCCACAACTCGCCATACACTTCCGTCAATTGGCGATGGATTACAGTTGGTTCAGTACCATTTGCGTTCAAAAACCGAATAACTGCTCGCACTTCGTGGTAACATCCATTCTCAACGGCTGCCAAGCCAAGACTGAGTGCCTCAGTGCCATGAGCGCGAAAAACACTCCTCACAATATTGTGACCAACAGCCATACGAACAGAGTTCTGTATTTATAAAAAAAATAGGAGAACTTATTTCTGGGATTACCCTCGTATGTTTCAGCAGTTGAAATTAGCACTACATACTGTATTGTTTGTTATTTCGTCTTCTTCCAATCATGATTTTTGTATTCTTTAGCTGAAGTGAGAACCTTTGAAAGACTGAAATTGGCACGAGGTATAGGTTAGAAGATCAATGCAATGATGACCTATCAGTGAAGTGAACGAATACTCACCATTCTGGAATATACGACGGCATTACCTCCATCTGTATCCACAAGATTGAACTCTTGCTGCTAAGTTTGAGGAGGGGCACCTAACCAATTTGCATGTGGATGTGTCATTGTAGGGGCAGAAATATTCTTTGGGCACTGATCGATTTTGGTGCAAAGAGTGACATGACTGTCGACCTTATTCAAAACATACGGTACATTAAGATGTTCATTCCGAATTTTAATTACTTTTCACATTGTAAGTAATTTCAGCTGTTAGAGGCAGGCTTGCTTATTAGTTTCTTCTAAATGACGTCCACAAATTCAAGATCATCTTATATTTGGGCCAATCCCTGTTGTAGGCAGTTGAAGAGGTAGACGATTGTGCTCCTGAAACCACGTGTCGCTGGACCATTTACTTAGTACAGGGCTACATAACAATGTAACGAGAGAGTGGTTCATTAGTTATGAAATATAATATTTTTGTTTTCTATCCCTAAAAACTAGGGAGATAATACACCAAATGTAATTTGTTAACTAATGTGTTGTGGGAAAACCTTTCTCTTCATCTGACAGTATACAGATATGTTTGAAAGTTACAATTGAGGAGTTCTCTGCAACGAAACGTGAAATTGAGATATTGATGGTTCAAGATTTTAAATATAAATATTTTATAACAGCTCGTAAAAGTACGAGGGCTATTTTTTTTTCAAGGTCCGATTGGTCACGAAATGAAACAGCAGTACAAATTTGACACTTTTCTATTAGTAACACTTACTGATACATCACAGCTATTTTTCAACATAGTCGCCTCGCAGATTGAGACATTTGTCGTAGCGTGGTACCAACTTGTCAATGCCCTCTTGATAGAACGTCGCCGCCTCCGTCTGTAATATCTTTGCATGCCGGTCTGCAGCGCCTCGTCGGTGTCAAAACGTTGTCCTCCTAGCCAGCCTTTCATGTGAGCAAAAAGGTGAAAATCTGATGGAGCCAGGTCCGGACTGTATGCTGGGTGATCGAAAACGTCCCACTGGAAACGCTGCAGGAGGTCCGTGGTGGCAGCTGCAGTGTGCGGCCGAGCATTGTCATGGAGGAGGACAATGCCTGATGACAACATCCCTCTCCGCTTATTCTGAATTGCCCGTCGTAGACGTTGAATAGTCGCACAGTATGCGGCTGCAGTGATGGTGGAACCACGTTCCATGAATTCCACCAACAGAACTCCTTTCCGGTCCCAGAACACAGTAGCCATACACTTTCTGTTGGAGAATGTTCGCTTGAATTTTTTTGGCTTACTCGGGGAGTGCGAATGCATCCACTGTTTGGATTGCTCTTTTGTTTGTTCCGTTTCAAAATGAACCCATGTCTCGTCCCCTGTGACAATTTTGTTCAAAAAATCCGGTCCTTCATCATGGTAGCACTGGAGAAACGCTAAAGCGGCGCCCATTCGCTGTGTTTTGTGACGGTCAGACAGCATCTTCGGAACCCATCTCGCACAAAGTTTGCGGTACTGAAGTGTCTCACTAACAATTGTGTAGAGAGCTGACCTGGAAATTTCAGGAAACGAAGCACTCAACACAGAAATTGTGAACCGACGATTTTCTCGAATTGCCTGATCCACACGCTGAACAAGATCATTGGTTGACACACGCTTCCTTCCCTGGCTGCCTGCATCATGGACGTCTGTATGTCCTGCTGTAAAGTTCCTGCACCATTGTCGCACTTTGCTGTCGCTCATGCACGTTTCACCATACACACGACTTATTCGGCTCTGAATTTCGGCTGCATTGCACCCCTCAGCCTGAAGAAATCGAATTACACCGCGCACTTCACACTTGGCGGGCGAAGCGATCGTTGTAGCCATGTTTACGAGCGCGCTGCACGTTCACTACTGACGGGACTGAGATGAGGCGCATAACGGTCATTTCAGAGACGTTGCGCAACACATCTGCGCAGCGGTTCATCATATATTCGTGGGCGTTTGACTGTCGCGACCGATCGGACCTTGAAAAAAAAAAATAGCCCTCGTAATTACAGACGCGATGACACAAATTAACTGTTGTTTACTCTTTTCATTTGTAACAGAAAGGCCGGCACAGTTGAGGGGTTCTTTGCATGGACATCTAACAGGTCGGTGTCGGAAGGAGGAGAAATAGAAAGCACTAAAGGACAAGGACAGTATCAGTGGCGGTGAACACCTAACACATTCGTGGATAGTTCAAAAGGGTTTCCTTTGTTCGATCACATTCATTTGACTTGTATGGAAGCTCCATTACATTGACAGTTGTTCGTTTCGAGTGACAGTGCAGGAAGCACACGGAGGTTGTGCTACGAGCCTGAAGACTATATGCATGCGCATGCAAATGATGTAATTGTTTATGCACAGATAACCCCACTAATATGCCTTTTCGTGTAAGCCGCCCTAAAACCAGAGATAGTATTACAGTTGACCACAAGGGTCCGCCACCTCCCAGAAGTTACTATTGCATTACTGGAAGACTTCACCAGTAGCTAATTCTGAACAGGTGTTCGTAATCGTGGGAAGAAATTTGCTTTACATCATGCGTGGAGAATCGTTTCCAGTGAAATTAATTTAATTACCGATAAATGTGGTACCAATATGCATTATTTTTATGATTGTCATACCTAGGTGAACTTGGTGCTATGTAAAACCAAGAATAGTGTTCACATCTTTTAATATTCGCTACAATACAGTTACTGTGTATTTTACTTTATTTTACTTTTGAGTGGTCACGGCTTTACTCCGGCTTTTCAGATCTACATTGGGGAGGCGGTGGGGTTGGTCTCCTCCTCACTAAAGCGAATGTACATCAGCAGCTCCTTTTATACTCACCAGTTGCTCCCCTCTCATGTTCTTCAGACCACTACAGCACATCTCTTGGAGGCCCACCATCAGGGTATTATGGAATGAAAACATTTCAGTAGTAGTCGTAATTTTAATAATAATAATAATGTTGTTGTTTTTACGTCCCACTGCGGTTTTCCAAAGTTGTCGAGGTGTTGGGAATTTACTCCTGCAGGAGTTCTTTTACATGCCAGGCAATCCACCAAATGAGCCCGACTTATTTCAGCACCAGACTGAGCCAGTATCGGACCTGCCAGCTCTTAAGCCGTCTGAGCCACTCGGGCCGGCAGTCGTGATTTTAGTTTTCTTGTACTCTCACAGATTAGTCTGGGGAAAATGAATCCTCAGTTTTACGGGTTCTATCACATTGAAGTGGAGAAGGAACTTTTAGTGAAATGATTTTGTACTGATTTGCCTTCTACTTTGGTGCATTTGAGGCATGAACAAAAGCTGTGAATCCCCTGAAAATGTTGTCACGAGCTGCTACTGGACAGTATAGATGTGCTCTCTGCCTCGTCAGGAGGGCAGACATTGGGAAGTGTAGGACAGGAAGAAAGCTGCATGAAGACAGCAAGAGAATAGCAACACATGACAAAGAGGTCAATACAAGTAATTGAAAGGAACATAGAATAAAGTCATGTATATATAGAAGATATGGACATGAGTAGGAAAAATACAATTATTCCTTTGTTCTTTCCCGTTATCTATGGCACTCGCTAATTCCTAACAAATCTTCAGTTTTATTTTAAGGGTTGACGGGTGTGTCCGAGCTTGGCAAACTGATTCGTAAGAGCAAAATCTGTTAACTACGTCCCTTCTCTCATTTCTCTGGTATGTCTCTTTAGTGACGCCTATGTCAGCTGATGGCGGAGTAGCTATTGGCGAGTTGTCATGCGTAGGTTTCATTGGATGCAGAAATTTACTAAAACAGATTTAAATGTCATAGAAATACTTGATACATTTAACCCTTACCACTCGTCTGTTGGGAGAGGCCCGACATGACATTGTATCGCCTACCGCTCGTCTGCAGTCTCTGAGCCAACAAAATACACAATGCTCTACTGTACTGCCATCTTTTGGTTCAGCATGGAACTTTGTAAAATCCAAATACTATTTGACAGTCAGTCAAAAATCTACCAGTATTATTTACATGGCAGTATAGCCATGAGCTGTGTCAAGTCCTCTCAATGCACGCGAAGGCTCTAGTGATAGTAAACAAACATGGTCGCCATGTGCTGTCTTAGCCATATACAGTGGACTGTTCAATGTTGTATATGTCAGGTAATTTTACAAAACCCCAGTATGTTCGCACCTCTATTCCTTCCTTCTACACTAAAGAATATATCTAATAGCATTTGACGATGCCTACAAGTGAAATGGCGATGTGTACCTTAACCCAACAGGCAGCTGATGGTGACGCGATCATAAATCGACAGATCCCGATTTCAGGAAATCGTCGTTAACAGTGGTTTTACGCTACAAACCACTGCGAGGTACAAAACCAGGGACTGAATTAGAGCTTTTACCGATAATTTGTTCAGTGAAATTACAAAAGAAACTAATTGGTATGTGATAACAATAGTAATAATAAAAATATAAAATAATTTATCTTAAATTACACATACTGCTTTCATTTGCTCCAGTAAAGCTTTCTGTAAATGTTTAAAGCCTAAATACATCATTTAAGAGAAAGTGCTATCTCTGAAATCATGAAAGACGAATATAGGTCATATAAGATAGAAATTCTCATTTAAAATACGAGTAGTAGAGACAACACAAAGAAGTTTAATTTAATGTTCAGATAAGGTGGTTTCACACTCGCAATGTTTTATATGACTTAGTAGTAGCCCAACCTTGGCACGAGACTTACGTCCTCACAGATCACATGGAATGGCCGTGGGAGGGCGGGGCTGAGCTTGACAGAGCTTTCCCGCTTGTCGTTTATCCTCTTCGCGTTGTCGTCTCTGTTCCTCTTCAAACACAGTAACTCATATAGGAACCGTGTATGATTCTCATTAAGCGTATCTCAGGACTGTGTGTTAATTCCAGCTCTTCCCATAGTATAAGCTGATCCTCGAAACGCCTCAAGGGGGCTCCACGAAGTCTTGTGCCAGAGCAGAGTTCACCATACAGAAGTTGACGAGGTAGCCTGGTTTTGGACGTGCCCTCTCCATTGGAGACGGTGACACGGTCCTCCACTTTGACGTTCAAGATGGATCTAACTATTCCCTTGCTCTTCTGATCAGTATTCCTTCACCTGTTCCTGGTTGTGCGGATCACACCCGTAACAAACGGTCCTTCCTCGCGCTCAGTCAGTTCCCTATCTGGATCAGTGGTAGAGTGTTGGCCTCCGGATGCCAAGCTAGAGGCTCAAACCAAGCAGAGGTAGACGTATTTTTGAGGGGCGGATGGAAAAAAGTCCCTCCGTGTCGTACGATGTCGGCATGCGACGCATTTGCTGTTAACCCGACAACAGCCACAGACGCCCAAGAGAGATTTGGTTTACTTCTCCGTCTAGCCCTTTCAGACCGTGTACGCACAATTGTGCGGGTTAGTATTTTATTTATCCCTGACTGTATTTGACGTTTTCTCGGCGCTAGACCGGACTGCAGTGATTGTGCGGGACACGTGGCGCATATTTCAATTGTTTTTAGTTAGCGTTTGACCGCCAGGGCAAAGTAAGAAGAGTTTAAAAAGCACAGTTGATCGGCGAGATGGCGGGAAGCAGTAGTGCCAAAAGTAAGTATTTATTTATTGCGTTTATATTTATCTAGAAGCTTTACTGAATAGTGGAATATATTCAGTGAAGTGTGTATATTGGTTAGTGAATGTAAATTTTGAAGATACATCATCGTATGTGATACCACGAGATTTTGAATTTTGATACGCACAATTGTGTGGGCTAGGTCTTCTTACAGACGATGCATAATGGAGTGCTGTGTTGTCACACTTGAGTTCTTGTGATATTGCTTTAGTATAATGTAATTTTTCATAATAAATCCTGTATGTCGTGATATTGCTTACACGAGCAAACAGAACTAGGTAGTAGTAAGGCCAAAAGTACTCATTTACATGCCTCATTTATTTTATATTTCAGAGTTCGAATCACTGGAAAATGACGAAGGAAAAATTTTGGAATTGCTAGAAGGAAGTGACTCTGAAATTGAAGGTCTCTCGGATGATGATGATGATGATGATGATGATGATGATGATGATAATTCTGCTGGTCTTCTTGAAAGACCAGAAGTGTTGTGCAATTCTGAAAGTGACAGTGAAGGAAATGAACCTGATGCAGTACCATCGCCAAAATTACCAGCACCCACTCCAAATTCTAGACCTTTACTCTGGAGACGGAAGCCTTTTTTATCGAAACCTACAGAGTCACCCTTTAATTACGTGGAAACAGTGGTAAGCACTAGTTTTATTTTTAATTGCATTTTGTAGATTAACAGAAAGTATTCAATGGCCTCATACGTTTTTTTTTCATTTTTTCAGGACCACACAGTCAAGAGGCCATTGGAATATTTCTCAGAATACTTCCCAGATGACTTTTTTGAAACTACTGCGTACTACACCAACAATTACTCATTGTCTAAGAATGGAAAAGAATTGAAAACTAGTGCATCCGAAATTAAAAAATTCTTTGGAGTAAATATAGTTATGGGGAATATTCCATATCCACGAATGAGAATGTATTGGCGTGATGATGTACGATTGGACATTGTGGCATCTGCAATAGCTAGAGACAGGTTTTTCGATCTTAGACAGTGTTTACATTTTGTGGAGACAGTTGCAGTGAATTCTGAAGAAGTTTCAACTAACAGACTGTGGAAGGTGCAACCAATTATTGACACTGTTCGTAAGAAATGTCTTGCCATCCCACGTGAATCCAAGTCCTACTCGGTCGATGAACAAATGATCCTGTTTACTGGGCGGTGTAAGCTCAGACAGTATGTGAAGAATAAACCAAGGCCAGTAGGACTAAAGAATTTCGTTATTACTACCTCTTTTGGATTAGTAGTAGACTTCGAAATTTACCAGGGCACAACCACACCATTACCAGAGACACAATTGGGACTAGGGCCTTCAGTAGTTCTGCGATTAGTACAGACTCTCCCACCTGGTAGTTATGTATATTTTGATCGCTTCTTCACAACCGTGGGACTGATGGATAAGTTGATAGAACTTAATCTGGAGGGTACAGGCACCATCATGCTATTAGGTTGAAAGGGGTACATTTCAGTCATGATTCAAAGCTTACACAGGATGACTATGAAGAATTTTGTAGAAGCGATGAGAAGTTGGTAGCAGTGAAATGGCGAGATAGCAAGTGTGTTACACTTTTGTCAACATGTAGTGGAGCAGAACCAGTGGCAAATGCGAAAAGATGGTCTAAGAAAGAGGGAAAGTATAATGAGGTACCATGTCCCTTTGTTGTACGCTGTTACAATCCATGTATGGGTGGTGTTGATATTTGTGACCAGCAAATGGAGTGCTACCGTACATGGATAAAAACCAAGAAATGGACCCTCAAGGTATCCCTGCATTTCTTGGACCTCGCCTTGGTAAATGCATGGATGGAATACCGGGAGGATTGCAGAAAGGCTCATATTCCTGCCAAGGATAATTTGGACTTGCTTGGGTTTCGAACAGCTGTCTCAGAAGCCCTAATTGCTGCACCAACCAAAAAACGTAGACATTCAACAGAGAACTCGAGAACTAGAGTCGCGAAAATCCCTGCTCTGGACAAGAGACTCGATGGCTATGACCACTGGCCTGTAGTTGATGAATTAAAATCGGCAAGGTGCTGCCGCCAAAAGGACTGCAAGAGTCGAACTCGTACACGATGTACGAAGTGTAATGTGTATTTGTGTTTGAACAAGGATTTTAACTCCTTTAAGTTGTTTCATACTATGAATTAGAACATTTGAACATGTACTGAGCTGAATTTTTCTGTGTGTGTAATGTGTGAAGTAAGTCCTGACACGCACAATTGTGTGGGTCCTTTTTTTCGGATGTTAGTTTTAATTTTGTAAAATAAACTATCAATATGTGTATTGAGGAGCATTTTAGTCAGTTTTTGACATACAAACAAAAATTCACACCCCCAGTTTTCTTTCAGGTCTGAAAGGGCTAGTAAGCCTAGAGTAAAATGGAGACCAAGCCACCAGATGGCTTCTTTTTAAGTTTTGACACGGTATCTGAGGCAATATTATTACTAGTTTATACCCGTGTGCGCTGCTATGCCTCAATAAATAAAAAGTGCTTTTTAATTAATTCTACTTAATGCTATTTTTATTAACATTTTTCTTCATTATTTTTGGTTGTTATTTATATTTTTCTTATTACAATTTAATTTACAAAACAAAGAAATAATTACTGTAAATATGTTCTATTTTTTTAGTTTCCTGTGTCTATTAATTTGATCTAACTATTTGTATTTGCTTACATAAATGGCGATTTATTTGCATGATGCACGATGTTCATTGCAACGCGAGTGGATATACGACCATTCTTCGTTTTTCCATCTGGTGCAAAAATGAACAGATTCCTTGGCAGTGAATTGCCTAGTTACATGAACCTCCCAGCAAGAAAAGTACTTCATAAAACAGGCGGCATGTTCCTACATACAGCATTTCTAAGTCGCTGTTACCCATCAAGACCGATCCAAATCTTGGTGCGGCTCTGTAGAAAGAATTACATAAAATAAATATATTTCCGTTGACTGTTCAAGAAATGCAAGATTTTTTCCTGTACTACCGAGACGATTTGGAAGATTTTCGTACAAACTGCACCTTTTAACTCCCCCTGGTTTAAGAGCTTGAGTTCTGTGAAATTTACACGTCAGCGGAGTTGTGCTGTAAAAAGTAATCATCTATTTCTATGATGTAATGCATCATACCAGCTGGACGCAGTAAACCCAGGTATAATGTTCTATATTGACAGTAAAATTTCTTAATATTGTACGCATTAGGAGGAGGTCATTGGTAGTGATGGGCAGTCTGAGACTAGGTCTCAAGATTTCTCGGGATTTCTCGAGACTAGCGCAGACACTATTTCTCGCGAGAAATTTCGAGAGATCTCAAGCATTGTCCCCGCATTGTGCAGCGAGCAGTGTGTCGTGCGCCTACAGGTACTCGGAGCTGAATGTTGTGTGTGCCGAGTATGCGAATAGCCAACCACGGGCCTTCTCCATTTCGTAAATACGTGTCAACAAACGACTAGGGTGTTCTTCTACCGAGGTCTGTTTTGACGCAGTATAACATAATTATAAAGGATACGCATTCTGGCATTGTATGCACTGGTAGGTACACGAATGAGTGGTTTAAGTGCAGAACCTGACGGCTTCTGTAGGTACAAGTACCTGCATACCAGAAGCGTGCATTATTCGAACTCAAGACGAGGTAAGATGCGCCTTGCTGCATATGCAACCACCATTACGAAGGAGTGGAATGTGTAATCTAAAATGCTTCAGTTTGCTCCCATTCTTTCGACAGATAGGTGTACATCGTTATCAGACCCCACATTCAATATCACATTATGACCACAGCTTGTGTTTACTGATATTTTGGTGACGAAGGAAATAATTCCTTACAATGTTATAGAGTATTCGCGTCATATGTAAAGTTAGCATAATTACCCAACAACAACAACAAAAACAAGAGTACAAGCAATTCCATGGAAAGGAAATATTACAAAAAGTACTACTAATTCAACATTCTAAATCCAGCATCATCATAAACAAATTCTGTATTTCCAGTGCTTAACACTACCGCTTACAATACTATAGGTTGAACTTTCTACTAGCTTAACATTACAAGTGATAATAAAGTGAAGTTAAACCATCATTACCCTACAACTATAACAACAACGAAAGAAAATATGGCAAGAAATACTACTAATTTAACTTTCTAAATCCAGCATCATTATACATAAATTCACACACAACTTAAGTATTTCCATTACTTAACACTATGGCTTACAATACTGTAGGTTGAGCTTCCTACTAGCTTAACACTACAAGTGATATTAAAGTTGAAACATAACTACCCAACAACTACAACAAGAGCACAACAAGCAGTTCCATGGAGAGAAGATTTTAGAAGAAATACTACTAGTTTAACGTACTAAATCCAGCAGAAAATCACAAATTCAGTGACCATCGTTTACAGCTTTTACGTTTCATTTTACACTAGCACTAATCATCATCTTAGGGGCTGCCTGGCCGAGGCGGTAAAGGCGTGCTCGGTTCACCCGGAAGGACATGGGTTCGAATCCCTGCCAGGAAGTTGTAAAATTTAAGAACCGAGATTTCCACTTCCAGAGGTGCACATGGCCCTGAGGTTCACTCAGCCTACACCAAAACTGAGTAGCAGGTTAATTCCTGGGGGCAAAGGCGGCCGGGCGTAGAGCTAACCACTCAACCGCATCAAGTGTCGAGGTTACCTTCCACCCCTCCAAGGGCCTTCGTGGCCTGTACGGAGATGACTTTGCTTTTACTTTTACTAATCATCTTAAACGATTTGATACTGGAAGAGAATCTATCAGACTGCTGCAGGTAATTTATTCCAATCCCCTATGGTCCTGTTTATGAAGTAAAAATTGCCTACATCACTACGCTGTTTATTATTACACTACTGTAAGTGACCATTGCCACCGGGATATTTCCCATTTGCAATGTGTTTGTTAATAATAATAATTAGGTACTTCGGTATATGACAGTGTAGTCCGGCCCCGCGGTGTAGGGGGCAACGCGTCCGCCTGTCACCCGACGGCCCCAGGTTCGATTCCCGGCTGGGTCAGGGTTTTTTGATTGTAAATGATTAATATCCCTGGCTTGGGGACTGGGTGTTTGTGTCGTCCTTAACGCTCCTTTCCTCACATTCAGCACTCTACATTTCCTCCATTCCAATTACACGCAGGTTCATATCACATGGTGCAAGTAGGGGCAAAAAAATCTCTTTAGGTCGACGCCCAGAAATAATGTCATTTAAAAAATGACAGTGGAATGTGTAATTGTGTCTAATTGTACGTGACAACTTGTAGACGATGTCCGAAATGCAACGTAAGTTGTGGATGTCGGTTATTTTGAAGAGATGCCACATAGCACAGCCCGCTGTGTTGTTTATTCCAAAGAAGTAAAATACGTCGACAGAAATACTTCTGGGATGATCCGACACTTAAAAACACATACTATAAATGAAGAGGAACAGTCACAGAACACCTCCGGCCCGGTATGAATCACAAAAAGCTACCCTGCCGACACCGATTTTGAGGCATCCAGGCAGGTTTACATCCTGATAACAGTTATTAACAAATTATACCGGTTATTCAGCTAAGAAGTCCGCCTGAAATAACTCGTGATCAGTTTAAGATACTGGCATTCTGTCTTCACTTTCGTTAATGGTATTAAGCAGCTCATAGTTCAACATGCATTGATTTCCTATACTTTTGACAAAATTTGTCATCACACAGGTTTCCATATGAGAACTGCTGATTATAACTATCAAGCTTACATTCGTACTTACTGGGACGTCGCGTCGCACAGCTCGCAGCACACGAGAATCGGTCTCGAGAGCATTGCCCATCACCCCGGCTGAAAGAATTGGAGCAAAGTCGGGCATTTAGATTACACGTTCCACTCATGTGCAATGGGGGTTGCACACGTAGCAAAGCACATCTTCCCCGTTTCAAGTTCGAATAATGCACGCCTCTAGTATCCAGGCAGGTGTACATCCTATCTACAGTTATTCACAAATTATGCAGGGTTAGTCAGCTAAGACCTCAAATGAGCCGTAAACAATTGGAAGATACTGACATTCAGTTTTCACTTTCGTTAATGGCATTAAGGGGTTCATAGTTGAACATGCACTACTTCAGGCTTTTGACAAAATGTATTGGCTCACACGTTTTTACATGAGAACATTATTTCACTGAATAACTGCCAATGATATACTATCAAGTTTACAGTTGTATTGTAGTTACTGGTACGTCGCACAGCGTGCACTACAGGAGGATCGGTCTCGAGAACTCGAGCGAGAGCGTTGCCCATCACTAGTCATTGGTGAAGGAAATACCTTGCAGCGAACTCCTCAGTTTACGTTTGACTGACTGTCGATGGTTGTCCTCGTGTGCCAGTCTCACTCTTCTTGAACACGAGTTATAACTTTCTTCCTTTTTTCAGTACAAATCTCTGAAGATAATCTTTACTTGTTACTGTGTTCATTTTATTTCCTGGTCAGATGTTGAAGCTGGTAGATCGACAAGTGTTCCTGATTGCTGGACAGAAGGGAAGATGGGCTAAATTAATATATCTCTGAAGTACTCCCACTCAAACATTCCTCTTCACAAGCTTGGAAAGGCAGCAGTCATAAAACTCTGGACAACAGGAAGAACAGCGCCTTCTTCAAAGCTGAGAACAAGCTTAAGTCTCTAGGACTGTAGTGGGATGGTCCCAGAAGAGGTTCTCGCTGTGACAGAGGAATGTCCCTGAAGTGCACATGTTACTTCCGAATACGTTAAACTTATTTTCAAAATTACCTTTGCAGCCTCTTCCTTGTCCACTTGCAGGGGCCCTTTCATTGCCTGGTAGTAATACTTTTATTGTAAGAACCTCAGAAAATTTGCTCAACATAAACTTGATGCAGGAAGTTATTCAACTTCTTTTCCGTGTGGTTTACAACGAACTTGTACTATTTGATTCTTTTGAGACACAATGTTCATCCCTCTTGCAGTCAGCCTTGACTGTCAAACTGATTTTTAGAATAATTTCCCCCTTTTTTTTTTTTTTAAACTGTAATTTCAACAATATTTGATCAATCTGGTCTTAGAATTTGTTGTTTTAGAAACAGAAGGATGAAGAGCAAACTAATGAAACTATTGACAATATGATAGCAATAACTTGTGTTGTAGGTGGTTAGATCCTGGTGTATTTTTGAACATAATTTGTGTAACAGTATGTTAGCAGTTGTTATAGGGAAGAGCATGGTGGTGTTTTAGCCTCAAAACTCCTAGGCACCTTGTGATACAGTGCAGGTGAACCAGAATGTACGAGCCTTTGTTGCTAAAATATATTAAACGTTGAAGCCTCAAAGTAGATAGCAAAATCACAAAAAGAAATGTTAAACATCTGATACTTTTGGTGATAAGAAAGGAATGATTCACATTTTTTAACAGCAATCGTGATGACTCTTCAAATAATGAAGGTAGGGTTAAGCAGTGTCGACTCTGGGAGATCTGAGTCTTTTTCCTCCTCACAAGAATTAGGCCCATTGACCTGTTCTGATGTTTCTCTTGCCCACTGGTATGTTATCTAATTGGGTTCAGTTTGTCTTCCATTTAACTCTTTGTCAAGTATAGCTTAAACCTTAACGCCTTGGAATACTTGGATGTGGCATTTGCTGATGGTGGTTCTTAACAACAGACACCGGTATAAAACTAAAGTTGTCGTTCTTATTCTAAACAGTTTCACACATTATTTGATATCAGCGTGTCTCAGTCACATCCAAAATAGTTTTTCTTGAAACAGATATATTTAAGATTTGGAATTCATAAGGGCTCTTTTGGAGCTCATTCTCTGTGTTGGCTAACAGTATCTGATCTCACTATATAAGGTTAGTCATGTCTGTTGAGGTGAATACTGTGGCAGGCAGTGTGAGAGATAAAGACTCTTTTTCCTTTGTGTACGTTTCTATCCTCCTTCCTAGCTAGGAAGTGGGAAGTAATCACAGGAGACAGGTCCAACCTTTCGAAGAACAAAGGCATCTGTAAAAAAAGAAAATGCGCTTCCCATTACATTCTCCATTAAACTTCCTGCATCAGACTGTGTTTCTTGTTATTCTAATTGCTGTACTGACATTGTTACTTAATTAAATATAAAATGTTTGCGTCATTGTGGAAGAATTTCCAGAATGTATGTGTTTTATTGAACATGAACCTAGCTGGGGAATTTGTCCATTTCCTTTCTCTTCCCTTTAGGCCTAAGTCATATTTTCCCCATTAAAGTGTAATTGCTCAAAACAAAGAATGAGCTCATGGTATTTTATTTTCCTTGCACCTAATACTTTTAAACATTTGCATGTGCTCATTCCTTTTTGAGCACCTGTACATAAGTTTCATGTTTCCTAAGATTGCTTGTTTTGCTTACATATTCTTTCTTCCCTCTTACAATACAGCGTTCATAAAATGTTTTCTCTCTAAGTCATATATAGAAAGTTAGGAACACTGAAGGGAATGCAATGACAGGTTGGTATGTGAAGAGGGAGAACAATCTGTATATCTTCATTCCTTCCAGCGAGCCGGGTACGATGTTAATAATAATAATAATAATAATGTTATTTGCTTTACGTCCCACTAACTACTTTTACGGTCTTTGAAGATGCCGAGGTGCGGGAATTTAGTCCCGCAGGAGTTCTTTTACGTGCCAGTAAATCTACTGACACAAGGTTGTCGTATTTGAGCACCTTCAAATACCACCGGACTAAGCCAGGATCGAACCTGCCAAGTTGGGGTTAGAAGGCCAGCGCCTTAACCGTCTGAGCCACTCAGTCCGGCAGGGTACGATGTTTCTCTCTAGGGCGTCCAATTGGTCTTCATCCCGGAAGATACTTCCTTGGTGTTCGAGTCTCCTGCTTCCGCTTAACGTAGCCACTTCCGCCTTTCTTTCGTGGTCCGGTTGACCTGCAGGTCTCTTTGTATCTGATCATTCCTAATTCTGTCCTTCCTTGTTTTCTGTGCAGCTGATCTAAGGAACTTCAGTTCACAAGTTTGCAGTTGACTTCCTTCTTACAACATGCACATTATACACTGTTGAATCCCCTGTGGGTGGGGGATGAAGAATACACCCACGGTATCCCCTGCCTGTCAAAAGGGGGCCAAGGGATGTTTAATTTTGAAGCATGAGATCACCTGTGATTAGTACCACTATGTGAGGAATATCGTGGGTCTGTGTATGGATCACTGTGGGTTTACAGTACCCGTGTATAGCACCCGCCACTATGACGGAGGCTTACCCTCTGTCCAGATTTGGTTTTATACCCCAAGAAGATAAAGAGGCTATCCTCACTGGAGTGTTTCAACATCTGGTTATGGATATCGTGGGTCTGCATTCCGAGGAACACCACGGGTCTGGGCATTGCTTGTGGTTAGTACCCACTACGTGAGGAACACCATAGGTCTGCCTTGCCTGTGCATAGTACGTTACCTGTGAGTAGTACCATAAAGTGAGAAATACAATGATTCTACTTTACTAGCGATAAATACAATTATGAGGGGCCGCTGACCTGGATTTTGGACACCTTTAGACAACAAGTATCATCAATTCAGGAATGTGTTTTGGAAGCGGCCCCTTGGTCTACATATACCATTGTTTTAAGTCGTTTGTGGAAAGGTGGCGCATTGCGGGTCAGATCCACTCATTGTTGATCGTTGTCTTTTTGAATTCTAGCCAGTGGATTGATTTTGGAATTATTTTAAACTTTCAATATTGCATGGTTCATGGTGTGCGGTACTGTATTCACGTCCTAGTTCGTGAACCATGGCAACGGCTGAGTGGCGTAGTAAGTGGTCCTGAGAGTCGGGATATAAGTTGCTATGGAATGGGAGTGGGCATCTCGGACATATTCTGAGTCTTGGCCCTCTTTGTGTTCAGGTGGTCCATAACCCGTTAGAGGAGAGATCCTCACTTGGACTATGTGCAAGTAGGGTAGCATCCTGCTTCATGAATCTACCGAGCTCAGAACATTTTAAGCAAGCCTTGGACCTATGGGAGTAATGGAGTCCCACTCCCATTTGACAGGCAAGGGACTCCTTGGAAACAACTTGGCGAACGAAATGGAATTCGATGGGGAGCTATCAATATTAATGGGGCTTATGGAAGAAAGAAAGTAGAACTGGCTGAGTCAGAAAAGAGGATGCATCTGGATGTGCTAGCAGTAAGTGATATTCGGGTAAGGGGAGATAACGAGGAAGAGATAGGAGATTATAAAGTGTACATGACGGGTGTTAAAAAGGGAAGGGCAGAGTATGGGGTATGACTGTTTATCAGGAATACTATTGCACGCAACATAGTTTCTGTTATGCGAATTATGTGGGTAGGACAGTTAGAGGAATTAGGACGAGAATAGTTTCAGTGTGTTCACCATGTGAGAATGAAGTTGACAAGTTTTATGGAGCATTGAGTGACATCGTAGTCAGGGTGAACAGCAAGGATAGGATAGTGCTAATGGGAAATTTCAATGCGAGAGTTGGAAATAGAACTGAAGGGGTGATTGATAAATGTGGGGAAAATATGGAAGCTAATGGGAATGGGAAGCGTTTGCTGGAATTCTGTGCTAGTATGGATTTAGCAGTTACAAATACATTCTTCAAGCATAGGGCTATTCACCGCTTCACATGGGTGGATAGAGGTACCAGATCCATAATAGACTATATCTAACCGACTTCAAATTCAGGAAATCTGCTGGGAATGTATGGTTTTTTTGGGGATTTTTCGATTTAACAGACCACCATCTGATCTGTAGTGAACTAAGTATATCTAGGGCCTAGGATAGAGAAAGTGAAATCTGTCTGCAAACGAATAAGGGTAGAAAATCTCCAGGGCGAGGAAATTAGAAGTACGTGGATATAATTAGTAGGAAGTTCCAAACAGTGGACAGTAAGCAGGTTCAGGATGTGGAAAGAGAATGGGTGGCATACAGGGATGCTGTAGTAGCAACAGCAAGCGAATGCCTAGGAACAACTGTGTGTAAAGATAGGAAAAAAAACTAACATCTTGGTGGAATGATAAAGCGAGGGCAGCTCCTAAACATAAAAGGAGGCTTATCAGAAATGGCTCCAAACAAGGGCTGATGTAGACAGGGAATCATACATAGATAAAAGAAACAGAGCAAAACAAAGAGTTGCTGAATCAAAAAAGAAGTAGTGGGAAGATTTTGGTAAGAGCCTGGAAAGGCTAGGTCAATCAGCAGGGAAACCTTTCTGGGCAGTAATAAAGAATCTTAGGAAAGAAGGGAAAATGGAAATGAACATTGTTTTGGGTAATTCAGATGAACTCATAATAGATCCCAGGGAATAACTGGAGAGGTGGAGGGAATATTTTGAACATCATCTCAACGTAAAAAGAAATCTTCCTGGTGGTGTTGCGAACATCCAAGCTCATGAGGAGGAAAATGATGGTGAAATTATGCTTGAGGAAATAGAAAGGATGGTTAATCAACGTCAATCTCATAAAGCAGCAGGAATAGATGAAATTAGACCTGAAATGGTGAAGTATAGTGAGAAGGCAGGGATGAAATGGCTCATAGACTAATAAGATTAGCATAGAGTGTTGGTAAGGTAACTTCAGATTGGACAAAAGCAGTAATTGCACCTATATATAAGCAAGGGAACAGGAAGGATTGCATCAACTATCGAGGTATCTCGTTGATTAGTATACCAGGCAAATTATTCACTGCCATCTTGGGCATCTTGAAGAGGAGGGTGTGATCAGTGGTTGAGAAGAAGTTGGATGAAAACCAGTGTGGTTTCAGACCACAGAGGCCTGTCAGGATCAGACTTTCAGTATGCGCCAGGTAATTGAAAAATGCTACGAGAGGAATAGGCGGTTGTGTTTATGTTTCGTAGATCTAGAGAAAGCATATGACAGGGTACCGAGGGAGATGATGTTCGCCATACTGGGGGACTATGGAATTAAAGGTAGATTATTAAAATCAATCAAGGGCATTTATGTTGACAATTGGGCTTCAGTGAGAATTGATGGTAGAGCGAGTTCTTGGTTCAGGGTACTTACAGGGGTTAGACAAGGTTGTAATCTTTCACCTTTGCTGTTCGTAGTTTACATGAATCATCTACTGAAAGGTATAAAGTGGCAGGGAGGAATTCAGTTAGGTGGAAATGTAGTAAGCAGTCTGGCCTCTTCTGACGACTTGGTCTTAATGGCAGACTGTGCCGAAAGCCTGCGGTCTAATATCTTGCAACTTGAAAATAGGTGCAATGAGTATGATATGAAAATTAGTCTTTCGAAGACTAAATTGATGTCAGTAGTTAAGAAATCCAAGAGAAGTGAATGTCAGATTGCTGGAACAGGTAGATAATTTCAAGTATTTACGTTGTGTGTTCTCCCAGGTTGGTAATATAGTAAGTGAGATTGAATCAAGGTGCAGTAAAGATAATACTGTGAGCTCGCAGTTGCAATCAACAGTGTTCTGCAAGAAGGAAGTCAGTTCCCAGACCAAATTTACATTGGTCTGTTTTCAGACCAACTTTGCTTTACGGGAGTGAAAGCTGGGTGGACTCAGGATATCTTATTCACAAGTTAGAAGTAACAGGCATGAATGTAGCAAGAAGGATTGCTGGTACAAACAGGTGGGAACAATGGCAGGAGGGTACATGGAATGAGGCGATAAAGGCTAATTTAGGAATGAACTCGATGGATGAAGCTGTACGGATAAACCGGCTTCAGTGGTGGGGTCATGTGAGGTGACGGCAAGAGGATAGGTTACCTAGGAGAATAATGGTCTCTGTTATGAAGGGTAAGAGAAGTAGAGGGAGACCAAGACGATGATGGTTAAACTCAGTTTCTAAAGATTTAAAGATAAGAGGTATAGAACTAAATGAGGCCACAGCACTATTTGCAAACAGAGGATTGTGGCGACATTTATTATATTCACAGAGGCATGCAGACTGAACGTTGAAAGCCCTAACGGTCTATAATGATGTATGTTTTTCTCTCTCTCTGTTTACAATTTGTTCTATGTCGCACTGACACAGATAGGTCTTATGGTGACGATGGGATAGAAAAGGCCTAGGAATGGGATGGAAGCAGCCGTGGCTTTAATTAAGGTTCAGCTCCAGCATTTGCCTGCTGTAAAAATGGGAAACCACGGAAAACCATCTTCAGGGCTGCCAACAGTGAGGTTTGAACCCACCGAATGCAAGCTCACAGCTATGCAACCCAAACCGCACGGTCAACTCGTCTTGGTAAGACTACTAATAATAGTAATGTTGCCACTGATGCTTTCACGGCCCGTACTTATATACATGATAGGGTACAATATCATGCCAATAATAATGTTGTTTGTTTTGTGCCTCCCGCTGAAACGAGGGTGAGTACGCTGACCGTTCAGCCAAAGCAGTGGGGACTGGGAGGAACATACATGTTGTGTTAAGGTTTCAGAAATGAAAAGCTGTAATTAAGGAACAGGAGTGACAAAGGCCAAAGCAACATAAGAATTTATAAGAAATACTCTGAACATATCAATGCCATTAAATACAACAGATTCTCTGCTATACAGTAGGACAACACATACAAGAGTCCAAACATAATTTCACCAATATTTAAAAATACTTAAAATCATTAACAAGGGTCCTGTTCTAAACACTACTGAAAATTGTTTTATTCTCCTTGACCAATACTTCAGCACTAATTTCAATTTAAATGACATTTCTGAAAAACTCAATATTCTATTTGACTTCCTAATTCTTCTTCTCAAAAATACTAGTTTTCTAAACCCGAATTCAATTTTCCGTGCCTTACACAGTTCCTACCAACGTTTTCTACCTCCAATAACCCACCATAAACTATCCCTCCTTTATTTCCCTATCCTATCCTTTCCCATCCTCTTTTAACTTCCAATCCTTTTAATCTTCTCTAATCCTCCTTTATTAACTTATCCTATCTTTTCTTTTCACCTCTCCTCTTGATTTAATTTTTTTTTTTAAACCTACTTTCTGAACTAATTGTATACTAGCATACTATACTGCCACCTGCATTTTGGGTCTTTGCAACATTCAAATTTATACTCTTGCCTCGCGCTGCCCTAGACTACCTCAATTACGATCTGAATTCTTATCTTCAAGAAGTAGCGCACTTGTGCATATGCGTTTTTCATTTGTTTTCGGTATTGTGCTCTTTACCATTTTTCTCTTCACTATTGTTTTTTACGTCAACTGTTCTAAAGAATCTACAAGATCCTAGTTACATACTTCAGTTATATTACATTATATATATTTTCGCAACTGAAACAATTACACACTGGACCATTAAGCTAAGTTCCGTCGGCATTTGAAAGCACAGTGCCGGACATTATGTTGCGCTGATCTTCATTTTGCTTCAATCAAGCAACTCGTCTTCAACCTCTACACAATTTTGGGACTTCATATTTATTAAACTATGTTGTGACTTCGCACCTCACTTAACCGTTCACCTCTTCTCGTAAACATTTTGAGACACAGTGCCGAACTTTGCATGTGTTGTGCTACTTTCCAGAAGATTGTGCCTTGCTTCATATAAGTGACAGACCTTCTACTTCTTGTAGATTTTACGATTTAAAAACGTGCAGTGCTAATCTCCATTATCTTATATTGCTTCTTCAACTGTTTTTGTGAAAGACTCATCCTTTAATTTCTTATTTTCCTATGCATTGTTTTTGTATCCTTATTTGGCTAATGATGACCCAGATTGGGGTCGAAACTGGTACCGCTTCCGCTTGTAATTAAATAAGAATGTAACACTATTTCTTATTTACTTGTATTCAATAGGTTGAACTACGTTATTTGTTATTTCAATTTAATTGTGATACAATTCAATACAGAACATCATGAAATTTTATCTTTAAAAGGTCTTTTAGTTGGCCAAGATGAGCACCTAAATAGGGATCATGATAATAATGTAAAATCAATGGCCTCAAATTCCGAGGGACGAAAATTTTAGACGAATGGCTGCGAGGATTACTATAGTACAGAAGCCCGTTTCAATTCGAAGGACTCACAATCCGGTTCCTTCCTAGAAAGTTTGTCAATCAGACGAACACATGCATAGTCTTTCTTTTGAAACTCGGACAGAGCAGTGAAACTAAAAGGGTAATTCTGAAGTAAACAGACAGGAAGATAAATATCGGGACTGCACCCGATCACACAATCAGATGTTTCAACACCATCAAACATGCGTAAAAAACAATCGGCAACAATGTTGTCTTTTTCCCTGACGTGTACAACAGTGAAATTATATGAAGACAGTCAGAGAATCCAGCGAGCCGTTCTTCCTAACTTTTTGACATTTGCACTCATGGACAACTTGTAATGTCAGTATGGACTCAAAAATGCTGATGCTCGAGGTAGGAATGGAATTTCTCGATGCCAAGGACTATGGGCGAACATTATTTCTCATACGTGGAATACCTAGTTTCAGAATCAAGTAATCTCTTGCTAAAGTATGCAGTAGGAGCCAGACTATCATCCTCAAGCTTTTGATTCAGTACAGCGGAGACGGAGGTCATGGAAGATTTACGCTATATTACCTCATTAAGTAGGATGTCGTGCCAAATCCTAAGGGAATGCACCAATCACGCTGACCCAAGACGAAACCTTGGCCTGCTGGAGACTAGCCACCAATGGAGATACTGCTATTCTCGTCATTCGTTATTTACGTGCATCTGTTACTTAGGGAATTTACTCCTTTTTGATGTGTTTGTGTCATTTCAGCTGCACAAAATCATTTTGAAATTGAAGAAAGGAGGAGTCAACCGAGCGATTAGATCTTATAGCTCACGTTTCATTGAACTATCAAAAATGGAGGCATGAAAAATTTTAAAGTTCTGTATCAGATATCCCTCAGGTATGGCAGTACAGTTACAAGAACAAGTGATGCAACTCTCTTACGGTTAAACGACATGTTTCTGATGAAATGCAGGTGTCAGTACAAGATGTGACTGTCCACATAAAAGAATACAATGAAATGGTTACTGGATTCGATGACTATATTATGTAACCGCATCATACCAACAATCTTTAAATTTTAACTGAAAATGCTTGCAATTAGTGCGTTATTCAGTATCATTGGTCTTTCTAGAGGGGTAAATGTGCTACGTGCCATGCACAGACTTATGCATTTACATGCGAGTACCAGTTAGCTTCGAAGAAGCGTATCCGCCTGTTGTCAAGCTGAGTGTGGTGGTAGTGATTGTTTTAAGAGGAAGTAGAACTGGACAACCATCTCCTATATAACACTAATCAGAAACAAAAAATGGAAGGAATCCAACACTTAAAAAAATGAAGGTATCGGCCAAAGAAAGATAAGAGCCACGTAGGGCGTGAAAATGCTCTAATACCATCAGGGTCAGAAAATGAACAAGACTTGACCAAGGGAGGTCGGATAGGATAGTTGAAAGTGAGGAGCCTGAGACAAGTGGAAGCAATGCCAGGACTCAGCTGAGGGCACCGTGGTCGCCAACCCACACTCCCAAGTTAAGAGCCCCTGGGGCCCCTTGTCTCTGTTCTACCCCTCACTCACACGGGGGGGAGGGAGGTCAAGCTGAGATCCAGAGTTTGTCCTAATCTATGCATTATTTATTAGAAAACTTTTAGTGTGTTGTGTCGTCTGACAAGAAGTTGGGCGCATGCAGGGTGATTCTTGCTAACTGAGGTGCTTTAGTTACACATTTACTGCATAATGAACACTCATCTCTCAGTGCTGTACCTACAAGCTTCCGTGACTAGTCCTGAAAAGAACTGTTTACGACATGACTGAATACAAAATTCGAATTATGTAAGACGTTCCTCTGAGAGCTTAGAAGTTGACTGTGCTAATATTTGTGGTCTCTTGTTGCAACGTTACGTGTAGGGTGGGGGCAGTTTCTATGATGTTCACAGTTCATTGCGGGACCTAAGGCGGTAAAGCTATGGCGTGAGATAAAGAGGAACAGAGCATGGTAGATAGTTTAGGTCGGGGGAACAGCCATTGTGTCGAGCTGAATGTGTTTACTACACCCTCAACAAATGACTTAATACCTCGTCCAGTCTCCATCGGCTTGTCAGAGCCGTCATGGACTCAACAAGCTTCGAGGATGACCCCCAAAGCATCATGCAAACATGTGGGAGGTTGAGGGCAGTGTTTCTTCCCCACACATATTCAGTGTAGTCCTGCTCAGAAAACCAGCCCTGAGCACAACTGCTCGTGTGGATTGCGGAGTTGTCTTGCAGGAAATAACGCTGCCTCGTCTGGATAGTGCTCTCTTACGCTTGAAACCGTAACATATTGCAGAATGTCCAAATATTGGTCCGATTCGAGCCTGTCACAAACATGCGGCCACTGCGTGAACATTCGGCTGTATATCTGTTGTATCGAGCTCGCTGTGGCCTGTAAACGTGAACCTAGCCGACCTCCACCAAACTGAAAGAAATATTATCAGAGACGATCACATTATCCTAGTTACAAAGGCTCAGAGAGAGACTCTTTGGTGGCAGCTTATGTATGGACATCCTGCATGAGCTCCTGTGAAGTTTCAACTAACCTCTTGTCTTTTTCGCTAGTAGTGACTGTTGTATCCAACTCCGAGCAGCCCTAGGCAAAACGCCTGCAGTGTTGAACTTGCTCTTGAGATGCATATGAATGATTTGCCATGTCAGAATGGAGTGAGCGCATTTAGCTCGGCCAAACTTGGTGTGTTCATTGCCTGACACAATCACGATGTATTCGTTTGAGGAAGGAAAAAAGGAAATTGTTCACACCATGGATTTAAGCTTTCTCTTGGCCTCTGCATAAGAGTTTACCTTGACTTCTGAATACGGACAGTTCTTGCTCACCTGTGCAGTTAGTGCAAACAGGCAGAGGTGTGCACTCGACACTAGTGTGCTTGAATTTTTCGTACAACCCACAGGTCCACGAACCTCGACACGCAATGAGGCGTGGCCAAATTTCTGGTAGTTATAACACCTCCCTGGAGCTAGCATGCACAGGGAAACAGTTAAATTGCAATCTCTCCAAATTTGAACTTCAGAAACAAATAATTATGACATAAGGAGCATTGCTGGTGTTGCATGACAAAATGCAAAAAAAACCACATATGGGACAAAAATGGACTGCCAACATTCTCAGAATTTTGCATAATGTTTTTTCCTTACAGAAATAATTATAAAATCAACTCTTGATTAATGACACACTAATCTTAGTTTTGTCCCCCGTAAGTCCAACCCCTCATCCACGTCATGGGGGACGGGAAACGATATGAAGTAGGGAATAGCATGTAAGGGTGAAGTACAGCGGTGACCTTGTGTGCCCCAGGACCGCTACGGTAGTTGTGAAGGCCTTACAGGAACCCTAAAAAGTAAAGGCTAACGGCAACTGAGGCGGAGAAGGACACCTTTGGTACGGCAAAGTTGGCGGAGGAGGCAACTCTTCCTCTTGGAGTAAAATAAAGAGGAAAACCACTGCCTTGTGGTGAAGAGGGATCTTCAAAGGCTAAGGGAGACTACCCCAACAGAAAACAGCAGGCTTGGAGGCGTAGGTGGTAGACCCACCACCAAGCTCGGGTGCTGTGGGCCAATAACTCGCACAACCTTATATAACCTTATTAGAGAAACATCATCAATGAGAAACCGGACTGATCCTAAGATGACGACCTTTGGCTTGAAAAGGCTAACGAAAATTGGGTTATGGAATGTCAGGATTCTGCGGGAAAGTGGAAGGCTACGACAGGCAGTAGCATGTATGAGGAGTTATGGCCTGAACATCCTAGGTTTGAGTGAGGTGAGATGGAGTGAGTTTGGGGAACTGGCAACTCATGATGGAGCTACATTTGTATACTCTGGAAGACCCGAGGGCGACGGAGCGAGTTATGGAGGTGTGGGTATATTAATGGATAAGGAGGCCAAGAGGAGCCTTATGGAGTGGTACCCAGTGACTAAGAGGATAATAGTGGCACGTTTTAAGACCAATATTAGAAATGTTGTGTTGATAGTATGCTATGCACCTACGAAGTCAGTGGAGGAGGAAGACAAACAGGCGTTCTATGGACATCTTAATAGTAAGGCTAAGAAACAGAAAAGGAAGGATGTCATCCTAGTTGGAGGAGACTTGAATTAAAAGTGGGACAGGACAACGAAGGACTTGAACATATTATGGGAAGGCATGGTTTAGGAGAACGAAATGAGAATGGACAGCTGTTTGTGGACTTCTGTGCCAGCCACAATTTGGTTAGTGGTGGTACTGTATTTCCACATAAAGACTGCCATAAAGTGGCATGGGTATCACTGGATCATAGGACAGAAAAACAGATAGATCATGTGGCTATTGGACGAAGGTGGAGGAGTTCATTGTTGGATGTGAGGAACAAGAGAGGTGCGGACATTGGTAGTGATTACCATCTTGTTTTGGCTACCTCTAGAATGAAGACCCAGGCACAAAAGAGAAGGACAGAGCAGACAAGGAAGCGATATGATGTTTGAAAGCTCAAGGATGACAGAAATGTGAAAGAAGCCTTCAAGATAGAACTAAAGAATTGATTTCAAGCACTCGCTGAGGTGGAAGATGAAACTATTGAGGAAAAATGGGTGAAAACTAAATCTGTATTTACTGAAGTGAGTGAAAATACCCTTGGTTTTAAGGACAGGAGGGAAAAAGACTGGATGACTGACCAGACATGGGAAATTATCAGACAAAGGAAAGAGATAAAGGACGTAGTGAACGCATATAAGATACGAGCAAGGAAGGCAGAATTGTAATCCAAATATGCTGCGAAGGATAAGGAAGTAAAGAGAAGTGCGAGGAGAGTTCAAAGGAAATGGATAGATGACCTATCTCAACAAACAGAGGAGGCAGCCAGAAACGGAAATCTTAGAGAAATCTATACCATCACCAGAGTTCTGGCAAGGAAGCAGATGCAGAAAAACCATCCAGTCAGGAACAAAGATGGTGTCCTCCTAACAAACTCTGAGAATTAACTGAAGCGATGGCAGGAACATTCCTCTGCGGTGTTAAACCACTCCTTGGAGGAGCAAGTAGATGCAGGAGAAGAGGAAGAAACCCAGCCTGACCTAAGGATTAAAGTCTGCATTCCAACAGGGATGGAAATCAAGTGGGCATTGAGAGAGTTGCATATTGGTAAGGCAGCAAGAGTTGACAATATTTCAGCAGAAGTCATGAAGGATGATATGGATACCACTGCCAATATGTTGCAGCCGCTATTTGAGAAGATATGGGTTAATGGAGAAATACCAACAGATTGGAGATGTGGGTTGCTGGTGAAATTGCCAAAGAAGGGCGATACATCAAACTGCAACAACTGGAGGAGCATTACGCTTCTTTCAATCCCTAGCAAAGTCTTCACCAGGGTTGTGCTGAACAGAATTAAGGAGTATATCAACTTGAGGCTCTGACAGGAACAGGCAGGCTTTCTATCGAATCGCTCGTGTGTAGACCAGCTAAACACTTTGAGGATAATTCTGGAGCAGAGTTCATCGACTTCAAAAAAGCTTTTGATTCGATCAACAGAGAAGCTATGTGGAAGGAAGTGAAGCGGTATGGAATGCCATCATAAATTATCAACCTCATTCAAGAAACGAACCGTGATTATACCTGCAGAGACATTCATGAGGGCCATGTATCTGAGCCTATATCTGTACGTTCAGGAGTATGTCAAGGTTGTATCCTTACATGAGATTAGTTACATGTAAGGTTGTATCCTCTTGCCAACCATGTTCCTGGTGGTGATTGATGAGGTAATGCGGAATGTAACGCGAAATGTGAAACGTGGTAGCCAGTAGGGATTGGCAAATAGGTTGGAAGACCTAGACTTCACTGACGATGTGTGTCTCCTGTTTGAGCCACATGGTGAAATGCAATCAAAGATTAAAGACTTTGTAAAAGAAGGGGAAAAGGTGGGACTAACATTCAACTCAGAGACGACCAAGGCCCTAAGGACTAACACCAACAAACTAGACCCATTTGTCTTCAGTGATGAACCTATAGAGGATGTGGATTAGTTTCACCTATATGGGCAGTGTAGTTACCAAAGACGGAGGAGCAGTACAGGATGTCTCTCAACGTATACAAAAAGTAAATGGTACCTTTGTTCGGCTCTATCCTGTATGGAAGAACAACAAAATATCTATCAGGACCAAACTTTGCATTTTCCGAAGTAATGTCAAGGCTGTTCTATTATATGGGTCCGAGACCTGGAAAGTGACTAAAGTGATTACCTCCAAGTTGCAGACCTTTGTCAACTGCTGTTTAAGGAAGATTTTAAACATCTACTGGCCGGAAGTAACCTCCAATCATGAACTTTCGAGAAGGGCGGGTGAAACCGAGATGACCATACAGATAAAACGGCGGGAACGAAAATGGATAGGGCACACGTTGAGGAAAGGGAATGAAGCCATTGAGAGAGACGCACTGGATTGGAACCTACAGGGTAAAAGGAGGAGAGGAAGGCCCAAACAAATGTGGCGAAGATCTGTACATATGGAGGCAATGGAAGAAAGCAAGACCTGGAGAGAGGTGAAGAGGTTGGCTGGCAACAGGATCAGATGCAGATGCTTTGTTGATGCCCTATGTTCCACAAGGAACAACAGGAATTAAGTCAAGTCAATCTTAGTTTTGACTAAGAACAAAATTTGGATTTCGAGACCCGCACTGTGTTACAGAAATTAGTTTTGATGACTGCACAGAAATGAACTGCATTGGACTGTAAAGGTTACCTGTCAGCTGGAAGTCATAATGGTCGAACTCCAGTTTGTGCAATCAATTTCACACACTAAGTTTTTTCTTTCTTTTTATTCACTCGTCAGTTTAGTCTGTGCCATGGCATTAAAGTTTGACAATAGACAAAGATTTTGTGTGCATCAAATAAATTCTGTGTAGGAAAGACAAATTACAATTTTGCAACAATGAGGGCGCAGAAACGGAAGCAGTCCATAGAGGAGTTGAAATATACTACTTTTGAATAGGAAAGTGAGGAACAGCATTTGGTACAGTACCTAGTGTCTTAGTTCTGCATTGTTTAGGCATGTAGAACAGGACATTCACAGGCTTGTTTCGGACCTTTCTTCGAGCCCTCAATGGGTTTGAAGTTTGTTACAGCAAAACCTCATTTAGAAGTGCCATCATTACTGGCGAGTACAAATCCTTTTCATGCTAAATTAAAAAACAGCAAGAAAATATTCTTACCGTGTAATGATGTGTGATAAGTTTTAATGTGCACCCTTGTGCAGGGTCACAGTTTTTGGGTAAACACAGTGGCCTTTTAAATGAGAGACAAAGGGTTTAACCAGTAACTCAAAATTCTTCATTAAAAACGATGATTTTAGGTCTCAGAAGATTTTACAACTTTCACAGTCTCATAACAAAACCTAATTTTATTTAAGGCATATATTCCTCATGAATACAGTAATAATTTCGTGTGGCTATTACTAGCCGAGTGCAGCTCTTGTAAGGCAGACCCTCCGATGAGGGTGAGTACAGTAACAGTACTGAATGAGGACCTTAAAGCTTCAATGGGCAATGTTTCATTTAATGGGTGGTTGTCACTTTATTAGCATAACACAAAAAATATGAAAAATAATTTTTTGAGTGTTATGGTGTTTGAACCAACGAGCTAGAATATAATATACAGAGTGGCTATCACGCTGCCATGTTCTAAGAAAGTTAAACTGGTGGCCGCATTGTCTTAAATGTACCTCAGTAGGTGGAGCACTGTATAAGCAAGTGTGGAACAAAGTGGAAAAATGAGACATTTTCACACAGATCTTGTTCATTAGGTGCAACAGTTGGAGATTGAGTTGATGATGAAAAATATTGGATGGAAAGCTTACCTATTTGATGTGTATACGTTTTCCATAAGCAGAGGTTCCCTACAAAATCGCAATAAACTATACCTTAAAATAGAAGAAACAAAATATGTAAGTTTTTTTTAAAAAGTGATATATTGTTGAAAATGATTAAATCAGTCACCAGTTTTTTAACCTGCGTATCTAAACAGCCAATAACATTAAACACACTTTAATGAATTATCACACATTTCATAGGCAACCTTTCTACATATTTATAACATGGACTGGAGATAAAATTTACAATAAAAAATTGAATTTTATATTGTTTTATTAATAGTCACATTTCTCGATTCGAAATGGCTCTCCTATTCACATGAACCGATACTATTTTCTAGCTCTGACTCACTGTCCCATGAAAAGTCTTAATTTTGTGTACATTTGCCATATGGTTACTCCTTTCACTTCTCGTAGGTAAATTTCACGTTATTCCTTATTGAAAAGCAATATAATGTAAAACAAAGCTTAAAAAAGTTACATATATTTGATAAGACTAGTTTCGGTCTCGCTAGAGACCATCAGTCAAAATGAAGCTAAGGCACGACATGGCTTACAGATAAAATTTAAGAAGCTAGCGTGTGTTGTTAAAATTCAAAACCTTTAGCTTTTGTTTTACATCCTTTCTGTTCTTGCATTGCAGTCTAACTGCTTTAAGAGAAGTTTTGTCATGCTGGCAGAATGGTTTCCTCACTGAACTCGGTAACAGTAACACTACTGCCCTCCAACTGACGTGAGAACTTTACATAAAGTTTATGTAACGTCTTAGCGACCGTGACTTTTTTCTCAACAGTTTCTCAGCCATGTGACAATTTCACATCATGAGCTGGATAAAGAAACTGTATTTTATATCTTTCTAGACAGTAAGTTCTTTTTACTCTTCGGAATGCTGAGCAGAACCCCAGCTTTTAATTTTTTTCCCATCTCACCTCCTGCTATTTACTCAACAACATCCACAGCAATCATGATCAGTAGAAGCGCTGTCATCAGAAGGAACCGTAGTACATAGATAAGAGAAGCATCACTTCCTGTCGATGGGTTTAATCTGTCCTGTATGCTAATTTGAATTGCTCTGCATTGGCATTATTTCCTGTTTCCTTCCAGATTATGTATGGATGAGAAGGGCAATTGTAGATTATTGGAAATGCGTTGGGTAGCTAACTAAATACCCAACCCCGTAGAGACACGGGACAAGGGTTGGACACACATGTAGTGCTCTTCAAATGTTCTGAACAGAGTATTTTGCTACTTGGGATAGCACTCGTCTCTCTTCATGTTATTCACCCACTGTCTAATCAGCTATTTGTCTTAATGAGAACCTGTGAAGAGAATTTGGGCTTTACAGTGGCAAAAATTAAGATGATCTTTCAGTATACATAGCCTTATACTAAAATAGAAAAGAAATTAACTTACCTGAAATAAGATAGTGTGTGATGCTCGAACAAAAGCAGAATGTAGGCATATTCACGCTACAATAAATAAGCCAAACTATATCAACGATGAATTTGACACACATGCTCCAGACAGCTAGCCACTCTAGCTCGTTGGTTTGAACAGTGGGGCAGGTAAATAAAAATCAAGACATGAATTTTAAAAAAGTCTCATGTTGCAACAGTTTCATGGTTTACAAGATACACTTTGTTACACAAACAGTTCAGACTCTGTAGAATGAGCAAGTGTAAGAGACTCTAGACCAAGGGTGTACATGTCACATTACTCCATTAGCACACTAGTGAGCCAGTGAGGCAATGCAATGTGCCAGGGAAATTTCTCTGCAATGTTCTGTTGTTACAGAAAGCACCAGGTTCGCAGCAGGAGCCCGGCATGGCTTTGAATGGCAAAGGCAAAGTGGATGTGTTTAGACAAAAATATGTTGTTGATAATGTTCACTACCGGAGAGAGAGTACTTCTGATGGAACTTTATTTAGCTACATTGATCAGTTTATGAAAAATGTGGACCTAAAATTTTGTATGCTTTTTTCGTAATTCTGAAACAGAATACTGTACGCGATTTAATACATAAATTCAGTTCATGTCATACCAAGAAGTGGTATGCCTATGATTTTAACCCTTAATCAGTCGTGCACAGTCGTTAGACTCTTGTATGTTATATTTTGCTTCTCGTGAGCTTTGCAGGTAACAGAGATAACCGCCATACCGTGTACCTTTCCCTACACTCATTGCTGATGACTTGGCGTGGTTACTTTTCAATTAGAGAATGTTTTTGTATAAATATTGTACAAAGGGCACTAGGAAAGTTTTGCAATACACAAAAACTGTTGGTTGAACACCCCTGTTATGGTGAGGGATGAAAAGAGAGGTGAAAACTGGTCTAAAAGACAGCAAGGCATGACCTTCAAACCACTTGTTACCAAGCAGTGGGATTGAAAGCAAGTTAAGATGTCGGTGTGGTCTAAAAGTGAATATCGTGCAATTATCCGCTACAATTTTGCTTGTGGATTAACTGTTAACCAGTGCCTGGAGGAAATGACTCCTGTGCTGGGGTAAGACTGTCCACATTGGACAACAATTTTCCGCTGGTACAAAGAGTTCCAGAGGGGAAATTTTGGGGTTGAAGACTATTCTCATTCTGGGCGACCGTCTGAATCAGTGACTGAGGAAAACATTGAAGCTGTGAGGAAAATGTTGCAGCAAGAGAGGCGCTTGACATATTGGCAGGTAGAAGAGACCTTCCAAATCCCTGCACCAGCTATTCATTCAGTTCTACACTACCATCTCCATGTTAGAAAGGTTTGTTCCCTTTGGGTGCCCCATTCACTTTCAGAGGAACAAAGGGCACATCGAGTGAAATGCTAAAACAGTTTGAAAATGGGACTTCGCATAACGTAAATAGCATCGTTACAGGTGACGAAACTTGGCTTTATTATTACGATGTCCCAACAAAATCCCAGAACAAGGTGTGGGTGTTTGAAGATAAGGTTACTTCTGTGACTGTGCGAAAAGGTCAGTGAAGAAAAGGAAGATTGCAGTATTCTTCACTAAACGGGGCATCCTGACTCGGGTTGTGCTAGAAACACAAAGGACAGTTACTGCGAAGTGGTACAGTGAGGCTTGTCTGCCTCAGGTCATCAAGGCTCTCAAGCAGCTCCGTCCAAGGTCACGGCTCAACACTTTGCTCTTGCTTCACGACAATGCTCCAGCACATCGTGCTAGTGTAACAATGGATTTTCTTGCCAGATCAGGATTGACTGTGCTTGATCACCCTCCATACAGTCCTGATCTTGCCCCATGTGACTTCGCACTCTTCCCAGAAGTGAAGATGAAGCTGAAAGGGCGGCGTTTTGTATCCGACGAGGAGCTTCTGGCAGGATAGGATCAAGAGTGTGAAAATGTGACCGAGGAAAAGTGGAAAAGTTAGTTCAGTGACTGGTTTCGACATATGGAGAAGTGTATAGAGTGTGGTGGAAATTATTTTGAAAAAGTCTAAAGCATTTACTCACATTGCAAAACTTTCCTAGTGCCCTTTGTAGTACTGCGGCTGATGAAATTTCTGCTATTATTGTTGCAATTACGGAGTGTGATTCTGGTCTCTTTAGATCTCCCAGACTGTACATTTCCTAATGCCTAATGTTCAAATCCCAGAGCTACAGTTCTCTGTTCTCTGCTGCTTGCTGCCATTCCTGACAAAGCCACAGGTGCACCTGGAAGATGCAGTTTCTATACCTGGCAGCAGAATAGCAAGGTGAGTGCTACATACATGAACTGTACATTTGCAAGAAACATACAACTACACTACTACTGTAAAGTGTGCACTTCTGACAGATAAGTAAGACCAATTAGCACAACTTTTATATTTCAAGACTAAGAAGGCCTACCAAATGACTGTTGCTCAGCTGTAAAGGTAGCAGATTAAGAGGCGATGAGTGGTCAGCGTGGCGAGTCCTCTCGGCCATTTTTCTTGGCTCTCTAGACCGAGGCCACCATCTCATTATCAGATATCTCCTTGACTGTAATTTCATAGGTTGAGTGGATCTCGAACAAGCCCTCAGATTCTGTTAAAAATCCCTTATCTGGCTTGGAATCGAACTAGAGGCCTGCACAGGTGAGAGGAAGACGTTACCCCTACACCGCAGGATGGCTGAAGGAATACAACAGCAACATGAATATGGGATTCAACCATGGGAACTGGATATGTGAATAAAGGAATATATTTGGTGGGTCGTTCAAACAGAGTCAAAGTATATTTAATCATTTGTATTGATTGTATTAATCATGCCTGCTGATTTATGTTTGGTAAAGTTTTGTTTTGAGAAGGAAGTGTATATTTCATACGTGGTTTTTAAGATCATATGATACTAAACCTGGTAAAAGACTGTGCGCAACTAAGTAAGGGTTTAAAGATGGAAGACTTGATCAAATCTGATATGTTGCAGAGTCCTACAAAATCAACGTGCAAATAGCATCACAGTCCAGAATCTCCATGTGGATAGCAAATAAGATCGGAAGGAAAGAACTTACGGTAAATAGTATTCCTACTATGTACCATGGTTCAAGAATTAAAACAAACTGATCATGCAAAAAGGTGAATTGTGAATGTTTCTAGAGATCCATAAATTAACATTGCCTTGAAGTTTTAAGTTATAAATTTCATTATGGTCCATATTGACAATTGAAAGGGTAGAAAAAGGTCCACCTATTCAATACCATTAGATTAATGTTGCTATATTAGGTCATCTTCAGCCAAGATCAAAATTGGAAATGACATGCATATATATGAACAGCAATAAAATATTACAATTGGTATGTCTCAATATGTATAACATAATATTGAGAACACTGTCCAAACTGATGTTGTTATACACAAGTCTGAAATCCAGTAGGGTAATGGTATCTTCTCTTCATTGGTAAGTAAAGTCTTAATCTAAAACAGTGTGGATGAAAAGTCAGACTACACATTAAAGTGGTTGTTACTGGTGGTGTTGAACTGTGCCACTGTCTTTTTAATAAACAAGTATTCTTGAGTCTTGAATTGATCTTGGAACTGACAATTCATCGTTTGTGGACGTTATGGACTCATTTGATTCACAAATAGAATATACGAGTGACAGTTTATATAGAGTTAAACAGGACATTCTCAACTTGGTTAAGTGGCCTTTCCATCTAATGAAATTATCTTTCTTAGAATTCATTGTGAAGTGAATGTTCTGGCAATCAGTCTGGTGTTGATGTTCATGCCCAGCGAACGTAAACTACGTTTTATAAACTGTCAATCGTATATTCCATTTGTGAATCAAATGAGTCCATAACGTCCACAAACGATGAATTGTCAGTTCCAAGATCAATTCAAGACTCAAGAATACTTGTTTATTAAAAAAGACAGTGGCACAGTTCAACACCACCAGTAACAACAATTTAAAACAGTGTGTACTTTTCATCCACACTGTTTTAGATTAAGACTTTACTTACCATTGAAGAGAAGATACCATTACCCTACTGGATTTCAGACTTGTGTATAACAACATCAGTTTGGACAGTGTTCTCAATATTATGTTATACATATTAAGACACACCAATTGTAATATTTTATTGCTGTTCATATATATGCATGTCATTTCCAATTTTGATCTTGGCTGAAGATGACCTAATATAGCAACATTAATCTAATGGTATTGAATAGGTGGACCTTTCTCTACCCTTTGATGGTTGTCTTGAAGTTTTAAAGGCAACATTCTTTTTGGAAGAGATATTGTTTCACATGCCTGGCTAGGTAAACTAGCAAAACTCACAGATTTTCTCTTTAAGAAAATACCATTACATTAGCAAAAAATCTGTGAGAGTTGCTATATCATGAACGCAAATCATAGGACCAAGATAATTTAGCCATTTGTTACAAGCGCGAGTTTGTGCTTCCAACACAGAACTACTGTAGTGAAACTTTCCTGGCACACTGTATATTGCTTAAAAATCACTTTTGATTTCGTTACTGTATTTTTCAACAAGAGGCTGGATGGTAATGGCTGGTTAGAACTTCACTTTCACATGTGTTCTAACATATAAGTGCCAGGTGATTCTTACATTAGTTGGACACTAACACCTTTGATAGAACTCTGTACACATTAATATCAGAATTCTTTTTAAAGTAACATTACAGTAATATTTATATCAAAATACCGATAAACATTCTTTATCTTATAAAAGTGGTGAGTGCCAGCACTCAGAGTTGATATTACAACTAGACTGACCAAAGTAACACACATAAAAAGGTTTCTTTTCTTTTGTTGTCAATATTTAAAATATCCAACACACAACAAGCTTTGTTCATATCATGATTCCCTTCAATAACACACACAGTTCCTTAACAAATAATATTTACACATACACACTTTTCTATAGCCACAATCTGGTGCCATGAATAATGCCTCAGTCTGGATCAGTCACTGCAGTATTTTGGGTGAACTTCAAGGACATATGACAAATTGACCTGCCATAAGCTTTACGCTGTCTTAGTGTTTTGATCTGTTCTGACCTCTTAAAGCATAGTTACAGCTGTTTGGAGATAGATGACAAAGTAGACCAAAGAAGTAGCGCTGCTAGGTGCTCGTGCTCGAGTTAATGTAGCCTGAATCAAGTTTTAAAGTTTTCTGTGATTACCAGATGCTCACTCACCTGATCTCCAACTTCTACAACATTGTTGTCCGACCGGCGCTGGTCACTGGGCCACGTTAAAAATGTTACGATCCGTAAAATCATGGATGCCCCTTCGATTATGGACAAAATACAGAAAGCCTATGGCCAGTTGAAATGCCCACATATTATGCCATAAGGAAAAATCTGTCGTGAAGACTGTACTTCATCTCACCTCATCTGGAAAACAATCTCAGAGTCAACACAAGAAATATTGACTCGATCGGATACAAGAAGACATTCACTGACTGTGCAATGGACAGAACCAAATCAAAATCTATGGGCTGAGCAGCGAACCCCCAACCAATGTGGCACAAATGCGAAGATGATGATTTCCACAATGCCCTCAACATGTCTTGTGATCAGGGATTGGAAGTTTATAAGCTGTAGCTAACAGGGAAAAGAAAACTTTTTTTTACACAGAGATGGCAACAAAGGAAGTAAGGAATTTGCCACAAACTATTAATACAAGGTTAAATGTTAAGTTGAAAGTTTGCAGAGAACACGCTGGAATTACCGGAAGACTTAAGTCTACTGTGAGTGAATGATAGTGTAGTTCTGCCATCAACTTCTTGGAGGATTTACTGAAGTGTTAAATAATGATTTTAGGATTCACAAACGGATCGTTTGTGCTGAGCCGAGTGGCTCACACGGTAGAAGCACTGCCTCTTTGAGGCCATGTTGGTGAGATCAATCATGGCTGAGTCTGGTGGTATTTGAAGATGCTTAAATATGCCAGCCTTGTGTCTGTAGATTTACTGGCACATAAAAAAACTCCTGAGAAATAAAATTCCAGCACCATGGCATCTCCAAAATCTCTAATGAAAGTAGTTCGTGGGACATAAAACCAATAACATTAGGAAGGTTTGAAACTGTCCACGGATATCACATGGTCTTGAAGGTACACGAATGTTGCTTGCAGATGATATAGTGATTTAGTGTGCTATGTCATCTGATCAGGCCTAGAACATAATTGCTCTGAGTCTCATTCTTGGACAAATATATGAAAGTGACAGTCTCTGAGACGAGTTTCTGTCGGTAACAGCACCTTCTGGCTCAATGAGGAAAGTAATGGGAAATTTCCGCATGGAACTCCCGAGGTTATAACATACTATCTGCAAAACTTTTAGTCAGCTTCGGCTCCTTAGTGCTGAATCGGTAGACCTCGGTTATCTTTGAGATACGGATTGCTGCGAGACAACTGGTGATATTATCACAAAACTTTGATTTCTATCTTTAATATATTCAGTAAAGCAAAGAAATATGGGCAAAGAGTGAACTGTTGAGGAAAATCCAAGTAGTAGACTGCTCTCTTCCCTCTCAGTAAGTAGACTGAACAAACTGCTGCATATACAAGAAAATCTGTTTCCACGATTAGGAGGATTAAAAAAGTTTCTACCTCTAATCCTAGTGAATCAGCCTTGTTGAAAATAGGGAGGCCAGTCTAAACCATTTTATTATAATTGATATTAGTGTGGATAACTATGAAAAAAAGTCGCAACGAGACATGATATATGCGTGTGTGCAACACAGTTGTGGGGTTTAGATAATAAAGGCACAGAAAAATTATGTCGTTCATATTATTGATTCAATTCCAATTACAGTTCAATTCAGTTGGCAGTTCTACCAGAACCGTTGAAGCTCCCTTCTTGCCCCTCAGTCAGTAAAAGGAAGTGTCGCGAAAAGTTTTGCGGATAGTACATAACATAGTGATTTGAGGGAAGGAAAAAAACAGAGTAATGGGGGGTAAACAGGAAGTATGAGAAACAATACAGAGAGAAAAAAAAATGGTGAAACATATAAATTATGGAGAACTTGATATGGAAATAACAGAGTGCAATTTTTCTAAAGAACATCGTGATTCCAGTGAAGACTGTAATCATACTGTGAAAATGTAGATAAGACATGTTTCTTGAAATAGAATTTTGGGAGCAGAAATGAAATTTCTTTTGATGTATGTTACAGAAAGCAAGGAGACTGTAACATACAGAAATACTTTTTTTTTTTCTAGTTGTTTTACGTCACACCGACACAGATAGGTGTATTTAAAGTTTAAAATTTCATTGTTCCGTATTGAAGAATATCACAATTAAAATTGAAATAATTGATAAGGAGATTCCACCTATTCAATACCAAAAAATAAGAAATGTAGTGAATTACATTCTCATTTAATAATAATAATTAGAAATGGTACCGGTTTCGACCCTAGTCCAGGTCATCATCAGCCGATTAAGAAATGGAAAACAATGCATAGGATCAGTAGAAGAGGCAAAATGAAAAGGAAATGAACGGGGGTAGACACTGTAAAACTTAGAAGAAGTAAAATACAAGTCATTCAAAAGAAAAACAGTGCGCAATTCTCTTAGCGGCAGCAAGGCACACGCAGCACTAGGCAAAGTCGTACAATGATTAAGAATAGCGGAGAACTGTTCAAAGCCAGTTACTTAAACACTGTCAGGCATAAAGTCACATCACAATCGAACACATACGAAGGTCCATATTCGTGTAGGAGTTGAAGACTAGCAGATTCATTGAAGCAACTTTTCATATTGCTTCTTCTACTGATCCTATGCATTGTTTTCCATTTCTTAATCGGCTGATGATGACCTGGACTAGGGTCGAAACCGGTACCATTTCTAATTATTATTAAATGAGAATGTAATTCACATTTCTTATTCTTTGGTATTGAATAGGTGGAATCTCCTTATCAATTATTTCAATTTTAATTGTTACAGATAGGTCTTACGGCGATGATGCGACAGGAAAGGGCTAGGAGTGGGAAGGAAGCGGCCGTGGCCTTAGTTAAGGTACAGCCCCAGCATTTGCCTGGCGTGAAAATGGGAAACCACGGAAAACCATTTTCAGGGCTGCCGACAGTGGGGTTCGAACCTACTATCTCCCGAATACTGGATACTGGCCGCACTTAAGCAACTGCAGACAGAAAGACTTAGAAAATTGGAAAATAATACTATTAATTCTTTGACACCCCTTCACTTGCTGTTGCCAGAGTGTATGTCCCAGTAAGTAATGATGTGGAATATCCTCAGATGCCACTAACCTCAGCTAAGATCAAATCCACCATCTTGGGAACTGTGCCACCGGTATATTTTGAACATAAGGTGAAGGAAGACCAAAATATGGTAGAAAAATCAGTAAAATGGAGAGGAACCTTGCACCCCTGGATAAGATGAAATGGTGACCAAAAAGTAGCAGAAAATATTTTCCACTTAGAGTATGAAGATGTGTCTGACAATGCAAGCTATTCCTGGGAATTAGGAATTAACTTACAACAAGGAATTGCTAATCAATATTTTGGAGAGGTGATGAATTTACTCTCACAGGTTTATAATTTAAAAGGAGAAAGATGTTTAGGCATTAAGACCGAGTACTATGGAAATTCATAATTCTGAATTCCCGTAACACAACTCTTTCATATGTCACATGAGAGAAAATGGACCTCTTATCAGAAGAGAACTGAAGATCGTAATAATTAGGGGTTTCAAGAAGAGCGCACGTCTTGTCTGCTCCAGATGACAAACAGTTAGAGAGAAGCAAAGTTCTAATAATGACATGGACAAGATTACAGTTTGCAGTAAGAAATGATCATCATTATGAGCTTATGTAATTCATAAGTTACACCTCTTTCTATCACCTAAGACACAGTTTTCACTCATACGCATCCTTCGTCTGCATAAGCACTACAATGTTAAAAAGAGAGAGGTTCCACCTATTCAATACAATGATTGCACAAATTTATGTCACAACATGTTTAATTTGGTTTGGGACCGGTTTCGACACATTTATGTCATCATCAGCCGATAGAAAAAACATGGCAAGAAGTATAGAATTATCAACACACACACACACACACACAAAAGAACCACACACACACATTAACTGTAACACATATAACACTTACATGAAAAAGTGAACAATTGAAATTCATGTAGTTTGCTGTGAGTGTTAAAAGACCAAGTGAAATGTAACACTTTTCCATGAAGATAATTCTTTGTAGAGAACATAAGCAGTGTGACGTTCTTGAGCACTCTTGCTGCAAGCTTTGAAGTCAGTATATTAGATCTTGAGGTTAAAAAAGGATCTTAAAGGATGCAGCATAATTTCAGGACAGGCCTTGAAAAGAGTAGGCAATTTCCGATACCTCGGCATCACTCTTCAATCTAATGGTACCTCTTACAGAATACACATAAGAGAAAGAACAGCAGCAGCCATACGAGGGATCTACGACATAGAAAACCCCAACATGATCTCGCTAGAAACAGCAATGCTTCTCTTCCGCAGCAAAATTCTCCCTGCTCTCACCTATGGTATTCATCTCATCTGGGACCACCTTACTATGACCGACTTAGAAACCCTAGAAAGAATAAAGCCAGATTCCTGAAAAGAATACAGCGCCGTCAAGACTAGCGTATATGCTTGCAAAAGAACGCTTTTTCATAGAAGATATGAGGTACATCCTACAGCTACCATCTGCACCACAAGCAGAAGTCCTTATCAAAAGAAAACAAAAACAAGAAGAAATATGGCCGGGATTTTTCACAACAGAAGCCATGCTAGACCGAAGGGAGTGGACCAAACCAGGTTTTGCGAAGTGCCATCACTAGACTATCTGTACATGGATTTCATCATAAATTGTGCATGAAAACATACTTCCATGACCCAGATGAAGACTGCTTATGCAAACTATGCAACAAAGTGTGTGAGCATTATCATTTTACAATTTGTACACAGAGACACAAAACTCTAAAGGAATACAGGAAAGAATAATGTATTTTGTACCTATTTGATCAGTGTATACTAATGTTATGCACATTTGTGCGCTCTTTTCTTAATAATAATATAATAATTTACAATTGTTGCTAGGTAACGAATAACATGTTGTTGTTTTTGGTACTTCTAGTGATATATATAAAAACTCCTGGAGTATATTGTATTGATATGGATTTACAAGATCTATAGAAAAAGGAAAATAAGTTAGAAATAAAAGTAAAAACAGGGAAAATGGTAAGATAAGTAGTACTATGAGGCTCACCTTGTTTAGCTTGCCATGAAGTAGTAAGAGGTGGAACCTCTCTCTTTTTATTGTCAGTTCAATACGGATCAATTATGAAGTTTTTACTTTAAATGATCCAGAAGCACTCTCGAGCAGCAGCAGGGCATAGATGAAATACATTGCAATTCTTTCTTAAATATATCTAATCCCATGAAATAATACTTGCAAATTTATACTATTTCTCCTCTTGCTTGATTCACATCATACATGGCACCACCACAATCATCGGGAAGTAGGGAGTACATCAGGGAAAAGACAAAGTACTTGGAAGACAGTGATTATCTCTTCAAATATGTCATCATATTATTAGGAAATTTGTCATTGTTTCTCAAGACAAAATTCAGGGACATAGTACTATGAGTCAGCACAACTTGCACAGATCATCGAGTAATAAAATACACAACAGTCAAATCTCTTATTTTAAAAAACTTGTCAAGACTAGGGGGAAATAGTCCTCGAGCAGAGACTGCCTTCTCATAATGTATCCAATGGAACAAGTCCATTCTCTGCCCCACTGACGAGTTTCAAACATTTCAATGTTATTTTATTGCTATGGTTACGATACTGAATGTTGACAAAATATCTCCAATGATCTGCACAGAGTTGGCTCTATTCGTCTAAAACATCAGGGATGTGTAATAAGGAGCCTCCCCGGCAAGTGCTGCATCCAGACAATCAAACGTTTATGGTGATGCAGTTGGTAATGCCATCTATCTGGGAGTGATGCCATATTTTATACATTTCAGCCAATGGCAGTGGCGCTGGTGTGAGTTATATGGAAAATGTTGCACAATTTATGATGTTTGGTTACAGACATATATTTCTAGCCTTGTCAATGAACATTTAACACTCGTAAGAGTTAATTACATTTTAGAAAGTCATTTTTGCTGCGAGACTGAGAATGGACTTATTCCTATCCAACAGTAGAGGCTAAAGTCATCTAAACATTCAAGTAACTCTATAGTTTTCATCCTTTTGGTAAGAAATTGAGATTCTGCATTATGTTGAATCAAAGACTTTGGTTTGCAAACCAAGAGGAGTTATTCTTAACAGTAACCTTTTCAGTATATTTAAGTTTGAGAAAGACTTAACAACTGGAATTTTGTGAATACAGTAATTCTTACAGGAATGCAAAAATCATAATTTCTTACAAGCTCAGTTAGTAGATTCGTCTTCAACTGAAGTAGCTATAATATATAGTTCTCATGGTATTTTTCCTGGGACTGCAAAATGACTACTTTGCAAGCCTGTATAATTCTCCAACTGTTGATAGGAACATCAACTTACAGCAATAACCTATGTTGAACTTGAAAGGAATCATATTTAAGATAGAATACTGTTCACAAAATTATAATACTAACATCTCTCCCACATTGGTTCTGTCACAAGGGAGACAAATAAGTACTGGTAAGCCAGTTTGAAGTTGTTCTGTTGGCCCCAAAGAGGTTTGTAACAAAGTTCCCTTTTTCTTCCTCTCACAAAAATGTTGCATTAAGAAGATTTATAAGAGGTTTCTCTCTCCTTAAACTAAGTTTGTACTTGAAGGTTGGTCAGTGAAAATAAGAGAAATATAGCAAGAAAGGAGTATGGAACATTAAAATAATGGAGAGAGAGAGAGAGAGATAAAGAAAGAATAAACATGACACAGAACAAACACTTCTAATCTGTGTTTACATTAGTAAAAGAAATGGAGTTACAGATAATACCTATGATGGACAACCACACAATGGCTCCACCAGTGGTGATTTAAGAAACTCTCAATGCATACTGTTACAGTTGATTATAAATTATGGAAGTCATCGATAATGTCTTAAGCAACGACACTATACCCCGATATGGCCACTGTGTGAAACTAACAATGGTTATTAAGTATCCACTTAAACAGATCTAATTAATCACAGCTAAGAAATGTTAAACCTAATAAGCTAAAAGGGATGTGACAAACCATTTGAAGTAGCCAAATACTAAATAGATTTTTGAAATTTGCTAGTATCATTGAGCTGTCATCTTGACATGCTTCACTAGCAGGTTATTGCACTTCGATCCTCAGAAGAACTACCTATGTTCTAATTTTCTGCCTGGGACAATATTCAATGGCCTTTTTCTGTCATCTTGACTCTTTTTGGCTTTGTAAAGCACATTATTTTGTATTTCTTACTTTGTCAGTGTGCTTTTCTTTATATTTCTATGTTGCCAGTTTAAGGTGGAACAGCTCATTGTTGTAAGATCAAAACGAAAAGGTGAAGGGTATAATTAAGCGTCAAGATTCCAGTGAAGCAGGCCACTTTCCACTGGTGAGCAAATTCCAAACTATTTTCTTATTATATATTTGTACTTTCCCATGCAATTTAAAAATGATGTAACGAATCAACATTCCTTACTTGCACTCTTACAGTCTGGTAAAACGTAAGACAGTAACACAAAATGATGATAATAATAATAATAATAATAATAATAATAATAATAATAATAATAATAATAATAATAATAATAATAATAATAATAATAATAATAATAATGTTATTTGTTTTACGTCCCACTAACTACTTTTACGGTTTTCGGAGACGCCGAGGTGCTGGAATTTAGTCCCGCAGGAGTTCTTTTACGTGCCAGCAAATCTACCGACACAAGGCTGAACTATTTGAGCACCTTCAAATACCACCGGACTGAGCCTGCCAAGTTGGGGTCAGAAAGCCAGTGCCTCAACCGTCTGAGCCACTCAGCCCGGCTAACACAAAATCTGAAATATAAATTTTCTATGGTGTTCAAGTGTCCAACTGGTAACACCCTGCTCTATTCTGATCTTAGCCAAATCTTGAAAATATAGTCACCGTTTTGTTTAGTGGTTAGTCTGGAAGAACACATTTGACACAAAGTAACTAGTGATCTGATTAATGACTTCAGTCTTACTCTCCTTATTCTCAAAATCAGGAAGGACCTGATGGTATGACAGATCTTATTATTCCAAAAACAAAGAGCAGAAAATATGAACATGCTATGTAGTCTGTTCTAGGATACCAATGGACAAGTGAAATTGACTGTGCGAAGACATCTTATGTTATATTCTGCCAGGATCAAAGTGTAAAAGAAAGTTTTAGTTCAATGTCAGTAGTTCACTGCGTTACTGACAACTTTTCACACAGGTAACGGTACCTAATCAATGCAAGACAGATTTTAAAAACGGAAGGTCACACCCAATCATTAGAATACCACATGAAACTGTAAGTTCGTTTGCCTAAGATAAATAGCTGCATAACTAAAAAAGTAAATCAGTGCTATAATAATAATAATAATAATAATAATAATAATAATAATAATAATAATAATAATAATAATAATAATAATAATAATAATAATAATAATAATAATAATGTCATTGCACTAAATATGCAGTTAATTTCTGACACACACAAAATTCTCTCTCTTCTCTCTTTTCTAAAAAATTTCTTGCCTATAAAGTGTACATTTCATTTTTCAATAAATCTGAAGATAGGAGCTGCACTATACGTTATAGGATGTGGGAATGGGAATGCTCTTCATTGAACATTAGGAAAATGAGTAGAGAGGACACATCTTCACAGACGAGATTCTTGAGTGGCAAGTTCAGAAATAATTTGGGCTATTATCATGCACCGCACCGAGCTACTGAAGACCAGTTGTTCTATCGTAACCGATACACAAGGCAACGAGATTCAAGCTGCAACCAACAAAGAACCAAGTGAAAATTGTGGCCGACACACCTTCCAGTCTAATGTTCACTTCTCACAACATATAAATCAATGCTTCTCAATCTTTTATTTTTCCTTTGTAGCGAGTTCCTGCAGCACACTTACTAGTTGGCAACAATGTAGCAGGATAATAGGTCATGTGCAATCAACTGACTGCAGATTAGCAAACCCAACGCCATTTTATGCATGTCCTAGCTTGACGGGTTATATACCTCACTGTACTAATTTTTAAAATGTAAATCAGAGTCCTGAAAGCAATACAGAAAGAAACAAGACACATTTCTGCGCGTCTTCAATCTGACCATGAACTGACCTTTTCAGTACATAAGAAAAGTTCAAGTTTCCCATTAAAAACTTTGATCTTTACTGAAAGGCATAAGGCAACAAGTATGTTAAAGCACTTGCATATTTTTCTCTTGTTCCTTTAATATTAAAAAAGAAATTAACCAAGTTCCTCCGCTACATGGAAAACATATAAGCACGGATATGTTCTTCCTGTCCTAGCATTCATAGATGATGCCAGAGTTATCGTTATTTCAGAAAACTGTTCATGCTAATTCTAAATAGATCCTCTGGTCCAAAACCATATCCATTTTAAAAATATCAACATCACATAGGCTAGGAAGGTTCGCGGCACACCCGTTAAGAATCTTGGTACGAGTTTGTTAGAACAGTAACAATAACCACTGTAGTGTAGGGGAAAAAAGAGACTACTTTTCCAAGTTCATTCAGTATGTTCTTGACAGCTGCCGTGACAAGTAACATGATGAAAATAGAAGCCCAACTTATTTCTCGACATCAGCTGCACTAATATCACAGCTATTTAACACTACTCTATACATATGTACATACTTCAGTATTAATAAAACTAAGGAGGAGAGGTTTTAAAACTCACCAAAATGCAACTCAATTGGCAATGTCATGAACATTAAAATAAAGAGTGTTATGGTCATACATTCAGTTCAAATGCTTCGTTTTGAACACCGCGATTAGCGTGAACCACGGTGGTGGCTTATTAATTTGAGGCAAAAACACGGAAGGTGATGGTGGGCTCACTCGCTACGTCGTCGCCTCCACGGTCGATGCTTGTCACATCCCAGACTCCGCAATGCCTTCATCATCTGCAAGGAGACACAGGAAACGGCTGCTTTAATATCAATCACTTTTCACTTGACAAACTTTGACATGCCATGCAGTTTCAATCATGTATAAATAAAGCCAAACAACATAACACAGAAATACAGGAGGTAGGTGCTATATGGTACCCTCATCAGATGCAAGTAGCCTTGATTTTTAGGGGATACTGAAAGTGTAACAGTATACTGACAATCACCACACATGAAAATCTGTTTACAAACTTGTTTGAGAGCTGTTATTTTTAATGCCAGGTAATTTTAGTCTCTTAGTTTCCCCCAAAACGGCTCTCTATGAGCATTATTTGATGTTAAGTAGTGTCAAAGAGGCTCCAGCACATTTATGAAATAAAGACCCTATACTTAACTTTGACAGCTGAAAAGAAAAGACTATACAACGTGCATTCCTTGAGATAGTGTGAACAAAGCAACACACACTAGGATAAAGACAAGTTGCTCTACGTCGCACTGACACAGATAGGTCTTATGGTGAGGATGGGAGAGGAAGGGGCTAGGAGTGGGAAGGAAATGACCGTGGCCTTAATTAAGGTACAGCCGCAGCATATGCCTGGTGTGAAAATGGGAAACCACGGAAAACCATCTTCAGGTCTGCCGACAGTGGGGTTCGAACCCACTATCTCCCGAATACTGGACACTGGCCGCACTTAAGCAACTGCAGCTATCGAGCTCCGTAGGATAAAGAACTCCTTATGTTTATCCTAGTAGATGTTCAGCATTTCATTTTACATGTGACCAATTACTTCCAGAATAACAAATCTCTATCAGACTAACATTTTCCCGTTACTTCAAATAACATAATTCATAACATTCACACATGTAAGTGTCAGAAATGAAAGTTTTGGTTTCAAAGCTAGAAGTGTCTTTAACAAGATGCACTCTGTATCTGTAGAGAAGAGTAAATGTGGATGTTTGTGAAAGTAGAACATCTGAACAAACTGATGCAGCTGGTGTTTCACCTGGGATAACAAACGCTCTCTTTAAGGGGACCGTGCAACAAAAGATAATGTGAAGCAAGTCAGAGTAAAATGTAGCCTCTGACAGTGTATTACAGAGTTCAGTTTCCTAGAAAATCATTTTATTTCCAAATCAGATTTCTAGAAAATATGCTTTTACTTGATTAAAACCAAAATACTGGACAAATGATCAAATGGAGTCGCCTGCGTTCGCCCTGGCTTGGCATGTCATCAGTGGTGGAACCTGTGGACTGCAGTTCTGCTCTATATGTGTCTGAGTGTGAAATGAGGCTGTTTCAATTCCTCAACTGTTCATAGCAGGTGTTTGGAAAAAAACTTGTTGCTTTCTCGGATAGGAGCTTCATATGTAGGTGTGACTAAGGCCTACATGTTTCTGAACACCATGCCTCGTCCGACAAACACATTTACCTTTTGGTGCGGTGTCTAATTTGCCAAGTAGGACATAGTGTCATGCTTAGAATTTTCATGGGAATGTTCAAAGAAGGTTAGTACGGCAAATATACCGCTCCATTTTGCGTGTGTTCAAAGTGATCCGATGTTATCTTTGCTGCTAACGTGGCTTCTCGAAGTATACATTCATCTCTTGTTGACAAAGAAATAGAATATTTCCTCATAAATGGTGATTCTGGAGAGGAATTTTTTGAAGAGGAAGATGGAGGGTAAATGAGGGTTGATAATGAACTACAAGAAAGTGGTAGTGATGAATCTGATGATGAAATGTCGACCACATCCTCGTCAGGTATGCTTTCCATAAATGATAATGATTTTGATGACATCACATTTCATATTGTGTTCCAGTAATAGTATCAGAGTGGAATGGATCTGTATTCTGGGGATGAGCAGGTTCGAACCCCACAGTTATCTGTCCTGTGAAGGTTTTCCTGTGATTTGCCTAGGCAAATGCTGGAACTGTTCCTATTGACAGGCCAACTCCTTACCCAATTTTCACTTCCTATCATTCATTAGTTCCTCAACTGAGGTTGGCATCCACTCGCAAAATATCTTCTCACCTCATCCACAGCTCACATGAGGAAACGGAGACATACCCTTTAGTAATGATAATGTATCTGTAAAAGTGCATCTTCAAACTTGGCCCAGATGGCAGTGTTTCATGTGGTTCTTGATAACTGCAGCTTCCAGTCTTCCAGTTTGCAGGGGACCTGACCGTGTAGCTAGACCTTAGTTGCTGCTTCCCTGTTACCTGATAAGTTAGTCCTAAGTAATGATAGTTTACAAATTCCAGCTGATCATTGCCTTGGATAAGTTTCCTCCTCATCTCTGGATAATGACCTTAGATTTTGCAGGGTTTATCACCAATTGATTCCTTCAAAGATCATTTGTGAAACCTGTCTAGTCCACCTCGAGAAGAACTAATTTCCTTTGTGAAAGGAATATTAGATTGTCTGCATATAGGAGCATTTCTTTCTTTCTTTCTTTTTTTTTTTTTTTTTTGCTAGTTGCTTTACGTCGTACCGACACAGTTAGGTCTTATGGTGATGATGGGACAGGAAAGGCCTAGGAATGGGAAGGAGGCGGCCAGCATTTGCCTGGTGCGAAAATGGGAAACCACGGAAAACCATCTTCAGGGCTGCCGACAATGGGGTTCGAACCCACTATCTCCCGGATGCGAGCTCACAGCTGCGCGCCCCTAACCGCATGGCCAACTCGCCCAATCATTTCTATTCCTTCTGAGATTACCTCCTCTAATACATCGTGGGTCAGCAGATTAAACAATATTGGACTCAAAAGGGCCGACCTGAAGTACGCCATTCATTTGAACCGTGGTTTTATTAATGTCAAGCTCACCTGAAAGCACACATTGTTAGTATAGCCTCTTCCAATGCTCTTTTACAGTTTAATAATGATAATGTTATTTGCTTTAGGTCCCACTAACTACTTTTACAGTTTTTGGAGACGCAGAGGTGCCAAAATTTTGTCCCACAGGAGTTCTTTCATGTGCCAGTCAATCTACAGACACAAGGCTGATGTATTTGAGCACCTTCAAATACCACCGGACTGAGCCAGGATCGAACCTGCCAAGTTGGGGTCAGAAAACCAGCACCTTGTTCTTAATACCCCCTGGGAGAGTTTAGAAAGGGGTTTGAACAAAATCTAAATTAATAATTAATGTTATTGGCTTTACGTCCCACTAACTACTCTTTTACAGTTTTCGGAGACGCTGAGGTGCCGGAATTTTGTCCCGCAGGAGTTCTTTTACGTGCCAGTAAATCTACCGACACGAGGCTGACGTATTTGAGCTCCTTCAAATACCACCGGACTGAGCCAGGATCGAACCTGCCAAGTTGGGGCCAGAAGGCCAGCGCCTCAACCGTCGAACAAAATCTGATGGGTAGTTCAGCATAGGGGGTGAGAAGGGCAAAAAAAATTTAAAATTTTAAAACGTAGGGGAACGTAAGTAATGCATGACAAGTCTGATCAGCGGGTTGCCTAACCAACAGTATGTAAAATTATGATGATAATGATCATCATAATCATCAGTGTCCCACTCCAGTCGCCCGGGTGTGGTTAACAAGCCTCCTCCACTCCTTTCTGTTCTTCCACTTTTCCTGCTCCATTACTTCCGCCACATCCAATCCAGCTTCTCTAATGTCCTTCCAAATCTGATCCATCCACCTTCTTCTTGGTCTTCCAACTGGTCTCTTTCCCCTAACTTCTCTTTCCAATTCCCTTCTTGCTACCCGTTCCTTTCCCATTCCTTTTACATGTCCAAACCATCTCAGTCTTGCTTTCTGTATCTTCTGTACTAACGGTTCTATATTTAGCTCTTCTCTGATTTTAATAATTTGAATTCTATCTCTACTTGTCTTTCTAACTGATGTTCTTAAAAATTTCATTTTTACTGATGTGTTTTGTAAATATTACGTCTTCTCAGTCTTCTATAAACGGTAAATAAAAATGAAAAGTCCAAGTTCAGTCCCCATGGCATACGGGGTGAGAAGGAGTGAAGAAAGAAAACGTCGAACTTGACAGATTATGAGTGAATGTGTATGTTTCAGCATAGCTCTCAACCAAACTAGGTACACATACAACATAATATGTGGAACAATTACTGTAGGGGCAAGAAACCCCTACCACTCCTAACGGAAGGGGTGAAATGTACAAATCCGAAAAATGACCGATATTAGTGGCGAGTTCATAGTCTTTGAGGTAGCTGAGATGAACCGTGACACTCTGGATGCCGTTTGAGCCAGTTCATTCCCAGTCGGCATGAAGGTTAGAAGGGGTGAAAGGGATGTCCAAAATGACCAAGATCATGGATGTACGTGTGCATGTTTCAGCATAGCTCTCAACCAAACATGATACTCATATGACTTACTGTTTGGGAAAGAAAACTGTAGGGTAAACACCCCTACGGGCGGGGGTTGAAAGGGGCCGAAATATTAAAATAATAGAAAATGATCAATATTAAAAGTGAAAATGATGTACGTTAATAAATATAGTTTTTCTTTTGTGTTTAATTAAACGGTTTAGAAAACCTAACATGGTTGAATTAATAAATGCGGGCAAAGCCATAGACACCTGCTAGTTCAGAATAAAAAGAAAATAAGAGGAAAGTTTTATCTGGAGAGGATTAAACTGATGAATACGTTGAATTCATTAGAAAGTGGTAACTTACTTACTCCTCTGGTCTGCATTTTGATGCATTGCAAGTTACCAGAAACCAAATATTCTACTGACATACTTCTGTCCTTGATCACCCTTTATACAGCATCTTCTGATGTACATTCTTTAACCATGAATTTCTTTGTCTACCAGTGGACTGTTTCCCTTGGATCAATAATTAGCTGCCGCTTGCTCCTCATAACATGCCACAAGTATTGCGGTTTCTTTCGTTGTAAGAGTACTTTTTGCTTTTTCATTAGTTGAAGGACCTCAACGTTTGAAATTTTCAATATCCAAAGTACGTGCAAGAAACAGCGATGCAGATACATTTCAGCGCCTGGATCCAGGGTTCGGCTTTCACATCCATATAGGAGAATAGGGAATATATAGCAGCGGGTCATGTGGATCTGACCTTACAAAGAATTTCTGCATGGTAATGAATTGTTTCCTGGCCTGGTTTTATTTCTTGTTTGGAATCACACTGGTGGTTCAGAATGGGGCCCGACACTTGCTCTACACTATGACTTTGGACAGGCCAAATTCTTCACTATGCTGAACTACGCGATTTATCATGCACTGAACGGTGTCATCCACATACCCGATGTTGTTAATAACTTCCAGATTTACCTTCATCTCACCCCATTCTGTCAGCGTTTCTTTAAATATTACCTCAGAATAAATGTTAAACAAAAGATGTGAGGACACAGAACCCTGACGGACACTTTTTTTGACAGAAGCTGTTTCTGAAGTTCCTTGCTCGGTTTTGACATCTGCAGTTTGATTCCAGCATAGGTTACTTGACTATGTGTAGATCATTATGGTCAATACCAACTGATCTCAGAATCTCTATCAGCTTTTCATGCCTGACACAATCTATGAAACAAGCATAGACATCAACATTCATACCCCAGCATCTCTGCATCATTACATTTAAGGAGAAGAGTACCTCACGTGTAGCAACACCATTTCAGAAACCAAACTTATTATGTTCCATGTGAGATTCACACGTCTCATATACTCAGCGTGAATGATTCACAAGAATACTTTAACCCTTTATAGGCCAGTGGCTAAATATTTAGTGATCAAATTTTTATTTTTATTAGAATAACATTATTTGTAGCAGGGTAACTGTTAGTTGGATGTCATTTGATTTGATATTGTTTTTTCATAAAACCCTTTCAAACGAATTTCAGAACCTGGTGGCTAAATAAGTGCACTGTTAGCCATTAGCTTCACATGGCTTATTGACAATAGTTAAACAATCATTATACTTACATGAAATTATGAATATTGGCATATAATATAGCAAGCACTCAATATATAGCAACAAACTGAGAATATACACAACATGTGATACTGCTAGGTATGCAAGAACTAAATATTTAGCCACTCGTCCCAAGTGGTGGCACAGTACAGAAAGAGGGTCAAATATTAAACCACTGAACATCTGCAGACACCACAAAATTCAAGAAGGCTCAATATCAATGGCTTCTGTCAAGCATATTCAACTTTATTGAAGTGTCGAAATACAGGGTCTTTATTTATGCTTGGAAGGGAGTTTATCGCTCGAACTTGGCCGCCGATGACAGGTCGCTACCGGCCGCTGGCGCGCGTGGTTTCCGCACTCTGCAGTTGTCGAGAGCTGAGCTCCGAGATAGTAGGGTGTTCAATGAAGCTACTGTGTACTGTATGTTGCATTGTATAGTGTTTTATTGTGACTGTGTATAGTGCTGTAATGTATGTGAAATATTCGTTACGTGAATGTGATATCTGCATAATACTTACATTAAATGCAGAAAATCGTGCGCTAGGACAAAACAAAAGTTTCGAGCGAATTTTCCAGGGAGACCCATTCCTGTGAATCGGACAATAAAACAACTGGCCAAGAGATTCAAACCTACAGGTTCAGTAAACAATAAAAATAGACGTAAAGGTCGTTATCACCTTACTGAAGCGTGTTTGGTACGAGGATCAGAAGTAAAAATCTGTGGCCCCCCTCGTAGCCCAGATTTAACGGCATGTGATTTTTATTTGTGGGAAATGTTAAAAAATGTAGTTTATGGGAACAACCCTCACACACTAGATGAACTTCTGTCTGTCTGTCTGTCAGGTCATCAGCCCAGAGGTTGGTTGCATCCTCAAATAGCACCACCAAAGGTTATGTGGTTATAAGTGAGAATGTTTACGCTTTCTCCCCAGGGAAACTATGTTAACGGTCGAGCGTGACTCGACTTTCGGGGGGAGGAAGATGTCACAGGTGAACATGTAGTGGAAGTGGAAAGTGTTTTTTTGAAGACTTTATTTGTAAAGTATGATATAATGTTTTATTTGTAATGACCTAACCTGTACTGTGTAATATTTGATAACATATGCATTTGTAAATAGTAGTATTCAGTTCTATATTTACTGGAAGTATCCAGAAACTTTTGTTACATAAATTTTTGAACAGGGTGTGTTGCCTTTTGTTGGTTAGGTATTCTAGAATATATTTTCTGACTGTTCTGGAAATGGAAGGTTCGCGATCGCATATTCGAGAATGTAGGTTAAGTTTGGGACTAAAGTTGAAATTGTGGTTGGTGAACCTAGGAGGGGATGGGCGGACTCATGCAGTCTGATTGGCTACTCCAAGGCCAGGGTTTTACTACATATAGAGAGCGAGGCAGCGTTCGTAATAATTCGGTCTGCCTTAGTCTGTCTTGGTCTGTCTGAACTTTTATGTCGTGTGCGACGCTTCGCTACCGGGATGGGCCACCTTCAGGTAAGCACTCTTGAATTCCGTTCCGGCTAAAATTTCCGTAATGTTCGGTTGTTATTTCGTATAGGAGTCTGCCCTAGCGTAACCTAGATTCGCCAAATTAATTATTTATGACGCCTTAGCTTTTCAGCTGGGCTTGCCTGTTTGTTTTCAAGGCATTCCCATTTCTTATTTCACTAAATATGTAGATTGTAGTTTGATATATTTACCTTGGGGTTTGCCTCTGGTAGTTCAGTGTCACTTGATGTACGCTAGAGTTTTGGAGAGTACGTTTACTTCACTGTAAACTGCATTGTACAACTGGATTTGTAGATGTAAAGTTGGTTTGGAATTTTGTAACTTGTACGTAGATATTATCAAAGAACCTCCAAGTTAGGTGTATCACGGAGCTTATAGTTCGTAAGTTGCAAGTTTGCGGATTTGGTTTCGGAATGTATTTGTAAAATTTCACTTGTAAATAATATTTTTTCAAATTTAAGGATCACGGCGAATTATTTCCGAATCTGCAAACTAAGCCATTTCCTTGGCCTCAGTAGGTCGTAGTTCCTTCCACCTTCCTGGTTTATTGTCCACTAGTTGGCCCTACTAATATTTACGTATGTTTTGGTCGGCGGAAATCTGCGTAATTTCAGTTAATGTTTCTGAGTGTGTAGTGGTTTCTGATGTTGTGTAGTTGCTCTTAACTTCCTCCTGTTATTGTGTTTAGTGCTTTGTTTGTGTAACCACTGTAGTAGCGGTTACAATAAGGAACCCACAAAAACCAATGGCAGCACTGAAATGAGGCATACTAGGCAAGACGAGGAGTGAGGTAGTTTACCATTGCTTTTCTCACTGGGTCAGAAAGTACTATTGCAGCATGACTGACCCTATGAGCAACACCTTTCATAACACTCAGATGCACTAGTCGTGTTCTGAATGTCATTACTCAGGACCACCCACACCCCAGCAGCTTCCATATTGTCACAGCCATGGATGAGACAGGGACTTCGGTGAAAGCTACACTTTACTCTGGCCTGTGCTAAGGGATGGATACAGAAGTACTGTATCCATCAAGAAATGGCAGCAGGCAAATAGATGAACTTAAAGACAATATACGAGTTGCAATTGCATACATCAGTGCTGAAGAACTCGGCACAGTAAAATGCATGATAATGATTTTGAGTACCGTATTCTGCCGTACATACACACGCGCGGTAGCCGGCAACTGAACCCTCACTGGAGGCCAAGGTCGAGTGAGAAAGTCCCTTCCAAGCATAAATAAAGACCCTGTATTTAGCCACTGTTCATGTACGCAAACTAACCATAAAATAATGTGAGCGTTAAAGGGTTAAGAACATGAGAAATCATACGATAGTCATCGTATTGACAAGAGTTGGACTTCTCTTCAGTAGTGGTATAAATGTTGATTTCAGCCAGTTTCTCTCCCGAGATACATATTCTGTTGAATAAAGATGTTAAGATACCAAGATCGGTAGAATCCTGTTCTATCATTACTCTGAGATCTTCAGCGTCCACTCCATCTGAACCTGCGGCTTTCCCATTCGTCTGAAGTTTTACAGCATGCACAACTTAATTTTTTTGTTATTTCAGGGCTAGTCTAATTTTTTTCTCTCATCTGGTAAAGGATCATCATTTCTGTCATCTTGAAAAAGAGTTTCATATATTCCTTCCATCTTTCAAGTTTCCCTTCTACACCCAAGATGATTTCATTGTTGGCATTTCTCAGAATTTGACCATATCATTTCTGTTGCAAACCACAAAGTTCTTTCAATTTGTTATGCAGGTTAAAATAATCGTGTTTTTCTTGAAGGGCCTCAATTTCTGTACAATTGTCAGAAATCCACATTTCTCGGGCTTCTTTGCACTCTCTGGGTATGGTTTTGTGCAGGATTTTGTACTGAATGGGATCTTTGGTTTTATATTGTCTTCTTTCATCCGTAAGTTCTAGAATTTCATCCGTCATCCATTTCTGTCTTTTGTTATTTGATGATGTGCCTGATGTGAGTTCCCTGGATTTCAATTATACTGTGTTTTACGGAATTCCAGGTGGATTCTACCTCTGGTGGCCTAATGTTTCCATCTCCTTCTCCAGTGCATTTCCAAGTTTCCTAGTATCTATACACCTGGAACGTTTAGCAACTGTTTTAACTTTTCTAAAGTGTAGCATTTTAAAAACCATTACAACTGGATGGTGATCACTATTTACATCAGCACCAGGATATGTTTTCATGGATGTCACATACTTCTTTAGTTGTTGCTTCAACAAAATGAAATAAATTAGGTCCCTTATGATCTTTTCGTCGCTATCAGCAGGTGATGTTCATGTGTACTTATTATAGTCTCCTAGGAAGAAGTTTGAAGAAAGTGCTCGAAACAAATAGATCACGTTCCATACAAAACTGTACCAGTCAGACTCCTCTTAAGTTTCGTTCTCCACGACCATAGCTGCCTACGATATTACCTTCAACACCAGACCTTCTTTTCTAATTAAAATCACCCATGACCAGTTTCATTGCTTCTTCTAATGAGTTATCGAATAATTCTGCTTCTTCATCGTCTTTATCAGCAGTCGGTGCATGGACCTGAATAACATTCATGATCCGGTGTCATGTTTGCATTCTCAACAACATTACCCGATCACTATGTGGTACAAAACCTGGAACCAAGTTTGGGATCGCTGATGAAATAAGCAAGACAACTCCATACCCTTGATTGGTTCTATTCCTCCAGAAAAGTACAAATAACCCTCCTTAGCATTCTGAATTCTAGTTCTAGGCCACCTTACCTCGCTCAATCCAAGGATGTCTATTTTCAGTCTGCTTCTTTCTATTTCCACGTTTACAAGTTCTCCAGCTATATACAAGCTGCGTACATTCCAAGTAGCAAACCGTACTTTGTTATTATAGATTCTGCTTCTTCCAGAGCATTCCCTCCAGGAGATATGACTGGGGGAACAGAAACTCTGGAAAATAATTTTGCATTGTTTTGAGCCATTACTATGTGAATTTATAGGGATATCCTTGACGACCTTGAATACAGTCGTTTCCCGTTGTCTTCTGCATCCTAATGCCATTGACTAAAATTTGGTTCTTCCAACTTTAAGGATAATTTGTTGCCCCAGGACAATAGAGTGCCCTAACATAGACCTGCTCATCCAGTACCAGGGAGAACTGTCACTTGGTATAGGGGGTCTCCTTATACCGGGAGATTGCCCGCCTTAAAAGATGGCTGAGTAAGTACGGGCAGAACAATACAAACTCTGTGGCGTAGGTAACGCACAACATGAAGAGTAAAGTCCCCAATTTTATTATGATTTTCATGGCTATGGTTTTAAAGCAGGCAAAATGGCTCACTTAGGGCAGTGTCATTGACAAAAATAATAAATTGCCCTTCTAACTGGTGTTATCTATGGATTGATTGTAAGAAATCAAAATGTCGGACACTTAGGCCACAAAAATCTGGCAAAATATGACCCTAGTGTTACTGATAATAGATCGTAGTCACAAGATAACACCAACACACAGTCAGCACATATAATCAAACCACAAATAGCTCCTAGAATCCACAACTGAGGTACAGTTCTTCTTAATAGATCGATGTATTACTCAGCACATCTACATATGATCTTATTCAAGGGCTCTACAATAAACAATAAAGGTATATGGTGAACTCAAATCAGCTTTAGACATCTTGAGACTCAAACCTGAATTCTGTTGTCAGAAGTAAGTCTTGGATTTGTATTTAAAACAAGAAAAACCCATAATAGTAAAGTCCTCATGGAGCTTGGCCTACCAAGCGACCGCTGTTCAGTTTCAAGGCCTGCAGATTTATGAGGTGACGTGTGGTCAGCGTGACAAATCCTCTCTGTCATTATTCTTGGCTATCTACACTGGGGCCACTACCACACAATCAGATAGCTCATCGAGGACTATCTTACTTTTAAATGTTATACTCGTCATTTGTGTGTCATATGTGTGAATATTGTCTCGTATATTTTGTTCATTTGCTCCTTTTTAATGATCAGCTGGTGATGACACTAACATACTGTAGTGTCGAAACCAGTACCATATTAAATATGTTGTGATAAATTGAACAATATTAACCCCTTAACTGGGTTTGACGCCTTTAGGCGTTCTTGTAATTCTAAATGTGTTCTTACATAGGGTTAGCTGCCAATAGGCGTCTGGCTATTCTTAATCACTTCTTCCATCTACTATCGTAATTTAAAACTAATTCCATTCATATTAGATGTGATTATTGCTGTCCTATTCATTTTTATCTGGTCTCACGCCAGTCGGGTAGTTCGCGCTTAGGCAGCAGTCCGACAGCTGTCTCGCGTTGCCTCGTACGGTCCACGCCGAATTCTTCGTAAAGAATTTGTGTATATATACATTGAAATTACTAAATGTGCGAGTTGTTGTTGTTGTCGTCGTCGTGATACAGTTATTCCGCGAACTCCATTGTCCACGTTCTGATAACATTTTGTAAATTGGTCTGTGTATGGTGGTAAACTGTACCGTGTGACGTGAACATGGCTTGGTTAGGAAAGACGTTGAATTATCTGAGAACCCGCCGACCGGAAGTAGGAATCACTCAAGAAAATATTGTGTTGTGTGCCTGTCAAACCAGAGGCAACGGGAAACTGTCTACTGCTGTGAGGAATGTGACGTGGCACTTTGTGCTTGCCCGTGCTTCCGTATTTACCACACTGTGCGCAATTTCTGAATGACCTATGAACCAGAAAGTGTGTAGAACGTATTGATGCATATCTGAAAACTTGAAAAATGTCATAATAATAATAATAATAATGAAAGGAACACTTTTTATATTCACTTTTGTATGAACACACTGTGTATATATATGTATATATTTATGGGTTTACAAGAAAACGGTAATAACATAATGCTATTGAATTTCTACTACATCCCTAATAATTTAAATAAATCAAGTAAAATATATTTTTCTGTTGAGTATTTACACCTGCCGCACGCTACTGTACGCATTACAAAAGTGCACTTTGCGTTGAATAATTACCCACTGGCTGGTTGACGTTATGAAACTATTCCCCAGTTAAGGGGTTAATGTATTGTATCGAAAAGGTGGAATCCTTAATTATACCTTATCTTATTGTAACTACGAGAATTCTCAGGGCTCATCACCCATGTGGCACATCAGACAATGAATCTGCATATAAATGTTGATATACTTTGTCATCACATAGGGCACGTTGCGATAGGTGCGCCAACTTGTACATTGATTCTTAGCGCGTAAGAACACAAAGTTTCCATGGCTACAAAGACCGTACATTTCAAAAATTACATCAACACTAAAATCTACGATCTATCTACTCCATGACATGATTGAAAGTAGTTAAAATTATAGCTAACAGATAGCATAACAAGCTACAAATGAGGCCTGTGAGTACAGACAGATCTCCAGGGCCGTTCATCAATGTGATAAGTCGTGCCTGGAATATTATTCTGGCAGATATCATAAACACAAGAATACACAAGTAAATAGCTAATTTTTTCTGCTAAATTCTCTTTTTACTATTTTATTTTCATACCTGCCAACTTAATAAAACCAAAAATTAGGAGATTTTGATATGAAAATCAGGAGATACAATTGGTCAAAACTGCTTATTCGATGTGTCTTGCGCAATACAGGAGTACTATGGTGTATTTGAACACTTATTGTCTCAAAGCCCGACTGTTGCTACACGAGGTTACAAGGCTAAAAATTACACATTTCTATTCCCCCACAGGAAGTATGTGAGTGAGATGATCGGTCTCTGATAAGCCTTCTAAAAATAGTATGAACTCGTGCTCCACACGTGTGAATCAGTTATGCATTTTGATGCCATTACTTAGCAAATGGATACATTAATATAATGCATTATGTGCCCGTACGATTATGCGAAGTGCAATGCAATTTCCATCAAGTAATAAATTAAAATTTGCCAGAATTGTTTCCAAATAGCACTTAAAATCTCTAGAAAAGTCACTAGTCGCTATCTTTGAAATTCTGTCATTAAACTACTGAAAAAGACTCCAAATCTAGCAACTAGTCTCTACAATCGACTAGACTGATGTGAACGAACACAATCATAGCATGCAAGAACGAGAGATTGACAATCAAAACGTGCGTTGCGATATACAGGTTTCAATAAACATCGTGCATTCGCGCGCATTTCTCGTATTAATAAACATCGATATTTCATTTGAAAGCGGCCAATGAGCGAAGGACTTCCGGCCACACTGGTGTACAAAGCTGAAATGGTGGGATTCAAAAGCAAGTGTTTGATTTTCACCCAAAAATAAGCTAAAATCAGGAGAAATAATAGAATAATCGGGAGGCGGGGAAAAAAGTTGAAAATCGGGAGTCTCTCACCTAAATCGGGAAAGTTGGCAGGTATGTATTTTAAATCACATCATCAGACAGATCTTACAGAGACAATGGGACAGACAAGGGCTAGAAATGGGAAGCAACCGAGGCTTTAATTTGCCTAGTGTGGAAATAGGAGACCACAGTCTGCTGATAGCAGGGTTCGAACCCATCATCTCCCGAATGCAAGCACATGAAGCCAACTCCACAGTCCAGTACAAATAGCATAGTGTTTGTATCAAGCAGCGACAGTCAGGCTCAGGGTAAAAGCAGCATTCTCTTTGTTCCTCAACTCCCGGGTATTCTATTTTAGTTGAAGCAAGCATGTGTTAGAGGATAATAATGTTATTTGCTTTACGTCCCACTAACTACTTTTACGGTCTTCGGAGACGCCGAGGTGCCGGAATTTAGTCCTGCAGGAGTTCTTTTACGTGCCAGTAAATCTACCGACACAAGGCTGTCGTATTTGAGCACCTTCAAATACCACCGGACTGAGCCAGGATCGAACCTGCCAAGTTGGGGTTAGAAGGCCAGCGCCTTAACCGCCTGAGCCACTCAGCCCGGCTGTTAGAGGATAGAAGAGACGACAAGATTCACCTGACCTTCCTGGATGGAGGATGGAAACCAGCTGTAATGATCAGAGTTGGATGGAAGGGACCTGGAGAGGGTTCTGCTACCTTCACCTTCTCAGCAAGAAATAGTTCATTGGAATACAAAACCTCAAAGAAAAGGTTAATATATTCCCTGTGCACAAATTGTTTGTCAAAACCCCTAACCTCCCTGAAAATTGATTTAACCGCTTGTCTTTTCCTTTGCATCAAACCACGAAAATGTTATATGGAATGTGTGAGCAAATAAAAGCAATTTAAATACAGAATATAATTTTAGCACTTGGAGTCAGAGAAAGCAGCTATGTCCACAGGAGAATGATGGAAAGTGAGGAGAAAAGCATTTGCCTCTGTGAGATTTTACATACAGCAACGATCAAAATGAAACTGTAACTTGCAATGGCAACGATTTACTGCACTTTGGTGCGATAAACCATTTGGGATTATCAATATCAGAATAGCATGGTTCCAGACATAATTTGGTATGCAGGGATGTGCTGCTGACGGTATCATGTACCTCGAGTCTTTCGATCAGTAGATTGTGTTCGAAGTGGGACAGGCGTGAACAGCTGAGGCAACATGCCTTGAACTAAATGAAGAATTTCTTACTGCATTTTCTATACTTCAGTACAGCAATTTTCCCACAATAGTATCTTTCAATCTGTAAATTTCAAAGGTCTTTCCATATCCCTCAATTTTATTTACACATCTTTAGTGGTCGTTCGTATGTTTATTTATCCTCAGAGTTATCTCGTACTTTCTCTTCAATATTGCTCAATTCTACGTACAATATTCTCAAAATGTCAGAGATTTGGTACGGAGAGAAGACATTCAAGGTTGATGATGTGACACCAAGCAGCACAAATTAAGTTCTTCAGAAATATGGAAGAGATCTGTTAAGGTGGTTTGGACATGTCAAAAGAATGGAAGAAGGGAGATCAACAGGAGGCAGAGATAATTTTTAGAGCAAAGTCGTGGAACAAGAGGTTGCTGATCTACCGCCTGACTCGAGCGATTCCTGGACGTGGGTGATTGAACAAAATGAAAAATAATTCCCTATATTCTTTACAATGATAAATGAAGTGTTAATCTCAATTACAATGAGTTTACATATTGTACAACTTTCATCACCACATAATGTAGGTTCTTTTTTTACAAAATGATATTTTATCTGAAAAGAGCACCTGAAAATAAGTTTTTTGCTAAAGCCACAAAGATGTAGAAGGAAGCCATGCTCTACGAGAACAAACCATGCAGACATGCAAGAGGAGCAATAGAGAGAGATTGAGCTTTACCCAGACCACCCCACCACCAGAACCACTGTGTCATCTCTCCTTCTCGCCTGTAGAACCGTCCGGCACGCCGGCATCCAGGTTCGGGCTCTTTCCTACAAGCAACACAGATGCGTGCCTACAAACACTCATTTCGAACCGCAATAGCGGCACACACAAACACATGAACAACACATAAACACTCGTCTCTCTGCAGCACTCCAGTATTAAGTTATGTCTTTATATTTTTGTTCTGCAGGTAATACAGAAAACAACTGGTAAAATGCTATACAATATTTTGAGATGACTCCAAAAGTCCAGGGGGAAAAAGCTACAGTCTAGAAGCCCTCCACATCAAAGTGGAAAGTTTGGGGCTAAACACAATACTCACCTAATATCAGACCAAATTCATTTGCTGGAAACTTCAAGATAGAAATACCCCAAGAGAAGCAGAACTGCCCAAGAGTGAGGCAAAAGAGTTGAAAGAAGAATGAATAATATTTTAAAACACAATATAAGATAAAGGTAGAAGGACGTCAGGTGTTATCCTCATCTCAAGTATGTCTTTGCTGCGGAAAGAATAGTTAGAAATGTCTTTGCTGCGGAAAGAATAGTTAGAGATAAGTGCGTCCAAGAAACACCGAATCCGTGGCTCTTAACAGCAGCTGTCACGCCAACAATTCAATCTAAAAATAATGGAAAGGAACAAACCAGAGACAAATCAAGCAAAAGATAGGAACACATTATATGATAAACATAAAGACAGGAGACGAGGACAAGGATTGCCGACACTTGTTGTGACGATAGGAAGCAGAAACAAGTTCAATGGGGCTGAGGAGAAATGGACGTAAGAAGGATTTGTGAGGAGAGAACTGATCTATGCTAAGATGACGAGATTATCCTCTTTCCACACCATTCTATTACATGTTCTTTCTATATATGATTTGAGTTAAAAACCAAGTTAGAGACTAGCAGTGACTAGCTACAAAACATGGTAGACATTAAGAATATCAAACCAACACAATGTAGTTTACACCAATAGTTCCCAACTGCACTTAGTGACGCCATGTTAACTGTTCCACGAAATTGCATAAAATATTTCGAGTACAGTTATAAATGTTAACCATTATTTATTTTATTTAACATATGACTTCTAGTGTTTGAGGACACGTTCGTCTCACCTGGTGAAGGTCTTTATGGGCGCTATGTGGGTCTGGATTCACAATTAAGTATTTATTATTTTCCACCTAGTCAATACAATGATTGCTTAAGGCAATTTAATGGTTAAAAGTGGTACATGTTTCGTATTTTATCAACATCTTCAGCCACATAACACTGTTTAGATGAAAAATATATAAAATTGACAAAGTAATGCTTAAGAGGAAGTGTCCTTAAAAGTAACATAAGATTGACAACATTAAAACAAACAAAAACTGAAGAGAAAATATATAAATTATTGCTACAATTGAAAGCAGTTGTCAAGGAAACACTTGTACAATATTCCATAGAGAATATGTCCTAAATGAATATTCTTTTCTTAATTCATGAAAAGAGGTCAAATTATAAATTATACAGTTTATAAGTAATTGTCGAAATGAAGAAAACCAGATATCACAATGTGGTTCTTATTATTAATGCAGATGAAAATATAACTAATTCCTAGTCGTCAATTCTTATTAAGCCTGCTTTCCTTTGGAACAGTAACTCCTGTCATTCTTTCACAGTCTTGTATCGACTAGGTGGAAAATAATAAATACTTAATTGTGAATCTATTGAAGTGCAATACGGACCATGAAACTGATTTTATGTAATGTGGGTCTGGATGCGATGTGATAATGAAGTCAGGAAAGGGTGTAACCTGGTGTCGGCACATAGTCTACTCCTGCTGAATAACACGTCAGTCACGTCCTCATACGACAGACGAATCACCGTCAACAGCATTATATGCCCATATAAGCAATGGGGGGAGGCTATTTGCATGCAATTGTATAGCACCACCTCTTTTCCCTCCTGGCCAACATTCTGATGGTAAATATTTTTCCACCAGCAGGACCATGGTGTCAGGCCATGTAGACTTCACGACCACCAGGCAGGTTCCTGCACACAAACTTTAGTCACGATTCAACATGTGGATATTACTGAACGAGGAGAAAGTTCTATAAATATATTACTCAAATTCTCCACATTTCACGAGGCATGTTAGTCTGTTATACACAAATTAGTAGAGTGCAGTAATTCTAATACATGCGGTTGGGAACTGTGCAGAGTTTCAGCCACCCGCTACCTACAGCGCTGGTTGTAGGTAAACACAAATGGCGACTCATATGGTATACTGGTCTTGTGAAGAAATACGCTTAGTTATTCCATTTCTGTGGGCGAAATATGTAACCGCGGCTGAGATTCACCGGCAGCTGGTAGCCGAGACTATAATGTCTCATCAGCATTTTGCAGAGTAGTGTCGAAAGTTTGCGACTGGTAGATATGGTCGTGGATGAGGATCACAGTGAACCCAGCACGGCATCAACAGATTTGAACACAGCTCGCATGGAGGAGCTGATTTAGGACAACAGGAAGATCACGTTACAGCATATGACGGTAGAATTGAGAATGTCGTTTGGAAGCGTTTGTTACATTGTTCACCAATTCTGCAATACCGGAAAGTTTGTTCCCGATGGGTTTCACAAAATCTGTCCAACCAACACAAAGAGAAGCACATGAGGGCACGTCGGCAACTTTTGAAATGGTTCTCCATGGAAAGGAACAGTTTTCTTCACCCATTGTAACGGGTGATGAAACATGGATCCACCACTACACCCCCAACAGTAAGAGGTTGCCAATGGAGTGAGAACACACCTCCCCTCCAAAGACAAAAAAGTTTAAGGTGATGGCCACAGCGTTCTGGGACAGCACGGGTGTCATTCTTGTCAAGTTTTTGGAAAGAGGGCATACAGGGACCGCCGACTGATAATGTGAGACCTTGACAAGACTGCACAAAGGAATTAGGAGGAAACTGCCAGGACTTCTCACCGAGGGCGTCATCTTCCTTCACAATAATGTGAGACCTCATACAGCCCAGCAGACCATCATGCTGATGATGTAGATGTTGATTCCCATAGGGAACCTAAAATATTTGTCCTGAATGAGCAGTTTCACTAGGAAATAATCGACACCCCCCCACTCCCGCTACAGCCAAGACCTCACTCCAAGTGACTTTACCTCTTTCCTCACTGGAAGGAGCACCTAGGAGGCCGACAATTCGCTTCACAAAAGGTGATGAAACACTTCGCAACAACATAATTGAACACGCAAGGACAGGATTTTTCCTAGGAGGGAATATTCAAACTCATCCCACGAAGCAACAAGTGCCTAAACCGATACGGAGTCTATGTTGAAAAATAACCTAATGAACAGAGTGCACGCAAAGTCCGTATATCCCTACTCATTATTTAATTCTATTGTTAGAGACTTTGATTGTTGACAGCAGTTGGTGCCAAGATATTGAAAGAATGGCTGATACAACTGATTATATGATTGAGGCACGTTTGCTGTCTGCTGTGTGGATTCACAAGTGTAAAATTAGTGGCAAATCAATAAAAATTTGACGGGTGATTTAGTTGCACAGTTTGTGAAAGCAGCACTAACAAAGAAGACGTTGTTAGCATGGGATAAGAAAGCCTTTTTAACGGACAGTGTTCGCGACGTGCCGAGAAGTGGAAGACCATCCACCAGACTTGAACATTGTGCTGACGTGGAAAAATCATTCGAACAATCTCCAGTCAAATCCATATGGAAACGTGCGTCAGAATTGGGAATACTAGAATCAACCATGAGGAAACACATCAAAGTGGATCTGAAAATGAGGTGTTGGTGTCTATTGAGTGTCAATGAATTATCAGGTGGTGATTTGGAGAGACATGTTAATGCTTAAGGTCGGATGCTGCAACAATTCCAAACAATGGCACAGAAGGCAAAAGTCATGTTCACTGATGAATGTGTGATTTATCGCTGCTCCCGTAGTTGCAATGTTTACTTTTGGGGGAAAAGAAAATCCACATATCTTTCAAGAAATTGAGCAAAACCCACCTCACGTCATGATCTGGGCCAGAATGACACAAATGCATCTGTTTGTCCTAGGTCCTGTTAATCACAACAGTTACCTCCAGATGATTAAGGACTCTCTCATTCCGCAGCTGCAAAATGGGGGAATCTTAGGTGTTGTTTGGTTTCAACACAATGAAGCGCAGTGGCTGTTCGACGTTTAAACACAGTCTTTGGGATTGGACAATGTTCAGCTCCTCTTCCTTGGCCACAAGGCCCCTGATCTAACAACACCAGATAACGCACAGGTGGAGAAGCAGTGGTATGTTAGAGTTGAGGAGTTAGGTATTGGAATAACTTACCAAGAGAGATGTTCAATAAATTTCCAATTTCTTTGCAATCATTTAAGAAAAACCTAGGAAAATAACAGATAGGGAATCTGCCACCTGGGCAACTCCCCCAAATGCAGATCAGTAGTGATTACTTGTTTTGTTATGGTCTGAAAAATGAGGTGCACGAAGCTTTCCATACAGTCCTGCGCAGAGACCATGGAGGGACACATACATATGTTTTAGACTCTTAAAATGTAAGTAGAAATAAATAATGAATATATGTACTTTTATATCATGTCAATTTGAGTTAATTTAATTTAATATAAGGGTATAAGGACTTTGTGCGCATCCTGTGTGTTCTATCAGTTGGCTGCACTGGTTGTATAAAAGTATAAAATAAAATGTGCACGCTTCACTGCATGCTTTGTAACCTTACTTTTTGACCACACTTCATATTTATTTATTTATTTATTTATTTATTTATTTATTTATGTGAGTAAAGAGTTTTTATGTTTGACAAACATTACCGCCAAATAACAAAATAGTCTTTTGTCTGTCGAACAACTGTGTTTGCCTACCCAAGAGACAAACCCAAAGATCACATTGAACTGCAGTGTCAACAGAATTATGCATTTGAAGAACTGCTTTATCATTTTAACTAAGAATAAATCTTCAAAAAATGCTTTAAAGACTATATTTCATATAATTTGAAATGCCTTTGCATAAAAAAAGATGGTTTCTGTCGAAAACAGTTTCTGTAAGATGTAACATCGTTTAATTCTAATAGAAAGCATTCATTCCAATGTTATGAAATTCTATTTAAAATACAGTGGAACCTCGATTATCTGTTCTCGGAATCTACGTTTTCCTGGATTATGCGTTCAAATAACGTGGTCCCGCGAATGTCTGTCTGTTAGGTCAACAGCCCAGAGGCTGGTTGGATCCTCAAATAGCACCACCAAAGGTTATGTGATTATAAGGAAACCACAAAAACCAATGGCAGCACCAAAATGAGGCATACTAGGCAAGATGAGGAGTGAGGGAGTTTGCCATTGCTCTCGTCACTGGATCAGAAAGTACTATTGCAGCACGACTGACCCTGTGAGCAGCACCTTTCATAACACTCAGAGGCACTAGTCGTGCTCCGAATGTCATTACTCAGCACTACCCATACCCCAGCAACTTCCATATTGTCACAGCTATGATGTTGACTGGGACTTCGGTGGAAGCTACACTTTACTCTGGCCTGTGCCAAGAGATGGATGCAAAAGTACTGTATCCATTAAGAAATGACAGCAGGCATCGTATTTATCGTATTTAAATCACATTGTAAAAATCCTGCATTATCCGACCTTAAAGAAACAATTTCCCAAATCAACCGTCCAGAAATTTCAGCCCCATCAATGCTAAATCCTCGATCAAGCGTTTTTCAATAGACTGTATCTCACAAAAGGACGGTTATGGCATACTTACAGATCTTGGCGTTAACACCCCGTCATTATGATAATCAGAACAAGTACTGTACTGGAAAAGCGATCGGTGGTGAACTCGCATAAGGGACCATCTTAGCATTGCATTTGAGTGGTATTGTTTAGAGAATCTCAGAAATCATAAAGCAGAGAGTGGCACAACAATTATAAGGAGAGACAGCACATTTTGACAACTCTACCTGAAGATGGAACGAGTTTCGTCAAATCGAAACAGACTTTCAACCTATTAGGTTGTGTTACGTACATTTAGTATGTGTAGAAGAGATGTTAAGTACAGTACAAAAATGGCCAACTGGACACCAGTGGGATCCGAACCCACAACCTCCCAATTTCGTGAAACCAGATGCCACTGGTATCCGGTTGGCCATTTTTGTTCTGTACTTAACACCTCTTCTACACATACTAAATGTACGTAACACAACCTTATAGGTTGAAAGTCTGTTTCGATGACAATGCGGTCGTGGAAATTCAATATCCATTGAGTTTCGTCAAATGTTCGCACTTATAAAACGGCCACATTATGTCCAGAGTTAGATGTTTATATTTTTACTTTTTTCGATTGTATTACCGAACAGGTTTTCGGCACTTTCCTCAGGGCACTGTGTAGTCACTGCGCTTTCAGGCAGGAATCAAAACTGCTCCTTTTTAACACAAATCTAGTATTTTAATATTGTATACGGTTATGTTATTGAGACCAGAACAGATGTTGTACCTTACATACAAAAAGCCATGGGAGGTCTTGGGATTGCCTATTACAGTTTTGGTCCTAATATAAGACTGGGAACTTTTCGTTTTCATATTAAAATGTCAAAAACCACAGTCGTTTTATTCGCGCACATTAAATTTAAATGGTTTGCATCATTTCCAACTTGTACTGACATATGCAGTGAGTGAGCTTTCCAGCTGAGATCAAGGTCACAAATAAACATAATGTCTGAAGTTTTGGTGATATTTTTTCTCTCTTTCCAATTTAATATAATGCATTTGAGAACTTTTGAGAATCAATACTTACATTCGAAAACCATGTTCTCAAGTTCAACATAACCTGGTCTTGACATAACCTTTAAAAGTCGATGTAGGCCTAATTTACGCGATAGAAGATTTCCAGAGACTTACTATGAACGGTATACACGGGGCCCAAATTACAATGGAAGATTAAGAAAAGAAGGGATTTTGCCATCATGTTGGCACTTTTATATCTAATATGCTTTATTTTATTAGATGAGAGAATTAAAAACTACTTCTGGTCGACTGTCATTTGGCTTAGCGTTGTTAGATTTTTTCAAAGAGTTTGGCTAATCAAAGTTGCTGAACTGACGGGAAACTGACAAAGTTTCCCCTGTAAAATTGAGTATCGAGAGTTAGACCTCGTGTACCGGTAATTAATACTTGAAGCCGGCCCCACAGTCTAATTTGCCTGCTTCTCACCTGGAAGGCCCGGGTTCGATTCCGGCCAGGTCAGGCATTTTTAAGGGCTGGTTCCAGGTCCACTCAGCCTACGTGATTACCTGTAATTGAGGAGCTATCTAATGGTGAGATAGCGAACCCAGTCTAGAGAGCCAGGAATAACAGCCGAGAGGATTCGTCACACTGACCATACATCACCTCGTAATCTGCATGCCTTCGGGCTGACCAGCGGTTGCTTGGCAGGCAAAGGCCCATTGGGGCTGTAGTTTGGTTCAGTTTAAGAGTGTTTGTAGGATTATAATTATAAATATTTCATTTTTGTGATGTTTAGGCAAATTGTTGATGGTTTTCATTCATTCCCGGATTTTCTGTTTTCCCGTGTTGTACATTTTATTTTCATGGTCCCTCCAAAAATGGAGAATCGAGGTTCCACTGCATAGCAATTACATTTTGGCTCACCTACTGTACAACACTACATTAAAATATGTGAAGAGGTAGGGGAAAAAGGAAATTAAGTGTTTTTGGGTAAATCAGGTGAACTCATAAAATATCCCAGGGAATCACTGCACAGATGGAAGGAATACATTGAAGACCTCAACATAAAAGTTTCTGTTGAAGTCACAAACAACCAAATTCATGGGGAGGAGAATGACAATGGCAGTAAAATTATACTTAAGGAAGTGGAAAGTATGGTAAATAAACTACACTGACATACAGTAAAGCAGCAGCAATAGATGAACTCAGACATGAAATGGTGAATATAATGGGAAGGCAGGGATGGAATGGCTTCATAGAATAATAGGATTAGCATGGAATGTTCTTCTTATTAGACAAAAGCTATAATTGCAGCTATTTATAAAAATGGAAATTAAGGTATTTCATTGATCTACATACCAGACAAAAGTGTACATAAGCATTTTGGAAAGGAGGGTGTGATCAATGGTTGAAGATGAGTTGGATTAAATCCAGTGTGGCTTCAGATCACAGAGGGGCTGTCAGGACCAGATTTTCAGTATGCACAAAGCAACTGAACAATGCTCCAAGGGAGACAGACAGTTATATTTATGTTTCCAACATCTAGAGAAGGCGTACAACAGTGTACAAAGGGAAAAAGAGTGTTAGACATTCTAAAGTATTATGTAATTACAGAGGTTAGACAAAGCTGTAATCTTTCACCTTTGTTGTTCATAGTAAAAACATGGATCATTTAATAGAAGGTATATAAAATGGCTGGGAGGATTCAGTTACATGGAAATGTAGTAAGCGGTTTGATCTGTGCTGACAAGTTGGTCTTAATGGCGGACATCGCTGAACCTACAATCTAATATCTTGGAGCCTGAAAAAAGGTCCAGTGGGTATGATATGAAAAATCAGAATTTCCAAGACAAAATTAACGTTGGTAGGTAAGAAACCTAAGAGCTGATCATTTTAAGTATTTAATATGTGTATCCTCCCAGAATGCGAGCTGCCGGACAAAAGTGTCTTTAGAATTGTCTGTTTTGAGATAAACTAAGCTGAACAGGAGTGAAAACTGCATAGACTTGGGATAAGTTAGAGAAAGTTGTGGCAACTCTGAATGAGGATGGATATAAAGACTAAGTTAAGAATAAACTCTACGGATGATGCTGTGCCCAAACAGACTTTGATGGTGGGCACACACGAGGTGAATGGACTCTTGTCACGGCGGTAAGACAAGTAGAGGGATACTAAGGCGATGATTTAACTCTTCCTGCGGTTTGCATAGTAGAGCGTACATGGTTTCATCTGCTATCTGTCAGCTTATAACTTGCTGGAACTAGTGAATTCTCTATGCTTCCTAAATACGAGTGACCTGCAAAGGATATTTGTTACAAATTAGATCAATATGTTAACGAATGAAATGACTGTGAGTTTGAAATTGGGATGATGATATAAGTGATATGGGAAGAAGTTGGGTCAGGAGATGTTCCTTCAGGTACTGTCCTCAGTTTCAATCCTCGAGTTAATTCTGTTTCGGACTAAGGGCCTGTAAGTAATCTTCCAACTGGTGCCAATTTTTCTTCGAACCTTACTCAGTGCACAATAGTTTTTCGCAGACAGTCCGTGGGAAAGGGTTAAAGGTAAGATGCCAATGATTGCAGGCTGAATAATGAAGATGTATGTAAATGAGTCAGGGTTCCCTAAAACAAAAACTGATTTACATATCAACCTGAGCAGAATACAAGGATTAAAAAAAATAGCAAAAAAGGAAGAGGCATTTTGTCCTGGGAAAGAGGGAACAAAAATAATGAATAAAATGGGAAATTACTCCAATAAAAGCTGAGGGGGGAAGGGGGGGGGGGGACAAAGTCACAAAGGAAATAAATTTACAGGAGAGAGGAAAGCAAATGGCTACTTACCACTGGAGAAGGAAAACGGCTCAAAATCAAGTAAGAAGAGTTACCTTCAAAGCCCTGGTTATCGTGGATCTCTCGCGGTAGGGTTTGGTTCTCGGAACCCTCCAAGACAGCTAAAAGGCACTGGTGGATACAGATGTACTGCTGTTCTGTCTGGACCATCCACACACGCTCCTTACGCATGGCCCACACGATGCCGAAAATGTCTACGTGGTCAAGCACCTCGATCTGCTGCAGGATGCGGTCCAGGGCGATCAACGTGCCCGAACGTCCCACGCCCGCACTGCAAGAAACATTACTTGCATTTAAAGGCAAGGTCTTTCACAAAACTTTCCTCTAAGAAAATTAAAATACACCTTAGATGTAAAACACATGGTTAAGTTGAGACAAACAGATTATCAGCATCTCATAAGGTTCAAGAATTTATTTCTTTTTAAATTGAAGCACGACAGTAAACAGGTATCTGTTACAATTTGTATTATTTAGAGGAACAGCAACAAAGTAGATTGCTGTCTAGAGTGGGACTCCTCTGTGTCTAAAATCCAACAATACCTCAGGAAGGAATGATAAAGTTAATATTTTTAACCTACTTATGGTTTATTCTCCGAAAATTCTTGTTTTAAATGTAAATAACGACATTTCTTTAAACTGAGTAGGTTTAAGCTTTATTACTCCTTCAGTTATTTCAGGATATTTTTCAGATCCTTGTAAGTGGCAGACCACATTTCTTGGTGATAAAACTGGAAAGGAATTAATGTGTTTTGAGGTTTCCTGACTCAAACAGCACTTCTCTGCACTGGACACTCTTCTGATTCATGTCCAAGCAAGTGGCTCTGCGGTTGGGTCACATAGCTATCAGCTTGCATTCGGGAGACAGTGGGTTCGAACCGCACCGTTGGCAGCCCTCAAGATCGTTTTCCGTCCCATTTTCACACCAGGAAAATGCAGAGGCTGTACCTTAAGTAAATCCATGGTTGCCTTCTTCCCACTTCTAGCCCTTTCCTATCCCATCATTGCCATAAGACCCATCTGTGTCTGTGCAATATTAATGAGAAATTAAACAAACTGACATAAATCACAGCGAGAAACATGAGAATAACCTCTTGATTAGAGTAACCATGAAGAGCTGTTCTCAACTTGTAATGATGGTGTCCTAGTGAATGATACCATAGACTTTTAAAAATCCACTTCACTTAAGGCGACATTCTAGTACCTGAATCGTAATATATAACCATTTCACATTCAACATGCCCAATTTGGACACTTAGACATAATGCTTCCTTATGGCATCTCCCTTTAAGAAAGGACATATTAACTAATAATTGACTCAAATGTGAAGGTAATCCATGTACAGCTGATGATGACTATTTAAAAGTCGAAACCGGTCCTGTAAGTTAATTCTTACAATAATAAAAATTGTACTGATAAGGTGGAACCTTTTCTTGTCTATACGTACTTTGTGGGAATGTCGCCTACATAAAGTAGAGATATCACAAACATTTCATTCATATACAATTAATAGTTTCCAAATATTTTTTGTATTTTTGAATCTTTTAAGTCCGTTTTCTTCATGAAATTTAATTAACTTTTTAATGTAAATTTGTAATTAGGTAGATAGTACTTCTTTTAAAAACACTACATATTGTTTCTTCTGTTCATAATTTATATAAGGAGATATATCGTACTAAAATTTGTGTAAATTTTACATTCTAAAATTTAGGACTTGAAAATCTCTATTACTTGAAAAGATTCTGCAATCAAAAATTCCATATGCAGGTTTCTTAATATGGCTGTGATACATACACCATACAAATTTTGTTACAATTGGCTAAATATTATGGGAGAAAAATGGGATTTAAGTGTAAAAATTACAATTGGCAGGGAAATTAAAGCAAAGTTCAAGTGACAATTTCTTCCCAATTCATTACCTAAAAGTCACCAGAACAGTATGTTTTTCCTTCCCTTTCTTTCCTAGCAGCTTCTGTATGAATACTGGTAACTCTGGAAGCTTGTCTCTTCTTCTCCAAAGAACAGAAAATGATTCACCTGCATTTTGTTTTTCACAATGCTACCTTTCCAGAGTCTATGTTATAGGGATTGTAGTTTCTGTCATGTCATGTTTGTTGGGTATAGGTGCAAGACTTAAATATCTTGAAGTTGATGCAACACTTTCCTGATGAGAACAATCTGATTTCGATAACATTTCATGACCTTTTGTCCCTGATTTCTTCAGTGGAGACTCCTGTTCTGTAATAGCTGATCTCCATCTCTTTCCTATCAAAAGTTAATATATAAGTAATAATAATAACAACGTAAACGTTTCCACCTTTTCAATACTACAATATATTCACAAAATTACAAATTACACGGTACTAGTTTCGACCCATCTAGGGGTCATAATCAGCCATATTGGAGCAAAGATCATTTGTGGCGAAATCCTAAGAAAATGTTATTTTAAAGAATAACAAGTGAAATGAGATGTTATGGTTTTCGCCACAAATGATCTTTGCTCCAATACGGCTGATGATGACCCCTAGATGGGTCGAAACTAGTACCGTGTAATTTGTAATTTTGTGAATATATTGTAGTATTGAAAAGGTGTAAACGTTTACGTTGTTATTATTATTACTTATATATTATTCTCAGTTCAATACGGACCAAAAACATGAAATTAATAACTATCAAAAGTTCAGCAATTCGTCACTTAGCTAACGCTGATTTCTGTTTACACATATTGTTTATTCCCTTGGATACAAGCTATCAATGATTACAGCACGCTGTCTTTCAATAATAACAGTATCTTGATACGCAACTACAAGACGTTACTTGCGCGCGTACTTCACAAAAATAAACAGACTGGCTACCACCACAGAAAACACAAAAAAGATTAAACATATAAGAATAACAAAACTTATAGCTGTCCGCACTATTGTAGTACCATCAGGAATACCAATACAAGCATAAATGTTGCTCAATGACAGTCGAGTACTGAAATGTTAGTCAGTAACAGGCTTTATAAATTCATTCAGAAATATGGTAGATCTTACAGCTTGAGTCTGTATAAATACACTGACTGACAGAGCAAATGCAACACCAAGAAGGAGTGGTCAGAACTTTATGCCAATTGCAGGGTAGACTGACGTCACTGAGGTATGCTCATGATGTGAAATGCGCCGCTGTGCTGCGCACGTAGCGAACGATAAATGGAACACGGCGTTGGCGAATGGCCCACTTCGTACCGTGATTTCTCAGCCGACAGTCATTGTAGAACGTGTTGTCGTGTGCCACAGGACACGTGTATAGCTAAGAATGCCAGGCCGCCGTCAACGGAGGCATTTCCAGCAGACAGACGACTTTACGAGGGGTATGGTGATCGGGCTGAGAAGGGCAGGTTGGTCGCTTCGTCAAATCGCAGCCGATACCCATAGGGATGTGTCCACGGTGCAGCGCCTGTGGCGAAGATGGTTGGCGCAGGGACATGTGGCACGTGCGAGGGGTCCAGACGCAGCCCGAGTGACGTCAGCACGCGGGGATCGGCGCATCCGCCGCCAAGCGGTGGCAGCCCCGCACGCCACGTCAACCGCCATTCTTCAGCATGTGCAAGACACCCTGGCTGTTCCAATATCGACCAGAACAATTTCCCGTCGATTGGTTGAAGGAGGCCTGCACTCCCGGCGCCCGCTCAGAAGACTACCATTGACTCCACAGCATAGACGTGCACGCCTGGCATGGTGCCAGGCTAGAGCGACTTGGATGAGGGAATGGCGGAACGTCGTGTTCTCCGATGAGTCACGCTTCTGTTCTGTCAGTGATAGTCACCGCAGACGAGTGTGGCGTCGGCGTGGAGAAAGGTCAAATCCGGCAGTAACTGTGGAGCGCCCTACCGCTAGACAACGCGGCATCATGGTTTGGGGCGCTATTGCGTATGATTCCACGTCACCTCTAGTGCGTATTCAAGGCACGTTAAATGCCCACCGCTACGTGCAGCATGTGCTGCGGCCGGTGGCACTCCCGTACCTTCAGGGGCTGCCCAATGCTCTGTTTCAGCAGGATAATGCCCGCCCACACACTGCTCGCATCTCCCAACAGGCTCTACGAGGTGTACAGATGCTTCCGTGGCCAGCGTACTCTCCGGATCTCTCACCAATCGAACACGTGTGGGATCTCATTGGACGCCGTTTGCAAACTCTGCCCCAGCCTCGTACGGACGACCAACTGTGGCAAATGGTTGACAGAGAATGGAGAACCATCCCTCAGGACACCATCCGCACTCTTATTGACTCTGTACCTCGACGTGTTTCTGCGTGCAACGCCGCTCGCGGTGGTCCTACATCCTACTGAGTCGATGCCGTGCGCATTGTGTAACCTGCATATCGGTTTGAAATAAACATCAATTATTCGTCCGTGCCGTCCCTGTTTTTTCCCCAACTTTCATCCCTTTCGAACCACTCCTCCTTGGTGTTGCATTTGCTCTGTCAGTCAGTGTATATCGAGAGAAAGGGGGGGGGGGACTGGTTGGCCCATCCCTTGGATGCGTAATTGCAAAGAACAGGCATATTCGACTGAATGGAAACATGACAATGACATCATTACCTAACAAAGCAGTTCAGCAGTTGTCACGCCCATTTCTGTTGTGTGCAGACTGACCAAAAAAAAGCATTATTAAAGTGATAAATTGTTTGAATTCAACAAAACAACTTTGTGTCAAAAAAGAAGAAACTCAATCCTTTCAATTTCAGTCAGTTAAAAAATTGCCAAAATGATCAAAATATTGATTTTTATCTCCAGAGTGTTGCCTTAATTGAGAGAGTTCCCAACTTTCAACACATTTATTTTTTGCCTTCTCAAGCAAAACAATTAGTCAAGTATAAGAGAAGAGACATGGCTCCATTACCATGAGCCACAAACAAAGCAACAATCGATGCAATGGAAGCATATGGGCAGTTCAGCGCCAAAGAAATGTCAAACAGTGCCATCAGTTGGCAAGCGAATGGCGACAGTGCTCTGGGACACAAAGGGCATCATCCTCATTGGCTGGCTGGAATTTGGGGCCACGATTAACAGTGCAGCATATGTGGCAACCCTTAAGCGCTCACGTCATGCTATTCAAACTAAGGCCAGGAAAATGGGCTAAAGGTGTGCTTCTGCAACATGACATGACACTAGCCATGAGACCACCGCTGCCGCTGATCAAATGAGATTCACGGTGCTGCCACACCCACCATACTGTACCAAATTGGCACCAAGTGATTATCACCTGTTCGGGAACATGAGGAAACCTCTGCGTGGTTGCCATTTTGCGGATTTTGCAGAACTGGACACAGCTGTCGAGGCATGGGTACGCAGCACCCCGAAAGAATGGTTTCAGGAAGGTCTGGAGAGACTGACACATCGATGGCAAAAGTGCATACAGTTACAAGGAGATTATGCTGAGAAGGTGGACGTAACAACTGATGTGTAATGTACTTCATTTGGGTAGAAAAAAAATGAAGTATAAAACAATATAGTAAGCCCTTCGTATATCTACAAAGTCATCAGACAAGTTTAAAATAAAGAAAACATATTAAAAAAGCACTTGAAACATTTGTGTGGCAGTATGTTGTCTTTATTTTCCTTCTTGTGGTTAAACACTATATTGCCCTATTCTTCTTCTTCTTCTTCTTCTTCTTCTTCTTCTTCTTCTTCTTCTTCTTCTTCTTCTTCTTCTTCTTCTTCTTCCACATTGGAGCACTTTAATTTCGATTTTGCGGTAGGAACTGTCCGAGCCTTACGGTCCTCCCAGTACTCCTTCATACATGCTGATATTCTTGCCCTTTCTTGTGTAGAGAACATTCTAGTTGGGATTTTCTTCTTTGTGAGTGCTAAGTGGAAAGTCATATTTTTAAGTGTTGTGTTTACTTTTTCCTTATCCATAGTGTCATCGGGTGTAAGCTGAAGATGTAGCGTAAAGAGGGATGAAACATGTTCTTGACTAATGAAGCATTTTCACATGGGCTTCAATTATTTTGTCATAAAATTTAGGGATACAAAATGAAGTTGAGAAGTCAAGTGCACTCTTTCTTTCTCCTACGTGAAAAGAGATCAGCGACAGTGACACATCGTAGCATTGTGTGTGCCAGCAACTACCAAGGAGAAAACAGTTGTGAAGCTCTTGAACACCACTTTATGCACTGGCTATTGATCGACTCTACCTTTTTTTTTGTGGCATCGACCTCTATAGATCTTTTGCCACCCGACCCTACTTAACTCCACCGGGAGGGAATCTGTTGTATCGGACTCACTAACTGGAGTTAGAGCCTGTCATGTTGTATAGTAGAGAGGTCGGGCCAGTACAAAAGATTCAAGAATAGAAAGTTCATACTGCAAAAATGGGTTACCGGTGTCATGCTATACTAGCCAGATCGTAGAGATATGGCATCTCCTGATGTGCCCGTCTGTCGGCACAGTCTCACTTACGACATCTGCTCGCGCTGCAATAGCACCTCGCTCATCTTGCCCCATTGCCATCGACTTTTGTGGTTTTCTTATAACCAACCAGTCTCTGCGCTGAAGAGTTAACAAATAGAAAGTCTTAGTTCCCGATGAGAGAATCAGATTTTTCACACTAATAGAACATGTAAATAATTACAAGCAAGTCTCTTCAGGCACTTGTCTTAGACCTGATAGATCCTACTCAGATGACTCTACAGATTTAAGAGATATATAAATTTCATTGTGAATGGTCCATATTGAACTGTGATTACAATTAAAACAAACTGTTATCGGCCACGTTATTTACGCATTTATTATGCTAAAACTTCTTTCATTTTGAATTTTCCTTACGGAACAGCAGTTCCCTCGAATGTTGACGAGAGTAGGAGTAATTGGTGAGCAAAAGTGTTGTGAATTGAATGGAAAATTGATTTTAGATTGGTTAAATTAAATTTTCTAAATATAATAATCCTATTCCCTCACCCCTCAGCCCCACCTTTAATTAGTCCCTCCTCTCTTCCCCCTCCCTTCTTTATCTTCCTTACTCGTACTCCCTGTTACATTAGTTATGCAATACATCTAACACATCGTAGCACAAGGTGAGTCACATATTACACATTACATATTTTTCTATTAGTTTTTTCCCCAATTTTTTCATTACCCCCTTTACTAATTCGGCTTTTATTACTGACAATATTATGTATTTCACTTATGTCCAAATTGAACTGAGAATCTTCTCCACCTACATCACAGAAATATTTTGACTTTCAAGCGTTACTTTTACCTTCAGTATTTTAAGGACTTTAATCTCTTTGAATGACATCTATGTACCATCTTTCTACAATGTTCACTACGTGTGCGTAAATTGTTTTCTTAACACCACTACTGCCTTCGATGACATACAGCTGTTAGAACTTCATAACGAAAGAATTACAAGTCTTCAGATTCTTGAGTTCTTCCTTCAACGAGCATTATCTGAAACTTTGATCACAATTCTTCATCTTTATAGTGTCAAATCCACTAGGTTTTTGCAACATTTTTACAATTTCCATAGACTATTTGATACATTGTGCAACTCATGCTTTTGGCTGATAATGGGTCGAAACTAGTACCTAATGGATGTTTCTTCTGTAAAATAACCCACTTTATTTGAATTTGTATTGAAAAGGTGGAACTTTTAATTTTAATTGAGTCTATAGAACTGTGAAGCCTTATTGCGACAGCAGCTACCTGAAACAAAACTCGGGCAGGAAGGAGGAGTTTCTAATGAAGTGCAATACTAACTGACAGCTGTCGAGAGTACACACTTCCTATACCTTACACAAATCATCTACTGAAAGAGCTGTTTCACACATTGCAGGATGAGTTAGTTCTCAATAGCCTGCACGCAACAGGAATGTCTGCTTCCCATTAGTATTCTTCAACCTAATCATTTATAAATAATAATATTATTTTCGTCTTTTCAGTCACGTATCCTCCACTTGGCTGGACCACGGGGCCATTAACTAAGTTGTGCCAGGCTCCTCACGTTCATCTATCCTATCCGACCTTTCTTGGTCAACTCTTGCTCGCTTCTAACCCCGACGGTATTAGAGAATCTGAGGACTAGGGAGTATCATTTTCACATCATTCGTGGCCCTTGCCTTTCTCTCACTGATATCAGACTGTGCTTCATAAATAAGCTTCTGATAAGTTCACCTGCATGCACCCCAGCGTCAGTGGGTAGGGTCTGACACATCCCACTCTGAAGAGTCTAGTGTCAGACCTAAGACGAAACGCTGGTTAATAGAGCAAACGCCGGAAAAGCCATCCATCTAATTTTTGATCTGATTTATGATGTAGTTGTACTTCCTCTTAAAACGAGAATCACCACCAATCTTTCACACTGTCTAAATAATTACCCTAGTTTTGATATGAAATATTTCTGAAAGTCATGAATCCATTTTCTGTACATTTTTTCCAAATGTTATTTATTCCCACATAAAGTTTAATTTGAACCCACAAAATTCAATGGGGAATGTAGGCGAAACACTTCCATGTCCCTATTGTTTTGCCATTTTGTCTATTTTATTGGCATCATATTTCCATTTAATGGACGATGCCTCTTAAGAATGTAGTCTTTATAATGGACACCTTTGGACATATGCTTTCTAGTTTCCATGACACTGTTGGAATGCGCTCTTTTTTCCTACTGTAGTTCGATGCACTGTCAAGCACAATTACTGACCAAGGCAGTAGAAAGGGAATAACCAATATTTAAAATAATGTTCATAACACTCCCTACCCATTTTGTTGTGCACATTGGTGGTATTCTTTCGACTGACATAGGAATACTAACTTTGTGTTGTCCACAAACACACTCTTGTTATCTGTAACCCACGCGCTGCCTGAGGGAAGCCAGCCAGAAAAGCCTGCTTTCATGACTTAACCGTACTTTCAATTCATTGTTCCATGGTTACTCAGGTTTCGTCTGTATACACGATATTCCTCTTCTCCGCTCAAAATGTACATTTGATGTACATAATTATGGCATCACACAAGTAGATAGTCTCTTTGCTCCATATTTTGCAAATGAAGCTATTATCACACGATGATGTCCATGGCACGTTGCATCTTATAAAATTTAGTTACTTTGTTAGAAGTGCTATAAGCCTGCTGTCTTTTCTTCCATTGCGTGTCACCAAGGGGCCACAAGCTGATTCACTGCGAAGTTTGAACACTACTGACCTGGATGTACCTGTAACAAGGGCACGTTCTTCAGCGATTCAACTCTCACATTTGCCGGGATTTCTACTCTTTAAATAATATAAAACGTTTACAACTACCCTATTTAACTGCATATCAGCCACACCCCCAATTTTTGACCAAATATTTGCATACATTTTTGCACCGATTAAGAGCCGCACATCCGATTCGTGGGCTAAAGAAACAAACTGAAAGGGCCACTGCTGCACCCAGTCTGAACTCAACAATCGTGAAGCCTGTTAGTAAATATTTGTCATGAGGATAGTTAAAAATTAAATGCCTTAATTTCAGGTAAAAGTAGTGAAATTGCAGAAGAAAATTACAGAGCAGTGGGCCGTGAGTTTTCTGTTCGTGCAAAACAAGTGAGGAATTTAAGAAAGCTCACTAGTTCATCCCGGCGTGCATTTTGTAGCCCAAAAGAGGGCAAGTTCCTGGGTTTTAGGAAACATTACTGGAATGGGCAAGAGAGAAGAACAATAATTGCACTGAAAATGAAAAATGTTACAACTAAAAGCAGAGGAAATTGCACAATCCCACAATATCCAGGAAGCTTAGTCAAGGCAAGTCCCGGGTGGGTTACTGCGGTGTGATAACCTGTTACTATGGTGGAAAACGTCTTTGTGCCAAAAACTGCCTAAAGACTGCTCCGATAGAGATACAGAGATTGATGATGATGATGATGATGATTATGATACTTGTTGTTTTAAGGGGCCTAACATCGAAGGTCATCGGCCCCGATACAGAGATTAACAGGCATGTGATTAGGTTAAGGCAGCAGAACTAGTATCTCCTCTTGCAGATGGGAAATGCTGACCATCACATGCCAAGGAACACTACTGTTTCTGAGAAGGGAGTGGCAAGTGTTCTAAATGAAACGGCCGGTCATGAAAAGACGTTCTTCGGTGATGTTGACCATTACTGCTGATGGCTACAAAGTACCGTCATATGTTATATTTAACAGCAAAACATTACCAAAGAACATCACATTCCTGACTAGTATCCATGTACGTGCTCAGGTGAAAGGATGGATGGACGAGAACATTATGCGCAACTAGATACGTTCCATGTGGCAGCACAGCTCTCTAAGCAGGCCTTACTTGTCCTGGACAGCTAATAAAACTGATCTTGCTGTTTGTCTAATATCAATCTTGCAACCTCTGGACGTGTAGGTCAACAATCGAAAGTATTCCAACTGGATGCCTGGTGATGAGCTGAAGCATTGATCGCTCTAGCTTTGGCCTTTCAAAAGCTACATGAAAATTGGGATTTCGCATGCACTTGATGGCACAGAACATATATGGACTTATGGAAACTGATATGATTCAGTGTGTGCAGACGTAGACGAAAATGAAACTAGCGCTCTGCTTGTGATACAAAGTAAATGTTCATAACTAGTGTACGATATGATTATAATGGAATTTTTCTCCCAAGTTTTTAAATGTAAACAATCTAGCCCCTGTGCAAGTGAAAGGCCTACATTAACTAATAAACAGCCTCCGTGTACAGTTTCAATCTTGTACATTTGTAAATACTGAGTATATTCAGTAAAATACACGTTTTGTAACGTCTGGTATGTGAATGTTAATTTGGTAGATGGAGTTCCAATGCTTGAGACCTTAGCTACTCAGGGTATGTCAAATCGAAGTTATACTCCATCTGTAGGCGTTGTGTGACTCCTCAAAACAAAGTGAATAGTTGTGCATCCGTGTGTCGTCGTGAGGTACACAGACTACTGAGGTCGTTTGAGCACGTACGTCAAGCAGCACATCACACGAGACATTTTAACGAGCTTCAAGTCGCAAGAGCCGTCACTTTGATCCAGGAAGGATGGACTTTTCGTAGTCTTGCGGTGGATCTCAAAGTCTCTCCGTCAGTTATTGACCACTTGTGCAATCGCTACAACGAGACAGGACAGTTCACAAAGAGGGTTGGACAAGGTCGTGGACGCATGACAACCCCACAAGATGACTGATATCTGACCATCTGTGTGTTGCGGCGTTGTTCAGCAACTGCCAGAGAACTGCAACAAGACCTTACGAGGGTCACTGGAGTCACGGTGTCTCACCAGACAGTAAGGAACAGGTTAAGAGAAGTGTCGTTATGACCCACACGTCCTGTTCGAGTGCCCTGTTTAACGCAGCAACATCACGCAGCTCCCCTTCTGTATGCCCGTACCCACATCAACTGGCAACTTCGCCAATGGAGACCTGTGTTGTTCACAGACGAGTCCAGATTTCCCCTCACACAGCGCGATGGACGTCAACGTGTATGGAGACGCCGTAGTGAGCAGTACATGCCAAATGTTGTCCAGGAAGGTGACTGATTCCGACAAGGTTCTGTGATGGTGTGGGATGGCATCAGTATTGATGGCCATACGGATCTTGTCGTCGTCCGTGGTAATCTCACCGCTGCGGGGTACATCGAGCAGATACTGCTACAGCATGTTTTGGTGTTGGCCCTGAATTCGTACTCATACACAACAATGCCACGGCTCATGTAGCCCGCATCACCAGAGCTGTCTTGCGAGAACTACACATTCAAGAGATGGAATGGCCAGCAGTGAGTCCCGACCTTAATCCCATCGAGATAGGCTTGACAGAAGTGTTCGTGGGCGTCCTGTTCCACCACAGACTCTCCAAGAAGAATGGGACCTGTTACCGCAACGTGACCTCCGTCGACTTATACGGAATATGCCACATAGGTGCCAAGCTGTGATAAATGCTTGTGGACATACACCATACTGAAGCTCTCCAACTGTGATAAAAATCCACCCTGGAGGACTCTTATCAATTTGTTTTCGCCCCTATTTGGACATTTCCCTTTGTGTTCTGAAAATGAACGTGAATCCATTGATGTTCTTTTGTATACTTCAACGGTAAAGAATAAAGGTTTAGTTGGTAATATACCTGGGTGTGAGGTATTGTTTTGTGGAGCATGGCATACGTTCAAAAACATGTTCCCCCAATTTTTTTGAACTGTGCAGTTTCTCAGTCTATTTCAACATATGCAATATTACTCATTTCATACAGTATGCATTACCATGTTAGTGATTACTTTTGTATGTTACTGACAACGCTGCATCACATGATGATCGAAAATGTGTGATGCACTGCCAGCTCAGCAGCGGGATGCGATCGAGCTCACAATAGCCTTCACGACAATGCACAAGAAAGCGAAGGATGAATCTCAGATCAGGTAGCAGGCACACAGCCCACACATCTCCTACTATTTCATCAGGCTGACTACAAATCTGATGTCAGATATGCGGTTTAGAAAAATAAATTCTGATTGAAGTTAATTACAGTCGCCTTTTGTCATGATGAAGCCGGCCCCATGGTGTAGGGATAGCGTGCCTGCCTGTTCCCCGGAGGACCCGGGATCGATTCCCGGCCAGGTCAGGGATTTTTACCTGGATCTGAGGACTGGTTTGGGGTCCACTCAGCCTAGGTGATTAGAATTGAGGAGCTATCTGATGGTGAGACAGCAGCCTTGGTCTAGAAAGCTAAGAATAACGGCCGAGAGGATTCATCGTGCTGACCACACGACACTGCGTAATGTGCAGGTTTTCGGGCTGAGCAGCGGTCGCTTGGTAGACCGAGGCCCTTCAGGGCTGGAGTGCCACGGGGTTAGTTTGTCAAACTGGTCAAAACACAGCATCCTTTGCGCATGTTCCCTGAGTAAAGTTTTAACTTTCAGCTTCAATTGAAGAATACAAATAGTCCATGAGAATTTTCAAGTGTTGTGTTACATCTTCAAGACTGTGACTTATTTTAGTGTATATTTAATATTAGATTAGACTATTTTCAAGTGCTGTGCTATCTATTTTTATCATATGTATGGCCAATTAGTTTTTCAATAGGCCGAAACTAGTACCATGATTAAAATAAACTGAAGTATCATTTTATATTGTACTGATTAGGTGGATCACCTCATTTATCTACAATAATTATATTGCCATTAATACAGAACATGAAAATTATAAAGTTTGACAAGTTTATCATGTGTAATCTGACAGTGCATGTACAGGTCTCAGCCCGTGTTAAAACGCTGTACTAGTCAAAAGCTGTAGTGGCAATAGCACAACATCTCTTTGTTATTATTAGAGCCCGGAAGTTAGGCATTTATTTTTCGTTAAAATAGGCAGGCAAAAAGGCACTTGAAATACTGAAAATGGGCAGTACAGTAATTAAAACAGGCATTTATTTATTAGTGAAAGCAAAGAGGAATCTCACTCATTATTAATGAAAATATGTATTTTAAATACTCATTCATTTCTTTTTTATCAATTTATCACATAATTAGCAAACTTACTCTTACTTTCCTTGGTTACAAGTAGAGATGGGCACTATCGACTGAAAACCGCTATCGACTAGTCGGGCGATAGTCCCTTCGAACTATCGACTAAATAGTCGAATGTTTTCAGTCGAACAAAAGTATTCATTACTTCCTGTCGAGAAGACTGAACAGTCGAATGAAAGTATTCATATAACGCAAGTTGTCAGTCCATGAAAAACATTCGAATGTTTCCAGTCGAAACTCTCCATATCAAAAGTGGAGAGCCGTACTTTTGCGAATTCGACTCATTTTAACGCAATTTACCAATAATTAGAAATCACTTGTATGGACACCCATTAAAATCCGATTTACACACTCGTTCGTACACGGGGCGAATAGATGGAGAGATGCCCTTAATACGAACCAACATCATACGAATGGCCTTTCTTCGTGCTAAATGGACAGTGAAACGTAGAAACACGACAATGAGGCTCTATTCCCGAACAATGCTAACAATAATAATATGTAAAACGCGTTGCTGTAGTACACAATCAAGATATACTGTATATGAGAACACCCAAACACAATACTACCGTATTTTCTAGATTATTATTATAGTTATTCAGATTATTATTATTATTATTATTATTATTATTATTATAGTTATGCCTTATGTATGAATAGGGCTTAATGTGATTAACATAAACAAATATGCAACGAAATAGAGCATATAAACGAAAAGAGAGAATCGCCATATATCGTAGGTACATATGAAGTTAACATAATTATATATTACATATCCAAAGTGACCATAAACCGATAGTTCCATTCACTTCCATGTCGCTGTGACTTGAGTGCGACTGAATTCATTCGACTTGTTTTGTGCTGACTGGACAGTGAAACGTGGAGATCCGTGGCGGGAATGCGACTGAATTCAGTCGACTTGTTTTGTGCTCACTGGACAGTGAAACGTGGAGAGATGCGTGACGAGAATGCGACTGAATTCAGTCGACTTGTTTTTTAAAGTAGTCGACTATTACGATAGTTTAAACTATCGACTAGTTCGATAGTTATCAGTCGATAGTGCCCATCTCTAGTTAGAAGCAACAACAAGGTGCTTTTTCAAAGTATCAACTGTCATAGACAGACGCTTGTCAGAAAGAAAGTTTTTCATCATGGAAAAGGAGCGTTCTACTTCCACGGAAGTGATTGGCGCAAATTTGAAACAAGCTATTTCGGAAGGGCACATGCCAGTTAAAACAGAATTTTCACCTTTCAGAACATCACGAATATTTTGCATTTTTTTAATGCCCACATTAGCACTCAGAACACATTTACACTTTTCACTAACACTGCTTCCTTTTTCTCCTGGTCCTTGCAGCAGTTAATGTACTGCATCTTAAAGATCGCCACAGATGATGCCAGCGAATCTTCTCTTTTCTCCAATTTCAAGATTGCTTCCAGTATCACACTATAATGTGCTGTTATAAATGCCAGATCATTGCGGAGCTCTTCACGGTCCAACAACGTTTTTACCTCGCGAACTGAAGCAACTTCATCTACTGATATGGCATGAAGTACCTCACGTATCTTGTCCAAATTGTTGCTGTATATGACTGCTGAGATCCAGGTTCCCCATCTGGTGAGAACTGGCTGTGGAGGTAAAAGGAGCTCTGGTGCCACATCATTAAAAACCCGGGTTCGGGAGGGTGATTTTAGGAAGATTTTCTTGGTATTCGAAACTTCACGTAAGGTGCCGCATCTGTGACAAAAAGTACGACAACATCATGCCGTATTCCATCCAGCCAGACATTAATGAATTTGTGAACAACTGTGCCACTGCGGAACCATTTGCTTTCTCCATCTCTTCTGTCGTCAAAAGAAATACTGATGATAGGTCAGTTTGCTTTGCAACGATGACGTTGACCATGTAACGTCCCATTGCATCTGTAGTTTCATCAATGGAGATCCAGATCTTCTTTTCTTCAACTCTGCTTCGAATCCTCTGCAGGGTCTCTTCAAAGAAGATACTCAAATACTTTTTTCTTAATGTGGATTCTGACGGAACTTCTTCTTTAGTGTACTTCTGCAGAAATGTAGAGCCCCACTATAACAACAATTTTTGCCAGTCCCTTCAAAATTCCTATATTAAATTGTGAATCATCCTTCCATTATAGCGAGAGCCCTATCACTGATGCATCCGTCATTACGAGCGATTTTTTTCCCTTAGCAATATCTATGCACCCCAGCGATTATGTTGCATGCAATCGATCACCTTCGGTGTCGTTTCCTCACTATGTCCATTAGCGAGTTCTCTCACCCGACACAGTCCGATACCAGTTGTTAACTTGTTAAAAATTGAGACTGAGAAAACAATCTCTTAATTATGATGGTAAATACTGCAATTAATTAAGGATGGAATACACCTCAAGATATGGCAGCGTGCATCATTGATTTCAGAGATCAAAACAGTAGTGTTACAAAAATGTTGCAAAGTTTGGGCTGGGAAGACTTGGGAGAAAGGAGACGAGCTGCTCGACTAAGTGGTATGTTCTGAGCTGACAGTGGAGAGATGGCGTGGGAGGACATCAGTAGACGAATAAGTTTGGATGGTGTCTTTAAAAGTAGGAAAGATCAGAGTATGAAAATAAAGTAGGAATTCAAGAGGACAAATTGGTGCAAATATTCGTTTATAGGAAGGGGAGTTAGGGATTGGAATAACTTACCAAGGGAGATGTTCAATAAATTTCCAATTTCTTTGCAATCATTTAAGAAAAAGCCAGGAAAACAACAGATAGGGAATCTGCCACCTGGGTGGCTACCCTAAATGCAGATCAGTAGTGATTGTGAATTTCTATTTTCTCGTGTCTGTTAAATTTCAGAAAGGCTATTATCAAGTAAATTTATAGTGAGAAGGGTATTTTCTACTGGTGCTAGAAATACGTATGTATTCGTGATAAATATAGTACGGTTAAGTTGCGTTAGGTGACGCTGTTTCAATAAGAAAAACTGAAATGTTTGCCATAAAATGTGATAGATCTTTTTCGGTACGGTATAGTTTTCAGTTCAACAATGATAAAGGTGTTTTAATTTATTCCACCTATTCAATACTTATATTATCACGTATAGTTGTTACAGAATTTAATTATGTAACAACTATACGTGATAATATAAGTATTGAATAGGTGGAATAAATTAAAACACCTTTATCATTGTTGAACTGTTAAATTTTCAATACGGACCTAAAATGAGGTTTATAACATGTAACGGTATAGTTTTCTCGCTATGTGCATTTGCGAGATCTCTTGTCAACATATGAAGGCGATGTTGGAGTTGATTAGTAATACCCATCGACTGCTGTTCTCAAAAGGAAATTTGAAATGAAAGAGGATAACACGTTTTCGTAATAAATGCGTAAATAACGTGGCCGACAGCAGTTGTTAACTACTGAAATGAAGTAAGAATGTGATACACCTCTAGATATGGCAGAGTATATCACTGATTTTAGAGGATAGTTTATATTTTCTTGTGTTTGTTAAATTTCGGAATGGCTATTCCCATGTAAATTTTAGCAAGGAGGTTATCATTTCCCTACGTGCGTTTGAAATTTGTTTTCGTGATACATATACGGTTAGGTTTGGTGACACCGTTTGAAGAAGAAAACGGAAATGTTTGCCACAGAAGCCTGTGGAGTGATACCGTGTTTCTCCGAATACAATATGACAATTTTTTTCCTTAGAATTTCATGTGAAAAATCAAGGTCCGGTTTGTATTTGCAGCCTCTGTAACTACTGCAGTAAACACACTGCTACTTTTCACCCTCCCTCACGCGTGCACACAAAACTCGTTGACGATATACAACCGTCTGTTTGTTATGCATCGCTAGCCGCAGCAACCAGTTGTACAGTGTATACAGTGCCTATGTGTACCATCACTGGATCTCAGGAAATAGTGAAGAGAGAATGACATTCTATTAGTCTCTACACAATCTCTACACAATGACATAAAAAAAAAAAAAAAAAAGAGAGCCTTCGTATTCTTAGAAAGGCCATGGCTACTCAGTAGCAGAGTTATAACACGTCTACTGTACCTGACGCTTAGTAAAATTAAGTTTTATAGATAGCAGGAATATTTTCGTGATGGATCGTCATAATGTAAAGATACATGGAACACGTATTGCCGGTAAATTTTCGTCGGGTGCTCGTTGATATTATGATGCTAATTTTAAATGAATGGTTATTAAACACTCGGAAATGTAGAATAATCATGTAGCTGCAAGAAAATATCGCATAGGCCTAACTAAAGCCAATATTCAGCGTTAGTGTGAAGACAAGGATAACTTTAAAAAGCGTACCGGTACTGCACAAAAAATGCATTCAGTGGCCCGCGAAATGGACGCTTTAAAGGAGTCACAGATGAAATTGTGAGGTATGTGCACAAAAGCCGCAAGGGCGGAATTGCGATACCGCAGCGCAATAAACTAGTTTGTTGACCTTCAACGTTCGCGATTAGGCCTATACATCGCTAGCCACTGAAGTTGGTCGAAGTCGACAAGCAAGATGTGCGTGTAGTGGTAGCCAGTTATATTTGACACTGAGTGAAAGTAACAGTTTTATAGTAAGCAAGAATATTTTCCTGATGGATCATTGTATTCTAGAGACGCATGGAATAGGTATTGCCGGCAAATTTTCAACGGGTTCTTTTCCAGATTATGCCAATATTAAGTTAGTTGTTATTAAACCCGCTGAAATAAAGAATAATTGTGCAGCTGCACAATAATACGCCATAACTAAAGCCAATGTTCGGCGTCTAAAAGTAGTCTAAAATGCGTACTATATAAAAAAGGCATTCATATGAGTTTACAAAGCACTTTTTAAGACTGATTAAAATTTTTCGAAGGAAAAAGTCTTGGATTCGGAGAAATACGGTACTATCATTTTTTCAGAATACACTTCCAAGTAGTATCAGATTTTGAAAAATAACAAACAAGTAAGCCATAGAGTGGATATTATCCACGAAGATGCAAGTTTTGAACAAACTGATTGCCGCTTCATACTGTTTTTAATGTGCATGGGGATTTTGCCAAATTTTACAAAAAATCAGATATAACAATAATCCGTTATAGCGAGTAAATTTTTTGCTGTTATGAATTCTCGCTATAGCAGACTTCTACTGAATATGTTTGATGTCGTTTCATTACAAAAGGATCGGTAACAAAACCAAGTGTAGGGAGGATTCCATAACAAGCATAAACCGGGAGACCCACAGTCTTTCCTCAATGCTGGATGCTCTGTGTTTTCAGCCAGTGTCAGGGCTAAGAAGAAACTGTGGTTTTATAGAGGAAATGCCTGAAAACCCTTTCATCTAAATGAAGACTTCAGATATAAACATTATTTGTACAACACCGACGACAAGATAACTTGCTTCTGCACCACCTACTTTCCTACCGATGACGGGAGACGTAAAATGATATGCACGTAGGGGAAAAATGAGGCGCGGACCAAGACTAGGAAAGGCCAGGAGAACACGGCCTTGAGCTGAAAACTTCCCTCATTATTGATGAATAAGGATATCAATCTAATTCTACAGCAATAAAATCTGAGTAAAACTTAAATGGGGGTTTATTGGTAAAGTAAATTTGAAACGGATAAGCAAAATAGTGACGTCAATCCAATGGATGTCGAAACATTATAACGCGAGCGTGGCGCTATTACACTCCAAGATACAGATAACTATTATCAGAAGCTCGCTGCCTCAACATGTGCAGGTATTAATACAGCTCACACGGCCCAGTTAGGTCGGGTTTTTTTTACGAGATTGACTTCTTTCAAGCATATATATTCTTTTTGCTCATTATCCACACAACAACAGCCATATCTCTACGAAAAAAAACCTCCCCGCAGCATGGAGAAGAAAAGGCAGGTAAAACAAATATGAAAGACAATATCACGCCAGAGAGAGGGATGTCTCTGGGCCAAAGAAGTGTATTAAAATCAAAGGAGAAAACACAGGCACACACATCACCCACAAGAATGAAAGTAAACAAACATCGCTGCCTCACGAGCTAGCAGGCGCCCGAGACAGAGACCAAGACAAAAATAAGTGATACTGTACTGAGAACAAAAATAAGGTACAGAAACTACATTAAAAACGAAAATAGAATTGACTGGTACATCATCTTGCTGCTCCCCTCACTCACGCACACATGCCAGCATGACAGGCAATACGAGCGATCGCTCCAATTAATAAAGTCCAACACCAATCCATATAGGGTGACTCACCTGGTCACGAACTGCAGGTCTCTCATACACCAGACAGCAGTATACAATATAACGAGATCGGAAGAATCCCGTACTCAAAACCAGCATGTCACGTGCCCCGTACGACGAGAATGGAGCTTCCAGTCGACACGGGGAGCACAGATATATTTGATGGCGAAATACCATACGATGCAGTGCACATAAATGGAATCAATTAGAGACTCAGTTATCACCATGGCATAGTCACAAACATACTAACAAACACACGTCCCATTCATGCTGTTTGGGGCGGAAGACGCATAACGATCAGCCATAATCAATAGGGCCAATAATAATACTAAAGAACTGCAGAACCAAAGTTAAACAAGAATTAACGTAACAGCAATATGATTAATCAAAATAATAAGATGCATGTTACTAGGAGCAAGGTTTGAAAACACTCATTTATAAAATAGGAATGCAGCTCTGCTCTGTGTGGGCTCCATTGTTAATTTTTCTCCCATAAACAAAGCATAGATACCCTTTAGAGAGATAATACATCTTGTCTCGCAAAAGGAACGATCTTCCGTGTTTATATTACACAGTGCTGCCCTCTCCAGTACATTGTCAGCGACACATAAGCTATTTGAATTGAGGCCATAGGAAGCAATTTACATATTGAAAAAAACGTCACATTTATGAAGATGCCATTTTGCATGGCTCACTACTTACCTGCAATGAACTACGATTGGCCTCTGGTCCGGGCCAACTCTCTCACGGAATGCACGAACGAAGCGAACCAGCGTCTGCGGTGGACTCGGAACTCCAAAGTCGGGCCACGTTGTGAAGTGGAAGTGTCGAATAACCCTTGATTGGTCACCCTGGTAACATTCAATTGAGTTATTAGAAGTCGTACATTAAAAGAAACTAACACAGAGAGAGAGAGAGTGTTACAGCTGTTTAAATACGGTGAGTGAATGAAAACATAGAATGCTGAGAAAAATCAAGCTAGACAAAGAAAAGTTAAGATAAGGAAATGAAAGGTACAGGATAATGGACCCAGTCGACTGAACAATTAAAAAATTAAAACACATTATCAAACAAAGATAGTCATAATTAATTCATACCTGCCAACTTCCCCGATTTAGGTAAGAGACTCCGGATTTTAGACTTTTTTCCCGCCTCCTGATTATTCTATTATTTCTCCTGATTTTAGCTTATTTTTTGGTGAACTTCAAACATTTGTTTTCAAATCCCACCATTTCAGCTTTGTATGCAAGTGGCCGGAAGTCCTTCGCTCACTGGCCACTTTCAAATGAAATATCGACGTTCATTAATGCACAAGAATGAGCAATGTTTATTGAAACATGTATATCGTCACGCCAATCTCTCGTTCTTGCGTGCTATGTTTGTGTTCGTTCACATCGGTCTATATGTAAAATTCTTTCAACAATAAAATTTGCTGTGTCCACCTATTCAATACAATTATATTCTGTAGTGATTAAATCCTACATGAATTATAAACACAAATTAGGAACATGTTTCGGGATAGTTTTGGGCATCTTCAGCCTAATAATAATCTTAAGGTCAAGTCTTTAAATCTATTAAACATTGGAACTTAAAACTAAATACAATGGTCTTATGCTAATTTTTTTTTTCCAAAAAGGTGTGCTTCAGGTGATATTTACATAGTTTACAATGTGTACATTATTCAAAGAATTTGTGACAAGGAAGCAATTAAAATGATCTTACAATGACTAGAAATTGTCCAAAGCGTAAATTGGAACTTCTCCTACTGCATGGATGAAAGTTTATGCAAATGTCAATTCTAGTCATTGTGAACCGACTGATTTGTTCCCTGAACTTGCTCAATAAATAAGAATAAAACTCGTTTCTTCCTTTTATTACCTTTGGAAATGCACGTCACTTCAATTTATGGCTCACTGAAATACAATTTGAATTTCAGAAATCCTGCAAATTTTTAAAAGTGCCTCCTGAAAAATTTAGATCTTTAACTCATTTTCAGAAATAACAGAGAATGACATGACATGATCCGATTCTATCAAATCACACTTTTAGGATGAGGAGACAGGAAGCTTTGTTAACACAATACGGACCGGTCCCGAGTTATCTCGTGTTAGAAGCAGACTGAAGTTTAGTGCTATCTTTTGAGATATACGGGAACTATTTGGAGGTCAAGGGTGACAGAACTCTTATGTATGGTTCTACAAAATTGATAGTCGCATTTCTTTTTGAGTATTCTTCGTATCATAGATTTTCTTTGTATTTCTTGACAACATGTTTACAAAGTTCGAAGAGCCATGCAAGAAGGCAGCGCCCAGGGAGCACACATGTTTACACAAAGATGAAATTACTCGCGAATTATGTGGTGATACAGGCTCCGAATATCTAAGTGATGCTGAATATTTAGAGTTCGATGATAAAGTATCTTCTAACGGAAATGTTTCAGGTGATGACGAGGACATAGTCGTATCTTCAAGAACGAGTCTGATAATTGTGTTACGAGTGTAAATATTCTAAATATTGTAAATAATGCAGAGTTTTCTGACAACTGGGTTATGGACAACAGTGAACCTAGGCTAGAGGATTTTGAAGGTGCTCCTGGTATAAAGGTATGGCCTAATTAATCTGAAAACATAGGACAAGTAGCAGGACTTATGTTTGGTGAGGAATTTTTTCAGTATGTAGCTGAAGAGAAAAACTTATACTATGAGCAGTATTCACATTCTCATAACATATCCTCTAAAACACTAAAGTGGACTCATGTCACTAGCAGCAAAATTAAAAAATTATTGTTCTGTGTATATTGATAGGGCAGGTGAAGAAATCATGTCTGGAAGATTACTGGCCAACCGATCCCCTAATAAAAAAACCTGTATTTCTGAAAACTATGAGCCGAAATAGATTTCAGGAAATACTCTGCATTTCAACAACTATTCAGGAAGGCCACTAGAAAAATACACAGTAATCCTTCAAAAGCTAGTGAAGTTCTGACAGTTTATTTTTGAATGCATGCACTCAGCTTAGAGGTACTTAGAAAGTGGCCGGGAACAGGGCTGTGCATGTGGTGAAGGGCACCCGGTCCGCAATGTGTTAAGATAAGTTCTAACATTTATTAAAAGGGCGTAAACTCAAATTTAACGTACATGCTTTTACATTAATAATATTAATTCATAACTCAGTAAGCGTAATCGAACGGGACTTGCAAATTTTTCCGGTTAACGCAGGTAGGCCTATGCTTAAATAATTCAACCATAAACATTCATATAATGGACACCATCATTTCTTTGCTCCAGCAAGCCGGATGCGGTTTGTCCTGCCCATCCAAAGATGTTGTTCATATATGTGATGCCAAGGTCCTGCTTCCCCCAAACAACACAAGGTCTTCCTCCTAGTCTCTTCCAAGGACCACTGTGGTCAAAGTATGCTCGAGGAATCCTACAGGGAGCCATTCTATTCATGTGACCATACCATTGCAATCTCTCCCTTCCAGGGTCTCCAGTCCATGCTGTCAGATATCCACATTCCTTATTTTATCCTTTTTTGTTTTTTAAGAATGAAGGAACTTCATTTCTGTTGTCTGAAGACCACTCTTTGTTGATCCAGGAAGTATTGCTGCTTCCAGACCATACGTCAATATTTTGTACAAGCTGATCTTGGAAACTAACGGAAATGTTTAATCCCAAAGTATTTGACATACAGCGTAATAGAAAGTGGAAGTTTTCTGTATTCTGTTGCTAATCTCTTGATATCTAGGGCAGAACACTACCTAAGTACGGAAAGTTGTCTACAATATCAATTTCCTTCTCTCCAATTCTTAGATGAACAGCTGGAGAGTTTCTACTCGCCACATGTCTTGCTTTTGTTGATTTTAAGAGCTAAGGTTGTAAAAGCTCCACGTCATTACATCATTAGCAAAAGCCAGGGCATTAGTTGTTGGATCCTTTCTTTTAACTGCTTTTAAAACTTCATCCATTATGATTATGAAGAGGGGTGGTGAAAAATAACTTCCTTGCTGGACTCCACTCTTCATTTCGAACCAACCTGACTTTCCATCCTGGACTTTGACACAACTATTAGTTGTACTCGTGCTATGATGTCATCGAGCACTTTCTTATGTCTTGAACATTCCCATATCTGCCTGCATGGTATATGTTCATATGCTTTCTCGATGTCCAGAAAAACAGTTATAAGTGATTTACCTTTCTCCCAATACTTCTCGTAGAGCATTCTGGTGGCAAATATGAGGTCTATAGTTGATCTTTCTCCTCACGTGTACGTTCAACATATTTTCTAATCCTGCTCTGAAGGATGGATTCATAGATTTTGAGGCCATGTGACAGCACAGTTACACCTCTGTAGTTTGTACATTTCTTCCTGGGCCGATGACCTTCGATGTTAGGCCCCTTTAAACAACAAGCATCATCATCATCATTTCTTCCTATCACCTTTTTTTAAACAATGGTATGATGCCTCCCTGCTTTCCATCATTGGGTATTGCATTCTCTTTCCAAATTTTGTTCAGTACTCCGTTCCACTGTTGTCCAACCTCTCTGAGTGCTTTGATCATCTCACACTAAATTCATCTAATCCAGTAGTTTAGATACTGCTGTCTCCACTTCCAACCATATCAAACTATTGGTCTTCCTGTTGCCAAAATCATAAGGTTCATCTCCTAAGGGAGTGACATTTCCATCACAGTTCCGTAAAGTTTCGAAGTGCCTTTGGTCTTATCCCTAGTCACCTCACCGTTAGGAAGTTCTCCAGAGTGGATAGATTCAGTTCCAGTTCTTCTATTCTTAACGATTCTGTATAACAGCTTCTTATTCACATCCTGTGTTATTCTGCTAGCCAGATCTTCCTTTCATTTTTGCTTTTCAGATGCAACCAACTGTTTGATTTGTAATAATATGGTGTACTTATCTTACCCAGTGTTTTATTTACATACTTCTGTTACGAATTAATACTGTATAAGCAAAACTTACAATGAACAGAAAAAGGTCAGTGTACACAAGATTTTTTTTTTTTTCTCCAACAATCAATGAGAGTTTTCTGCATACATTGCTGCTTAGCTGCTCGATTTTCCACTAACACTTTAGCCTGAGAAACCACACCAAGCTTATTAGAATCATTTTGCCATAGGACAAATTGCTGTAGTTAATTTAAACTACTGATATGTCGTTAACATACTGCATAAACTTCTTCGAACTCGGCGCCTCCTCCACCTCCTGTTCTGCTTTCTGATTTTTGTAAAATTCTTAATTAAGCCATAACCATTGTGTCCGCTTTTGGCTTTTCATTGTTCCATTAAATGCCATTAACCATTCTTCCATGATCTGTGATGTCATCTATGCCTTTTTATTGAATCTGCAATCAATGGGTAGGTTCCTTACATCAATTTTTCTGAAGAAACATGGCTTAGTAGCCTTACCAATCAGTAAGGATTTCTCCATTTCACCCAACATAAAAACACTAACAGTCAATCTTTGCTTATACAATTTTTCTTCCGAACACTTCTCACCTTTCAAACACAAACGTTTATTCGGTAACACGTGGAAAAATAGTCCCGTCTCATCGCAGTTTGCTATGTTTTCAGGATTGTATTCTCTGGTTCAGATATCTGTGAAGTTAGTGTCTTGGCGCATACAACCTGGATGGCAGAGCAGATAATTTTCCTGATAATTTTTAAATACTGATGTTTTATTGATTTTCATCCAGCTATACTATCTCTAGAAGTCAATCTTTCATACATTTCATGCAGTTATTTTTGCTTGTAGTGAGGCGACCCTTGACAATAGTATGGGAGAGTAGTGATATATAATGAGCCTGGAGTACATAAAGACGTAAATGTCTTTACTGGTTCCTGCCCGCAATTAGTAGAAGGAAGGCACAAATGTTGCGAAAGAGAACCGTTCAATATGTTGGTAGTTGTCACCGTAGGGATGCTAGTGCCAGGTATCAGGCCCTTTGTATTACATTAACAGATCTGTCCGTTTCAATATCTTTGGTGTAATATACTTAAACAGTTGCAATATCCGCAGATAACCATTCGCGGATGCGGATGAAGAAAGTGCAGATGCGGATAATATTTTGCATATCCCCGCAGGGTTCTAATTATGGAAGGTAGTTTAGAAGCCCATTCAGCAATGATCTCACTATTGGCGTCACTCGATTCACCACAAAGTTCGTTAAAAACTATCCAATGTCTTTTGCAGAAAATCTCCAACCATCCATTAGATGTTTTGAAATCTGTCTTAACTATTTTTTCAGCCAGCTTCTTAGCATATTCCTGTAACATACAAGCCGAAATGCAATGATATCTTGCCCTGACACTAACAAACCACTCCCAAACTATTTTATTTATATCTTTGTTTTAACTTTTCTTATGTTCTCCCTTTATTTTTCCATTAGCACAGTTTCCCCACCGCTTCAATTTTTTTTTTTTTTTCATTTTCTTTCTTTAAAATCTTGTACACTTGAGTTTTACCGAAGTTGAACATCTTCATACCTGCAGTACATTCCAATTTATCTTCGAAACATACTTTCAACGTATTAGGTTGTGTTACGTACATGTAGTACGTGTTGAAGAGATGTTAAGTACAGAACAAAAATGGCCAGCCAGACACCAGTGGGATCCGAACCCGAAAATTCAATATTCATTGACATGCCCCACAACGGGCGACTTAAACGCACTCTACAGTGTGCTAGCAGCAGTGCCTGACCTGTAGCTCAGATCCTTTCAAACAGAACAAAGATGGCCTAGGCCACCATAGCTCAATTGGTAGAGCAACCGACGCGAAATCGGGAGGTTGTGGGTTCGGATCCCACTCGTGTCCGGCTGGCCATTTTTGTTCTGTACTTAACATCTCTTCAACACGTACTACATGTACGTAACATGACCTAATATGTTGAAAGTATGTTTCGATTACAATGCGGTCGTGAAAATTCAATATTCATCCAATTTATCTTGTTCACACTTCCGTGTCGAGATCAAGCACAACTCTTGCTTTCGAAGCCGTAACGACTTCTGCCAAACTATTGGATGCGCAACTTTTAGTGATACCTGATGTTACAGGTGTGAGGAGTAAGGAGGCAGCTCTCCCGGTTCCGGTAATACTGCCAACTGAATGGAAATAAAATCTGAATTGAATCGATAATATGATCCATCTATATGAATTTTCTAAACCTTTATTATCTTAAGCCAACAACTGTGTCACACACACATTATATAACATTTCTCGATGCGAATCATGTTCCTATCATGAATTCTATAGTTTGGCTTTGCTGTGTAAACAACAACAGTACTAGTACATAAAGTGTACGCCAGATGTCCCACAGCGATGCCAATACGAATCTCGAAGATAACCAAGGTCTACCGATTCAGCACTAGGGAGCCCAGGTATCACTAAAAGTTGCACGAGTAATATGTCAGTAATGTAAGTTAAGAAAAGATCATTTCAATGCTGAAAGCTGAGTGACAAAGGTCAAGACAAAGGCAGACATTTGTTGACTGACGGCTCATTAAGGTGAGAATTTGGAGAGGTTTGGACAACAGTAAACAGGCAATTAGCCATACACTTTAATGTGTAAGTTGGAGAATAAAAGAATTAAGACTTATTTGCCAATTGCTTGCTAGCTACAGAATCAACTGTTTCAGCAAACAAGGTAGATTTTCACAGGGTGCCTGAAAATTTTCCAAACTCCGCAATCCAGACCCTGGAAATTTTCCATAAAAATGCATATTTTGATTTCAGTTGTCTGCATAACACAGTTTACGTTTAATCAATGAATATTAAGTTTTCACCCCCCAAATTCATGGGGCTACAAAATATTTTCATTTAAGACAAGTTTCCCTTTAATCAAGGGTCTGTTGAAGGCAGGTTTTATTTTATCTAACAATCAGAAGTGTGATTTGATACAATGTGATGAAATGTGTTGTTCTTTATCACGTATTTTCTAAATTAGTTTTGACAGACTCAATAACTTACAGATTAACTAACTGGAAACTCACAAGAAATGGCTTCCGTTATAACAAACAATTAACATAAGACAACGGAATGATATATTATAGGGGTTATTCCGCGGCCAGAAGGATATGTTCACTGGATTTGTATTTGTTTACAATTCGTAAAATAGTTGCTAAAGTAGTTTGGAACCATCTTATTTAATTTAAATTTGTTTTAGTTACTTTCTACATAACCAGACCCGGGCGACTGGAGAGGGACATCGATGATGATGATGATTACGATGATGATGATGATGACGATGACGACTTTCTACATACAATAAACCTGAAATAATAACATTAATATTTGTTTGGAATGATTAATAGAATTCTATCCCTGGTGTGAAAATGGGAAAGCCATGAAAAGTATCTTCATGACCCAGACCACGTAGCCAACTCCCTTGGTAAATGTAAAGAGAAAACTACAATTAATTTGTGTCATTATCTTACGTGTCACAGTTACAGCCAATACTCACCCTTCGCATCATGAACTCTGTTATACTCCAATCAGGATAGTGACTGTCGTTGAGTATTGTGACCGAGATGTCACCGTAGTAGACTGGCATTGTGTCGTAGGGCCAGTAGTGGTCGCACTTCTCTCGACCTTTCTCGATGCACCTCGTCAGCATGATGATAGCGCGAGAATTGCTCTCCCAGCACATGCGCCAGAAGTCGTCCCTCGTCGAGTGCAGCGGCCCTTGCGTCACAAGGAACTCCCGTGGAGAATTGTGACCCTGCCGAACAAGAGAATTACTATCGCAATTCATTCAGATTTTAAGAGTAAGCAGAAGGGGGAAGAAGAAAGTCAAATAAACAACAGAAATACAGGTGGTGGACCATACCTTAAACTTTGTATTTTCTCCCCCTGTACTTCACTAGGTATTCAGTTCAACTGCTGTCAGTATGTTTGAACATCACAAGAATTATTAATGAAATGTGCAATTTTATCTGTAACTAACATAGTATAAAATAGAGTTTGCTGTCTTTGAAGTCTCGCATAATTTTACCTTTAGAGCGATGGCAACAGAAACAGCCACAAATTCACACATGTTCACGCTACGAGCTAGAGTGACAGAGAGGATATTTACAAATTTACTTATTTTCTTTGCCATCAAAATATTCACTTCAATCCATAACTAGAAGAATAAAGGAAACAAACAACATTCCATTTGTCTCATTCTTTCCACATCAAGATTAAATGCCACCTAAATGAAGTTACGGGCTCACTGACGGCTGAGAAAAAATAGATGTGGTCTTCTCTGGCCTGTCATTATCAGGTCATAACAGAAGAAACAGAAAGACAGGTCAGAGTGTTCTTGTCTTATGACCTTATTGTTCCTTATTGACACCCACCCAGTTGTCCATAAGGCCTGACCGTTAGTGGAGTGTTTTGTTCGACTTGAAATGCTTTTTTCTTCTTTTTTCTTTACGTCGCACTGACACAGATATGTCTCATGGCGACGATGGGATAGGAAAGGCCTATGAATTGGAAGGATGCGACCGTGGCCTTAATTAAGGCACAGGCCCGGCATTTGCCTGGTGTGAAAATGGGAAACCACGGAAAACCATCTTCAGGGCTGCCGACAGTGGGGCTCGAACCCACTATCTCCCGATTTCCGGATACTGGCCGCACTTTAGCGACTGCAGCTATCGAGCTCGGTCGACTCGAAATGAACCAAGCCTTCCACACAAAGATGTGATATGCACTAATAACTACACACTTAGTTAATCTTTTGTTTCAAAGAGTGATAAAGTCAGAAAGTGGTGTACACTCTACTCACCGGGACATAATTAGCGTTTATGTAATCAGAGCCTTCCTCATCGTCCACGGGCTGAAGTTTGAAGCGAGAATGATCATACGGTAGAATGTTGGTAAACCTGTTCTTGGGTCTATTGCAAGGCAGATCAGCAGCAGTGCACAGCTGATCACGTCCCACGTGCTTCAACTCCTCGAACTCCTCCGAGAAGCGGAAATCTGAGTCGGCCGACATGATGCGATAATGCTCGGCAAACTGATCCAGGCGAATGGGGCGGCTGAAAACAATACAAATATTTCTAGTTACTTTCCTAGTGACAAAGTGCTGAGATAATTCATGTATGTACAGTAGTTCAGTCATTGTCAAACACAGTCCCTTGTAAGCAGCACTTTCTTTAAAAATCTGGTGGTGAAAAGTTGTGGTGAAGGTATTATTAGCATCGAGTTTGCTTCAGTGCTACTGGCATACACAAATCAAACTTCAACCATCTATTTTGTTGGCAACTCTGTAGCCACCACAACCTACAAATGTGCCACATAGATATTGTGTCATTTGCATGGCAAGTAATAGCACGTTGTACAACTTCTCATTATACGTCATTCACGGGTAAAGAAAAGCTCCATACTATTAACAAGGCAGAGCAAATTGGTAATTGTATTCCGGGAAGAAAGTACAGAGAGGACCAGAGTTGCAGTATGGTAAGCGATTGGCAGGAAAAATAAAGCTCATCTCAGACAGAGAACTGCCCTTCAGTTCGAGGACAAAAAGTGAAGTTTTCAAAAACAGAAAACAAGACATACAGTCTGAATGTGCAGCCACAAGTAAAATGTATTCTTGAAAGATAAATTATGGAGTGTAAGGCTAGTCGTACATGTCTAAACTAAACGAACATTGTGCAACGTCTCCCGAAGAAAAGATAGTGAATTTCTGCAGATCGGTTTCAGTTTGCACCAAAAAAATTCATATGTACTCTCACAAATTGGTAATGTAGATCGGAATACGGAGGGCCGCAGTGGTTGGCAGCGCGCATGCAGACGAACAAAGAAATTAACCATACGCAATTACTCGAGACCATTCAGACAAGGATACGATGCAACAAATTGCTCCATAATTTTTATAATTTATTTTCTTGTAGAATTTACTGTTCTCAATATAAATATTTATCAAAGTTCCACAAACACACAAAAAAATACTTTACATTTTTTTCCTTCAAAATTTCCTCTCCTAAAATTAAGGTTCTGAGGTACGGTGAAGAGAGCATTATCTGTTGATGTTTTTCCTTACAGTTTGCTATTTGTACCAACCTTGTCTCGATGATACTGTCGGGTAAGGACAAATTGTCATTGCCACGAGTTTCAGTGGTCCTTCTGTTGGAGCTACGTCGACGGCGCAAGAGGATAACCACCAACAGCAAAAGAAGCAGAAGAGCCAAAGGAACAGTCACGCCGACAATGATGGGGGTGTTATCTTGATCTGGAACAGTTGAGCTAATGCCTTTAGATCAATGTTATATAAACACTATTTTACACAGACGTTTATAGAACTCGAACATTTCAAGCAACACTGTAGAACAAAATTAAAAAATTAATACAGTAGTTTTAAAAACTAATCTAAGATAGTCTAGTGAAGTACTGCATGTTCAGTGTCCGGAACACTACAGCCTCTCCTTATTAGGCAAGTACAAGTTGAAATAAGCTTCATACAACACCTCAGTCGGAAGCGAGAAATTTGTGAAAATCGGTCTAGCTCCGGTGTACCTGCCATCTACAATAGTTTACCAGTGGATAGTTGAAGCAGCTCTAAAGTGTACAGTCTGAGCTGTCAGTGGAAAGAAATTAAAAGATGAATAAGCTGAAGTGGAGACTTTCAAAGTATGGAGATAAAATTGGAATTCAAGGGGACAACACTGCTGTCTTGTCAAATAGCCTCTTTGTGCTTGTAAGATACAAGGCAACAGTTCATTTCTGATGGAGGTAGGGTCCTACTAATAGAGCCAAAGATCCTGCAATCAGCTTGGCTAACTCCAAAACAATCAAATAGTAAATTCGGGCATATTTTTATTATAGAAAGATGAATTAAGGAATGGAGTAATATTTCATTAAATGTCAAACTTCTTTGAATTAATTTAAGAAGAGACTAGGTAGACAACTGATGGGAAATCTGCCGTCTGGGCAAGAGCCCTAAATGCAGATTAATGCCAACTGATTGATGGGCTGATCCTAGTCTGAAAATAGTGCGTATAGTTACTAATAGTTATTAATCCTTGGTATCTAAATCTGAAATGTCCAAATTAAAGTTTTAAATCTTAAATGGCAAGAAGTGGGGGAAACAAAGTGTCAGCATTCCTGCACTGCCACAAACTTACCAATCCATAATAGTTTAAATTTAATTCTAAACTTGTTTTTCAATAAATTTGAACTTGGTTCAATCCTATATTTCAATAATAAGCCCATAAGTAATATTCTGTGTCGCTGATATTTTCAGTGCACAAGCTCCTTGGCATTTAATATTTCAAATTGGACATTTCACCTTTCAATACCATATGTAATGTTTGACACTAGGATGTTGAAGGGGCAAGAAAAATACAAACAAATTCTTCAATATCCTATATGAAAGTAGTTTTTATATTATTTATTAAGATAAAGCACGCAGATGTGTTTAGGTTTTCTTTGCTGTAATTCACTTTTTTTGGACAGCTTGTGAAGTGGCGACTACAAAAGCTAACCTTTGTGCACATTTATGATGGAAGCCAAGCTACGGCAGTCCTACGTTATTTTCCAGCTGGGCCCACTGCATCAGTAAAGTAAAATTCTGAGGAATTTGAGACTTCTTTTCCTATCTCTGTCTGAGAAATTCTTAAAGATTAAATTTTTATTATTTAAGTTCATATGAAATATTGCATTCTATTAACCCTTTCGCACTCAGCGCGCCGATCTATCGGCGCGAGAGGTTATGGCGAAAACGCTCACGGCGCCGATACATCGGCTCTGTCTTATTTACGCATTTTGGTCATTTGTGTAGCTGTTAAATCGTAACAGTTGATTGTGACGGTAGCTTAAAGCTTTGAATTTGCGTTTAACTCAACAGATATATCCACCAGCCCTACAAAATATTTTTATTTTCGACAAATGAAATCTGTTGACCGTGAATGTTTATGTTGTGGTTATTTGAAGTTGTTATTGCGTGGATCTGTTTTGATTGGCTTATGAGTACAACAAGTTGATCTTGCTATGAGTTTTGTTTATAGTTTATTTCGTTTCTTTGGTATATCGTGTGTTCGATGTACTTCGTAAACTACAATTTCACTCCTTTTCATAACTCCGTTGTTGCACGTGCTTGCGTCATCTTTTTATCGTAATGGCTAGGCGATACTCAAGGCCAAATGAGGCCGATATCCTTGAATTTTCAGATGATTCAGACAGTAGTAATGACCTCCTCCTGCCGAAAGTGATTCCCGTTATGTGGGAAGTGACACCGTCGTAACTGCTCACCGTGCATCAGACCGCGAGGACCTGACATCGATGACTGTTACATGTACACTGAATAACTTTGTGTAATGCTTCATGAGTGAATTGCAGCACACACATCATATTGATATCAAATTGTTCAGAATTAAATGTTCTTTCATTCACGTCTAAGAGTAAAGAAGGAAGACGCAACAATGTCTATTTTTTCTGTCATTGAAAACAATAATTTATTTTTTTAATTTATTTTCGAAATTTAATAATTTCTTGGGGCTCAACCAATAACAATACGTCCAAAGTATATTCATTTCTGAAATGCTCATAGTTTCCTGTATTAGTGCGATTAATTTTATTTTAATGTGTGTTAAACTCTTTACGTGTTGAATTTTTGTAATTTGCTTTGGAAAATCACAAAAATTAGTCTGAGTATCTTCGAGCAAACACCTGCATATAGGCTGAGTGGCAAAGGGTTAATGTCTATTTTAGGTTGAAGGAAACCCTAAGTACATGTGCTCCACTGTGATGGTGGTGTTATTCATCTGACAAGTGCGAATTCCATCGGGGGAAAGACACCAGCCTCACAAGATCTAAAGAATGAGGTCCATCAAATATCAAACAATGAGGAGCCAATGAAATTTTTTCTGCATATGAACAGGAATTTGTGAGCGAGAGAAAAGATAGCCTGAATTGAACAAGGAAGTTACACGAACTATTAATATATAAAAGGATGGTACCGGCAAAAACAGCTGCAAAATTGAGATAATATTAGAACCAAAGTCCTAAATTTATAAGAATCAAGTTTCAAGAAAATGTGTGCCACATTTCTTTCTAGAAATTGATCACTGACACTGGGAGACTTCTGTATCACCAACCTGGCACACAATATTCATGGTACATAAATCCTCACTACGATAGAAATGTTTGTAACGAGTGCACTGAACCCTAGCATAGGTGCGGGTTATCTGCAAGTGTTGCGGAGATTTTCACCCAGAGCACTGTATAACAGAGAATACTGCCAAAATATCAACTTAATACCACCAACTCTTCCATTATAGTGACAGTAAAATATACAAATATTTTAATCACACAAAATTATGAAAAAATTAACTAGCAAAATTATTTTGCACACAGAATGGAATTTCCAGGATATACCTATTTTTAACAAAATTTTTGCAAGCTTACAAAGTGTTGTCTGTCATATTCGTGCAACAGTTTCCAGTACTTCCTGTTACATCTCGCCAATTCATCCACCAAGTTACCAGAATGTTCTAGAATGTCCATGGCACCCGTTCATTTGAGCTCAACCAAAATGTTAGGCCAGCATGGAAAAGAAGAATGAGACAGAAACAGTGAAGTTACCAGTTAGTAGCCATTCCGCAGTGGTCACGACTTCCCGTCTGGGCTATACAGTCGGGTTTTCGACACAATAATCATTGCCACAGACATCTTTGAAAATCAAGCGCTCAATTTGAAAGCTGTCAACAAAGTTAGCAGCCAAGTTGCTTCTATGCTGAAGTACTTCCGCTTATTTAGCCATATAACCACCCGCAAGTAGTACTTGGCAGCCATCACAATTAGAAATCAGAGCATTCACACTTGATGAAATACCACACAATCTTCCAGGAAGATCGTCCACAGTTCTAGGTCCGATGCTGATATTATGCAACTAATGCGTCTTCAAAATGCTCTTGGCTTCGAACATTTCAATTCCAACTGCCCCTATTGCTATCGTCATACATATTATCAAAGTCCCGAATACTGTACCTGTTTGAATAGGGAAGGAGTAGGCAGTATCGGTGAACTTGTCGGGAGCAGTGAAGGCTCGCACTTTGACCCGATAAGTCGACCCTGCCTTGAGAGGCCCGTTACAGTATCCAGTGCCACGTACTTCACAATGCTCAGTTCCGATAGTGAAGTCTTCTACGGAGGAGTTTGTGAAGGGATAATATGGATCCATGACCTGTAAAAACAAACACAGAACATAACGAACACTCTATTGGGTACTTTATAAATTAACAACATGGAATGTAACATGTATCTACAAGACATATGATCCTTGGGACATCGTGAATGTTTGCTAATACTGTATTTACTTGCATGTATCTATCTCACAGCCCAATGTTTTATATGGAATCGAGAGAGAAAAATAATCCTTGTTTATATCTTGCACATAGTTCGACAGGTTACACCGTACAAAGACTTATAACAATAAGTTACACCGTGTCTGCTCTCACCTCGAAGTCAAACCATCTCTGTAATCCACCCCTTGTTTGGTTGAAGGCAGGTAGGCAGGGTGTTCCATGGCCTAATGAGCTAGATGAACAGGCTGAAATATCAGTATATGGTATGTGCGAGATGTAACGTATAAGATCAAGTCCAGTATATTACGATACTGTAAACTGCTTTCCCGCATGACTTCTCTTATTGGCAAGTTATGGAATAATATTCAAGTTTGAAATTTGAGTGATACAATTTGTGAAGAAACAAGATAATTGTATCTTAGAACAAGAATTTAATGTTAAGGCCTTTAATGTGTACTTCTGGAGAAAATAGTACGTTTTTCTCAAAAATGCCAAAAAGTCAAGAAAAGCGTTCCAGGGACTGAAAACACAGCAGTTTTGTCCTTTAGTTTTTGCACTCCAGAGCAATCCATTAATAATCGAGATATTCACATAGGTATTAGGAAGTGTGATAAAACCTCTCTAAGGTGCTGAAAATTTTAAGAATACTCGCAATTGTCTATCAATGGCTTTTTCAATAATATGTCTCATTACTGAAAATATAGAAAAAGGTCTCCAGTTACTGTAGGTATATCTTTATCACACCCTGGCTGTTTTGAATACTTCTGGGCATTTCATGAATTTAAGCATAGCATTTGCCATGGGGCACAGTACTCTTGTTGTTTTCAACTCCTTCAGAGCTCTAACAATAACACCATCTGCTTAGGAATATAATACCCCAGCTACTGAAGTAACTGGTTAGCTCTATATCCAGCCGCCTTTGGCTGGTACCCATTTCTGCGGCAAGCTGAGTAACCACGTGCTGGACCACAATGGTTAGGCAAGGAGTTCATATTACTGGAATGTATTTATACAGAAAACCGGATATCAAGATGCAGTGAAGAAATGAAGGTCAAATTGCAAAGACACAGACTGGAGTGTCAACTTGAATGGCTAGACAGAACCAAAGACTGACAGACAAGATTATAAAGAATCTTAGAATTACCCAGTGTGAACAATTCTGTAGTATTACATTAACTTATAACATATCCTCTCCATTTCCCTGCTTTAGGTGAGGACGGTACAAAAAATTCAAACATATTGTTCTTTAGAATCTTAGAAACATCATCTTGGTAAGTTACCTGATAAGGTGGCCACACGCTGTAAGCTTGTACATCTCTCCAACTCGGCATCTCCAGCCCAGATGCATTCTTAGAATTATCCTCCGCCACAATGATTGCATATGACCTCACCTGTGAAGAGAAGTGATTAGTGTTTTAAGAGGAAGTACGTCCTCTGTTTTTAAAAAATAAAACAAATAATATGTTCAATGGATGACTTTTGAAAATGAAGGAAAGAGTATTACATAAATAAAATTTGGAAAGATCAAATTCAATTATGGCAAAGATACAAACAACTGTAGAATGTGCGCAAGGAAAGCACTTGATACAAGCAGGGATACAGACTAAAATATCATGTCAAGAAATAAAAATATAATACCTTGCAAACCAGAGAGAATGATGTCATATTAATAGCTAATCTAGAACTCCTCTGTACTATTAAGTCTTAAGATGAGGGATGGATTACTGAAAATAATCAAATAAGTTTGCGTAAATGGAACATCGCCTCCTTCTCCAAAAACTAAAACAATGTAGTCAGTCAGACGCAAAATCAAGAATGTTATTGGAACACGACTCGCAGTACACAGTTCACTTGTTTCTGAGGGGGAAGAGCCAAACGGCATCGTCACTGGCTTCTTACCATGGTGGTTGAGGTTTAAATCCCTAACCAATATAAATGGTCCGTTATTGGACATTATAAATTTTCCAGCTAACTCATTCTTGGTTGCCAGCGTTTCGCCCTCATGTGCTAGGGTGGGCTCATCAGTTGGTACCTAGCACACCTACCAATACGCTGGCTAGTGCATACCGTGGAGACCACTGCGTAGCCTACGCTGGCTAGTGCATATTAGTAGGTGTGCTAGGTACCAACTGATGAGCCCACCCTAGCACACGAGGGCGAAACGCTGGCAACCAAGAATGAGTTAGCTGGAAAATTTATAATGTCCAATAATGGACCATTTATATTGGTATTATAAATTTACTCATTCAGGACAAATATTTCTGATTCCCTATGGGAATCAACATCTATATCATCGTTTAAATCCCTGTCAATAAACGTGCGATTCGAAAATGAAAAATCATATCTCTGAGATTTGGATTAAGTTATATTACTAGCTACTTCTTCTCTGTAGACTTCTTTTCTACATTTCTCTGATAGTATTCCACAGCTCCATTCACTGCTTAATAACTTTTTAAGTTACTGTCCAATATCTTTTCCATCTACAATTTTTCTTTGCAGTCTTATTCGTAAGTGTACCACTTTCATCTTTCATAACTTTATGCCTGGCTGAATAATTTAAGTCATCTGAAAGTTTGAACTGCTTTACAGGCCTTTGAAAAGCGGGTGTTTCACAGAATGTTCAAGATGTCACGGGCGGACAACGAGGAGGTAGTCCATTAAGCTGAGAAATCATGGGAAGTCTCGCAAAACAGAGGAACAGAGGCTATGTTGGTCATATGATAAATGCAGTGTCATCTAAATGACCACAGAAAACAAAAGAGGACATGGGCAGGGAAGATTATTCTGGACGTAGAACCTCCAACAGTGCTTAGATGGCAGTTCTGACATGGAAAAGAGCACCAGAGGAAGTAGTAGTAGTATTGAACTGTTACAATTATGTCGTGAGGTCTCTGGAGAGGCACATAGCCTACTCCTATCAAATAACATCAAAGTGGTCTGCTCAGTGCTTAACGCCTCCTTCCGATGGATGAATCGCCATCACCAGAATCACCGCACAAACACTTCAGAGAGGTTTGGAATTGAACCCAGGCTTTTGGAACACAATTTAGTGATCCCCCACCTCTCCTGTCCTGATGGGACTCGAACCAGCTAACCACCGTGCTAAACCATGGCCACTAAGTGGGCCTTACAGACTTCTTGGTAGGAGGGAAGAAAACAAAGCCTCTTTGATAAGGATGTTTACAAAAGAAAATGAAAAGGAAATTTCCCCTTGGACAGTATGTAAATGGACAATGCAGATGAGTCACTTCATACTATACAAATGATTCTTCAAACAAATGCAAACTAACTGAAACTGTAGCAGAAATCATTTAGTTACTAATGAAATGCAGTACAAAGTCTCAGAACACTTACAGCGGCTAGGGATGACTATATTAGATACCATTCTCAGCCTGGTTCTCTAGTTTTGCTTGCTGCTTGTTATTTAAAGGGGCCTAACATCTAAGCTCATTGGCCCTCCCTAGGTTTAACATCCACAGTCATTGAGGGAGAGGAGGAGAGGTAGAAATACAGTTGGTATTTACCCATGGTATTATTATTATTATTATTATTATTCTTGTTTTCGAATAGGTCTACTATGGACCACGTTAAGCATCATTCATTTACGGTTCTTCCTCTTTCGATCGGCCCAGTACTTCTTCATCCTTTCGGAGTGGGCTTCTTTACGTTCTCGTGACCAGTTGTTGCAGGTCCGTTTTTTGCTACTTTGATCTTGGAATACCTTAATTTTGTTGATGATTTTTCTGTATTCCTGTCTGTTGTACACTGCCTGCTGTGATATATTATTTTCCTCCATATCCTCCTTGACCCCTTTAAGCCAGCTAGTTTGTGTCTTCCTGTTCTCCATGTATTCCAGAATTCGCTTGGCTGTTCTCTTTGGTGGCATTCTTTTAATGTGTCCGTAGAAGCAGAGTCTTCTCTTCTTGAAGGATGTTGTGATTTTTTCGGTCCTTTTGTATAGTTCCTCATTTGGTCTCAGTCTAAATTCTTGACCCACTTTCCTGGGCCCTAGTATCTTCCTCAAGATCTTCCTTTCTGTCTTTTCAATGTTTTCTAGTAAGCCCTTCCTGTTCAGTGGACAAGTATATACAATATTATACAAATATACAAATATTATACAAAAGAAAAACCTGCAAAGAATACATGGTAAGTAGGGAACAATTACACATGGATATCTAAATTGTTTAGGGATACTGAGACATCAGCAAAGTCTTTTCGGTCTCCACCATAAGCACGCAGAGGGCATTCATCCATTATATGATGCATGGTCTGGACTAAAGCATCACAATCACACACTGGAGAGTCCCTGAAGCCCCACTGGTGAAGGGAGAATGCAGATCTTCCACAATTAGTGAGAAACCCGCTTAGTGATGCCCTGCACGTGTTCCCCGGGTGGTGCTAAGCGAGCAACAACAAATCGGCAGCCAAACTATCAACAGACGTTGATCTCCTGGCCAAATGGACTCAGAGAGAACTTCTGCAAATGGTCCTTCTCAGGACCAACCTGAAAAGATACTAGGACCTTCTTTACGAATATGCCAAATAAACATCGAAGGCATATCCAGATCGAAGAGTGAACATTTTTTTTAGAATCCTTCTTGAAAACAACATCAATTTAGTGACCATTCAAGAAACTCATACTGCGACTGAGGAACAGCTAAGATCAAAAGGCAAGATCCCTGGTTATATCGCTATTGGGACAACCTACCACCAGATGTATGGGGCAGCAACCTATGCTCGTTCGAATCTACGAGATGTTCGGCTCATTTCAGCAACGGTGACCGATGATGTTCACGTGGTAACTGTTGACATATCGGGCATCAAAGTGGTAAATGTGTATAAACCACCATCTGTGGCTTGGTCAAATGAAGTGCTCCTCACCCAGAATCATCCAGCAATATATGTCGGAGATTTCAATAGTCACCATCCGAACTGGAAATATGATGATACAGATGAATGTGGCTCTCAACTAGTCACCTGGGCTGAAGCTAATAATCTACACTTGGTTTTCGATGTGAAAGATAGAGGAACCTTTAAGTCAGCCCGCTGGATGAGAGAATACAATCCTGGTCTTTGCTTTGTCACTGAAAATGTAAACGGTATTGTCCTGCCTTCTACAAGGAAAGTAACAGAAAACTTTCCCCACAGTCAACACAGACCTGTCATGATAAATACAGGAATACAAATACCTTTGGTTAAAAGCACACCTCGACCACGCTGGAATTTCAATAAAGCCAAGTGGGATTGCTTTTCAGAAGATCTTGACAAATGTGTCTGATTCACACCGCCTATTCAGTCTAACTACGAACGTTTTGCTGGACTTATTATCTCAACTGCCAAGAAATATATTCCAAGAGGGCTGCAGAAAGAGTATATCCCTGGATGGAATGAAACTTGTGAGACTTGTGGAGATCCTGAAATAGCAAGTGCTGTGTTACAGAGTTTAGATGAATCTCGACAGCAGAAGTGGAACAATACGGTTGAGACTATGGACTTCAAACAGTCCAGCAGAAAAGCCTGGAGTCTTCTCAGGAAACTTACCGGAAACAGAACCTGCCACAAGAGAAAAGGTTGCATCACCCCCAATCTAGTAGCTGAACATATTGTTAATATGTCACGAGCGCCCTTTGATAAGAAACATACCGTCCAAGTAAAGAAGTTGCTCAAACAACAGAAAAGCAACTTGCAGGAGAACTCTATATACTCGGAACCATTTTCACATCTGGAAGTAGATACTGCTATTAAAAGCCTCAAACCTGGTAAAGCTGCTGGCTTTGATGGGATATTTCCTGAGTTTCTGATACATAGTGGTCCAAACACAAGGCTCTGGTTGGCTAAATTCTACTCTAATATCTTATCGTCTGGACATCTGCCATATGAATTCCGGGTAAGCAAGATCATTGCAATTCTGAAACCCGGTAAACCGGAAGACCAAGTCGATAGCTACCGACCAATAGCATTGCCGAGTGTTTGCTATAAACTCCTTGAGAGACTTGTGTACAATAGAATTAGTTCGGCCATTAATGAAGTGATCCCAGTAGAGCAAGCTGGATTCAGGCAGAACCGAAGCTGTGTTGACCAAGTGCTAGCACTAACAACTCACATTGAGGCTGGTTTTCAAAGGGGGTACTAAAACATCTGCAGTCTTTGTAGATCTAAAGGCTGCATATGATACTGTGTGGAGGCAAGGGTTGATGCTGAAGCTGCAACGAGTTATCCCTTGCAAAACTGTAACCACACTGATCAACAATATGCTAACCGAAAGGCTCTTCCGTGTCGTCATGTATGATGACAGTCGTCTTAGGAAACTAAAAAATGGCCTTCCCCAGGGATCAGTATTGACACCTCTTCTATCCAATCTCTACATATCGGATATTCCTGAGACAAAATCAGTTAAATTCTCTTATGCGGACGACCTAGCCATTGCCATTCAACATCCAGATCTCAGCCATGCCGAGGCCATCCTGACGTCTGACCTGAATACACTTAGCACTTACTTCCGAAACTGGAGACTACAACCCAGCATGAATAAGACAGAATCTGCTTGCTTCCATCTCCACAACAAGTTGGCTAATAAAAAAACTCCAAGTATGCTTCAATGGCTCATTGCTAAAGCACAATCCTAATCCAAAGTACCTCGGGGTAACGCCTGACCGAACCCTATCTTATAGAAAGCATCTTGAAAACCTTGAAAATCTAAGTTGAGATCACGTAATAATATTATGTTAAAATTGTGTGGAACTTCATGGAGTGCTTCAGCGGACACATTACGACGTACTGCGCTTGGCCTCGTGTATTCTGCAGCTGAATACTGCTCTTCAGTATGGCTTAATAGTTGCCACGTGAAGAAAGTCGATGTACAACTTAACACCACCATGCGTATCATCTCTGGTACTCTGAAGTCTACTGCAACGCACTGGCTGCCAGTTCTGTCCCACATTGCTCCACCAAGCCTGCGACGTTCAAGAGCCCTTGTTCAAGAATATGATAAGATCATGTCCAATCCAACTCTACCTATCCACAGAGATGTTGCAGATCTCTGGAAACAAAGGCTGAAATCCCATAAGCCACCAATGAAAACAGCTAAGAATCTAATGGATGCTGGTTTCAATTTAAAAGAGGAATGGAAAGAGCAATGGATTCGTACAGCTCCAGAGTGGCCAAACCTCTTTAATGCAAACCACGCCCCAGCTGGTTTCCCCATGGTGAAAGGAACTTACAATCTCTCCTGGTTTCCCCATGGTGAAAGGAACTTACAATCTCTCAACTCAACATGATTACTAGTTCTGCTGTATCATTCTGAAATGTGGACATGACCATTTGCACGACAGCTTTGTAACAAAACCGTCAGACGGAAGTATGGAAACCAGCCAACGATGGAAGAATTACGTCTAGATTGCAGATTGCATAGTCTGGTGACATACTGCGAAGTTCAAAGGAAGGCTCCCAAGCTAACTGTAATACAGCGGCACACAAAGTAGCACATACCTACTGGCTGACAAGTAGGAAGGACAACAGAAACAGTGATAACGGGAGCAAACATCTTGGACTTTACTTTTCATATGGAATTTTCCTCAATATCTTGTCAATTTAGCAAAAAATCCGTGAGAAGACCTCTTCATGGAGTGAAACATACATTTAGGATTAAATCAATGTAAAGGAGAACTTACAACACCATTCTTTTCCGAGAAATAGTTCTTGCGGAAACGGATCTGGATAGTGGTGGAGCTGCGACATACTTCCGTGGGCACCACCTGGCTGTTGGGCTTGGGAGGTGCTGCAAGCAATACAATCAAACTAATAATATTTCTGCCATCAACAAACAGAACAATATAATACTGAACTTGTCAAGAAAAATGAGATGAAGAGTGGCTTGCCCAATGTCTACAATGAGTGAATCCTTCTCCAAGATGTTTGTTATTGAATAAACACCACACACACAGCCTGTTCAGTCTACAAACTTGTGTGAATGACTCAAGAACCTTCACAGCCCATCTTACCTGGAAACATTTATAACTATTGTCACCTCTAGCTGGATTGAGACAAGTATTCGATCTCACCTCAACTGTTCTTAACCAGGTCCATCCAGTGTAATATGGGTCTTCATCAGTTTTGCCTTTCTTCTTTATTTAATAGCTTAACCCTGAATTTCCTCACAGTCCCTTAATCTTTTTACTTTATTCAATTTTCTTCCTTCACCATTACTGTTCAAGACTCAGATAAGATAGGGCACTCCACATACCAAGTTTATTCCTTAATCCCTCTTCTTATTTTAATTACCGTATTTACACGAATAATCCCCGCACCCTAACTTTAGGAAGGCTAAAAAAAAAATTTTAAAAACCCAACCAACCAACATTGACGCAAATAAAACCCACGCCCAAATCTCGTGCCTCAAATATTTAAAACAATATGCGGGGATTATTCACTTAAATATGGCACTTCTACACATGTGGTAAAGCCATGGAAAATAGAGCACATCAAATGGAGAGGTCGAGGACACGGAAGAGCAGCGTGGTAGTGGTTAAGGTACGTCCACACAAAGATATTTTCATTAACTTTATTAATAAACTTTGTTAATGAACAAATGAACAATGTTCATGAACATTTCTGTCTGTTAAAAAACAAAATAGCGTGTGCATTAACTTTTCGAGCATGTTGATAAACAATTTTTTTTAAACTTTTGTGTACGAAACTTTTCATTAACATTTTGTTCAACACCATTACAGGTCGATTGTTTGTGTTGTATGTCCGGCGCTCCCTTCTCGCTCCGCCAGCCAGCTACACGCGCGCCAAGTGTCATTCTTCTAGCCTCGACGCGCAGCCCTCAGTGCGCGTGCCTGAACCATCGTGTGTGTACTATAAAGAGGAACTCCCAGCCTGTCCAGATGCCCACTTGCCCCGGTGTCCAGCTCCAGAATACACCCTACGTCGAGCACGGAGGCTACTCCTCTTGAAAATGTGCTTCGGCCAGGTGGACTGAATTTCTGGCAGTACGAGGTATCACCTCTGGTCACCGCTCCTCTTATTCCGCTGCCCATATCCAGTCATACTATTACATACCGTTATATTTCCCTAATTAATGCAAGCTCCCTTGGTTTCGCCAAGTAAGAATTCTTCCAACATTGAACTTGCTTTTATGAACTCAGCAAGGAAGGACTTTCCAAAACATTTATGTCAGTACTTCGGATAGTTTTCAACTATCGACTTTTCTTATCATACGGACTATCTTTTCTAGATAGTAGTGGATGTAAATACTGTAAACTTGTATATAGTGTACAGAAGAGAGACTCTTTCTCAAGATTCCTAATTCATTTTGCTTCAGGTTAAATTTCAATTTTATTTGTGTAAATAGTGTATTTTGCATTTGAAGCGAATAATAAAGTTGTGTTTTGTAAATCTCAACCTTGGTTACAACACAACTCTATGGCGACGAGGTAAAAGAAAAATGAACGCAACAAACACTCCAATTCATCGGCCCCAGTCACCAACTCTGTGGCGACAGGATAATAACATGCAATTCATCCACTCCTTCACAACGAGGTACAGCAAACTCAGTGCCCTCATACACTTAGACATTGGCGACGAAGTCAATCAGTGCTCAGTGTGTCGCCCACTCAACAGACATTCCACAGCTCTCTGCTGTGCGCTCCACCTGTGTGGCACGCTCCAGCGTGTTTGCTTGCTCTCTCTCTCACTCCCAGCATATATCGGTCAAGGTCGCGCCTACACCAAGTTCTGACACACAGCTCTCCTTGCTCTTTATTGCACGCATCTCACCATGGCTACAGCTGAGCAACTCGCTACGGTATTCCAAGCCTTACAGCAGCAACAACAACAGGCAGCATTAATTCAGGCTATTCAAGCTATTTCTGTCTCTACACAGCCATCAGCTATTCCTCCGTTCTCTGCTTTTGATCCGGCTAAGGAAGAATGGTCAGTTTATTTAGCCCGCCAACAACAGCATTTCATCTGCCATTCTGTCACAGATGATCAACGCCGCCGCGCACTATTTCTTAGTTCGGTTGGCAATGCTACGTGTGAATTACTACGTAAATTAGGTCCAGAAGAAAACCTTTCTGAGGTACCATTCGCACAGCTCCTGGCCCGTCTCACTGAACATTATGCCAAAGCTCCTCACGTAGTGGCTGCTCGCTATAAATTTTTTCAGAGCAGAAAGCAACCCCATCAGACACATACTGAATGGATAACTGAATTGCGTGGTCTAGCTAAACCCTGCCAGTTCATATGCTCCAAGGACGGTTGTGGTTCACCCTACACTGATTCTCTCATTCGGGACATGGTAATTTTACATACTCCTGAGGACAAGATACGTTTTGACGCTGTCAAGCAGAGTAACCCTTCTTTAGAAGACGTCCAGCGTATTGCTACGGTTTATGAGCTTACTACCAAGACTGCCGCAGCCATAGCTTCTCCACACGAAGTTGCTCAAGTCTCGACTCAGGCCCGCAAGTCCTCTGCTACAGTGAACCGTCCAGATAAGGCGCTCTCTACCAAGCATTCTCGCCAGGTTCCCTCTCGTAATGCTACAAGGAAGCCCAATTCTAAAAGCACCTCGAAACTCCTGCCTTCCTGCCGAGGCTGTTTCAAGCATCATGAACGTCGTGACTGTCGTTTTTTCAAAGCCACTTGTGAACGATGTAATAAACTTGGACACATTAAGACTGTATGTCGGAGTTCGCTCCGCCCTGCTAAGACTCCTGCAGCACGCCCGAAGCATATACAGCCCCGCCAAGACATGGAAGTTGATCAGATCAATCTTATTCTTCCCACAAGGAATTCTCACAAGATCATCGTTCCTCTCTCATTCTCTACTCGATCTGTCGATTTTCAATTAGACACTGGATCACCTGTCTCTATTATTAATCTGGCTACCTACCATGACTTAGGTTCCCCTTCATGCTCTCCAGCTGACATCCAGCTTGTGACGTTTAACAAAAAAGAAAATTGACTTTAAAGGTCAAATCCAGCTTCAGGCTAGTTATAAAGGAATTCAGAAGGCCATTCCTCTTCTCGTAGTTAACAACTACACTGCATCCAACATTATGGGCATGGATCTATTTAACTTATTTGGTTTCCAGATACATGACAACATTAACGTTGTATCTACATTGCATCCTACTTCTGACGTTACCGATCTCCTAAAGCAGTTTCCTGAAGTCTTCGACTCTCAGCTCGGAACAGCAAAAGACTATACAGCTCACATACAGCTGAAATCCGGAGCTAAGCCTCGCTTCCTCAAAGCACGCCCAGTACCCCTAGCACTTCAAGACCCGGTCACGAAAGAATTAGAAAGATGGATACAAACTGGCATTGTGGTACCAGTTACTTCTAGTCAATGGGCTACTCCACTAGTGGTAATCAAGAAACCTGATGGTAATGTTCGACTTTGTGGCGATTTTCGATCTACAGTCAACGCACAACTCGACACAGATATCTTTCCTATTCCACGTCCAGAAGACTTATTCCGTCGTCTCGCTGGTGGACAATTCTTCTCTCGAGTTGATCTTAAAGAAGCATATCTCCAGCTACTTTTAGACGAAGACTCTAAGAAATTTCTAACACTCAACACTCCTCTCGGACTGCTCCAGCTCCAGCGGCTCCCATTCGGCGTTTCATCCTCAGCGGCTATTTTCCAGCGCTATTTAGCTCAACTCACTGCCTCCATTCCCGGTTGTGCCAACTACCTGGATGATATTATTGTTACGGGAAAAGATCATCAGGAACATCTAAACAATCTACGCCTCCTTCTACAGAAATTGAAAGACAATGGCCTACGAGCGAATCTCGCTAAATGTACATTCTTTCAGCCTCAAGTTCACTACCTAGGACATATACTTGATAAGACTGGAATTCGCCCTAGTGCACAGAATGTCTCAGCTATCGTCAACATGCCAGCACCTCAGAACCTCAAGCAGCTCCAGTCCTTCATCGGCAAAGCGAACTACTATAATAAGTTCATTCCCCGCTTCGCTACAGTGGCAGCTCCATTAAACGCTCTACGTAAAAAAGGTGTTAAATTTCAATGGACTCCGCAATGCCAACAGGCATGGAAAACCATCAACAACGCCTTAATTCAAGCTATACAACTCACTCATTTTCAGCCCGACAAGCTCATCACGCTAGCTACTGACGCTTCAGACTACGGTGTCGGTGCCGTTCTCTCCCAGAAGGATCGTCATGGACGGGAATGCCCCATCGCTTTCGCTTCGAAAACACTTAATGACCATCAACGTCGATACTCACAGATAGAGAAAGAAGCTTTAGCCATCATCTTTGGTATTCGCCGTTTCAATGAATATCTCTATGGCAACCATTTCCTGATCATTACTGATCATAAGCCTCTCGTACACTTATTCCATCCTGGTAATAAGATCCCTGAGGATTCCCTCAGAAAGCTTCAAAGATGGTCCATGTTCCTTTCTGATTATTCCTATCAGATTGTCTATCGAGCCACATCCCAGCATTGTAATGCTGATGCCCTCTCACGCTTACCAGTTGGTCCTGATACTGCCGTCGATTCTCAAGAATCTGAATGTCTTCAGTTGGACATAGAACTTGAAGATACTGTCTCCAGTTTTCCTATTGATGCTACCTGCATAGCTAAAGCTACGGATAAGGACAGTACACTTGCTACTGTGCGTACTTACATCCGCAACGGTTGGCCTCTTCAGGGCAATCTTCCCGCCCACCTTGCACCTTATCATCGTATGCAGCATCGTCTCACGACTCGTGCTGGAGTCGTACTCCTAGAAGCAGGCACCATCTTCCGAGTGGTTATCCCACTTAGCCTACAGAAACAAGTTCTAGAATTATTACACCAAAGCCATTGGGGTATATCCCGAACGAAGCAACTAGCACGTCAACACTGCTACTGGCCCGGTATTGATGCCGCCATCGAAAAGCTCATCCGTCATTGTGAACAATGTCAACTGAATCAGAACGCCCCGTCTTCTGATCTAGCTTCATGGCCTCCTGCTACTACTCCATGGGAACGAGTTCACATCGATTTCGCAGGTCCTTTCCTCAATTCCATGTGGTTAATAGTCATCGATTCACTATCGCACTTTCCATATGTAGTGGATATGCATTCGACTACTACGACCGAAGCTACCATTCGTGCTCTACAGAAAATATTTACTACAGAAGGCTTACCTCAAGTACTCATTTCGGACAACGGACCTCAATTTACAGCTACTGCTTTTAAGAAATTTTGTACATATAATGGCATTCGTCATATCCTAGCACCGCCTTTTCACCCTCAATCTAATGGTGAAGCTGAACGATTTGTACAAACATTTAAGAGAAGTATGAAAAAAGCTGTCTCTTCAGGCTTAACTAAAGACCAAGCATTGCTCCAACTCTTAAGCAACTACAGAACTCTGCCCGGCGCTGATAATATCACTCCTGCACAGAAGCTCCATGGACGACCTCACAGAACTTTACTTTCTCTGTTCCAGCCTCTTCCGGCCCAGTCTCAGACCTCACCAACGAAGTTCTCAGTCAACGACAAGGTCTACACCCGGACATTCAGGTCGAACCCACTCTGGATACCTGGAGTCATCTGCAGATCTTTGGGTCATCGTCTCTACGAAATACAGACTACGGAGAAACGTATCTGCCGCCATCAAGACCAGATACGTCTGCGCTACCGCCCATGTCCAGCTATTGATTCTATGACTCAGCCACATAAATCTATTGCTGAACGAGCTTTAGACCATTTAATAACCATGGGTTCCTTTCAGGACGAGACAGCGCCACTCCGCCCGGTCCCAGCTCCGGACAATCCAACAGAGACATCAGCAGCTCCGGCCCAGCATCGCAGCCGCCGCCAGCGCCGCCGCCGTTTCACGCCGTACCGGCGTATTTAGGAGGGGAGGGTGTTGTATGTCCGGCGCTCCCTTCTCGCTCCGCCAGCCAGCTACACGCGCGCCAAGTGTCATTCTTCTAGCCTCGACGCGCAGCCCTCAGTGCGCGTGCCTGAACCATCGTGTGTGTACTATAAAGAGGAACTCCCAGCCTGTCCAGATGCCCACTTGCCCCGGTGTCCAGCTCCAGAATACACCCTACGTCGAGCACGGAGGCTACTCCTCTTGAAAATGTGCTTCGGCCAGGTGGACTGAATTTCTGGCAGTACGAGGTATCACCTCTGGTCACCGCTCCTCTTATTCCGCTGCCCATATCCAGTCATACTATTACATACCGTTATATTTCCCTAATTAATGCAAGCTCCCTTGGTTTCGCCAAGTAAGAATTCTTCCAACATTGAACTTGCTTTTATGAACTCAGCAAGGAAGGACTTTCCAAAACATTTATGTCAGTACTTCGGATAGTTTTCGACTATCGACTTTTCTTATCATAAGGACTATCTTTTCTAGATAGTAGTGGATGTAAATACTGTAAACTTGTATATAGTGTACAGAAGATAGACTCTTTCTCAAGATTCCTAATTCATTTTGCTTCAAGTTAAATTTCAATTTTATTTGTGTAAATAGTGTATTTTGCATTTGAAGCGAATAATAAAGTTGTGTTTTGTAAATCTCAACCTTGGTTACAACAGTTTGCACATGGAATACAGTCTGGTCATCACTAACATTAATAGTCAGAAGATAACTTTTTTCCCCCCATGACAGTTAATAGATGCTGTATATACACAGGATGTCTGAAAATAAGTTACAGAAATTGTACGAGGACCTAGTGCTTTGAAACAAAAATAATATCCAGGGTATTTTATTTCCTCCTAGCGAAGGCTCACCAGAAAATCGTAAGCAACTTTAGCGGTATATCGTAGAACAGCATCTGACCATCATGCGCTAAGGTATCCTGAACCGACTGCCGTACAAAACTGAAATCCTAGTAATAAAATTTCTCCCGGTTTCGGTTGAGCACAATGGATTTGTTTTATGAAACATCAGTAAACACATCACATTTCGTGTATGTTAATGTGCACCACACTATAAAATAATTACTGAAATGACATGCCCACGTAACATAAATTATATATAGTAATAACTCGTTAATTCAAAGTCGTTGGGATGCAAAAATTGGACTTCGAATTACGTAATTTCGAATTATCCGCCAACTCTTAATTCAGAAAAAAAAAAAAAAAAAAAAAAAGCATGATTCAAAGACAAGGAGAAATATAAGCTGGCTCCCCTGAGCAATTCCTTTATTCATTGGATTACTGAACTGAATGCATTTTAGATGTCCTGTACTTGCACAGAAAGTGCCCGACGCCCTTAAAACGTTGTGGTTTATTGAACTTTCCTATGACGAGCGGAGAAAGTCTTTCACTTCTGTCTGCATTCGAACACAGTACAGTGACCCACCTATCCTTGTACGATTTCCCACCATGGTACTTATCTCGTAATTCAGAAATGCGAACCCTTGCTGCGTCACAAAATATTCTAAGACGCATTAATGCACGCAATCACCTTGATTCACAGTTTAAACCTTTCTAATGGCTTGGAAAAATCTATTCCCGAAATGTATCCAACAACGTGGATTTATATTATTCAAATAATGCACTTGAATAAATCACTGGCAAACATAACCTCACGCATCGAAAGAAAAAAACCCACGCACGATTCAAAGACAAGGATAAATTGTGCTGGCTCCCCTGAGCAAGTCCTTTATTCACTGGATTACTGAATTGAATGCATTTTAGATGTCCTGTACTTGCACGGAAAGTGCCTGATGCCCTTAAAACATCGTGACTTATCGAACTTCCCTATGACGAGGGGAAGAAGCCTCCCGCTTCCGTATGCATTGCAACACAGTACAATGACTCCCCTTGTATGATTTCCTGGCTGGCACTTCCCTTCTATAAAACCGTAACTCCGTTTGGGCTCGACATTAGAAAAAACAATGCAGTTTCATCGACACTGACAATATTTGGTGCGTACAAATTGATTATATGAGCCACGCTTATTCGCCAACTGTCGGCACCGCTGGTGTTCACGGATTCTGCTTCTACGCACACTGCCTGCTAAGTGATATTATGGTGTTCCTTAAAACGCTGAATACAAAAGAATTACAATTTTACTCAAACTTAGCAAATATGAAGCACACTGCAGACACACTGAAGTGAGTGAAAATACTGAAATCTACCCCAGCACATTCTGGAAGACGCGTTCTATCATGACGTGGATAAATTTTGAATTTAAATTACTCTGAAAAAATTACTATTTTTTTAATATAAAGGCAGTTCGAATTAAAAGTGGGTTTTGGTAATGGGACCGACACTATTCTTTGAATTACGAATTATCCGTATTTTGAATTAAACAATTTAAATAACATGTAAAACTGTACCTCATGTTTCCGGGAACGAGACCTTCTTCGAATTAGGTGGGACTTTGAACTAACCGATTTCGAATTATCGAGGCTCTACTGTACACTGGAAGCATATCCTGTTGTTTTGACAAGTATTACAGGCTACGTTTAAAGTGGTGGTAGCGGTGGAGGTGGTAATTACTGTTTTAAGAGCAAGTACAACTAAGCAAACATCCTTTATTAAGACTAATCAGAGAGAAAAAATGGAAGGGATCCGACATCTCGAAAAATGAAGATATCGGCCAAAGATAGACACAGGCCACGAAGGCGTGTAAATGAAAGACTCCCTAGGTCTCGTAATCTAATAACGTCAGAGTCGGAAAAGAACAAGAGTTGAACAAGAATGGTCAGATAGAATAGATGAAAGTGAGGAGCCTGATACAAGTAAGTGGAAGTAATGTCATGTGTCTGCTAAGGGCCCCGTGGCTGCAACCCACGCTCTGAAGTTGAGAGTCACTGTATCCTAGGATATAGGCTAATAAAACTAAGTGCAAGGTAGTTCCATACGTTCCGTTACGTTTTGATAGGTGTTCATCAGAAATGTACAGCACTCTTAATGTTAAACATCAGCTTTAAGATTTCTTGACATAAAAGACAGGCCTTTACAGCTCGACTTTAGAGTTGTTAGGCCACTGAGGAGATACGTTTAGCGACAACTGATTTCTGTTAATGTTTATGTATTGTACATACTGTGAACATTAACATTTTTATTTCAGTTTTTGCAATGTGTTTCACCAGCTCAGGGCACAAACATGAAAACAGGAAATTATGATTTTTAAATTTCTCTTGTCCACTCCCCTCTCCTACATGTGTTGAGTCATGCAATGCACTCTACAGTATTCTTGCCAACTGCACAACACAAGTAAACAGCTGATACCATGTGGTCTTCAGTCACACGCTCATGTCTGTACTCAATTCGCTGGTAGAGATTTTGATCATTTCTGCATACCCCATGCATCTTTCTTGGGTATTTTGAATGCTAATATTAACACTCTTCACCGTTAAAGTTCTGTTGCGCACTGAGTGCACTACATCACAGGACATAGAGATATGAACCAGTTACCTCTTTCCATTAACTAAACCGTTTAGGAAATAATAGATGGCTGATCCTCTCTTATATTATTGGGTTTATTATGCCCTTAATTTTTTGTGACTTATTTCCAGACACCCTGTCTATATATACACATCTTCATTACAGACTGCCATGCCTCACAGCATTCAGTGTGCCCTAATTTTAAATCGTTAGAAACTGAGTAAAAGTACAAAGACAGAAGTTGGTAGAGGGGCTTCATTCGCCAACTCATCATATAGATGGAACAACGTGGGATATGTATGTGTGTATGTAGAAACTGAGTCTAACCATCATCATCTTGGTCTCCCTCTACTTCTTTTACCCGCCATGATAGAGTCCATTATTCTCCTAGGTAACCTATCCTCCTCCATTCGCCTCACATGACCCCCACCACCAAAGCTGGTTGCTTTATGTGTACACCTTCATCAATCGAGTTCAATCCTAACTTACCTTCTATCTCCTCATTCTGAGTACCCTCCTGCTATTGTTGTGATCATTTTTGCTACTTTCATGGCTGTTTCTTCTAACTTATGAATTAGATATTCTGAGTACACCCAGAGCATAATGGTTTGAAAACAGACCGATGTAACGATAAGTTTGCTTGGGAGCTGACCTCTTTCTCACAGAATATTAATGGTTGCTAGTGGATACAAAACAAAATAGAATGAAACACTAATAATAGCTGTTGACTTTACTGAACAATGCGATTCCAAAAATTTTGTTTCCATTTCCAAATACTGGAAATGGAAACAAAATTGTTAATCCTGGAACACAGTATACGAAACATAAAGCAGTAAGAAATCACTGCTGTCAGTTGTGAAGAGCCAATATTTTATAAACTAAACTTGGTATTTTGCGCTGTCATAAGAACTATGTACACTCGTTACCAACTGCTTGAAGTTCTCCAACTCTCCCACTCAATGATTCTCATTCCCATCTGCTTGCTAGGATACAAATTTACTTACCTAAGATCGGCATAGTCTGTTTCCACGTAACTTCCGGACCATAGCCCACTTGAGTCACAGCCTGAATGTGGAATTTGTAAGTCTTTCCTGGAATGAGATTCTTGATTGTCCCACGGAACTCATTGGGCTTGAAGTCTTGTACCTCAGTGTGAGCTGATCCCTGAAAAGATAATAACAGAATTGTTCAGATCCTTCAATACATGAAGCAACAGCAAGAAGAATCATATCACTAGAACGTCTTTGGCTGCCAACCCCACATGGTGATCGTCAAGGACAATCTCCACAAAGATGGGTACTTTCCTCATCAAACCCAACAAGAACATAGAAATGAGTTTGTTAACAAACGGATATACAGGAACTAGGATTGACTCGTCTTCCCACTCTGACCTGTTTCTTTACATCTCCACTATGCCCACGAGGGTATACCTGATCTTTGTGGAGTGTGTTCGAGACATTGAGGAAAGAAGAATTAATGTGTGTCAAAGTACTAGAAACTTCATTTGCTTACAACTGAGTACTGAGATTTGGTTCTTAAGTCTCTTTCTGACAGGAGGTCTTGATACTAGAGTCTACCCATCTCGTTGGTGCTCCTTTTCCTTCCTTCTACAAAGGTCGATCAAATATAAACGGGATTCTTAAAGTTCCTGAATATCAACAGTTGTTAGGACTGGCCCCACGCTTCTGCTATGCTTATGCGGGACCGTTAGGAGTGGAGAGAGCGTGCTGTTAGATATTTCCTGCTGTTTCGTCAGTAAGGCTCACAATGTCGGAGCAACAGGTGCATCCCTCCACTGTGCAATGCATAATTATAAAATTTCTTGCTCGTAAAGGCATTACAGCGGCAGAAATTCGCCAGAGATTGACTTCACAGTTCGGTGATCAAACACTGTCAAGGACATGTGCGTTTGCCTGGTATAAAAAGTTCAAGAAAGGACGAGAATGTGGGGAAAATCAGCAACACGATCGCCGTCCTTGGACCAGCATTACAGACGAAAACATTTGTGTGGTTAGAGACATTATTGACGAAGATAAAGACATTATTGACGATGATAGACAGGCACCAGTATCTGAAATTGCAGAACAAGTCGGAATCAGTTATGGGAGCTGTCAAGCAATCATCAAATGACCTACAGTTCTGTAAAGAGTGTTCCAGATGGGTCCCTCGCCTTTTGACCGAAAATCTGAAGTTGAGACATTTGGAGGCTTACAGCAAGGTTTGCGGAAGAAGGTGATGCATTTCTGAGTCGGATCGTCAATTGCAATGAAACATGGGTCCAGCGCTACACTCCCAAATCCAAACAAGCCAGTAAGGAGTGACGGAGAAAAGGGGAGGCAGCATCAGTGAAAGCCAAGACTAGACTGTCAGCTGGCAAGGTTTATGCAACCCGATTGGCGAGGTATTTTGCTGATTGATTTGTTGCATGAGCAACGCACAATCAATGCTGCTTACTACTGTGAGTTGTTGAACAAGGCGAGGGGGGATGCCACGGCCCCATACTGCAGCTCTAACTCTCTCCAAGGTACAGGACGTGCACTGGACTACACTTGATCCTCCTCCTTACAGCGCGGATTTATCACCCTGCGATTTCCATTTGTTCGGACCGCTTAAAGAAGCTTTAGGAGGGCAACAATTTGAAGATGACGGGTATGGAAGACTTTGTGGGCAACTGGCTGGTGACACAACCCTATTCCTTTTACAATGAGGGCACCAAAAAGCTGCCCATACGGTAGGACAAATGAACTTCCAAAACAGGAAACTATGTGGAAAAATAAATTTGTAATTGCCTTGCATTTTTCAATAAATTCATTTAAATAAAAATAAAATCCCGTTTATATTTGACCTCTCCGTGTACATTGCTCCATTCATCCGGATATGTCCAACCTTTAACTTCTAGCTCTTCAAGAACTGATGCACTGGTGCAGCGTTCTGTCCAAGATGTTTGTAGGACATGGCAGTATAATTCTACCCTCTTTCTGTCAGCTGCCTCAACAGTCATGTGACAAAGTATTAAACAATTTCAGTTTTGTGATCTTTTGTGATTTTCCAGATCTTTTCAAATTGCCAGTCATCGTGTGAGCCATCTCTTGATCTTGTCCTTCGCTTGTGTGAGGCACTGTGTTCTCCCACAAGCTTCGCTGTACTATCACCTTCAGCAAAGACTACTAATTTCTATTGTATAATTATTTTTATAAACTACTTTAAATAATATTTAAACACAAACAAGTAAACTGAAATTAGAAAGGCATATTTTCAGTAAGTGAGAATACTTTTCACTCTTCTGACAACAAGAAGTTTGTGGCAAAAATGCAGGAAATCGTTTGAATTAAATCTTAACTCAAACATTTTAAATGAGTCTTTTAGTTTTCTCAGGAACTGACCATCTAAATTTCACACGTGCTGGTGCAGGGAGCAGTATTTTTTGTTGCCATTATTAATCTGTGTCGATTTAATTAAAATATTGGATCAAGATGATAAAGGTTTAAAAGAGCTAACCCAAGCTCACGATTAACCCAATGGCTGCCAAGATCCGATGTAAGCCATTTCTCTGTGAATCGTAAAACTATCATGATCCAACAAGATCCGATGCCGTAAAAGCCGGTTTTCAAATGCGTTTCTTCGGTTTTAACACAACAGATGACTCGCGTATGCATGTTGGCTGATCCATGGTATCTCTAACTACAAGTTGATACCATTTTCTCTGTGACAAAGAGAATATAACATCCTTATTTTCTATTTCCTTGAGAGGTTGGCATGAACTGGCCATGTCATGTACGCCATGAACTTTGCCCGGCAAGTTTGTTTGATTTTACAAGTTATAAATCTCATTGTTGGGTCCGTATTGAGCAAAGTATATCTTTCTAAAATAATTTTTTGAGTCCATCTTTTCAAATATTTATGTAAATCAATAAAAACATAATCTATTGAAAAGGTGGATTAAAAAAATAAAAAACTAAGAAAAGTTTGTTTGACACAATGTATTGCTTTTATCATGGGGTTTTATATTGTTGGTTTTTTTTTTCTTATGTGAATTTGTGTAGGGTAAGATGGTAAAATATTGTTCGGAACACTTAAGTTAAAAATACATTCAGGCTTCATTGTTAGGAAGTGACAGTGAGACAGACAATGACAGTTCATGAGACTACTACTGTCAAAAGTGAAGACAACAATGATCTTGATGTTAACCAGGGAAATGCAAATCACCATGATGGCGAACCTAACCTCAATTTTCAAATTCAAAACCTAAAATCATTTGCACATTTTTAAGAATAGAGATTTAAAGCATCAAAACACAACACAGTTTAGTGATTTGAACAGTGACAGTAACATGTGAAATAATTATTACTATGCCAAATACTAATTCAAACTCGCAAAATTAATTACAGAAAGTAGAAATTAATAATTCATTAATTTGTTTTAACGTAAAGACATAAGCACCAATAAAGTAAATCACAGGACATAAGCATGGATATATCATGAATCATAAAAAGAAAAATCATCTATATAGCTTCAAAACTGAGGCAAGTACCTTATATTTTGCCTTAATTTAGGTTGGCAGTTTTAGGAGTACTACAGCATTTGAGCTTGGCAGGGAAAGGTTTAAAACAGATTATAATGTGGAGTCCCGCTGGCAGGCTAAAATAAGAAAGTGAGATGATTATTGACAAAAGGAACACTTTCACCCTATCAATGCAGTAATTAAAACAGAGGAGTTTCACAAATAGGAAAAGTCCTCTCATTTTTAATTACGGCGTTGATGGGGTGAAAAGTTCCTTATGGGGATCACTAAGTACCTAGGTGTTAATATAAGGAAACGTCTTCATTGGGGGTAATCATATAAACAGTACTGTTAATAAAGGGTACAGATCTCTGCATATGGTTATGAGGGTATTTAGGGACTGTAGTACAGAAGTAATGGAGAGGGCATGTAAGTCCCTGTTAAGACCACAACTAGAGTATGGCTCCAGTGTATGGGACCCTCACCAGGACTACTTGATTCAGGAACTGGAAAAAACCCAAAGAAAAGCAGCTCGATTTGTTCTGGGCGATTTCCGACAAAAGAGTAGCATTACAAAAATGTTGCAAAGTTTGGGCTGGGAAGACTTGGGAGAAAGGAGACGAGTTGTTCGACTAAGTGGTATGTAAAGACAAAGAATGTTACAAGTGTTTCAATTTCCACCTACTCAATACAAAAAGAGATCTTGTAATTAAGAATTAAATCTTATCATATTAATTCCAGGGACATGTTTCGCCCATTATACGGGCATCTTCAGCCATAATCTCAAACTTGTAAGGTGAATAATCAGGATCCTGATTGCTCTTACGAATGGTAAAATGAGGGTACTGATGCAGGTGCTTGTTTAACATAAACTTATAAGAATGTCCTTGGCAGACTTTTGTGATATTTTAAATAAATTCACCTTACTACCAAACCGCATTATGTGCTTATTTGACATAACTAATATGTACCAACCAAAGAACCTGTAAATATTATCAAAGACAACCTCGCAAAACACAGCAACCTCAGTAAGCTTGAATTAGAAGACTTCATAAGAATCCTAAACTTTGTGCTAAAAAACAATTATTTTACTTTTAACGGTAAAATTTACAACCAGGATGGCCTAGCTATGGGAGATCACTTATCAGGCATCTTAGCTGACATCTAATGGATTCATTAGAACTTCATAAAATAATGACTAAAATAAAGGGCCTTAGCTTGTGGTTTCGGTATGTAGATGACACTTTGTAATAATAAATAAAGAACTCAATAATAGTAACAAAATTTAAATTTTTTTAAACAACCTAGACCAAAATATTAAGTTCACCAAGGAGGATGAGGTCAAGGGATCCTTAAATGTCTTAGATGTCATAGTAACACACCTCAATGGTAGCTTTGATTTCCAAATTTACAGAAAACCTACTCACACCCCAACAACAATCAAAAATACATCTTTAAATCCTAACTCCCAGAAACTGGCTACCTGTCACAGTTTAATTTAATTTAATTTAATTTAATTAACACCCACGAACTTAAAACAGAATTAAATTATATAAAGGATTTAGCAAAAATTAATGGATATAAACCCAAAATGATTAACCGTTTAATCAACAAGGTCAAATTTAAATTAACAACAAACCTCATCCCTGACAGACCCAAAATATCCAATTTCATCACCTTCACCTACAACAATCTGAACTTTCACCAGGTCTCAAAACACCATTAAAAAAAAAAAAAATTTAAAAATTTAAAAAATACCAGTTCAGCTTTTAGGACAACAAACACTAACCAAAAATTATTTTTCAATCACAACACAGTTGATTTGAACAAACACATTTACTCAGGCTCACGCATATACAGGCTCACCTGCATGCAATGTAACTCCTCTTGTATCAGTCAAACAGGGCGGAGTTTTCACGCTAGGTACTTAGAACACTATAATGCCAACAAGCACAACAAATTTTTGGCTATGAGCTCCCATATGAAGGAAACAGGGCACCATTCACAACTACAGAACAAGACCTCACAATTATTAAAAGAGTAGGTAAAGGAAAACTGATGGAACGAACTTGAAAACATCTATGTATATTTAGACCAATACTACAACAAAAAACCCAGGTTATTATGAGGAAAATCACCTCAAGCCAAACCCATCAAAAACTAATGTGTGCGCCTTCCATTTAAAGAACAAAGAAGTCCTGTGGAAGTTCGTGTGAATTGGAACGGAACAGAGCTGGAACATAGCAACATGCCAGTTTACCTTGGTGTTACCCTGGATCAAAGTTTCATCATGAAACTGACTAATGCGTAAGGTAACTGGTTCTGGCTGGGATGCCCATCCCCAGACAGTAAGGACAACTGCCCTAGCACTCTGCTACTGAATATGCTAGTCCCGTGTGGTACAAATCAGCTCACGCAAAGAAAGTCGGCATTGCCTTGAATGAAATCTGCAGGCTAATCACAGGCTGTTTAAAACCAACGCCCACACAGAAGTTGTATTCACTTGCAGGTATATCCCCACCTGATATTAGATGTGAGGTGGCCGCTAATATCGAGAGACAAAAGGTTTGCAGCATCTCAGCCCATCCCCTTCGTGAACATCAGCCACCACCAGCTCGACTGAAGTCCAGGAAGAGTTTTCTACAGTCTTCTGTTCCACTTGATTCTGACCCAAAAAAGGCCAAGGTTAAGCTATGGAAACAAAGGTACCCAGATCATCCAGAACGTGTTGAAATTGAAGAAAAGTTGCCACCTGGTCACGAAGAGGGATGGTGTATATGGAAGTCGTTAAACAGACTGCAGACCGGCATTGCAAGATCTAAGGACAATCTTGTGAAATGGGGCATCGTGCATGGCGGGGACTCATTATGCGAATGTGAAGAGGAACAGACTTCTAGGCACCTCTTGCACTGTCGTCTTTGCCCAGATTCATCTACAGGGTTGGAATTGGCACTGGCTGGAAACAATGCCATCAATGTAGCCAAATACTGGTCACAACTTGTGTAAATAATGTATATATAGTGTAGTACCAATATAATGGTCCGTTATTGGACATTATAAATTTTCCAGCTAACTCATTCTTGGTTGCCTGCGTTTCGCCCTCATGTGCTAAGTTGGGCTCATCAGTTGGTCCTTAGCACACCTACCAAGACGCAAGGCTAGTGCATATCGTGGAGGCCACTGCATAGGCTACTTGAAGCCACTAGCAGTGACAATGCACTTTGGGAGACTATGTCTCACTTCCAAAAATTGATGCCTGCCTGGCCATCAGATGATATAGATGTTAATTCCCATAGGGAACATTATATTGGTATTATAAATTTACTCATTCAGGACAAATATTTCATGTTCCCTATGGGAATTAACATCTATATCATATATAGCGTAGATATTTTCATGTAATACTTCCTTTCCCCTTTTTTTGTTTTTATGTATGTTCTTCCATTTGTTATACTTCATATGCAAATTTTTCAAGTGCTTCTTTCATTCATAACTATATATGATTAATTTGTTCATGTACATCTTTCATGTTCAGTATCTCTTCCTTGTATAATCTGGTACCTCTGACACAAATAAATAAATAATAACAACAAAAATCTAAACCTCAATGATTTAACTGAAGTCAAAAATCCATTATACAAAGTCTTACCCAAATTATTGCAAACACTAAATTTAAAACAAAGCAACATTCTTAAAGATCTTAAGTTAACATGTTCTAGAACCCCCACTAGTTTAACGAACACAACTCCCTCCCTGTCCGCCTACGCAAATCTCTCGCAACCAATAACACAAACTTAATACCCCACCTAGCCCCTCGCCTCCAGCACACCCTCCTCCGCCAATCTCACATCAATACAACACTAGAAGCGCAAGTGTCAGTCATTCCAACGCTACCACAGCAACTGATTAACACCATAACAGTCAAAGAGATTAGTGAACATACACATACGCTGTTTTTCTTTGACTGATTGACATCATTACAGACGAAGGGGTAAGAGATTATACACTCACAGTTTTTTCTTTTAAGCCCACCTTCTCTATAAATTTTTTCCTAAGTACTTACTCTCCTCTTGTTAACATCCCACCACAAGCTCTAATCAACATCAAAATACCTTCGACTTTCGCTCCTTCACGCTAAGATAAATACAACTACAGACCCTTCTACAATGTACTTAAAGAAGACCATTGACTTATCTTAACATCTTCAACAACTTCAACAGTCTAGCAGCTTTACTTTTTTCTCATCCTCCACTATAAAAAAAAAACACATTTCTACTTCATTATAAAGATTAAGCTGTTCATGTTCCAAATAATTTTTCTTACACAATCAACAAGTATTAGGCACATCAAACCAGATTCCATTCAGCATTCCAAGGAATATAATCTTGTAGAACTTGCGACATGCAGCTTGATATCACAGTTTTAACCAAGGACATTCTTATAAGTTTATGTTAAACAAGCACCTGCATCAGTACCCTCATTTTACGATTTGTAAGAGCAATCAGGATCCTGATTATTCACCTTACAGGTCGAAATATGTGACATTTAGAGACTTTAAAAATATAGATTTCCATCACCTACAAGAAGATGCATGTAAATGTCCTTGGGGTGATATAATACTAATGAATAATATAGATGAAAAACCGGAAAATATTAATTCTCATATTCATGCACTTTACAATAAGCATGCTCCTAAGCGCTGTGTGAAAGTAACACACCCGCCCTGTCCGTGGCTGACAAGTGAAATCAAATCTCTGATGGCTCAGCGTGATTCGTTATATATTTAAAGTTAAAAACTTCATTATTGTTCCGTATTGAATAGAGAAATAAGATGTACAATATTATAGGTTAGGATCCACCTTTCAATACTCCGTAATAAGATGGTAAAAAGTAGTTACAACCTGTTTAATGGGACCGGTTTCAACACATTTTAAGTGTCATCATCAGCCAATTTGCGAAGATCTTAAAACAACTAGCACATTGAATACAGGCAAAAAATTAACATTGTATCATAACGTAGCAATTCAGTAAATGTTCAAAACACAATAATCACAGTCAAGAGAGTAAACAGAACATCACTATCTTGCGCCGAAAACAAATATAGCTGAAGTTCATAAGCAGGTCAAATATTCGCTTATGTAAAGTCGTTGCTAGGCAGGTCTTGTAGGCATTTGTTTCTCCGGCCGAAGAGCAAAAGGTGACGTGAATGAAGTCCTAGGAAAACAGTGTAGGATTTAATTTCGTCAAATTTCAAAGTGGATATATAGGTTTTATAAAATAATTTAAAACGTTAAAAAAGAATAAAGCCAAATAAAAAATATATTTAAAAAATAGGAAGAAATAATGAAAGAAATACGAGGTTCAACTCGAAACAACTTGCCGTAGTAATTGATAAAGAAATGATAAATAGAGAAAGGGGGGGACGTTAATTAGAGGGTGGTGATGGTGGTGGTGGTGGTGGTGGTGGTTATTGTTATTAGAGGAAATACAATTGGGCAACAATCCTTAATATAATAATAATTCGAAGAAAAAAGAAAAAGAACCGACACTTCGAAAAATGAAGATATCGGTTAAAGGAAGACAAGGGCCACGAAGGGCGTGAAAATGAAAGACTCCCTAGCCCTCGCAAACCTAATAGCATCGGGGTCGGAAAAGAACAAGAATTGACCAAGGGAGGTCGGACAGGATAGATGAAAGTGAGGAGCCTGGCACAAGTAAGTGGAAGCAATGCCAGGACTCAGCTAAGGGCCCCGTGGTCGCCAACCCACGCTCTGAAGTTCAGAGCCCCTGGGGGATGGAGGATGGGAAGGAAAGAAAAAATGGAAGGGATCCGATACTTCGAAAAATGAAGATATCAGCCAAAGGAAGATAAGGGCCACGAAGGGCGTGAAAATGAAAGACTCCCTAGCCCTCGGAAAACTAATAGCGTCGGGGTCGGAAAGGAACAAGAGTTGACCAAGGGAGGTCGGACAGGATAGATGAAAGTGAGGAGCCTGGCACAAGTAAGTGGAAGCAATGCCAGGACTCAGCTAAGGGCCCCCGTGGTCGTCAACCTACGTTCCGAAGTTCAGAGCCCCTGGGGGATGGAGGGTGGGAAGGAAAGAAAAAATGGAAGGGATCCGATACTTCGAAAAATGAAGATATCAGCCAAAAGAAGACAAGGGCCAACGAAGGGCGTGAAAATGAAAGACTCCCTAGCCCTTCGGAAACCTAAAAGCGTCGGGGTCGGAAAGGAACAAGAGTTGACCAAGGGAGGTCGGACAGGATAGATGAAAGTGAGGAGCCTGGCACAAGTAAGTGGAAGCAATGCCAGGACTCAGCTAAGGACCCCCGTGGTCGCCAACCCACGTTCCGAAGTTCAGAACCTCTGGGGGATGGAGGGTGGGAAGGAAAGAAAAATGGAAGGGATCCAATACTTCGAAAAAATGAAGATATCAGCCAAAAGAAGACAAGGGCCACGAAGGGCGTGAAAATGAAAAACTCCCTAGCCCTCGGAAACCTAAAAGCGTCGGGGTCGGAAAGGAACAAGAGTTGACCAAGGGAGGTCGGACAGGATAGATGAAAGTGAGGAGCCTGGCATAAGTAAGTGGAAGCAATGCCAGGACTCGGCTAAGGGCCCCGTGGTCGCCAACCCACGCTCCGAAGTTCAGAGCCCCTTGGGTGAGAAGGGGGAGAACTGAGGAGGATCAAGGGGGGTGTTGCGGAAGGGGGAAGTGGCATGAGAGGGTATTGTGTAAATTGTGAAAGATTGATTCCTTATTTGTTGACTTCAGGTTATTTAAAAAGGAGATGAGAAAATCGAAAAGGGGATTGGGTTTCTCAGAAATATCATTCAGATTAAGATTTGGATTGAAAAACTGGTCAAGGTGTATAAAACAGTTTTCGGTGATGTCTAGGAGAGGGCCTTTATTTAGAGTGCTGAGAATTTCAATATCCTGGTTTATTGTAGTGAAAGCATGTTTTGTGTCATGTATGTGTTGTCCCACTGCCGAAAATCTGTTGTGCTTTATTGCATTAACGTGTTCAAAGTACCTAATTTTGAAGTTGCGACCAGTTTGACCTATGTAAGAAGAATTACAGTTGTGGCACTTAAAACGGTATACGCCTGATTTAGAAAAGACACTTGTTCTATTTAAGGAGTGGGAATTATGTAATAATTCAAGGTTTCTATTATTAGTTCGAAAAGAAATCATAGTATTATGTTTTTTGAAGACATTAGCTATACTATAGGTATTTGCATTGAATGTGAATGTGGTGTAAGCTTCCACTTACTTATGCCAGGCTCCTCACTTTCATCTATCCTGTCCGACCTCCCTTGGTCAACTCTTGTTCCTTTCCGACCCCGACGCTTTTAGGTTTCCGAGGGCTAGGGAGTTTTTCATTTTCACGCCCTTCGTGGCCCTTGTCTTCTTTTGGCTGATATCTTCATTTTTTCGAAGTATCGGATCCCTTCCATTTTTCTTTCCTTCCCACCCTCCATCCCCCAGAGGTTCTGAACTTCGGAACGTGGGTTGGCGACCACGGGGGTCCTTAGCTGAGTCCTGGCATTGCTTCCACTTACTTGTGCCAGGCTCCTCACTTTCATCTATCCTGTCCGACCTCCCTTGGTCAACTCTTGTTCCTTTCCGACCCCGACGCTTTTAGGTTTCCGAAGGGCTAGGGAGTCTTTCATTTTCACGCCCTTCGTTGGCCCTTGTCTTCTTTTGGCTGATATCTTCATTTTTCGAAGTATCGGATCCCTTCCATTTTTTCTTTCCTTCCCACCCTCCATCCCCCAGGGGCTCTGAACTTCGGAACGTAGGTTGACGACCACGGGGGCCCTTAGCTGAGTCCTGGCATTGCTTCCACTTACTTGTGCCAGGCTCCTCACTTTCATCTATCCTGTCCGACCTCCCTTGGTCAACTCTTGTTCCTTTCCGACCCCGACGCTATTAGTTTTCCGAGGGCTAGGGAGTCTTTCATTTTCACGCCCTTCGTGGCCCTTGTCTTCCTTTGGCTGATATCTTCATTTTTCGAAGTATCGGATCCCTTCCATTTTTTCTTTCCTTCCCATCCTCCATCCCCCAGGGGCTCTGAACTTCAGAGCGTGGGTTGGCGACCACGGGGCCCTTAGCTGAGTCCTGGCATTGCTTCCACTTACTTGTGCCAGGCTCCTCACTTTCATCTATCCTGTCCGACCTCCCTTGGTCAATTCTTGTTCTTTTCCGACCCCGATGCTATTAGGTTTGCGAGGGCTAGGGAGTCTTTCATTTTCACGCCCTTCGTGGCCCTTGTCTTCCTTTAACCGATATCTTCATTTTTCGAAGTGTCGGTTCTTTTTCTTTTTTCTTCGAATTATTATTATATTAAGGATTGTTGCCCAATTGTATTTCCTCTAATAACAATAACCACCACCACCACCACCACCATCACCACCCTCTAATTAACGTCCCCCCCTTTCTCTATTTATCATTTCTTTATCAATTACTACGGCAAGTTGTTTCGAGTTGAACCTCGTATTTCTTTCATTATTTCTTCCTATTTTTTAAATATATTTTTTATTTGGCTTTATTCTTTTTTAACGTTTTAAATTATTTTATAAAACCTATATATCCACTTTGAAATTTGACGAAATTAAATCCTACACTGTTTTCCTAGGACTTCATTCACGTCACCTTTTGCTCTTCGGCCGGAGAAACAAATGCCTACAAGACCTGCCTAGCAACGACTTTACATAAGCGAATATTTGACCTGCTTATGAACTTCAGCTATATTTGTTTTCGGCGCAAGATAGTGATGTTCTGTTTACTCTCTTGACTGTGATTATTGTGTTTTGAACATTTACTGAATTGCTACGTTATGATACAATGTTAATTTTTTGCCTGTATTCAATGTGCTAGTTGTTTTAAGATCTTCGCAAATTGGCTGATGATGACACTTAAAATGTGTTGAAACCGGTCCCATTAAACAGGTTGTAACTACTTTTTACCATCTTATTACGGAGTATTGAAAGGTGGATCCTAACCTATAATATTGTACATCTTATTCGTTATATAGACGTTACAAACAAAATTTATCAGCTGATACATTTGAACAATACCGTGTACTGCGAAATCGAATTAAAAAAATTATCCGCAATAAGAAATTAGATTACTTCCGACGTCTATCCAATAATATAAACGCTAGTAGTACTTGGCAACAACTTCGTTCATTAGGTACTGGAAGGCCTCCTGTGAACAATGCTAAACCAGAAATACCGCTTGACGAGATTAATAGACACTTTTCAACAGATGATTTTACTCCTGAACATGATATAGTGCAAGCCACCATCAAGTCTATAATACAACAACAATCACCTGATCGCCCACGTTTCGAATTTCGAACTGTTTCAGAGTCTGAAGTGAGACAAGAATTGATTTCAATTAAATCCCATGCAACAGGGGCTGATGGAATCCCTATTTTCTTTATTACTAACATTATTGATATAATATTGCCGGTTATCACTGACTTATTTAATGCGTGCCTCTCCCGTGGTTATTTCCCGACAAAGTGGAAAGAAGTTGTCCATTTCATAACCGTATCGATGTTTAATCAAGAAGTAAGTATAAATAACCACCTAATCGATACTTTATTAATGCCTCAGGCAAAATTGAATAAAATTAAAACTTACAGGACATGTTTCGACCACTTAGTGGTCCTCTTCAGCTGTATAAATAAAGAACTGAAAAGAAAAACATTGACAATAAGCACAAATAAAAGTTCTTTGGAGACTCCTTTGATAAAAATGGAGGTCGTCAGAATAGGTCATCTTGCCTTTCGTTCTTGTTTGGAAAAGATGTTTATTCTGCGCTGTCTAGAGGGTCTGTCTTTGAGCGCGGCCTGGTGAAGTAACGATGTGATACAGTTTGACAGTTCATGGAAAGCTCTGGAGAGAAGGGAAGTAGAGTTTCATCGTCATCTAAAATAACATGTGAGGGAGGAGGGAGATTGGGCTGTGCTTCTGCGATGTCGTGTTTGATTATATCTCTTGTTCGTCTAGTCTGTTTCATGTCTACCCATTCTAAGTATTTGCTAATATTCTCATATAAGATGTTTTTATGCTCGTTGTTTTCGTTGAGATTCTCTTCACCGTTTTCCAATTTATCAAGAACGATGTGGATGTTTTCCAGGTTGTTCATAAGATTACCTTTATTAATCATACAGATAATTTGAAGGTCCTGTTTTATATTGGTGAATTTGTGGTTGGACTCTTTCATATGGGATCCCATGACAGAGAATCTTTTGTATCTTTCAGCATTGACGTGTTCTTGATATCTAATTGAGAAGTTCCTTCCAGATTGTCCCACGTAAGTTTTTTTACATTGAGCACAAGTCAGCTTATAAATACCCGATTCCTGGAATTCGTCATCTTTAAGTTTATTAGCTTTATTATGACTAAAGAACCTATGTTTCGTGTTGTTGTTTGTAGAGAAGGCTACCTTGGTATTGTGTTTCTTGAATAAGTTGGTGATTTCGTAAATCTTCGGGTTATTAAAGGTGAATTTTACATATCCTTTTTCTTTTTCTGAATGCTGTTTAAGTTTAATTTGTTGTTGGTATTTGCATTTAGTGATGATTTTATTGATGAATTTCAAACTGAAACCATTATGTAGAGCCTGTTGACGAATGAAAGAAAGTTCCTTTTTTCTGTCTGTTTCTGTTAGCGGAATTTCAAAGGCTCTGTTGACGAAACTATAATAAGCTGATTTCTTTTGCAAGATGGGATGTAAAGAATCACTTTTGATTGTAGTCGGGGTAAAAGTGGGTTTCCTGTATATTTTAAATTGGAAATGGTTGTCTTTACGAATTGTTTGGATATCCAGAAAATTGAGTATGCCTTTCTCTTCTTCTTCAGCTGTAAATTTTATGTTTGGGTCTAAATTATTCATAGTATTAAGGATACTGTGACTATCATTTATTTCCTTGTTAATTATGGCATAGGTATCATCAACATATCGAAGCCAGAGATCGAGTCCTTTAATGTGACCTACTATCTGAGTGTGTTCCAAAAAGTCGAGGTAAATGTTAGCTAAAATTCCAGAAGCCGGCGCTCCCATTGGAAGTCCATCTTGCTGATATATTTTATTATTAAAAGAGAAGAAATTGTGGTTCAAAACGAATTCCAAGATAGTAATGAAGTTTTCTATTTCAGGTATACTGATACGTTTGTGAAATAATAAATTCGTCCTTATAATCTCAATGGTGTTCTTAATAGGAATGTTCGTGTACATGTCCTTGATGTCGAAGGAACTTGTTACATGAGATGAAGTTAACTTGAAATCTTTAATAGCAATGCAGAACTCTTTGGAGTTTTTTATCGAAGATTTGGTATAAAATACGTAGTTATGAGTTAAGAACCTATGAATAAATTGGGATATTTTGTAGGTGGGGCTTCTCCGAAAATTAATTATAGGTCTCATAGGTGCATCCTTTTTATGTAATTTAGGCATAGCTCTTGCTTTATGAAGTCCTGGATTCATATTAATGAGTTTTTGAATATCTTGGTCGTTAAAAAGGAAGGAGCTTTGCTTCAGTATCCCTTTCAAATTCTTTTGAATTTTTAGGGTGGGGTCTTTCTCAATTACCTTAAATTTGTTTTTAGTGAAAAAAGTTTCTGTTTTATTGATGTATTCGGTTTCATTTAATATTACTACTGTTCCACCTTTATCAGCTTTCGTTATCACTACATCACTTTGTCTAATTTTACGCTGAAGATTCTTCTCAATTTTAGTGTTTGTGGAATTGGTTAGTAACCCTCTAATTATGGAGACAGCCATACAAACCCTTCCAGTCGACATTCAGAATGACGTACGGTACGAAGCAAAGAAAAAAATTCCCTCCATAATTAGAGGGTTACTAACCAATTCCACAAACACTAAAATCGAGAAGGATCTTCGGCGTAAAATTAGACAAAGTGATGTAGTGATAACGAAAGCTGATAAAGGTGGAACAGTAGTAATATTAAATGAAACCGAATACATCAATAAAACAGAAACTTTTTTCACTAACAACAGATTTAAGGTAATTGAGAAAGACCCAACCCTAAAAATTCAAAAGAATTTGAAAGGGATACTGAAGCAAAGCTCCTTCCTTTTTAACGACCAAGATATTCAAAAACTCATTAATATGAATCCAGGACTTCCTAAAGCAAGAGCTATGCCTAAATTACATAAAAAGGATGCACCTATGAGACCTATAATTAATTTTCGGAGAAGCCCCACATACAAAATATCCCAATTTATTCATAGGTTCTTAACTCATAACTACGTATTTTATACCAAATCTTCGATAAAAAACTCCAAAGAGTTCTGCATTGCTATTAAAGATTTCAAGTTAACTTCATCTCATGTAACAAGTTCCTTCGACATCAAGGACATGTACACGAACATTCCTATTAAGAACACCATTGAGATTATAAAGACGAATTTATTATTTCACAAACGTATCAGTATACCTGAAATAGAAAACTTCATTACTATCTTGGAATTCGTTTTGAACCACAATTTCTTCTCTTTTAATAATAAAATATATCAGCAAGATGGACTTCCAATGGGAGCGCCGGCTTCTGGAATTTTAGCTAACATTTACCTCCACTTTTTGGAACACACTCAGATAGTAGGTCACATTAAAGGACTCGATCTCTGGCTTCGATATGTTGATGATACCTATGCCATAATTAACAAGGAAATAAATGATAGTCACAGTATCCTTAATACTTTGAATAATTTAGACCCAAACATAAAATTTACAGCTGAAGAAGAAGAGAAAGGCATACTCAATTTTCTGGATATCCAAACAATTCGTAAAGACAACCATTTCCAATTTAAAATATACAGGAAACCCACTTTTACCCCGACTACAATCAAAAGTGATTCTTTACATCCCATCTTGCAAAAGAAATCAGCTTATTATAGTTTCGTCAACAGAGCCTTTGAAATTCCGCTAACAGAAACAGACAGAAAAAAGGAACTTTCTTTCATTCGTCAACAGGCTCTACATAATGGTTTCAGTTTGAAATTCATCAATAAAATCATCACTAAATGCAAATACCAACAACAAATTAAACTTAAACAGCATTCAGAAAAAGAAAAAGGATATGTAAAATTCACCTTTAATAACCCGAAGATTTACGAAATCACCAACTTATTCAAGAAACACAATACCAAGGTAGCCTTCTCTACAAACAACAACACGAAACATAGGTTCTTTAGTCATAATAAAGCTAATAAACTTAAAGATGACGAATTCCAGGAATCGGGTATTTATAAGCTGACTTGTGCTCAATGTAAAAAAACTTACGTGGGACAATCTGGAAGGAACTTCTCAATTAGATATCAAGAACACGTCAATGCTGAAAGATACAAAAGATTCTCTGCCATGGGATCCCATATGAAAGAGTCCAACCACAAATTCACCAATATAAAACAGGACCTTCAAATTATCTGTATGATTAATAAAGGTAATCTTATGAACAACCTGGAAAACATCCACATCGTTCTTGATAAATTGGAAAACGGTGAAGAGAATCTCAACGAAAACAACGAGCATAAAAACATCTTATATGAGAATATTAGCAAATACTTAGAATGGGTAGACATGAAACAGACTAGACGAACAAGAGATATAATCAAACACGACATCGCAGAAGCACAGCCCAATCTCCCTCCTCCCTCACATGTTATTTTAGATGACGATGAAACTCTACTTCCCTTCTCTCCAGAGCTTTCCATGAACTGTCAAACTGTATCACATCGTTACTTCACCAGGCCGCGCTCAAAGACAGACCCTCTAGACAGCGCAGAATAAACATCTTTTCCAAACAAGAACGAAAGGCAAGATGACCTATTCTGACGACCTCCATTTTTATCAAAGGAGTCTCCAAAGAACTTTTATTTGTGCTTATTGTCAATGTTTTTCTTTTCAGTTCTTTATTTATACAGCTGAAGAGGACCACTAAGTGGTCGAAACATGTCCTGTAAGTTTTAATTTTATTCAATTTTGCCTGAGGCATTAATAAAGTATCGATTAGGTGGTTATTTATACTTACTTCTTTCTTAAAGTGGAAAGATGCACAAGTTGTCCCAGTTCCAAAAAGGTCGCCAGCTAATGTAGCATCTGACTTTTGTCCTGTATGCATTCTTTCAGCACTGTCTAGAAAAATTGATATATAGCCAACTTGTACAATACCTGGAAAAATATTCTCTGCGTGACCCCTTCCAATCTGGTTTCAAGAAAGGACATAGCACAGGAACGGCATTACTAAGAATTACAGATGAGGTTAGACGAGCTATAGATGAGCGGAAAGTGACTATACTTATTTTACTTGACTTCAGTAGTCCGTTTGACACATTAAATATGGACATATTATTAGCGAAACTACAAAGATTTAATCTGAGTCCCTCTGCTATTCAGCTCTTTGCTTCATACCTCATAAACGGCATGACCATGGACTGGAAGACGAAGCAACCACAGGGATCTGTGCTTGGACCTCTTCTGTTTACTCTGTATATCAATGGTATGTCTTCTCAGTTCAGTAACTGTAAGTATCATTTATATGCAGATGATCTACAAATATATTATCACTGTAAAGCTGTGGATATTGAGTTTGGAATTCATAAGATTAATTCTATTTTAAATCTGATTAGCACCTATTCTAACAAGAACTGTTTATTAATTAATCCTAAAACGACACAAGCTATTATAATAGGGCAACAAATTCAGTTAAGTATCCTTAATAAGAAGTTATTGCTTTCACTTTTGGTATGTGGTGTAGCTATACCATTTCAGAATTCGGTAAAAAATCTTGGGATTATCATAAGTGATACACTAGATTGGAGTGAGCACATAACAAGCATCTGTAGGAAAATTCACTCGTCACTTCACCCTCTCAAAACTCGCCAATCACTTCTTCCACTAAGCATGAAAATTAAACTTATCCAGACCCTCATATTTCCCATACTTAATTATTGTGATATTGTAATGATAGATGCCACCATGGAACAAACATTAAAATTACAGAGGGCAATGAACTCGTGCATTAGGTTTATATTTTCAATTAAATTTTCAACTCATATCTCCCCCTATTATGAAATTCTCTCCTGGTTAAAAATCGATAAACTACGACATCTTCACATTGCAACTCTCGTTTCTCGTCTGTTGAATGAATCTAAACCCCAGTATTTATCCTCAAATTTTAATTTACTCTCCTCCTCTCAAGAACATAACACACGATCGATTACTACACTCTCAATTCCTGTGCATCGCTCATCTTCATTTAACCGCTCCTTTCAAGTGTCTGGTGCAAGGCTATGGAATTCCCTTCCAGTCAGTGTTAGAAATTGCACTTCTTTAGCTTCTTTCAAGCGGTCTTGCCGAGATTACCTATTAAATGTATAATCAACTTGTATTATGAATGGAAGAATGAATGAGGTTAGGATTTATATTTTGTTATATTATTTCATTATTCTGTTGAAGTTTATTATAGATAATATGTGGTTAAGTGTAAGAGAGGGCCGTGAGCCTGAACTTCGCCACAAATGAAGGCATGAAATTCTAATGGGCAAAACATGTCCCTGTAATTAATATGATAAGATTTAATTCTTAATTACAAGATCTCTCTTTGTATTGAATAGGTGGAAATTAAAACATTGTGACATTCTTTGTGTTTACGTACATTTGAATACAGACCAAACATGAGAATTATAACTTGTAACTGGTATGTTCCGAGCTGTCAGCGGAGAGATGGCATGGAATTACATTAGTAGACAAATAAGTCTGAGTGGTGTTTTTAAAAGTAGGAAAGATCAGAACATGAAGATAAAGTTGGAATTCTAAAGGACAAATTGAGGAAAATATTCATTTATAGGAAGGGGGTTTAGGTACTGGAATAATTTACCAAGACAATAATGTCTCCCGACTTGTAATTATTTCAGTCAGTTTTGGGAGATATATTATGAAAAACTTATTCACGACAACTCTGTACAGCTTCAAAATGAAAAAAATTGCACACAAAGACATAAGACATGGAGAAGTTTTTTCCCACATTTTCATTGGAATTTCTAGAGGGTGTGATACTTTTCAAAGCACAGTCCTGGATGCTTCTCACAGATTTTTGCAGAAGTGAACCGTTTCTTGCCTCCCCAATGCAACTTTCCTATTGCTGCAAACGTTGCAGTCCTTCTACTGTGACTTCCTTCCATGAACACCGCTTCTGAAGTGGAGTGTTTCTCTGAATGCTTAGTTTTGCGTTTTCGTTAGTCTCGTTCGTAATGGAGGTTAGTAGTTGGTTTAAAAAAAATAACTGCCAGTACTGTAATTCTGTAACAGGCCTATCGCCATAGCTTACAAATCCGCTCACTCACTGACCTAAAAGGGAATTTAGGCAGGCCTACATCACCTGTAGTCCGCAATCTCCATGCAGTATTAGAATTTCGTACAAGCCACTGACGTCCGGGTCGCGGCAACACATTATCACCTCCCCCAACATTACATGCATCACTGTCATTATTATTATCATTCAGATCACTTTCTGAAACATCACTTTCATCACTTGCCTCGAAAAGTTCATCACCTTCATGGTCATTATCCGTAAATCCGTAAATTCAGTCAAAAGTGTCACCAATATTTCATCCTCCATCAAGCCGGGCACCGCCATTTTCCCGCAATCGCTTTCCATTGAACATGTACATCACGAAGGAAACAGTGTAATACTGTCTTCTCATTCTAAAAGAAGTTGTCTGAAATTCGTTCTCACAGTGCCCAGAAGATAGGAGCACTCACTGAATAATAAATAGAAATCGTAATGTACTCCACAGAGTAGTTATGCGACGCAAAACCATGTATATCTCAAATATTATTATAATATTTATAGGTCCATCTGTTCAATACAATACAATATAATCCACTATTTCATATGGTTAAAATTTATACATAATATATAAAAGTCAATGGTACATGTTTCACCCTTTTTTTACGGGCATCATCAGCCTATATTAATCTTAAAAATTAATGGATATGGAATCTTTCAAATCTTATAAACTATAGAGTAAAATGCTGGACAATGATTTCATAAAATATTATACTATAACATCTAAAATAACGATATTGCACCAAAGTATGTTAAAAAAAAAAACCCAGTGAATTAACAGTTTTTGAAGATTAAAACGTGGTTAATCATGAATATTTAAGAGTTTAAAACCAAAATGGACCCTCTTCTTATATATCATTAAGACTGTGACGAATAGCTAGTTGTTTTACGTTGCACAGACACAGATAGGTCTTATGGCGACGATGGGATGGGATAAGGCTAGGAGGAAGCGGCCGTGGCCTTAATTAAGGTGCAGCCCCAGCATTTGCGTGGTGGGAAAATGGGAAACCACGAAAAACCATTTTCAGGGCTGCCGACAGTGGGGTTCGAACCTACTATCTCCCGAATACTGGATACTGGTCGCATTTAAGCGACTGCAGCTATCGAGCTCGGTGTGACGAATAGCACCAAGGGGTCTGCTCAAGTCTTTTCGCTATCCGATGAATGAATCACCACCAACAGTGCCGTTCATCCTTGCTCCATATTACGACTTCAGGGAGGTTTGTAATTGAATTCAGGTTTTTGGCATGCAATTATATACCACCACCTCTCCTACCTTGCCAGCCAACATTGTGATGGGACTCAAACTGGCTAACCAAGGTGTCAGAATGTATAGACTTGATGCCTTAAATATGATGGCCAACAGGCGGGCTGAATATAAGATTTGTTTATAATACAAAATCAATAAGCTTAAGAAGATGTAACGATATTAAATGAGCAAGTGGTTACAGACATACCTCCAAACCGTAGGTGATAGTGAACTTGAGAATCACTCCGTTCTGTTCACTGCTGGGCAACATCCATCCAAAAGTGATGTCACTGGGCTGAATGTCCTCAGGGTGGAACTTCTCGACCTGTAAACAATGACAAGGAGTTCTAAAACATTACATGTGGTAGCAAAAACAAGGTAACTGCTGGATCAATGTCTTTACTGATCATCTTACCAAGTTCCCTCCCCGACTCACAAATAAAATGAAGAAAATCTGAAAATGAACTATAGGAATAAGAAAATTTTCATGTTTACGGACAGCCAAGCGGCCATTAAGGCACTAGAGGCAGCCTGGATAATATCCAGAATTGTCTGTTATTGTCACTCACTTCTCCTGAAGCTCTCAAAGTACAACACTGTCAAAATAATATGAGTACCAGGGTATGCAGGTATAGAAGGAAATGAAAAGGCAGATAGACTGGCCAGGAAAGGGGCAGAAACACATTCTTTAGACCCACAACCTGTATGCGGAATTTCCTACGGGACAAGCCCGACACTACATAGGAAAACGGGTACAAAAGAAACAAATGGAGAACTGGAAAAATCCTCCAGGATGCAGGCTTGCAAAGGAACTGATAAAAGGACCAAACAAGAAGCATACTAAAGAATTGTTGAAATTCAGCAGAGAAAACATAAGATGGGTAGTAGGACTGTTGACAGGACACTGCCATCTGAAAAAACACCTACAAAGAATTGGAGTAATAACAGACAATATATGTAGAAAATGCAATGAAGCAGAGGAACCAGCTGAACACATACTGTACTTTTCGAATGTGAGGCGCTGGGTAGAATCAGACTCTCCACTCTAAGACTACCAGGTGAAGACACAGAAAACATCCATAAAGACACAATAAGAAAAACCTGCAGCTTTGTGAAGGGAGCAGGTATATCTAGGTGGGAATGAAGGAAAAACATGGAAGCAAAAGATCTTAGAGGTCGACACTAATTAGGAACTAATATTTAGAGGCCCCATGAAGAAAAGAAGAAGAAAAGAAGAGAGAATACTTTGCATAAAGCTAATGTTTAAATGACTAAACCAAGTTTCAGGACTACTTTACAACCTAAGGGTTCCTTCCAAAGACACAGCTTTTCCTAATAAACGCCACTGTACCCTTGCGCAGGTCCCCATTGATCACATCTGCTATCCAAACTACCGTATAATCCCGAATACCACCCGCCACCGAATAAGACCCGCACCCTAAACTTCAGATGGCAAAATACGGAAAAAAATAAAAAATCAAGTAACTTACATACCTATTTAATTTTCTTCAAATATACCATAAATATGAATACCAACAGCTTACAATTAATAAAATCATCATAAAAATCGTAAATAAAATCGGTCCAACACTTAGATCATTCACAATTCACCGTCGTCTTCTGAAGTTTCACCATAGGAACTTTCATCGCTGCCATCTTTCCACAAATAGTCGTCCTCACTACCGTCCACTGAATTTGTAATTCCACATTTCTTAAAGCTTTTGGACACTAGATTGTTGGGAATGCGCGCCCATGTGGTCTTAATCCAGCTGCATATCAGTCCCACTTCAGGCCTCTTCACTCGTCCGGTTGGTGTTAACGTGATCACCATCAGACATCCATTCGGTGTACAACTGTTTCATCGCAGTTTTGAAAGGCCGGTTCACGCACACATCCAACGGCTGTAGAATAGAAGTGAGTCCTCCGGTTTTTCCTTCCCTCACCATATCTTTTACGGTGTCAGTTGTATGTCCTAGGTAACTGTCCAACACAAGCATGTTTCATTTTTGTAACAGAGCTCCGGGGCGACAATGCCAAACGTACTTCACCCAGTCCTCAACTAACGCCCTGTCCATCCAGTCGGACTCATGTTCTAACAATAACACCCGACGGCAAGTTTCCTTTCGGAAATTTTTTCCATTTCAGAACCACATATGGAGGCAGTTTGGTTCCATCCGCTAATACGCACAACATTACCGTGCATCGTTGCTCTTCGTTACCACCTGTTCTGATGGTTACACTTTTAGAACCCTTTGTATCCACTGTATTTTCCAATGGCATTTCAAAATAGACAGGTGTCTGGTCAGCATTCCCAATTTGCGACAGCAAATAAGAATTTTGCTTCCTCAAACCAATAATGTGACGCTGAAAGGCCGTTAATTTTTCTTCATACGCCCCAGGTAGACGTTGTGAAATAGACGTACATCTCCAAATGCACAATCCCTTTCACAGATAAAAGTTTCGGATCCATCCGCGGCTTGCAGTAAAACCCTGTGTTTTGAGTTCTTTTGAGATCTCTAGTGCTTTCAATTGACACATTTCACTAGAAACACCATATCCTAACTCACGTTCTTTTATCACAAATTTGTGGAGTCGTTCTTCAATTTCCGGAAACACTGCACTCCGCAGTTTTCCTTCTTCTTCCGCCAATCACAAATACACGATTCATCAATATGTATTTTCTGCCAACAGCACGATTTCCATATATTTCAGCTTTGCTTACAACTTTACTGTTTCTCACGCACTGTAAATGACCGCAGATGCCGTTTTGAATCCATCGCTTACTACTGAGACAGAACTTTCATGGGGCAGATATGGAACCTGAATGTGAGCTAGGTAGACTTCGGTAACCAACAGTCTCGACTCTCGCAAAGTACGATATCCCGCGAGATCAGCTATTCACGCACCCAGCATGCCAGCAACACTTATGTATTGAACAGATGGAATTTTTAATCTAATATTATTATTTGATTTTAAACAAATGATGATCGAGCATTCGCAGCAGCGGCTTTCATATTTACTGCATATTTACCCATATTCTTTGATTTACCGTATTTCATTACCTTACATTTCGAATTTAGATGCCACTCCGGCTCTATGGTTAAATGGTTAGCGTACTGGCCTTTGGTCACAGGGGTCCCAGGTTCGATTCCCGGCAGGGTCGGGAATTTTAACCATCAATGGTTAATTTCTCTGGCACGGGGGCTGGGTGTATGTGTCGTCTTCATCATAATTTCTTCCTCATCATGATGTGCAGGTCGCCTAAGGGCGTCAAATTGAATGACCTGCACCTGGCGAGCCGAACATGTTCTCGGACTCTCCCGGCACTAAAAGCCATACGCCAATTCATTTTGTAACCGCATTGAGAAAAAAAAAATCAATGTAGTTTTCTAGAACACAACTAAAACACAGTAAGACCTGAATGCCCATTTACATGTGGTATATTGATTACAGTAACCATATTCAAATCTATTTCAATACTCCATGTTAACGTAGTAAATATTTACAAGAATGAACGGCTTGAAGCAAAAGTGGGGGTTGTATTCGGAATTATACAGTACTTAAAATTATCCACCTGAATGTCACTTTAGTCTCCAAAATGCTAGATTTCACATAATGCCCACTTCTTTTCTTTAAAAGTTTATAACTCAGTCAGCATAGTCCAAACTGCTTACTACCCAACTGAATCTGTCCTTGCTATTTTATACCTTTCAGTATAGTATCCATGTATACTTTGAACAACAAAAGTGAAATATTACAGCCTTGTGTAACCCCTGTCACGACCAAGTATCAAACGGCAATGCGTTTCATTGTCGGCAATAACTCGCCCCTAATCCCATAATTCCTCAGTAAATTTAACATCGCTCTCTCAATCTATAAAACATGATCATAACGTCTATTCTTCTCACAGTATTTTTCAATTACATGGTGCACAGAGAGAAATCTTTAAAATGTCTTGATCAATTTCATTCCTGAGAACTGTAAGAACTGCAGGATGTCACCAATCACAGGAGATAATATTACCTTGCCAGGAACAGACTCCCTGGTGGTGAACACGGCCGAGATAGGCAGAGATAAGCGCAGTATAGAAGGCTCCGTGCCCGAACGCACGGTCACTGTAAACGTGTAGTTCCAATGTGGCTTCAGTTCCGTGATCGTGATAGTATTTTGGCGAGTGAAGTTGTTGATCAGTATTCCTTCCGTGTTCAAGTATGATACCTGTAACAAACAAAGCCATCAGAACCAGACTGACATTGGATAACAGTTTTGGTGGTGTGTAGACTAGAAACTGAATCCTGATAATATATAGCATGAAAAGAAACACACGACAGGTCAGTGTTGGACAAACCTGAAAACACTAAAGGACAGGAACTATCTAAATATTTTCAAATAGATGGATTTACTGAAGATCTGCCATGAACGTTGATGACGAAGCTCGGAGAAATGGATGTAGGAGAGATACAACAACAATCCCCTATCTAACGATAAAACACTCCGGTCCCAGTGTTAATTAATTCCATTAATTCATTCAATATGAAATTCCTTTTGATTTAACTAATCTCTCATTAATGATAAATCTCTCCACTATGTAAAATATATTTCACACTTGATTTAGGACTGATATCAACTATTCAAATGATTAAAAGATGTAATAGTCCAATTTTTTCTATGCATACAATCAGTGAAATTACATCACTAAGACATAAAGAAGTAGTACACGTTGGACATATTCAGCTACTTAATGTGGATTAATTGATACATAATTAAAAATTAATGTTGTACTATCAGCTGAAGAGGAGACATGTTTAGACATACAGAAAAAAAACACTAAATTCATATTATGAAGTGAAGTAGTATTAACACAGTGTTCCCTAACGAAATTAATACTGTCAAACAGTAAAAGCAAGCATGAGATCACGGTAACCAGACACGAGTTATGCGAATGAGAAGAAGGAAATGCTGTGTGTTAATACTACTTCGCTTAGTAACATGAATTCAGAGGGTTTTCTGCACGTCAAATAACCTTTCCGCTTTTCAGCTGACAGTTTAAGATTAATTTTAAATTATGTATAAATTATTCCAAATTAAGTAGCTGAAGTTGACCCAAATTACAAGATGAAACATGTACCACTTGTTTTCCTCTTAGTGTTGCAATTTTGCTGATTATGTATATAAACTGTTACATCTCTTAATCATTTGAAATCTCTCTTCAGACCCTGCCGATGTGCTTTGCTCCCGGTACCGTTACTGTGATAAGGAAAGTGAACTTTCCTATTGTGTAAGCATAGCAAGCAAGAGTGTACTTACCTGAAGGGTGGGTTTGTTAAGCAACTCTGGGAGGTAGTGTGCATACCAGAAGAATTTATATGGCAATACTGTAACTATTGGACAGTCCCCTCACTCTCTCATTTTGAAACATTGTTGTACATTCCAACGACTACTGTAACTGTAGCAGTGAATCTCGATGCAAGTCCACGTGATATAGGTATAGTTCACTGACGCACACAATGATGCTGTTTGATCTAGCCTTTATGTTCCTAATTACATCAGCAACTACAACTCTCTTGTCAAATTTACTATCCTCAAGTTATTATGTGCACAGGTTTCATATTTCTTCAGAGTATTCTTTCCAAGTACAATAGAATCCCTCATAACTCCCAATGCTAAAGCAAAAGCACTTTTGATGAGAAGTGGAAACGTGTGATTCTACAAGGGTCATACTGAAATCAATGAGAAACAATTACAAAAAGTCAGAATCCAACAACATTAATCTGACCTTATGTTTCTTCCCTTTTCCTGTATTTATCCGACACTTAACCCACATCAAGTCTGAAGGCCGCTCAATGAGTGTTGATGCCTGTCCCCAATGAAGCTGGGAACAAAAACAAGCTCATCGGGAGCGGAGAAGAGATGGATGTAGAAGAACTGAGAGTGACGAGGAGAGAACCTGCCTCCTTTTGTGTTTTATCATTTTCTCCACTTTCTATTGCTACGTCTTCCCATACTGACCTGCCATTGTGTTGGTCCTATTATGAATTCATTTTCTTGTTCCTTCTCCTTATGTAGAACTTAACCTCTTGAGCCAGTACTAAAACGGTTTGATTACTAGACTATAGACAGTAATAAATTGCTTAGCTGAATAACATTTTGTGCACTGTCAGAAAATAACACGTAGTTCTAAAACCATACAAGTTAGTCCTTTGAAATTTTCAGAGCGCTCGTACTACTTTCATTTTGCCCCAAAAGTGCACTTTCAATATCACTACTTGACAATCGGCATAGCTCATGGTACTTACCCTAACAAACTTAATATTCATCTTGAGTTTCAATATCTCTAACACAAAGTTTAAATTTCTTCCTACAGAAGGCAGAATGGAACAAGGAAATGAGAATACATAGGTTTCAAATTATCATCAATAGATGACATGAACCTAAAGTTCACAACTACAGTACTTCGGCAAAGCATAATTAATGTTCGTTTGTCAGAAATCAACACAGTTTGTAGAAGCTTATATTTCAATAGGTGATGCATACAAGCAGGTTTTGCATACCCGTGTATGGTTTACCACGCAGCGGAATTGATAAGTTTATACTAGACAAACAGAAAGTAAGGTTTTGAAACAAATGCAATAAGTCATGTACTCCCCCTACCTACATGAACAGAATTAGACTGTATGAAGAGTACACTACCAAAAAATGTGAGTTCTGATGGTCATAGCTCAACACACCTGGAAATCAGTGTAGTCCCCTCTGGGAGGATCCCATACCAAGGCTATCATGGTGTCCAAGATCATAGTCGCATTCAGGTTGGAGATGCTGCCAGGATCTGTAACAATGCCCATTTGCTTTCAACAGATAATAAAATGACAAACACTTATCACATTTCATAACTGAGCCTCCTGTACTATACCAAATATATACAAGTTACAAACAAACTGTAAAGAATGTGGAATAGGCACACTAACTGTAGGGGACAACAGGAGACTCCTGGCACAAACATTACAAAACCTAACGGTAACAAATTTTTTTTTTTTAATTCTACTTAATAAATTTTAAATTGTCTATCATATGGCATTCCCCTCCCAGGCAATATTTAAAAGGGTAAATGACAGAGTCAGCACAAGACTGTATTATTATTATTATTATTATTATTATTATTATTATTATTATTATTATTATTATTATTATTATTATTACTACTACTACTACTACTACATACAGAATCCATTCTACAAACCTCTGTGAATGAACCATGTGCCTCCTTCACCCTCTATTTGTATTCTCTTAATTCTACACTTCTTAACCTATCTTCCTCCAGTTTATGACATTATTGTTATTACTGTCGCTCACAACAGACTCAATTATGGACAGGAAGTGACAAATACTGAATACTTACCACATACCAATCACTAACACTAACAGTCATCTATCAACTACCCTAGTTTTATAAATAAGAGAAAGAAAATGAAGAGAGCAGAATACAGTATATCAGTTCTCAGCCACAGCATAAAATAAAGATTTCTTTTACAACTGACAGGTAATTAATGACATAGAAAAAGAATTACAGTGTAAAATTAAGAAGACAATAGAGCATAACTACAGCAGAAGTCATAATGGAGAAAAATTTACTCACTATAGCAAATTGTTGTTATATCAGACTTTTGTAAAATTCAGGAGACACCCTATACACATTAATATCAGTATGAAAATTTGTTCAAAACTTGAGTTTTCACAGGTATATCAACACTACGACTTACTTGTTATTTTTCAAAATCCGATACTACAAGAAAGTGTATCTTTAATTTCCTTCTGAAAAAATTATAGTATCACTCCAGAGGCTTCTGTGGCAAATACAGTATTTTAGTTTTCTTCTTCAAATGGCGTCGCCTAACCTAACCGTATATGTATCATGAAAACATACTTCAAGCGCATGTAGAGAAATGATAACATCCTCGCTAAAAATTTACATGGGAATAACCCTTCTGAAATTTTACTAACTAGACACGAGAAAACAAACTAACCTCTGAAATCAGTGATGTACTCTGCCATATCTTCAGATGTATAATATTCTTACTTAATTTCAGTATATAACATTAAAATTAAGTGATCGTTTACTTCAGCCTTTATTTTTAACGAGTTAACAACTGTAATCAGCCACATATTTCTTATGCATTTGTAATGAAAACATGTTCTTTCATTTTGAATTTTTTTTCGAGAACAGCAGTCGACGGGTATTACTAATTGACTCTGACATCGCCTTCGAATTTCTATCAAACACTTTTCTGCCTTGTCAGTACTATACATTTTATTATGATTATCTACCGTACATGGTTCGAGAGCTAGTGTTCTCTTCTTCAGTGGTGCCAAAACATCAAACTATATCCTTGAACTTTATACATTTGTACAATAGATACAAATTATACATAAATCTTGAAATCGTTAAAAACAACAACAACAACAACAACTCCTCCACGAAGCTTTCAGTCCGGTGATGTACTTGAATACTGAATATGGATGGCTTTTGCTGCAGTTTCTCCTCCAAACTTACTCATTTCTGCAATAAGTCGATCTTCACCTGGTGCTTTGTTCTTTTTAAACTCATTTATTATTTCCTTCATCTCTTGTAGATTCGGTGGCTTGGAATCTTGGTTATCCTGAGATAGATTGTTCATATCCAATCTTTCCACACGTTCTGCAAAATTTGCGAGAAATTGGGAATTTTCTTTGTTGTTCGTTACTACACTACCATCCTCCCACTTGAAACACAAACGTGATGGCTGGTATCCCTGTAGTTCCTCTCTGAAGGTTTTGTAAAATGCTCGAGTGTTGTTCTTTCGAAAATCTTCTTCTGTCTTATCCAACCTACTTCTATCATAATTTGTTTTCTCTCTGATTGTATGATCTTTGCTGAAAGTTTCCCATCTCTCCTCGGTTTTGTTGCAATGCCACCTCCTCCATGCTTGTAGTCTTCTGTCCACCACCTGTGTTTTAGTTCCCCAAACCTTCAGCTGCTTTGATCTCTTCCCAGCTGTTCATATTCAGTTTTGACAATTTTTCACAATATGTTTCTTTGTTTTATTTCAGAGTATCTGTATCAATTCTAAGCTTCCTCTTGGTTCTTTGTTTGGGTTTGTTTGGTTGGAATCTTACTTTAATCTCCGAGAGGTACCGGTCCGAATCTATGTTTAAGCTTTATCTTACCTTGACGTTCAAGATTTCCCTTCGGTTTCTGGTCATAATAGCAACAGGGTTGATCTGAAATTCCCCCAGCAACATGTTAGAAGATGCCCATGTTTCCTTTTTGCTAGGGAGTTCCTTGAAGTGTGTAGACACGAGTTTCTTGTTAAAATGTTAAGTTAGTCCCTATAAAATACTTTCTGTTCTGTTCTTGAAAATTCTCCTCTCCTTAAGTCCTTATTTACACTGCTATAGTTCTAAGACCTTTCATATAAATAGGAATTTCTCCTCTTAATCCTGTCCAACCATGCAAGCCATTTTTAACCATCAAGTTCTTTAGTTTCAGCTGGTACCAAATTTGTCAAAATTAAAACAAGATTACACTTTTACACTTGCCTGAACCAAACAAACGTGTCCTTTGCTCCTCTGGTTCTCGTTATATGCCGTACTCGCTCTAGCTGACTTCTACTGTATTTGAAGACCACATATTTACAAGGGAAGTGACAAATGGTACCATACAATATTCCTTCTATCTCCGGTGAGGCTCATGGTTCACACTCAGGAGAGTCTGAAATTCCTCACTTTTAAATCTCCCAACAGCAGTTAAATATGGATTTGTTGGCACCAGACATTCCAGGCAGAGTTCGGGTAGGTTCTTCGGGACTGCCTAACCATTTTTCCTTCCATAAATTCTTCAGGTTATGTGACAGACCATTTGTTCCAGATCAGATGCCTTGATTTAAGATGTGACGGATGTGTCTTGCAAAATGGATTAAAAGATTGTGTTGGTTTTTTTTTTAAGTGGCTTTACATCGCATCAGCACAGATAGGTCTTATGGCGACGATCGATGAGATAGGAAAGGGCTAGGAGTGGGAAGGAAGCGGCCATGGCCTTAATTAAGGTACAGCCCCCTGGGAAAGCACGAAAAAACATCTTCAGGGCTGCCGACAGTCGGATTCGAACCCAGAATCTGCCGGATGCACGCTCACAGCTGTGGGCCCTTAACCACACGGCCAACTAGCCGGGTGTGTTGTGTTTGAAAACCACAGTCTTTGTAATTCTGGGCAGTGACGTTAAAGAGAATACCAGCTGATTTGGTGCCAGACTGGTGCACAGTATTCTGTTAACCGAGTGCATCCCCAAACGACAAGGTTGTTCCTTGTCTTCGGCTTTTAGAGGAATTCCCAACGACTCTTTTCTCCAAGAGCGACACGCAGAGCTGCAGGGTAGCTGCCACTTTCTGTAGTACTTTTCTAGTGTTTCCAACAAGAATTTCTTCACCTCTCTCAAAATCCTTACATTACCTATCAAACAGACACACGTGAAAGGAAACACAAAATGTTTCGGCTGTAAGAAAAAAATATTTAGTACGGGTGAACAGTACTCACAAAGCCTGTCCTGGCGCTGCAGAGGCTGGCTGCGTTTGCCACCAGACACGGTCCACACGGTGATGTTGTAGAGTCTGCCCGGGACCAGACCAGTGAACGTCACTTTCATATCTGTGTCGTTGGCAGCCTTCTCCTTGATGGGTACGTTGGGATCGGACAGCATGAAGCGGTACAGGTCAAAGCGAGAAGAGCCCGGCGGCGTCGGGGTGTAACGCAGGGTCACAGAATCTGTCTCCTGCTGGTTGTTCACCACAACCAATTCTGACTGGATCAATGGCACTGAACATACACAGAGAGGAAAATTCACTTAAATAGATGTATACTACTCTTGAAATTAAGCTTACAAACAAGAGAATAATGTAATCTCACATTCACAACTCAGCCATTATTTTACTTCATTGTAGACAAACATTCTGAAAACAAAATTCATAAACTGACTGCAGGCCTTTGAAATGTGGGTCTATCGCAGAATGTTCATCACAAATACAGCCTGATAAAACTTAACCTCCTGATGTTGTATGGTGGTCCTCAAGTCGAGCAGGCTGCTTGCACAACATGCACCATGTTAACATAACTTTTGAGAGGACTGCAGAAAGAACAGCAGTGAAGGTGTCAACTGACATGCACAGGACTGTGTGTGTGGCCTAACCAGCAATATTTTAAGATATTTTAAACAATATTTTGAAACATATCAGTAACAAAAACTGTCTAAAAAGAGCATCTGGTATGTAAGAAGTTGCATCTTGTCTCTAAGAGGGCAGAGCGGGCACACAACCATTGGAAAGTGGAAGCAACATTATTCCCAGGTCAGCCAGTTGTCCACAGTAATGCTATCCGTTAGCATTTCTTTTTCTCTTTACGTCGCGCCCACACAGATAGGTCTTATGGCGACAATGGAGCAGGAGTGGCTACGAATGGGAAGGAAGCCGCCATGGCCTTAATTAAATTACAGCCCCAGCATTTGCCTGGTGTGAAAATGGAGAACAACGGAAAACCAGCTTCAGGGTTGCCAACAGTGGAGTTCGAACCCACTATCTCCAGAATGCTGGATACTGGCCGCACTTAGGCGACTGCAGCTATCGAGCTCGGTGGTTAGCTATTATCATCATCGTTTTTGTTATTATTGTTTCAGACTGTCTTAGTCATTGGCATTTCACCCATTTTCTTATGTCCACTTTGTCTAGTCCATGTTAAATTCGTTCAGAATAGAACATTTCGTCCATTCTTTTCTCATCCATTGACACCAGGTCCACTAATTTCATTCATTCATTCCGTATTTCTTGAACATTCCATTTACTCCACAAGTCAGATCTCTATTTGAGTGCTCTCTCACATTGTTTATTCCACCAAACTGTATGATTCCTCTTTGCTAGACTGAGTGTTTTCTTGGCGGCTTCATTCATCTCTCGACAGAGATGTTGCCTGGTCTTTGTTCCAGGAGAGCAATTTCTTCTCTGAAGTTATTTATAATATCTTCTTTGCTGTTCATTCGGTTGGTGTAATTTTCCACTTTGGGCAATCTTTCTTTTTTTTCTTGGTGGAAGAAAACGTCTTTCAACTTTGGAGAGAGAGTGACCAGAGTCGGATTGACCCTGTCTAATCACTTCAACATACATCACCTCCCTAGTGTTTGTCCTGGTCATTGCTACAGGGTCTAATTGGGATTTTCCTAAACAACAACAACAACAACACAATAATAATAATAATAATAATAATAATAATAATAATAATAACAATAATAATCATAGTGCTAATGGGCGATTTCAATGCGAGAGTTGGGAATAGAATTGAAGGATACGAAAGGGTGATTGGTAAATGTGGGGAAGATATGGAAGCTAATGGGAATGGGAAGCGTTTGCTGGACTTCTGTGCTAGTATGGGTTTAGCAGTTACGAATACATTCTTCAAGCATAAGGCTATTCACCGCTACACATGGGAGGCTAGGGGTACCAGATCCATAATAGACTATATCTTAACAGACTTCGAATTCAGGAAATCTGTTAGGAATGTACGAGTTTTCCGCGGATTTTTCGATGATACAGACCACTATCTGATCTGTAGTGAACTAAATATCTCTAGGCCTAGGGTAGAGAAAGTTAAATCTGTCTGCAAACGAATAAGGGAAGAAAATCTCCAGGACGAGAACATTAGACGGAAGTACATGGATATGATTAGTGAGAAGTTTCGAACAGTAGACAGTAAGCAGGTTCAGGATATACAGTAGAAATGAATGGGTGGCATACAGGGATGCTGTAGTAGAAACAGCAAGGGAATGCCTAGGAACAACTGTGTGTAAAGATGGGAAAAGGCGAACATCTTGGTGGAATGATGAAGTGAGAGAAGCTTGTAAACGTAAAAAGAAGGCTTATCAGAAATGGCTCCAAACAAGGGCTGAGGCAGACAGGGAGTTGTACGTGGATGAAAGAAACAGAGCGAAACAAATAGTTGTTGAATCCAAAAAGAAGCCCTGGGAAGATTTTGGTAACAACCTATAAGGCTAGGTCAAGCAGCAGGGAAACCTTTCTGGACAGTAATAAAGAATCTTAGGAAGGGAGGGAAAAAGGAAACGAACAGTGTTTTAAGTAATTCAGGTGAACTCATAATAGATCCCAGGGAATCACTGGAGAGGTGGAGGGAATATTTTGAACATCTTCTCTTCTTCTTGCTAGGGGCTTTTACGTCGCACCGACACAGATAGGTCTTATTGCGACGATGGGATAGGAAAGGCCTAGGAGTTGGAAGGAAGCGGCCGTGGCCTTAATTAAGGTACAGCCCCAGCATTTGCCTGGTGTGAAAATGGGAAACCACGGAAAACCATTTTCAGGGCTGCCGATAGTGGGATTCGAACCTACTATCTCCCGGATGCAAGCTCACAGCCGCGCGCCTCTACGCGCACGGCCAACTCGCCCGGTGAACATCTTCTCAATGTAAAAGGAAATCATCCTGGTGGTGTTGTGAACAGCCAAGCTCATGGGGAGGAGGAAAATGATGTTGGTGAAATTATGCTTGAGGAAGTGGAAAGGATAGTAAATAAACTCCACTGTCATAAGGCAGCAGGAATAGATGAAATTAGACCTGAAATGGTGAAGTATAGTGGGAAGGCAGGGATGAAATGGCTTGACAATTGGGCTTCAGTGAGAATTGATGGTAGAATGAGTTCTTGGTTCAGGGTACTTACAGGGGTTAGACAAGGCTGTAATCTTTCACCTTTGCTGTTCGTAGTTTACATGGATCATCTGCTGAAAGGTATAAAATGGCAGGGAGGGATTCAGTTAGGTGGAAATGTAGTAAGCAGTCTGGCCTATGGTGATGATTTGGTCTTAATGGCAGATTGTGCCGAAAGCCTACAGTCTAATATCTTGGGACTAGAAAATAGGTGCAATGAGTATGGTATGAAAATTAGCCTCTCAAAGACTAAATTGATGTCAATAGGTAAGAAATTCAACAGAATTGAATGTCGGATCAGTGATACAAAGCTAGAACAGGTCGATAATTTCAAGTATTTAGGTTGTGTGTTCTCCCAGGATGGTAATATAGTAAGTGAGATTGAATCAAGGTGTCGTAAAGCTAATTCAGAGAGTTCGCAGCTGCGATCAACAGTATTCTGTAAGAAGGAAGTGAGCTCCCAGACGAAACTATCTTCACATCGGTCTGTTTTCAGACCTACTTTGCTTTACGGGAGCGAAAGCTGGGTGGACTCAGGATATCTTATTCATAAGTTAGAAGTAACAGACATGAAAGTAGCAAGAATGATTGCTGGGACAAACAGGTGGGAACAATGGCAGGAGGGTACTCGGAATTAGGAGATAAAGGCTAATTTAGGAATGAACTCGATGGATGAAGCTGTACGCATAAACCGGCTTCGGTGGTGGGGTCATGTGAGGCGAATGGAGGAGGATAGGTTACCTAGGAGAATAATGGACTCTGCTATTGAGGGTAAAAGAAGTAGAGGTAGACCAAGACGACAATGGTTAGACTCGGTTTCTAACGATTTAAAGAAAGAGGTATAGAACTAAATGAGGCCACAACACTAGTTGCAAATCGAGGATTGTGGTGACGTTTAGTAAATTCACAGAGGCTTGCAGACTGAACGCTGAAAGGCATAACAGTCTATAATGATTATGTATGTATGTATGTAATAATAATAATAATAATAATAATAATAATAATAATAAATGAAAATCCACAGCCTGTTTCCAGTCATTCAACCAGGTCAGGAATGGAATGAATGAAGCCCCCATCTTGCGGTGAGGATAGGAATTGTGCCGGCTGCTGAAGCCTGTCGCACTCCTCTGGGGCAATGATTAATGACTGACAGATAAAATGAAATGATAGTGGAGAGTGTTGCTGGAATGAAAGATGACAGAGAAAACCAGAGTACCCGGAGAAAAACCTGTCCCGCCTCCACTTTGTCCAGCACAAATCGCACACGGAGTGACCGGGATTTGAACCATGGAACCCAACGGTGAGAGGCCAGCGCACTGCCACCTGAGCCATGGAGGCTCACCAATAATAATAATAATAATAATAATAATAATAATAATAATAATAATAATAATAATAATAATAATAATAATAATAATATATGGCCTCGAAAGAGGTCTGGTACAGGCCTTTTGAGTTGACACTGTAAAGGCAACCTGCGCGTCTGTGAATATGGGGCCCTACCTATGAATTCTAATGTTGAAGACAGCACACGCCCCCCCAGTCCCCAAGTCATTGGAATTAACCAATGAAGGTTATCTAAAGTTCATTGACATTCTTAGTTTGTTTTATTGGAATATTCAAAGAGCTACACCTCTCAAGTTCCAGAGCATTAGCTGGGCACTACCGTGGAATGTATGTTTATTGTTACCACCATTTGCTCTATTTCATATTTTGAACATTAGGTGCCCAGAATAAGACACTATATTCTATGTAGAAAATCTTCCATCTTTTTGCTGTTGCAGCAGATTTCAAGCACATTGTGATGTTGAACGACAGTTCAGTGAATTACGTACGAAAGTAATTTGGTACAAAAGGAAAAGGAGTTCAAGATCATTAGTTGCATATGTTTATACATGTTTTGTAATTTTTATAGAGGTCACATTTTTATCTCATATGTTTTTGAATTATTTGGAATGTAAATATTCTTTAATCTTCAATCTTCAATAATAATAATAATAATAATCATTATACCGTATTTACCCGTGTATTAGACCCCCCCCCCCCCCGACTTTTCAAGACAAAAAGAAAATGAAAAAAATTCTCGCCTACAAGACTCCCCTAAAGTAATTCTTCAGAGAACGACGACGATTCCGCTTCGAAGCGGGTACAAGTCTTATTGCAGCTCTGATGACATCGCACAAATTTGTGAATAGTTTCGTCTGTATGACCTATGCAATGAAAACGTGTCAAATCCATGCGGTACATTGTGTTCCATAGTTAAGAAACTTCTGCCTCTGTAGCGTAGGTCTACTGCAGCTCTGATGATGTCGCACAAATAGATGAATAGACCTAGCTTCGTGTCCAACCCGCGCATTGCAAGCATGCATAAGTTATGCTATATGTGTGTTTTGTAGTTAATAATGTCCGCCAGCATAATGGTTAGCACAATTAGCTGCTGTTTTTGGGGGGGTCTGACTTCGATTCCCGGTACCGTACTGCCAGACATTTACGAATGGCAGGAAGGTAAATATGCGGTAAAAGCGGAACATGTTACTCCCCTCCACTGGGGGTGTGTCTAAAAAGAGCTGTTCCATCTCGGGATGAGGAAACGAGTTTACTTTAGTTGAGAGATATTCGCGGTTGTTTCTATTTATACAACAGGCAAGATCATAACAAAGTGGTCGTTTAATATCTCGTAACTCGGGCCAATATAGGTATATATTTGGAGAGAAGTAAGTTTAAAACGTGATAAAAGCTATCCAATTAAAACGATTGTTTTACTCGCCAAGGTACCTAACAAATAATAATAACGGTTTTACACCCCTCAATATGTCCGACTCATTGGCTGAATGGTCAGCATACTGGCCTTCGGTTCAGAGGGTCCCAGGTTCAATTCCCGGCCAGGTTGGGGATTTTAACTTTCATTGGTTAATTCCAATGGCCCGGGGGCTGGGTATTTTTTGATGTTCCCAACATCCCTGCAACTCACACACCACACATAACACTATCCTCCACCACAATAACACGCAGTTACCTACACATGGCAGATGCCACCCACCCTCATCGGAGGGTCTGCCTTACAAGGGCTGCACTCAGCTAGAAATAGCCACACGAAATTATATATTATACCCCTCAATATGAACACCCCGGCTTCACTTACAATGTCATTCTCCACATGAGGAAAAGACCGTTCTATGGAAAAAGAAAACTCTTCATGGGCGGTATCCAAATGAGTTAAATCAGCCATATATCGACAAACAAGCTTCGCATGAGTGGCTGACACATTTGGATATATAACCAGAAACAGAGGGCTTCATGTTCGCCATACAAGATCAAGTCATTGCCACAAGGAACTACAGAAAGCATATACTACATGATCCGTCTGTCTATTCAGATTTGTGCCGACAATGTAATACATCTCCAGAAACAATCCAGCACATAACCTCAGGTTGTCAATTAATGGCAAACACAGACTACAAGTACAGACATGACCAAATTGCAAAAATCATTCACCAGAAATTAGCCCGACAAAATAACCTAATCCATTGTATCACAGCATATTGGAAGTACAAACCCCAATCAGTATTGGAAAGTGAAAATTACAAAATTTACGGGGATAGAAGTATCATCACTGATAAAACTATTACCTGCAATAGACCAGATATAACTTTTGTAGATAAAAACAAGAAAATCTGCTTCATAATTGACATAGCATGCCCTAATACTCACAACCTTCAATCAACACATACAGATAAGATTTCCAAATACACAGATCTGGCCACAGAGATAAAAACCATGTGGAAACTCAACAATGTTATCATAATTCCAGTAGTGATTGGATGTAATGGTATTATACCAAAGACACTACACAGGAGCACTGAAGCCCTTAATCTCCACCCTCTCACTTACAGAAAATTACAAAAAGCAGCAATTCTGGCCACTTGCCATATACTAAGAAAGTTTATTGGCATGAACCATCCACCATACACAGAGGACTAATGAAAATTGTCCACTAATAATTTTGGCCGTTTATATATAGTAAATATCTCACAAATATCTGTCAAGTCTATTTGTCAATAATGTTAAGTATATACCAATATGTATGAAGCATATGTGCGTATGTACTAAATAGTACTTCTTCCATGTACATTGTACTGAAGAAGCTCATAAATCCAATTATAAAATTGTGAATTATATATAATAATAATAATAATAATAATAATAATAATAATAATAATAATAATAATAATAATAATAATAATAATAATAATAATAATAATAATAATAATAATAATTTTATGTCCCCACGTACTTTAAATGATTTTCGGAGATGCCAAACAAAACATACTAGGGCATGCATTAATAAAAAAAGAGACAATGAAGGTACGAAATTAAACATTATGACAATACGACGTATTACCACCATAACTGTAGATATCCATAAATACAGTATATTTTCCTGTTGTTTATTTTTATTTTTTCTGTCGAGGAACTTTTGGCACTATCAGGGCGATAATATACCTAACCTAAACAATGTGGTCTGTCTTATCTCATGGACAGCTGTTTACGCAAATCCTAATGTGATAAATGTAGAGAACAAGCATGAAATGTACTTAAAAATATGGAACAGCCGCATTTATCAAAATAATGTTTCCAGTTACTGTGTATTACATTCAGAAGTACAACTCGTAACGCACGCTAGTTATCAGCTGATGGTTTGGCATGCCTTCTACAGCACAGCTTTTTTCGGAAGGAGTGGCTTCTACTACATATACACCAACTGGGAATATCAGAGACCATCTGGGAATAGATTTACACTTTAGACTCTATAGTCGGGAACAAAATTATTTTAAAAGGTTCAAAAAGACGGGACCTCGTATGCTCTTGATTGCAGTGCATGGCTCAAAGAGAATGAAGCATGGCTGACGCAATTGGCGAGAGATAGCAGTGAAGATGACATCACGTAGAATGCCAGCACGCCGATAGCAAGGCGAGGAAGTTAGCGGCGCAAGGAGATAATTCAAATGAAAGCAGTGATCAGGTTTACTGTGTGGTAGGCCTACTGCTGAACTAACAGAGACAAATGACTGGCCATTAAGTTCTTTTGTATCATTATTTAATTATACGATAACACGATACCCTTATACCTTTCTTCTACGGGATCGAGTATGAAGTGAGACGAATCTTCGTTGCGAGTTTTTTCGGTCGTATGACCTTCGCCACGTCAGCCTCACCAGAGGAATTAATGAAATGTAACAAGTGACGTGATGCGAATATCTAAAACAGACTTTCATATGTACCGTAGGCCTAAAAATAGTGTTCACCATTTATCGTCTTTTTACGTTTAGAAATACTGCCTTCCGACGAAAATAGCCAGTATAACTTAAATACATTCAAAATTTGTTAAATAATAGTACGTATAGAATGTTTACACGTACAATTTTAGCTCTTTATAACCTAGAAGTCATGTGTTCGCTGCACAAAATGTTGAGGTTATCGCATATTAGACCCCCCTTTACTATTTTTGGCAGTAAAAGTGGGGAAAAAAGGGGTCTAATATGCGAGTAAATACGGTAAACGTGTGTTTCCTTGTTATTTACCACACAACCCTAACCTCATATCCCATATTTGAGATCTACTATATCCAGTGGTGGCAGTGAACTGCATAGAGTTAGAGTTTCATGGCAGCTGTTGAAATTAGTTGCTGTATCTTCAACAACAGATACTGGGGAAAGTATATCCACAGCATGAGGAAGCAAGGATCATGGAAGACAGGAAGCTAATTGGTGAAATAATATCAACTATTTCTTCTCTATATTTGACTTCTTACAATCATACAGTTACATCCTGCATGTGCATGAACAATCTCTGCATCCTAATTCTTAGAAAGGGAAATTTCAAAGAAGAAATCATTGCTACACTATATCCTAGATATCTGATATCAAAAATAGGAAGAATACATTTTAAACACCAAATACTGTTTTAGTTAAAAGTACTTGGCCTTGTGAACTGTCTCCTCTTATATTTGAAACCTGCTAGATTTGCAAATGTCTTGAGATGATTTCTTTTTCTGTTCTAATATTAGACTTTAGAAACCTGGGAAGGACAGTCATGCAATTATCTTGAAAACTGTAGAAATTATGATGTAAACAGTTTTAAACAATACAACAAAAGATATAGCAGGCTGCAATTTGTTTAAATGCCCACCACATTGATCTCATGAGAGTGCATTTTAATGAATAAAGTAGTCATTTTTATAGATACCTAAACCTATTTTTCTCCACGTATATGTATATCTCCCATTAAATCGACATCTGCCCTTTCTTTCTACAATCACCACCATGCTTACTGGCCACGTCTGTCTTTGTCTGGCAGTCTTCTCCTCCTTGCTATGTTCTTTGCATCTTGAGTTGCATTTCCTCAGTTACAAATCAGAACAATTCACTTATATTATGTAGTGGAAGGTGCACGGATATTAAAGTAGATCTGGTAAAACTACAATCCACTTGAGAAGAATACATTCCACCAACCAATGTCCCAAACTTACTTAACAGTAGAAAAACAGCAAGAACAAACAAAAAGCAGAGGTGTTTAACGTGACAGGAGAACTACAACCTGTTTAACAATTTTCTACTAACTACCACATTAACCAAGATAACATAAGACTATAATTATAGGGAGAGTAGCATTCAATACTTAAAGAGCTCCGTCTAAGAGGAGCGAGTTAGCAGTCTTTCCTAATCTAAGAGAATATCTACAGGACTCACTGGTTCGTTCAGAGAGGACGATGATGTCGCTCTCTAGGCCATACGAGACCGTATGGATCTGGAAGGTGTAGTTGACTCCCGGCATGAGATCGCCGATGAGAACTCTGACTTGTCGACCTTCGGTCTCGCTCGTGGTCTCTGTGATGTTTTTGGTATGGACCTCCGTCTCGTCTTCTGCCTGCCACTGGACCAAGTAGTTCTCTATACGTCCCTCCGGTCTGGGCCATTCCAGAGTTACATTGTTTGAGTCCACCAACAAAGCAATGTTGGACACAGGATTGGGACCTAGAGCATAAAAGGCTTATCTGTTTCTACTCACACATAAAAACAACAGCAAAATTTAAAAACTGTAGTAGCATATGACCCATCTAATTACTGGGAGGATCACAACAATGTAAAAAGGAATAACGAGGTATACGTTAGTTACTAGCACTCAAGACCATTCACTCAGTACCCTATCTACTGTTTCAGATTCAACATAAACACAGCCTAACCATACATGCATAGTACTACTGACCTTCGCTACACTGCACTCCACTCCACTCCACTCCACTCCACACCATTTACCTTACACTTTACAAGATTACTTTCAACGAATGTAAAATAATAATTATACAATGCTAGTTTTTATTATTTTCATGGAGACACATCAGTCACTCACGAGGAAATGTTGCACAGCTAAGACAGTAGTACTTGTGTGCGGGCTGATCTAGTTTGGTAACAACACCTTCAACTTCTGGAGTTTCATAGTTACTGTAACAAATTTTTTCATAAGCACAAATTTGATGTTAATAGAAGTGAAAAATATTCTTAATGCCCATAGTTTGCAGTTGGTACCAACTATACTCAAATTAAACTAATTTGAGCTGATGTGTCTGCCTTCACCATAACTCAAGCTCTCTGGGATACAGAGTAAGTCACTAAATCATCTTAACAAGAAATTTTTCTCAAGTTGTTCATACAACATATTCACTGAACTTCCTTTCTCTATTTATACTAATGTTACAACTTTTCCCTGGCACAAATTATAAAAATCTCTGGATGACTTCACATTATTTCCTTAAACAACTAACGGAGGGACTTCATCAATTTCCACGCCATATCTTGCCCGATGTCCTTTGTGAGTAGACTCAGAGACTTGTACTTACGAATCGTATGGTTCACCTCCTGTGGAACGTTGCTCTCCACTCCAAAGCTCACGGTGTTCACCTGAATCAAGTACTTTTCTCCGGGAGTCATGTCTGTTACTTCAGCTTCGTTCACCTTTACAGAGGGTAGCTTGATCCACGTGCTGTTCTCCTCTGTGCGGAACCTGAAATTAAGAAATACAAACTAATGCTTCACTTCTTCCCCCTTGTGACCACGGCTGAGCGTCTTCACTAGGTCGGAAGGACGAGGACACCAGCTGAAGAACGTTGTCTCGCTTGTTCCTCAAGAGAATGGCAGAGAGAGTTGCATTTGTGATTTGCTATTTGCTTTACGCCGCACCGACACAGATAGGTCTTATGGCGACGATGGGACAGGAAGGAAGCGGCCTTGGTCTTAATTAAGGTACAGTCCCAGCATTCATTTGTGATTTGTGTATGGACTATTCCTCTCCACGTTATATATTAGAGTGGTTTGAAGCAGGCTATCACTAGACTTTGAGACAACATGGCTGCCAGCAAACAATTGAAAGTCACCAATACCCTTTTAGAAAGTAATGATGAATAGGAATGTAATTTTTTCAGTGAAATTACAAGTATTAATAGTGCGAGTAATGCTCCCGATGAACAAATAGATGTGAAAATTGAAGATGAATTGCAAAGAGATCTGTGTTACAGATAAGCAGGCGGACTGAGTATGCACCAGCGATGCTAATCCTTGTGGCGTGAATGCCGTTTGTTTTAATGTATATTTAAGTCTTAAATGCTCTTGTAAATAAGAAATTTCTCATCATGTGAAGCGTCACTATATTTGCTTCAAAATGAAGTTTCAATCGAACAGGGCTCAATGGGTTAACAGACTCAGACCAGTGTTTTGTAGTGCAAGGCGAACCAGCTGGCTGAACGTGGAGACTCTGCAAGAGACTTGGAAAATGCTGCACAAATCAGGACCTCTTGGAGGCAAATGGAAAGGCTTGTTTCAGTTCCTAGCTTTCGGAAATATTGCATCTGATCTGGTAAACAGTACGAGTTGTTGCTTCGTCTCACTTGGTCTAAACCTATTACTAGAATTTATCTTTCCTATTCTTCTTACCAGTTAATCCACTAGTCAGTCTCCTTCCTCAATGTAATTCTTTAGATCAACACCAAGATAGCACAGACATGAACAAGCATTTAATATGCCCCTCAATCAACCACGAAAGCTAAAGCACAAAGCCGGAAACTTCAGCTGGACAGTATAAAGATCATCATCATCATCATCATCATCATCATCATCATTTCCCTTTATCCAGCTGTAGCCGGGTAGGGGCAAATATGGTTCCTCTCCACTTTCTTCGGTCTTTCCACCACTCCTCCTCCAACACTTTGTCCCAGTCCAGGTTTCTTTCTATAATGCTGCGTTGGATGGTATCCTTCCATCTAAATCATGGTCGTCCAGGGCCTCTCCCTGCTTTGTCCATATATACTCCGCACGGCCTTACTTCTAAATTGAAGTTTCACAAAACAAATGAGCATCGCCTTCCCTCTGTTGCCAGCGCGCTACGCCTGCGAGAACAGCTGATGCAATATGACCGCAGTAAACAGCCCTTGTACATTGTAATACAGTACTCAGAAAAATGAATGAATATGGATTGAAAACAAATTCACAAGAACTACACTTTCTAACAATATCTGGCACTAAAAGAGAATATATTATTAACAATAAAAGAGAATGAGGAAATAACACATCACTAACGGCTAATGGCTGGGACAGAAAAGAGGTTATGGCCTACAAAGGGAACACTCTACTGATCTCAGAGTCACTGGAACCCTCCAACAATATGACAAACACACTAAATATTGAAGGAAAATGCAAAAGAACGCGAACCGTACCGAATACCATACACGCTGAGAGAGATAGGTTAACCACGTGGCGAATGGAAATATTAGAGTTGGCAACTAGGTTTCGAGATCGTGCTCTGCCGATATAAATCGATATGAATGGCAGCTTGGGATTGGCTGGATGTCTATGCTTCAGCGCATAACCACCAGACAGAGCCAAAATCTGCTAAAACGTCAATTTAGAAGTAGAGCCGTACGGAGTATAGGCTATTGTTACAATGGGCTCGCCACACCCAAAGGCATTTTATACTTACTGCCAGGTTCAAAATTAGGCCGCCCCTAACATGGAGACAGAGTATAAAGATATAATCTTAAAATACAACTTGACAAGAAGAGAACATCTGCTGGGTAACAGGTATCATATTTAAATGTGAAATCCAACCTATCATACATAAGTTTCTCAAAATTTAAGTCAATATCAGGTTTTGTCATTTTCAGTGTCCCAGACCACTTGACTGGAGAAACAAAGCAATCCACTTGTTCCGTATTTTTGCATATTTGAATAAAATGTTTTTATTTGCCAAAGTTTCTCCAAACTGTCTGCAATGTTTTGGCATTCTTCAAAAATTGGAAAATGTGCTATTTTTGTGAACAAGAAGCTTAACAACCAGCACCTCAAAGGGCCGTCAAGGAGGAAGTGGAGTTGTTAGTTTTCTTTACGACCATGATGATTGTCATCGACCTTTTTTTTTCTGCAATTTGTTTCAAGTTTGCTGCTCACTCATATTTATTTTATGGTTTGATCGATTGATTTGCACGCTGCAAGTTCTTCAGTAAACAAACCACTTAAACAGAACCTGTGCAATATGTAATAATGATATGATAGACTTAATGAACCTTAATTAGATGCACCTATTTTTCACAAAGCACAAAATCATGAATTTTTTTTTTTTTTTTTTTTTTTTTTTGCAAAATTGTACAAATTTGGCTCAAAACACGAAACTATTTGCCTTTAACCTTCCGTCTGTCGCAACTGATCTGACAGGCACAGGCTGTAGTCATCAGTCACTACCGCTCCAATGCACGGACCTGCAATTCTCATCCTCTGACTAGCCTCACTCCTTGCCATGTACGTTAGTCATGTGACAGGCAGTCTGTGTTCACTCGCTCCGTCTTTATTTTAGATTTACCATACATTATGGCCAGTAGGAAGGAACATTTTAACTCAGACAGAGCAAAAGATGTGGAGGATGTCCAACGACTGTTGCTGGATGAAGATGATAATGCGTTACATGAGAATTTTGAAGACGAAAGTGACGCAAACAGTGACGATCTTCTGGAATCAAGAGATGGTGACTCGGAAACAGAACAAGATGACAACGGTGATGCTGATGAACAAGGAGCATTAGAGGCCAGTGCTAATTATTATGAAGGGAAAGACAAGACAAAATGGTGTACTAAGCTGCCATCCCAACGGGTCCGCGCCAGGAAGCACAATCTCGTACGACATCTACCTGTAGTTATAGAACAAGCAAGGCAAGCTAAATCACCGCTTGACTCCTGGTAGTGTTTATTTACGGAGGAAATAATAGACACTATTATAACTTACACAAATCAATACGTGGACTACGTGAAATAAAATTTTCCTCGTGAAAGGGATGCTGAGCTTACAGACCAGATAGAGATTAAAGCATTCTTTGGCCTATTGTACTTGGCAGGATCTTACAGAGGGAATAGGCAGAGCCTTGAAGATCTCTGAGGCACTGATGGAGATGGTACAGAAAAGTTTGCACTGGTAATGAGCCTCAGGAGATTTAAGTTCTTGATTCGTTGTTTAAGATTTAACGACCGCCAAACCCATGAAGAAAGAAAGGAACATGATCGACTAGCGCCTGTGCGAAATATTAGTGTTCTTGTAAAATCCTTACTGAAGAATATATGACCTGTTTAGCCCTGTTCATGATATTTCTCATGTTTGTTGTTATTGCTGAGACGTATGAACATGGTTTCCGCCAACATAAGATTTTCTCTGCGATTAAAATTGTAAATACTGCAAAGATACCTAAAATTTTGAAGAAAATATATGGTCATAAAATGCGGCTTATTTTGGGATCAGAATTTTGCTAAACCATTTTTAACTGACTCAAACACACCTATATAACATAAGGAGTACATCATAGCTGCCCACTTGAACTTCCCGAAACTTATACGTGGGGGGATCTCTCAGGCTCATTGCGACCTGCCTTGAAACTTTATATATTGCGACTGACGGAAGGTTAAGCAAAAGCGTAATGTTGAGTCACTCTTTGATCCAAGAAGCATGATGAAGTCTTGGTTCTAATAAAGCAAACATACACAATGTTTAGGGAGCTAATAGGTAGATCATTATATATCACGTTAGGATACCTCTTCCTTCTCTGAAAACCTGCAGTGAAGGCTTTATGGATCCCAGTCAGTGATGTTGATAATGAGAGGGCATTTTCAATGTATTGTAATATAATGTCTGATCTATCCTTTGCAGACTGATGTGTAAATTACGTACACAGGCTGAGTCCTGCTTGCTACACTATATGATGTTACTCACCTAATGGAGTACTCGGAGAAGATGGAGTCGACAGGAGGCTCCCAACGCACCAGGACCGAGTTACTGGTCACCTTCTCGATGGTGAGATTGCGGGGAGGGTAGGGATCTGAAACACATCAAATGTAAGGCACTCTATGAACCTACACAGGACAGGCTCTCTTCAGTGCAATTATCTAACCGGATGTTCCATTTTTAATGGGACTGTTTAGTTGTAGTATTGACAGGATGACAAATATCCTGGATTTTTCTTTTTGGCTAGAAATAAATCAACGATTTTGTTCAAGTAAGTTAATCATTGAGTGTTGTTTTGGTTCAATTTCTATTTTCCCTAAAATTCTATTAATTTAAGGTATAAACAAAACATGTTTTATGTTCCTAACGCAGCAGATTCAGGTTATATACGTATGTTAACAAACTTGTGACAGATTTAAGAGTGGTGTGATGTAGATGCTACACTTGAATGAAACTTCTCAATAGTAAACTCTCTATGGACTGATGAGGATCATAGTTTTAAACAACTTCAAACTCTTGAAATAAATTCACTCGTGTTTCGTATTCTGCAGCCAGCTCCTCAGCTTCTCTAGACTGTTAAATGTTAATGTGTACATTTATTTGTAATCAATAGTTATTACTTATTAAAACTTTTCTTACCGACAGCAAATAGTTAAATACTGCTGTTCATAATCCTCTGAAGTACTTTTGTCCCTTTCTTTAATGTTTAAATTAAGGAAACATCGAGCTGACCCTCTTCTAACACTGTTTGCAAAAGCTTCACTAAGAATGACTGCTGCATAATTTCAACTTCTTCTTCTGCTCTTCCCACATCTCTGGGGTTGTGGGTGTGAAATGTGGAGCAAATGTGGATTTAGCCCCGTTTTAGGGCCAGATGCCCTTCCTGACACCAACCCTACACAGAGGGATATAATCATCATCACGTGTTTCTCTGAATACGAAGAAAAAAGTGTTGGGTCAGACACAAACACTCAGTGCCCTAGCCAAAGGAATTAATCAGAAGGAATTAAAATCCCCGACCCGGCCAGGAATCGAACCCGGACCCTCTGAACTGGTCGGCAGTACTCCGACCATTCAGTGAAGGAGTCTGGCGTGCAGCTCACAGTGGTGGAACTGCGGGGAAAAAAGTAGTACCGTATGTTATCTTTGTATGTTCATATGTTTATTTGTGGGATTTCAAAAATTGACTGTGTAATATTTTAAAAATAATTTTTTTTCATGTGTGTTTTAAATGAAAAATGTTTTGTTTGCTTTTTTTTTGTATGTATGTTTTAAGGGGAAAATTTTAATTATTTTAGGGTATTGGTTTTCGGCATTTTTATGTACAAATCATGTTTTCCGTAAAAATAGGGTCTTTATAACTTTTTAGACACAGTGTAGTTGCACGTGTAAGGTCTGTAGGATGCTTCGAGGAATTTCCGGTTGCATCAGAATGGAAATTTCTCGAAGCTATGCTCCATATTTTGTCAGCAGTTTTATCTGGGCCCTTATTGGCCAGAATAAGGGCATTTGCTATTGGCGAATGCTAGAAATGCGGGTGCGCTCATTGGTTGTTTCGCAATTTCACCCCTTCCGGCCACTTGGCCATAGCCAAGGTCGTTCCCTCTGTCTTGTAGTTCTGACCGGCAACAGGTGAAGTTGTCTTCCCCACCTGATGGGTCCCCGGTCCTCCAAGGTAAACACTATCTCCTCCTTATTTCAGGTATTTTTAAAGTTACAAATGTAGTCTTTAATTTAATTTGCTTTACCTCCAGAGTTTGCCCGAAATTTCTCCCATTCGCCAAATTTAATTTTGCATGACTTAGCCCGCGTGGTTAGTCATATTAACTTCGTTTTAGACACACTTCCCTCTTTTTTTGGTTTCGTAAAATGCTTTATATATAAGATTTCATTACCCTTTTCTTTGGATGTACCGTATTTACGCAAATAATCCCCGCCACCGAATAATCCCCGCCCCTAACTTTAGGAAGGCTGATTTTGAAAAGAAATGCAAACATTGATGCAAAAAACCCGCACCCCAATTTCGTGCCTTAAATTTTCTAAAAAATGTGTGGGTATTATTCGCGTAAATACGGGTATTTACACAAATAAACCCCGCACCCTAACTTTAGGAAGGCTGATTTTGAAAAAGAATAGCCATCATTGATGCAAATAAAACACGCACCCCAATTTCGTGCCTCAAATTTTTTTTAAAATGTGCGGGTATTATTCGCTTAAATACGGTAATTATATAAATGTGTAAATTTTAATTTTCCCCTGGGTGTGCTTCTCGTAGTTCCGTTTCCTCTTAACATATTCTCGTTCGGGATGAGCTCCTTGTCCTGAAGTGTTTTAGGAAAGGCTGCTTTCTGAACGGGCTCTGTGTTAATTATTTTCACCTTTTCTTCTTATTATTATGACTTAACGTGTAGGCGTCATTTGTGAACACGTGTTACTTTACTTAAGGCCGGTTCTACCACCTACTGGTAAAGTAGTGCGTAACTTGCTCTCCGCGTAAAAGGATGTTTCCGTTCGACTACTCCCAGGTAGCACTGTCGGCAGCATAAATCGTCGTTACTCTGTGCGTAATTTATTGGCCACTTCGAGGTCCCGATAAGACTTTACCTGCCGGGGAAGTTTTGAGAGCTGAACATTATTAGCTGTATTTCTGGTGAAATACAACTCAAATTAGCTTAGTATACTGTAAAAAGCATTATACTGTAACAGCGATCAATATTGTATTGCAGGATTTTGAACATTAATGCTTCCCTTGAGTTGCAACAGTCACACCAGCCTCTCGCATTGGTAGTGTAAGGAGGAGATTTTATATGTCAAGCTTTTGCAAAGAAACTAAAAGGATATAAAATCAAAACCTATTTGGAAATCATTTCAAATGGGATTTAATTTTCTCTTTCAGTTTTCAGACACCAGGTATAACTTAGTCCTATGTATCCCAATTACCCCAAGCGTCCTCGTAGTGTAATGGTTAACGCACTCAGTTCATAATACGAGGTTTGTAGGTTCAAGTCTTAATTATGACAAATCTTTTTTATTTTCATTATTAGCGTTGCATTAATCTGTATGCCTCTTTACATACATTCTTTTCTTAATAATATATTTCATTAAAATGTTTAATCACAATATTATGTCTACTAGGAAAATGCTTTATATGTGTGCTACTTATAGAAAGTGATATTACGATTAATATAGCATATAGGACTGTCGCCCAGGTAGCAGATTCCCTATCAGTTGTTTACATAGTCTTCTTGTAAATGATTTCGAAGAAATTGGAAACTATTCCATTCCCGAATTCCTCTTCCTATGATGGATATTTACCCCGATTAGTTCTTTAACAGTACCTTCCAACTTTATCTTCATAAAGTTAAACAGTAGAATGAAATGCATTATCAATAAATGGAAGCATGTGGAACTAAACGAGGTCACAGAGCTAGTTGCAAATAGAGCATCGTGGAGATACTTAATCAATTCACAGAAGCCTGCAGATAGAATGCTCAAAGGCAATAAGTCCGAAAGGATGATGTGGGTGTATATACGTATATTGAAGCGCGTGAAAGAGAGTTAAGAACAACGGCAAGGAACGAAAATAAATGTTTTAACGTAAATTAGAAAGACGATGAAAACCTGCGTACCTTCTATTTCGGAGCGAGCGACTTGACCAGCCTACTACGAGAATACATTCCAAAAACGCTGCCTTACACGACAGGTTATAACTGGCGTAAGAAAATGTAACCTCGAGATTTTAATCCCAATTAGGTATTGATTTTGAACCTCATAGATTAAAATCGCGAAAGCTTGACATAAATCGTTGTCCATAACTCTTACGACTCCCCTTATTAGGCTTTTTGATGATAATCAAGAGATGCAAGCACAGAAAAATAAGAGAATCGAAATGAGCTTCATACATCTGACGATAGATGGCACCACACTCGAAAGCAAGAAATCGCTGAAAATCAGTCTAGCCAACACTGTATATCTGTGTCTAGCTCTGGGTAGCTACCCAGCGCTTGCGCGGGCAGCTGCCAGACACTTTACCAGCAGATGGTAGAACCGGCCCTTAATTGTATTAAATTATTCCTACTATTGGTATGTTTTTAAACCCACCGCCATGAAACTTGTATGTATCTCTCTAAATTTGCTGTGCCAAACTTGCGTCATTAATGGTTTCGATTGTAATGTTATTTATTTTATCATTATTATTATTATTTTAGTAAATGGGAATATGTAAACCAAATCACCGCTAATTTGGTTTCACCAGTAATGCCACTTCCTTCTCACCACCCGGATAGGGTCCCACAGCTTCTCACCTCTGTTCCTTTAGTTGTCATGTTGCCTAATCTGATAATTACATTCTGCTTTTTTTCTGCATTAATCGTGCATGTATGTTCGAGGTTATTTAATCTGGTTTGAAAATTATTATTATTCTCCTTTATGCCATGAATTATTATTATTATGTTTTAATTTCTATGTTGTGCAATACCGAATGGGTGTTTTTCCATTATCGTTCGCACTGTAAATATCAAGTCTATCGTTGATCCATTCAGTCTAAAGCCATTTTCTTCTTCCTCTAACTGTGTTTCTATTATATCCATCAGTCTTTTGTCTATGTGTTTCTGATTGCTGAAGTGTGTGGACCTAGATAGGAATACACAAGACTGATATTCAGATTAAACATCTTAAGCGTCATGAGCGCACAGCACTTTCTTTAACTTGCGTAATTTTTAAGGTCTTGTTGACACATCTCATTACATAAGAATGACTGAAGCCAAATTTTTATCACACTTTAAATAATTGACAGCTGTATAAATCTCCAAAATACCTCACTATTTCACTAACTAAACTCATTGTGGTTCCTGATTCTTGAGATGAAAATATCGACCAAGATCCAAACCTCAGCTTCTTGAGTGGGAAACCAGTAGCTAAGCCACAGAGCTAATCATGACACCGACCCCTCCCCCCCCCGCAAATATTTCACCATTTCACTCATTAATTACAATTTAATTACAAAAATACAAATTTTTAACAGCAAATAATGCTTTAGAAATAGCACTAATTAGAAGTTTGAGTTTTACTATCACATCATAGTGATAATAATTCACAAGCTATGAGTACACCCGGAATGAACTCCACTTATATTGTTAAACTTACAGACAGCTTGGAAGTCCTCGTGTGGCTCACTGCGCAAACCATGACTGATGGCAAATACTTTGACGTCGTAACCAGCTCCAGGATACAGGTCTAGCAATACGAGTCTCGATTCAGTGGTAACAGTGGTCACATTCTCCCCTGGAAGTTTAAAACAAACAAGAAAACTCAAATTCAGAATTCCAAACAATCTATTATCAACCTTATTTTACAACAAAAACAACAACAACAACAATAAATTGTTTTCGTTTCTTGCAGTTCCAGCCAGGTCTGAATGTTAATAGCACTTTTCCAGCATTGCTGCTCCTGTCTTACTGTACTTTCATCGAATCAAAACACTATGTGCTGACTGCAGAAATGATGACTAGTTTTAAGATCACGATCTTCCATTGCATAAACTATGTTCAGCCAGTGTTTAGCTAGACATCACTTAAAGTTTCAATATTGGTTTGAAGATGGAAACAGAAGTATATTTTATGCAACTCTTTGCTTTACAGACTATGAATCTCATTTTAAATCCACACTGATGGTTCAACTTCTTACAAGTAAGCCAAGTATAAATTTAAAAACATAGTTTAAAAGTTTTTAAAAAGCACGATGAAAGTTATAAAAACTGAAATGTTGATCGTTAAAACGGTCTTGAGCTGGAAGTCTTTCTGTTGCAATGTTTTTGTTGTCCTTTGGCGTGGTTTAACTGGCACCTGTACAGATAACTTTTATCATGCTTTTTAAAAACTAACTAACATTTCATTTTGTGTGTTCCTATGTTTTCTAATTTATAAAATTTCTTACCGAGGATGACCCAATGCCAGGTCGAAACATGTCCATTTATGTGTCTTAATAGGACGTAAAATATGTAGTATTGACTAGGAGGATTAAAATAGTTTTGTACAATTTTGTAAGAAACTCTTTGCTTGTCGCAACCAATGCCCGCGCCAAACGTTGGTCAGCTGTAGTCTTTTCCTACACATTACTCAAATATGGCTAAGCATGAGCACAACTTGCCAACAGATAAGAATATTGCTTTCGGTGAAAATGCAATCTCATAATATTACTAAAACTAACGCGACACGTCACCATACGAGGATTATAGTGTTGTTACAGTGAGTGTAATCTAAATGGCTTCTGGGAAGGGAAGATATGCAGTATGGAACTTGCATTCTACAGATCAAACATTCAAAACGCACCATCGGCAGCCCTGAAGATTATTTTCCGTAGTGTTTACATCAGTCAAACAGTGGGACTGTTATTATGGCCACAGCTCTTCCTTCCCAATCCTTGCCTTTTCCTATCTCATACTTTCTGAAAACTTACCTGAATTAGTGAAATGATTATCCAAAGGAAAAGACCTCACACACACACAATCTACCTTTTAGTGTCACTATTATGTGTACTTACTTGGCAGTAAATGTAACAACTAAATCCCTCCCGATGTGACAGCCCTCTGACAATCAGGACAAGTCATTCTGATATGGATGTAGTTGAAGTGACCTATAATTCCAAGGAAATTATCCTAAATATAATAAAATGCATCAGTTGCCAAGAATTGTAGTCAAGTTGACAGTTACTGGACTGTCTCTTGTGGCATGTCTTTCATGGTACATAAACAGTGTTCTCAGCAGAGTTTAAATATGGCCAGTTGAACATCATTTTTAGACAGGGTCTAAGTCATAAATAACGTCTTTGCAATGTGGTAGCCATACTTAATCGTTGCTTAACCATAAACATCATCCAACTACCGTTTCTGCAATCGACCCTATGCCTTGTTCTCCTTCCTTTCACCATCCACCTCATTCATCCTCTTAGCATGTCCAAACAAGCTCATCTTATTTTTCTGGAAAGCTTTCCTATTCTGATTTCCTCCCCGACTTTCTCATTTCTTGCTTTTCCTATCATACATCATCCCTCTCGCCTGGATTTTGTCTCTCCGTACAAGGCAGGGTTTGGACGGTGCCGCGACCCTAATGCCAATATTGCAATATCAATAACTCTGCATTTGGAGATAAGTAGGTACAGTGCACATTAATAGCGCTTTAAAGGCAATCCACCTTGAACTGTCTGCTTTAACACTCTCAGGACCAGTAATTCTTGCCAAAAGAAAAGAAAAAGGCAATCAATTCAGTGATTTTCAAAAAATTCCTCCTCTTTACCTAGTCCTTGTTATGTTTGTTATATTTTATTATGAAAGTTTTTTTTTGCTAGGGGCTTTACGTCGCACCGACACAGATAGGTCTTATGGCGACGATGGGATAGGAAAGGCCTAGGAGTTGGAAGGAAGCGGCCGTGGCCTTAATTAAGGTACAGCCCCAGCATTTGCCTGGTGTGAAAATGGGAAACCACGGAAAACCATCTTCAGGGCTGCCGATAGTGGGATTCGAACCTACTATCTCCCGGATGCAAGCTCACAGCCGCGCGCCTCTACGCGCACGGCCAACTCGCCCGGTATTATGAAAGTTAACGTTTAATAAATTGTGCTTCGTAAATAAATAAATAAATAAATATATATATATATATAGTCTATATACCAACTGAAAGGTGCTGGTCCGGTTTATTCAACCTCAGTTCACATTTAACTGCCTGTTAAAGCAATTTAACTGTGAACTTAACCAAATTAGCATTTAATCAACATTGGTTAAGACTAACAATCTGCTCTCAGTTAACTTAATTGCCCAGGTTCGAGCAGTTAAATTCCCTGTTAGCTCAAAATATGGGAGATGCATTAGATGCAGAACTTCTGCATCTTGAATATTTGGAATATGATAGGCGTTTTCCGAAAAGAGTTATGAACGGAAAAGATGATTTTCATACAATTGTTTCAGTTGCTTGATCGTACGTTGACTAACGTCAGTATGGACGTTGAATTCGCTACAAATTTTCTGCCAAGAGTCACTTTTAGCTTTGAGCACAGATCCATTAGTTTGCTTACTTTCTATCGTAGGTAATTTTTGCCAGCCGGGTGGCAGGAATGAACAACCAGGCACGATATACTATGTAAAACATTAACATGATTAAATTTCAGTTTATTCCCCTCAGAGAATTAACAATAATATCAGACAGGTAAACATTAACCGCAAAAGTGAACTATTTTGGTGTTAACATGAACAAGACATGAACTTCTCGTGTTCTGCTGCTCACGTAACACCGGGACTTACCACTCAGTTGCTACAGAGTGTCATGCGCAATCTAGTGCTCGCACACGACACTACAGTATGTGATGGTCAAGCTGAACATTTGAACTCTGATGTAATTGATGCAATTGTGCTGACAACAATGAAGATTTATCATTTAAATACAGTTTTACAGTATTTACATTTTAATTTGACTCAAATATGTATTAATGTTACAAAACTAACACATAGCCGGGCGGTCTGTACAAATGGCAGGGCGGTGCGCCTAGGGAAAACCCTTCATATATACTTGGAAATAATTTCCAAAATAAGAGAAATTTGAATCACGCATTCTCTTCGCTGCCTTTTTTTTTTCCCTTCATATTGGTCTACAGAGCAACAGAAAATTCACAGTCAAGCCAAAAAATTGGAATAAATCTTGATTTCACGCATCTTGGTTTACAGCTGTATTCAAACAAAAGTGCATCGAAGCATACTCACAAACTGTATGGATCTGCCACTGCCTTCTAGATTCTCACTGATAGTGACTTGTATGAGTTAACACCGTTTTAGCTAACAGTTCCCAAAGAAATGTTTGGATGAACGCAAGAATTAACATGCTGCTAAATTTTTAACCTTATGTTAACAAACAGTGTGTTAGTGTTCTTTTAACTGAGATTGAATAAACCGGGCCGCAGTCTTCTATGTGCTTACAAATACAGTATTCTGAATAGTGCACAAGTTCTTTAATTTCAACCTACTTGTTACTCCATGCTTAACACTGACTAATTTATCTTACCTATTAATTCACAAGTTATTGCTTGGTGTTGTAAATTATGTCCCTCAGCAACATTTTTATTACAAAGCCTTAGTAGTATTTGAAACGTTACAATTTAGAGCCACTCATTGATTTTATCATCCGAGTCATCTCTATCACCTTCCCCCATCCTTACTTTACTAATACAATCATAGATAAGAGATTCTTTCAATTTTCTGTACTGTATCCTTGATTCATAAAGAAATGTACAGAGAACTGTTTTTAAGTGCCCCCTAGTGGTACAATTTGTCACTACTAAGTACCATGAACACGTAGATATAACCAATAAAAATTGTGGGCAGAGATTTTATGTATCTTATTCTCGAGCACATAGAAGTTACAGGAACAGAAGTATGTAAAATCTACAGGCATGGTCACAAGAGTGTCAAGAACTCACATGGGTGACTCACCTGTGTCATTTCTGCTGTAGATGACTTCAAACTTCTCCTGGCGGGTCTTCACGTCTGATTTCCAAGAGATGTTCAGTCCTCTGGGTATAGGTCGCAGATCTTCGATGATGGGAGATAATGGTCCTATTAGGAGTAGAAAACAATTGGTTAGTCAACATCAGTGGTCACCCAGGTGTACCTCACACATCTTAAACACTTTGAAAGAACTTGGAAATTTATCAAACATTCCCCTTTCTCCTCATCTTATAAATGAATATTTGCTCCAACTCTATCTTCCTACTCTTCAAGCTCCGCTCAAGCTTATTTGTCATCGTATCCTTACCAAGTTTGCCTCTCAGTCCAAGCACTTCCACGCCTGTGGAGGATGAAGGCAAAATGATATCTGAATAGAAATGTAGATGCTACTTATGAACAATTGATACGATTGTGCAAAAACACTAACCTTAAAATTTACAAAATGATTTTTTGAAAAGAAATGAGGAATGACAATGCCAGTCAAAAAAATGCCTGAAGAAAGCATTGAAAATGTGGCAGAAGATAAACATTTCTAAATTATGGATATTTACATAAGTTCAACTGATATAAGGAATGTGATATTTAACAAGTCCTGGGATTTGGAAAACAAAATAACCAAAGCCCATATTTTTGAAGCAGTTTACAAATGCTTATTTCATAACTTATTCCCATTCTCAATACTTCTCAATATTATACTGCTTGCCACTGGTGTAGATAAGAAGGAGGGGGGAGAGGAAGAAGAAGGGGTATATATCCCCTCCCATGAAGTACTTCTACTCCTTATCATGAATAAATACTAAAACATAATAAAACAATAAAAATACCCATTTGCAAAAATATTGCTTTAAAATTATTTGTATTATTACTATTCATACCCTGTAAGAGTCTCCCTGACTCAGGCGGCAGTGTGCCGGCCTCTCACCGCTGAGTTCCATGTTCAAATCATAGTCACTCCATGTGAGATTTGTGCTGAACAAAACGGACATGAGATAGGTTTTTTCCCCGGATACTCTGGTCTTCCATGTCATCTTCTATTCGAGCAACACTCTCCAATATCATTTTATCTCTTGATCATTAATCAATGCTCCAGACGCTGTGACAGGCCTCGGCAGCTGGCACGGTTCCTATCCTTGTCGCTAGATGGGGGCTTCATTCATTCCCTTCCTGACTCGGTAGAAATTGGAAACAGGCAGTGGGTTTCATTTTCTTCCCCCCTCCCCAGTAAATTGTATTTAAATGGAGCCCTGTGCATTACAATACAGTCATAAAGCCTAGAAGCCACATATACCGCAGAAACATTTTTACATCTAAACCAACAATCCAAAGCTGACATATTACAGAAGATCGAAAGACAGATTGTAAGAACTTGTATCAATAAAAGCTATCAAAAAGATGGGTGATGGCGAAAGTACCTATCAACGTTGTATATCAGAAAATAGAACCCGTTACTGATATCAGACTAGGATACTTTGGCCACATCACGACTTCTGAAACAGCAAGTGCAGTACAATCTTGCTTCAAAAAATACTACAACTGGATGTAGATGGACAAAAAAAAAAAAAAAAAAAAAAAAAAAAAAAAAAAAAAAAAAAAAAAAAAAAAAGAAATTAGGGAGGGTTTGAAAGAAATCGGCCTTACACCCAATGACACTATGGATAAGAAAAAAGTAAACACAGCACTTAAAAATATGACTTTCCACTTTACACCCATAAAGAAGAAAATCCCAACTAGAATATTCTGCTCACAAGAAAGAGCAAGAATATCAACACATATGAAGAAGTACTGCAAGGCTTGGACAGTTCCTAAAAAGAAATCGACAAATCAAGGGGTTGATTAAAGTGATCCAATGTGGTCTCAAAAGAAGAAGAAGAAGAATTATTATTTAGTATTAATTTAAATGTTCAGTACGTTGTAATTAACATAATTATATCAGACGAAACCAATGAAAATAAGTAATGAAGGCAATGGAAGAGTAAAATACCTAAGCAGCGACAAAACGCTGGTTAATAGAGCAAACACCTGAAAAGCCTTACATCTGATATGTTCATGTGGCGTCACATATATCGAAATTACTGAACATATTAGAGAAGGTGTATTAAGTAAAGATTCTTTTATTCTCTTATTTGGCTGTGCTGAAAACAGAGGATCAAACAATTATTGTTACTGTTAAGTACAAAAGTTTTTGATGTTAAAAATTCCAGTATCCAATAATTGGGAGATAGTGGGTTCAAACCCCACTGTCGGCAGCCCTAAAGATGGTTTTCCGTGGTTTCCCATTTTCACACCAAGCAAATGCTGGGGCTGTACCTTAATTAAGGCCACGGCCGCTTCCTTCCCATTCCTAGGCCTTTCCAATTCCATCGTCGCCAAAAACCTATCTGTGTCGGTGCAACAGAAAGCAAATAGCAAATAGCAACAAAAAAAAATCCATCTTGGAACTGAATAGAAGGACTGGTGATAGCTACCAGTAATAAATCGTAGTACATGAAAGTATAACGTACGAAAGAATGTTTCAGGTTCATTCCATGAGAAGATTGTACACGTTAATTTGTAACCTGGTCCAAATTGACATAATGGAGTACGAAAATGTAAAGTTGAACCCCAAGCGCCACATATCCCGTGAAAATGAAGAGGAAACGTGAGCCATGTGCAATCTGGACCCTGGCAGCCAAGTCAGTAACCTATTTTGAGATGAAAATGTAAAATAACTGTTCTTGTTTTCTTTTTTCGCTTTAGTAGATATAAACCAAATTAAAAAATAATAAGCGAGTTAATTCCACCTTTTCAATACAAATTAATTGGTGTTTATTAAATAAACATTTAATGAGACTACTTTCAACCTATTTAAAGGTCATCTTCAGCCATATGCCAACGGCCGTAGGTGTGTTGAAACACCGGATCCAGTGAGATCTCCGAAGTTAAGTAACATTGGGCGGGGTCAGGAGATGGATGGGTTGCCACGCGCTGTTGGTGGGGGGTAAGGGAATGGAGGAGCGGAAAGGAACTGGCCACCCTACCGCATGTATTTTTTGCTAGCGGCTTTACGTCGCACCGACACAGATAGGTCTTATGGCGACGATGGGATAGGAAAGGCCTAGGAGTTGGAAGGAAGCGGCCGTGGCCTTAATTAAGGTACAGCCCCAGCATTTGCCTGGTGTGAAAATGGGAAACCACGGAAAACCATCTTCAGAGCTGCCGATAGTGGGATTCGAACCTACTATCTCCCGGATGCAAGCTCACAGCCGCGCGCCTCTACGCGCACGGCCAACTCGCCCGGTCTACCGCATGTAAACTCCGGCTCAGGAACACCTCTGCGGAGGTTCGGACCTGCCTTCGGGCAGAACAACCCTTACCCTTCAGCCATATCATGAGTAGAACAAAGTATTTGAAACACAATGGTTTTAAAGATGGTCTTAAAATATAGAAGTTTGACACTATGAAAAAATGTTTTTAGAATTTTCATGAAAACACTTTTGTTGTAAGAAATTAGTTCACTTAGCTATAGGAATATATGAGAAGATATAAGATGTGAAATATACAAAACCTCAGTTGTCCTGAAGTAGCCAAAGCGATGAAGAGAGCAAACACGTAACGTATTATTGTGAGTGATAATAATTATAATATTTTGGTGTATATTTTATCTCAGTTTGGTTTTCTAAATTTGCCATTTCGATTGGTGTGTGTGATTATTCTATGCTGGTATTTCGATCATGGTAGTTTGAATAATAGATAATGTCGTGAGTTATTGGTGAACCGTGCGGCGATTTTTCATGTGCGGTGTGAATTAATTTACTTATTATTTATGTAGGCCCAATTTGGGATGTAGGAGTAACATGGTCAGTACATCTGATGGTACGTGTTATTCCAAACAGATTTTAAGTGATCAGAGCCTAGAACATGTCAGTCTATTAAGCAGACCCTACACGGTCAGTAATACTGAGATTATGCATTAATATTGTAGCAACCTTACATGATCATTATTACTGTCAATATTTTGGTCAGAACTAATGCACTTGCTTACCATTGCAGTAATTATTATTATTATTTACCATTGCGGTATTCTCACTTTACAAATAAAAAGTCAATAACTGTCAATACGGAGTGAGATTTATAACATGCAATTGCGGTATTCTATCAAAATGGATCGTAAAAGATGGGCATGTGAAGCTATCATATTAGTACTCTGCACGAAACGCAGTGTTAAAGATTGGCTTAGAAAAAGAGGAGAGTATTCTCATATGAAGTTGTTGAGGGAAATACAATATACCAAAGCAGAAGATTATCAGAACTACCCATCTCAAAATGAGTGAGGGTAGGCCTAATTTTGCAAAATTACTAGGAATGGTAGAGCCTTTCTGATAAGGCAAAATACAAACATGCGGACCTGTTTATCGGTGGCAGAGAGATTAGCGGTGACATTGAGACAACTTGCAACTGGTAGAAATTTTGAAGATTTAAAGTTTTCCGCTATAATATCACCAGTTTCTGTCTGTACAGCAGTTGTGGAAACATGTGAAGTATTGTGTTACGTTTATTCTGGCAGCTCGATAAACTTTTGCAATAGGCCTACTTGCCATTTCACAAGCACCTCTACGCGGCCTTGGTGAGAAATGCATTTGTCGTCCATTGCTGCTCCGTTAATACTGACAGAAACAATGACGAATGCACTCACATGGTTGGTATCCCCACCACTCTACAGTACTGACGCTCGCAGATCAGGAAGTCCGAATCTGCTTCAGTACTGGCCTTCATTCAATCATTCCAGTCCACATGCGATCAGTATTACTGTCAATATTTTTCGGTACCGACAGTTTTATTAACCATGTACTGTAGGGTCTGCATTATGATTCAGGTTATAATCATGTATGTCATAACTGTGATGTAGATGTTGATTCCCATAGGGAACCTGAAATATTAACTTGTCATAACTGTGTCATGTGTTCCTTGTTGAACTGTCTTCGAAATATATTATATTGGTAAGCTATATGTGAAGTGCTGGATTTATGATTGGTATTTGGCACATGTATATTTGTTGGTCTTCGTTTGAATGACGTACTGAACGCGGTAATGTGCTAATGAAAATCTGTATTAATAGAAATGACGATTATTCTTATGCTTGGTATCAACAGATTCTTCATGATATATCAAATGTATAGATTATATTTGAACTTTAACTACGTGCATTTAGTAGTGAAGTATGGTATAAGTGAAGTGTTCTTGAGTTCATGGTATATTTTAGTTTAATCCTCAGTGTTTGACGTTCCTCATTCCAGTCCCTGCGTTAAGTTACACATATTTTGACAGGTACATACATCCTAACGGGAGGAGTTGCCCCACATATCGCATTCATGTCCCACACCATAGAAGCCGCGAGCATATGTACTCACTTCTGTGCACGCTGAATAACATGTTGACGGAACCGAGATCATGAACTATCATTTATAAGCTACCATCAGTCCAATGTAAGGTCATTTACCTGTTAATCGCATATCCTTACTGAAGATGACGCATTATTTGATTACTACCGCTATATCTGGGCCACAATATTTAATACTAACATGAGGTTTGAATGGCACCATCACTAATTAAACGGTGCATACAACTATGAGGACATATGCTATTTATTTAATTATAGCTTTTTTTTTTTGCTAGTTACTTTACGTCGCACCGCCAAAGATAGGTCTTATGGCGATGATGGGACAGGAAAGGGCTAGGAGTGTGAAGGAAGCGTCCGTGGCCTTAATTAAGGTACAGCCCCAGCATTTGCCTGGTGTAAAAATGGGAAACCACGGAAAACCATTTTCAGGGCTGCCGACAGTGGGGTTCGAACCTACTATCTCCTGAATGCTGGATACTGGCCGCACTTAAGCGACTGCAGCTATCAAGCTCGGTATAGCTTAATTGTAGTTATTTCTGGGTTAAGTTGTAGTGTGCCTCAGAGATGTGTTGTTGTGTTGTTTTATTTATTTCATTTGTCTAATGTGATTTTATTTTCTTATTCTTGTTTCATGTTATTTTAATTGCCATTTTATTTAATTGCTTCATTAAGGGCCTGTACTATGACTGTCAGATAAACAGCCAGATACGTAGGCTGCAGTTTTGCAAACTAGAAGTTTAATATTTTCTTGCGTACTACCAACGGATTTTAACGATGGTATTGTAATGCGGAAGCTGTAGTAACATTTTTATTGAGTTGGTAATAAGGTTACTGAAAACATAGTGAAATTTAGCGCGGTGGTATACGTGTTCCATGGTGTTTTCGTTTGTTTAGCTCTATTCCTTTTGAAATTGTATTACTAGCATCCAATATCAGACTCTTATTAAGCTATAATGTGCAAGTCCAGGTCAAAAACAGAATTAGGACTGAAATATACACATACGAAGAAATGTTAAAATTAATTGACTGTGTAACGAAACTGAAACTGTTATAGAAAATAAAAAGACTGAAAATGTAACGTGGACGCAAAAGTTAAGATTCAGGTTATGTATTTTTTTTGTCTAGTACTATTTACGAGGTTGCGCGTTACGACGAAAGTAAAGTTTATATTCGTAATTAATGCCACTGATGCAGCGTGGGATCATTAATTTTATTATTAATTCAATTTATTGTTTGCTCATTGAATAAGTAGTTAGTTTCTTTCTTTTCAATACAACGTGAGAATAGTAACTGGCAAGCATTTATCCCACTTTAGCGTAAATACTTTTGTAGCAAGTTGTTATGAAGTAAAAGAAATATAACCTCCTTAACGTCCTCATTCGACGGACGAATCACCATGAACATCGTCGTATACCTTTACTCCATATGTGCGTCGCGGATAGATTTGGAATAGAACCCACGCTTTTGACACGCATTTTAATGATTAGGAAATGTGTACTATCACCTCTAGTACCCTACCGACTACCATTTACAAGATAAAAAAAATGTTAGACTATTGGAACTCGAACCCACGAAAAACTGCTTAGCAGCAAGCTTTGCTGCCCTAACGACCACGGCTACCCATGAAGCTTGCGGTTGCCTGCTTGTGTACTACTGAAATACTCAGTAGCAACAACTTGCTAGCTTGCGAAATCTTTAAGAATTCTGTGATAGCTGGACAGGAAGCATGACATACTTTATAAATATATAAATAAACTACATTGTAACAACTTAATTTCACATAGCATCATGCAGATGTAGATTTATCTTCATGAGTAGCCATCTTGATTCTTTACAGTAGCGTCCCCGAAAAGAGCTAAGTCCCCGATAAGAGCGTTAACAGCCTCTCCAACTTCGGCATAGCTATACTCTAGAATATTTTCCCAGATTGCACATAAACGAAAGTCGTAGTACGCGGTTTCAACCAAACTTCCAGATAAATGTCCAAACTGCCAAATAAATTTATACCGCACTTTTATCTGGCTGTCGTAGTACAGTCCCTAAGGGGGATATATCCACAGAGGCATATGCGCACACCATTGTGTGTTTGGCCTTTCATGGGTGTAGACATCCTCAGGGCAAATGTTTGTTTATAGTAGGTTAGATTAGATTCAATTTCATTTATTTTACTGCTGGAAGAACGTTATTAGGTAGAATCTTGTTACTGAAACAAATCTGAATAATGGAAAGGTTTATGTGATTTGGTAACTGAGATATATGAAATTTAAAATCAACAGCCTGTTTCCAGTCATTTGACCGGGTCAGGAATGGATTGAATGGAGACCGCATCTTGCGGCGAGGATAGGAATTGCGCCGGCTGCCGAAGCCAGTCGCACTTCTCTGGGGCAATGATTAATGAGTGACAGATGAAATGAAATGATAGTTGAGAGTGTTGCTGGAATGAAAGATGACAGGGAAAACCGGGGTACCCGGAAAAAAGCCTGTTCCGCCTCCGCTTTGTCCAGCACAAATCTCACATAGCGTGACCAGGATGTGAACCACAAAACTCAGCAGTAAGAGGCCGGCACGCTGCCGCCTGAGCCATGGAGGTAATTCTAAATCTGAAACAGCTTATGTTTATATGATATTCAACAAATATTATCTGACGTATGGATAGAAACTGAAAGATAGCAAATTAAAGATTGATGTAAACTAGTGTTCGTGTAATAGACCAATGAAATGTCGTATGGCTTTCAGTGCCGGGATATCCCAGGACAGGTTCGGCTCGCCAGGTGCAGGTCTTTCTATTTGACTCCCGTAGGCGACCTGCGTGTCGTGATGAGGATGAAATGATGATTGAAGACAACACATACACCCAGCCCCCCTGCCATTGGAATTAACCAATTAAGGTTAAAATCCCCGACCCGGCCGGGAATCGAACCCGGGACCCTCTGAACCGAAGGCCAGTATGCTGACTGTTCAGCCAACAAGTCGGACATAGACCAATGATACTTGCTGAACAATGCAATTGATTTTCCACTGCATTACAATGTAATAGACTTATATCAACAATCATTATACTTTATTTTACGGGAGTAACTTGAATGATAATGGGCTTGGATATTGTCAGAATAATAAATTCCTATATTTATCATTTTTATTTTATTTTTTTCTTAGCCTTCAATTCAATACTATTCTTTGGTCTCGTCAAAGTGATAGTATAAGGATTTCTTGAATAAAAATGTGAATGACCTGATTATCTCAGTTGTTTTCTGTGTAGAATAGATATATTCAACCATCCATGATAATGTATAATTTTATTCCATCCATTAGTATATAATACATTCTGAGTATTATGAATATGTAAAATTGAGAACAACGGTTATGATTAAATACAACCATCTGGTATACCAAATAGTATCTGAATAAGTTCACAATAGGTCATCAGTCATCACATATAAAATCATCAGAATTATTCACTCTATTAGACTAGAGGAGACAACAAAAGCAAGCCCTTAAAACTAAAAGAAAAATAGATCCTACCCAGCTAATCAACAATAAAAATTACCAGAAAGCAACTGAAAAAATAAAAATCACAGATAAACTTGAAGACTTAGTACACAACCTTAAACAAATTGCAGAAGACCTAGCTCCAATTAAACCACGTAAAAAACACCAATGGTGGAACAGTGAATGTGATGAAACAGTGGAGAAAAGACATCAGGCATGGCTATTACATCAGTCCCAAAAGACAGAAATATCCTATCAAAAGCTAGTAAAACAGAGAAAAGAAACTACCCAAGTCTTAAGAAGAATAAAAAGACATCATAAGGACACCCTGCAGTTAATTGAAGAACAGTTCAGTAAAACTAAATCAAGGGACTACTACAAAACCTTCAGAAAGCAGCACAAAAATATGAACCCCCGACCCTACTGATGAAGGATGAAGATGGTAAGCTGGCCCATAACAATAAAGACAATGCAGAAATTCTGGCTAAACATTTCAACAAGCTTTTAAATTGTGAGGAACCTACAGAACTCCTTCATTTGGACACCAACACCCCGATAAAAACATCACCAGAAAACATCAATCCCCCCACAATAAAGGAAGTCTACCAAGCTCTGAATAAATTAAAAAACTACAAAGCGCCAGGAGAAGATCAGACCTTTGCGGAAATCTGGAAATATGCAGGAACCTCAGCAAAAGTTGCCCTCCATCAACAACTTGTCTCTATCTGGATTAAAGAAGAACTACCAGAACACTGGACAACAGCCCTCATTCATCCTCTGCACAAAAAAGGGGACAAAACCGACCCTAATAACTACAGGGGAATCTCGCTCCTAGACATAACATACAAAATATTTTCAATAATCATCCTTAATAGGATTAGTTTACAACTTGAGAAAGAACTAGGAGAATATCAAGGAGGTTTCAGACCCTGGAGGAGCTGTCCTGATCAGATCATGAGTCTTAAGTTGATAATGGACTAGAACAGGAGAAGAAACAGAGATATGGTGATAACATTTGTAGATTTCAAGAAAGCTTATGATTGCATCCATAGAGAATCTCTGTTTAAAATTTTAAGACACTTTGGACTACACCCCAAATTAATAAACATGATAAAATTGACTCTCACCAATACCAAGTCAAAATTGAAGTTTAGGGGTGAAACATCAGAGACATTTGAAATTAAAACTGGACTACGGCAGGGAGATGGGCTCTCACCACTATTATTTAACTGTGCTCTAGAAATGGTAATGAGGGAATGGTTTAGAAAATGTCCCCCCAAAATAAAGATTGGCCGAAAAATCAAAACAAATTGCCTGGGTTTTGCTGACGATTTAGCATTACTAGCAGTGGACATAAAAGAAGCAAGAACTTCAAAACATTGCAAATAAAATTGGCCTCAAAATATCATTTGAAAAAACAGAAATTATGCCCCAAAAACCAACACAGCTAAAAGAAGTCACCATAAATGGTAATAAAATCAAAATAGTAACTCAGTTTAAATATCTTGGAGAAGTAATAACACATAACTTAAATGAAAAAATCTCAATCCAAGTAAGAACAAATAGATTAGCTAAAGCACAAAAATTAACATGGGATATCTACAAAAAGAAATGTCTATCAATAAATACAAAAATAAAACACTACAACACAGTTATAAAACCGGAAGCTACATATGCAGCAGAAACACTCTTTTACCTGAATAAACAATCAAAGACTGACAGACTTCAGAAAATTGAAAGGAGGATTGGAAGAACCTGTATCAACAAAAAATATCAGAAAGATGGACAGTGGTGGTTAATACCTAACAAAGTCGTGTACAAAGAGCTAGAACCCATTACAGATACTATGCGCAAGAGGAGACTGGGATTCTTTGGACATATCATGAGGATGACATAGATGTTGATTCCCATAGGGAATCTGAAATATTTGTCCTGAATGAGTAAATTTATAATACCAATATAAATGGTCCGTCATTGGACATTATAAATTTTCCAGCTAACTCATTCTTGGTTGCCAGCGTTTCGCCCTCGTGTGCTAGGGTGGGCTCATCAGTTGGTACCTAGCACACCTACCAATACGCTGGCTAGTGCATACCGTGGAGGCCACTGCGTAGGCTAACTGGAGCCACCGGCAGTGCCAATGCACTAAGAGACTTTGTCTCATTATCAAAAATTGATGCCTGCTTGGCCATCAGATGACATAGATGTTGATTCCCATAGGGAATCTGAAATATTTGTCCTGAATGAGTAAATTTATAATACCAATATAAATGGTCCGTCATTGGACATTATAAATTTTCCAGCTAACTCATTCTTGGTTGCCAGCGTTTCGCCCTCGTGTGCTAGGGTGGGCTCATCAGTTGGTACCTAGCACACCTACCAATACGCTGGCTAGTGCATACCGTGGAGGCCACTGCGTAGGCTAACTGGAGCCACCGGCAGTGCCAATGCACTAAGTACTTGGTATTATAAATTTACTCATTCAGGACAAATATTTCAGATTCCCTATGGGAATCAACATCTATGTCATCTGATGGCCAAGCAGGCATCAATTTTTGATAATGAGACAAAGTTCTTAGTGCATTGGCACTGCCGGTGGCTCCAGTTAGCCTACGCAGTGGCCTCCACGGTATGCACTAGCCAGCGTATTGGTAGGTGTGCTAGGTACCAACTGATGAGCCCACCCTAGCACACGAGGGCGAAACGCTGGCAACCAAGAATGAGTTAGCTGGAAAATTTATAATGTCCAATGACGGACCATTCATATTGGTATTATAAATTTACTCATTCAGGACAAATATTTCAGATTCCCTATGGGAATCAACATCTATGTCATCTGATGGCCAAGCAGGCATCAATTTTTGATAATGAGACAAAGTCTCTTAGTGCACTGGCACTGCCGGTGGCTCCAGTTAGCCTACGCAGTGGCCTCCACGGTATGCACTAGCCAGCATATTGGTAGGTGTGCTAGGTACCAACTGATGAGCCCACCCTAGCACACGAGGGCGAAACGCTGGCAACCAAGAATGAGTTAGCTGGAAAATTTATAATGTCCAATGACGGACCATTTATATTGGTATCATATCATGAGGATGCAGGACTCGAGACTTCTGAAACAACTAGTACAACACAATCTCGTCTCAAAAAATACCACAACAGAATGTAAATGGATCAGAGAAGTAAGAGAGGATCTGAAGGAAATAGGCCTTACAACAGAAGACACCAAAAATAAGATAAAATTGAATACAAAACTCAAGAATACAAACCTCCGCTTTACCCTTACACAAAACAAACCAACAACACGCACATTTTCAACTGAGGAAAGGGCACGAAGATCAGAGCATCTGAAGAAGTACTGGGAGGACCGCAAAGCCCGAACAATAACTTCAAAGAGACCTGAACGACGGACTGACTAAAGTGATACTATGTGGTCATAAAAGAAGAAGAAGAAGAAGAAGAAGAAGAAGAAGAAGAAGAAGAAGAAGAAGAAGACTAAATCCACAATGCTGAACATTGATTGCCCAATAGGATTTTTAATGTAACCATGTTTTCGCGTTACCTTGATTATCACTTTAACATCATATGTGACCTCATTTAATCACCATCGTTACACTTTTGACTAGCTGTGGCATTCATAAATTTCAAACTGATCTCGTTGGTAGAAGGACCGGCCAACCGTAAGGGTGCGATATAATGAAGCCGAGTGGGGGAAAAGAGAGTATCAAATAGAAAGTGCAATTGCTGGCCTAAATATTAAAACATACTTTCGGGCCGATGACCTTCGATGTTAGGCCCCTTAAAACAACATCATCATCATCATCAAAACATACTTTCTCCGTAGGGAACTAGGACCAAAAAGACCAAAAGAGTGGAATTAAATTATGGTTCCCTAATGGGAGAACTTAGACTTCTCCCCTGGTGTACAGTCAATGTGTCTCCAACTGGCGAGCCTGCTGCCAAACTGGTAATTTCATCATTGAAAAGGCCTAAGAATGCGTAAACACTTTCATTTTTTATAATAAGGAAAATATGAACCATTCTCCCTAACAAACAGTTTGACTTGTATAATGCACACCAAATATCAAGCAAATGTCAGCAAAAAAGGAAACTTGTTCAATCAAAGAGGAAAAACTTGGCCAATTAGGGACATATTTTCCAAGAAAATATCATTCCAAATCAACCAGCTTGAGGATAACGAAATGTATTTACAAGATGGTGGTGCTGGTGAAGAACCATATTTTCCTCTGCCCAATGTCAGCTGGAATGATCATGATGCTCTTTGCTCGATGCAGTAAAGATAGAAGTGTCGTCAAACAAGATTGTAATGTCACTCTCATAGCCAAAACACGCTAAAATCACATTATTCGTCAAAACAAGAGCAAAAATATAATAAAAAATAAACAAAAAATATTTGGAGTTTCTCACTGGTACAATATATCTGGTAACTGGGTGTACGGTGGTTTTAATTTGTTTCTGTACTCACTTGTAGCCATATAGATGGTGGTCTCGTTGCTCTCCATCTGGTTGCTGATAGCCTGGACAGTGATGGAGTAGTTCCGTCCAGGTAACAGTTGTTCCAGAACGGCAGATAAGTTGTCTGTGTACACTGTGTTGATATCACCACTGTAGGAGGCCTCCACTTCATGGGTGGTGATCTGTACACAGCATTAAAACATGTGATCCAGTATAACAGTACGAGGGTGACTGAGAACATGTTCAAAACACAACAAGCCACAGCAATACAACATACGGCAAGTAACAATTAAGGAAAAAAAGGACACAGGTTTTAACCTGTCTCCCAGTCTTTTAAATCTGCATATAGGACAGTTGCTAAAAGAAATGAAAGAGGAATTTGCAGTGAGAGATCTTGGTTCAAGGAGAAGTCCTGAGAATTTCTGCAGATTCTGTCATTTTACCAGAGTTTGATGATTAATGGGAACTGCTGAATGTTAATGGGCAGCAAGTAGGCCTATGATGGCAGAATCAAATCAACATGAAGTTGGCGAGCGACAATACCCTGAATAGATTTTAAAATGTCCCTGAATTAGCCTCTACAAAACTGTTTCTCAAATCAGCAGAATGGCATCAAAACATGCAAGCCTTTGAATTCTTAGAAAGACCATGGCTACCCATTGGCAGAGTTATAACATGTCTATTGTTCCAGATACTTAGTAAAATTAACAGTTTTACAGACAGCAGGAATATTTTCATGAAATAGAAATAAAAATAGAAACGAGCTTGTTACGAACTGTAGTAGAACTGGGACTGATATCCTCTCCCAACACTGACACGTCATTGTGTTTATCCTATGCCATGTTACCCCCTTTGTTTCATATTAATGCACAACAATCGCTTCAAACTAGAATGTGTCCGAGTGACTGCAGTCTGTTGAACAGCATTTGGTTGCCGCATGGAGGGTGCACGAGAGACCCAATACAGGTGCAACGATGATGGACGTTACGAATTGTTTCTAAAAAAGGGTTTGAGTTTCACCATCCCCGAAAATATCATTGCAATGGGAAAAGCATTCACTTGAAACAGGGAATGTGAACAATCGTGTACAAAGTGGATATAGGATATAAACTTCATGGTTTTGATCCCTATTGAATTGTCACTGAATTGTGAGTACTAAAATACTATAGTATTGAAAAGGTGGACCATTACGACATAAGTTTAGTTATTATTGGTGGAAGACTCGTAAAGAGATGGGAAACTTGCATCGAACGTGCAGACATCTGCAGAGCAGTTGCCTGTTGAATCAACACATAAATACCCAGTGAACTTGGCATACCCCGGACAACAAAATGATATCATATGATGAAAAATTTAGGCTTAAAACCGTTTCTACCACTGCCATGTTAATGAGCTAAGTGATTCTGATATTTACTCTTAATGCGATGCTTGTGCTGCCCTTCTCCAGAGATTCAAATAGGAACGTGATGGAAGTAACATCATTTTCACAGATGAGCACAGAATTCACTGAAATTCAAGAAATCGCAATGTTGTGATATGCGCTAAGGACAATCCCAATTTCTCACAGAAATTTCAGATAACCACCATGTTATGATCTGGGCTGACATGACCATTTTTTTAAATGGTATAGTTAACAAGCAGTCTCATGAAGAGATGTTCCAATAACGGCTCTATTTGCAACTCACGGAAGCTGGAATAGCAAATACTATAATCCTGCAACAAGATGGAGTCCCTGCATATTTTGCTAACAGTGTTAAAGAATGCCTTAATAAATTGTTTCAGACAGGTGGATCGGAGGTAGCACGAGCCCTCCTGACCTAGCCAGCTTGTTCACTCCAGATAAAGCTTTGAGGAGTTTCATTAAGGAAAAAGAAAGGCAACAGCACTACCAAATACCAGGCAAACTGCAGGCTGCTGTGAGAGAAACATCTGGATCTACCGTGGAAGATTTTCTCTACAAAAGCTCTCATTATGTTATGATAATGTCGCATATACCTTATGACACAAATCAAATGATAATTTTTGCTGTAATAATAAAATAAAGAGGTGGTAATGTGACTTGCACTATAATGTGTGTCTCTATATATAACTTGATTTGTCACTCGTTCGTTCCTTTCCATTACTCATACACTTGATCAACTAATCATGCACGCTATCAACATCTCTGAGGAGGCAGGATACAATTTACAATGAGAAATGTCAGAGGTTCAAATCCTGTCAGCCTAAAATAGTCTTACCCAGACATATATTCTGCTATGCTGACAGCTTACCGGATGAATAATCAAAATTAGCCAACTGTTACTGATTTTATAATACCTCAGTGTTGTGCTGCACTCTCCTTCAGCATAATGGTTTCACTTCTCGTGATCTTATGTGGCACCTGGTTATAGATAAGACAGTAACAATTGCCAGAGGGAATTGGTCAATATCAAGGAACAGGTTTAAGAAGAGTTTTCAGTCCTGATCAGGAGAATTTCTTTTTTGATACAGCTCAGGATGTTGTATTCAAGTGGGATGTGGTTTGTCAGACTGATTTGAAACAAAGAGAGGAGTGCAGCAGGGCAGCTCATTGTCACCACTTCTATTTATTGTTGTAATGGATGTAGTAATGAAATATATTAAAAGGAAAAAACATGGAGATATCAAGCCTTCACATTTGCAGATGATGTTGCGATCTGGAGTGACTCAGAAGAGGAATTGGGAGAGAGAATGCAGAGCTGGAATGAGGAGTTTAAGAAATATGGTTTAAACACAGCAAGACCAAGACAGTGGTGATGAAAGTGTATGGGGAAGGAGTAGAACCAATAGTCACGTTAAATGAAGCCCAACTGGACAGCGTTCCAGTTTTCAAACACTTGGGTAGTGCTCTATCAAATGACAACCTAGCAAAACATGAGGTGAACAATCGAATCAATAAGGCAACACAATTTTACCACCAGGTAAGACACCTGCTGTGGGATAAGCAAATACTTATGAAAACAAAAATGACATTGTACAAGTCTATTATACACCAATTCTTACGTACAGTCTCGAAACCACAACACCGACCAATAGAGATAATTCCAAACTCCAGGCAGCTGAAATGAAATTCGTACGCACTATGATCCAGAAAACCAGGGAAGACAAGATTAGGAATGAGAAACTAGAGAAGAAGTAGGAATAGATGATTGTCTCCTCAATAAGATTCAGATATCAAGACTGAAGTGGTTTGGTCACATGAAGAGGATGCCAGTTAACTGAACTGCAAGGAAGAAATTTGACAGGAAAGTAGAAGGAAGACGACCCATGGGAAGGCCACGAAGGAAATGGATAGATTTAGTTAAGAGCGATGTACTGCTGAGAGGTCATGATTGGGACAAGTTGGTGGAGGAAGAATGGTACAAGGACAGGATGAGATGGAGGAGGCTCATATACCACACCCGGGAAACTGGAGATGGTTTAGGATGATGATGATGATGATGACAGCTCAGGACATTCTCAGATTGTCTACATTGGGGGATGCTTTGATTTTTTTTTTTTTTTTTTTTTTTTTTTAGGCCCTTCAATGTGCCGAAACTATCTGTGAGTAAATAAATGTATAAACATAGAGTAACAACTCAAATATGTGAGTGTGACTTGATGGAATATGACAATGTTCTTTCGAAAAACAAAACATGTCCTATTTTAATTAAGTTGTTTCTTTTTCAAGTAGCTGAGAAATGTATTTTCTGAAAATTAGTTTCAGCAGTCTGAAGAGCCTAAGTTGAAACTGGAAATAGTTGGCTTCATATATTACACTCTCCTACGACCATACATAGGCGAGTTAATTTGAGTCCTGTAGTCTTTCCAAATGACTCTAAATTTAATTCAATATTTGCTCATCATGCTGAATGCGAGATATCCCTCCTCAATGGTTCCGATGTCCTGCACAAGCTTCAGGCGTGTCTAATATGAGGTGAAACATCACCGATCCTTATCAGCTGTGCTGCTGCTGATGTTTGTTGTTCAAAGGGGCCTAACAGCTAGGTCATCAGCCACTAATCGTACGAAATGTAATGACAATTTAAGAGTTCAAAAACATCCACTGACCAGAATAAAAAACGTGACGTTGAAGAATAAATGGATGCATATGAATTTGAAACAATCAGTGGATCCAACCCAGAAACTATCACATACAATAGTATTACTGACTAAAGCACAATCCTGAATTGAGGATGCTTGTTGTATAAAGGGGTCCAAAATCCAGGTCAACGGCCCCTCATAATGGTACTTATTGCTAGGAAAGTGGAACCATGGTATTTGTTATGTTGCGGTACTAATCAAAAGTAGCATAGACTCGCGGTATTCCACACATTATGGTACAACTCACAAGTATTGCACATCGCACAGGCAACGCAAACCCATGGTGTTCCTCACATAGGTGTACTAATCACGGGCGCCGGTATTCCCATCGTGTTCCTCATATAGTGAGTACTAATCACAGGCAACACAGACCCATGGTGTTCCTCACATAGGTGTACTAATCATGGGTGCCGGTATTCCCATCGTGTTCCTCATATAGTGGGTACCAATCACAGGCAACACAGACCCATGGTGTTCCTCACATAGGTGTACTGATCACGGGCGCCGGTATTCTCATCGTGTTCCTCATATAGTGGGTACCAATCACAGGCAACGCAGACCCATGGTGTTGCTGATATAGTGATTTTAATCACAGGCAACGCTCAGACTTGTGGTGTTTCTCACATTGGTACCAATCACAAGCAAGTTTCATAGTTTTAATACAATCATCCCCTGGTCACCCCTGGCATGTTCATAAAAATGATGTTTCCCATATTGCAAAGAGCATGTATCAGCCTCACCTCAATTGACTTAAGTGTTTCCATGATTGTACCAGAGAGGGCAGCACGGAAGATCATTCTTTCGGTGAGACAGTAGTTTTAACTCTCTGGAGTGATTCTTTGCATTGTTATGTGCGTGGAGTGTAAGCATGGACCCCACGCAGATTGGATTGGCGTTTTTATGCCATAAATGGGTTTCCAATAGATTTAAACTTGACCCGTACTACCATCCTTCTTGTTACTTTATTGATATTACAGGTATGGTAGTCCTTGTATTATATTATTTCTACGGTGCTGTTATGACATTCTTCGCTATCGTCCATAACTGATTGATACGCATCCTTCTGCTCTGTTGCATGAATGAGCTGCGTGCTAGTTGTCTTTATTGTGATTGAGTTATGATGTTATTTACGTGCACTACATTGTGAAGTTTTTCGCCATCAACGTATGTATGCCCTGCGTATCGACGCGGAGATCCATTCGTTTTCAAGGTCCACCTATTCAATACAATAGGTGGACCTTGAAAAGAATTTAATTTTGTTGTAATCCCACTTCAATACGGAACCAATGAAATTCATAACTATAAGTGATCCATTCGTGTCGTACAGAGTGCGTGAGCTGATGGGTTTATGTGTGACCACGGGGTCTCTATTATCCTACTGCTAATTGCTTGCGCTGTGCACGCTATCTCTGACACATGGGAGACCTTTGTGTGTGACTATGAGAGTCACACTATATGAGATTGTGTTCAACTTATTAACTGGAGCAACTGCTCAGATTGTTTGCCGATACTGGCAATGTCTGAATGTGTGGGTGTGTGCTGGTGAGTGAAAGGGGAGAAAGGATGACGTATAGGTCAGCTCATTTTATATTTTAATCTTGTTACTGTGTCTCATGTTTGTTACCGGCTCGGTGATATTTATTTTGCCTTGGTTTCTATCACGGCCTTTCGCTTGCCCCCAAGGCCGCCATGTTCTTTTCTTATTCAGGCTATGCGCATGCCTGTGGTTCTCTTTGGGTTTAAATTTTATTCCTCTGTGCTATGTTGTGATCTCTCGCATCTTATTTTTACCTTCTCTGGACCCCTTTTTTTCTTCTCCATGCCGCATGGGAGCTTTGATCTGTGTGGTAATTGTTGTGACGATGTGGAAGTTAAATAGACGCGCATATAAGGAATTCTATTAATCTCGCGGAAAGAATGACCGAGTTGATCAGTGTGGATTGTATTCACATTACCACATTATGTAGCGAGATTGCAATTGAGACGGTGAGCCCGTCTTATGAATAATTTAAGCTTGGTGTTTGAAAAAACTGTGCTCACGCGTTAGTGTTATGACTTCTATTGGATGAGCTCTGCACATGTATGTATACTTAATTTTTTTTTTAATTGCTGGCTTCATTTCTTGTTTCTTTTTGATTTTATTATATCAATAAAACCTCATTTAAATTTAGTTGGGATTTTTTTGCTGGTAGCTTTGGTCTCATTCCTGTTCTACTATTTGAAATGAGGACTGTTTCCAGTTCAGGACGGTGTTTGGCCTTTCCTAGTGGCGGTCCATGCCTTGAATCTTCCAACGTGTGTGTTTATGGTGAGGTTGGTTGTCAGTAAGGGAGGGGGTGTGACTCACCCCTTTTAGTCACCTCTTATGACAGGCAGGGAATACTGCGATGTCTTCTTCGTCTTCGTCCCCCACCCACAGAGGGTAGCGAGCTGTGTTGACGTTTATCGACGTGTATATCTCAGAATGGGAACAGCCAGCATGGATGTTCACTTCTAACCACCAGCAGGTTACTATAATCTACAAAAATACAACTCCATGGAGATGCACGCTATAGCTGCTAAAGTCGAACATGCATCACATCGACTGACTCATCACTCTGATCACGTCTATGAGTTCCACCTCCATTAATGTGTTATGAGCATACTTCATAATACTCTAACAAACTTCACTGCTCGTGTCTATGGATTTGACTTCCGACCTGATCTGCTTTTTCAGACTGCCGAGCAATTGTCTTCTAACTTCTACCCACAGCTACATTTTTCTGCTCTGAGAATGGATCGCTTCATGCATGGAGCCATTCACGTTTTATAAAGAGCTACAGTTCTGTTAATATGAACGACGACAATCTATTGCTAACACAATTTAATAGTGTTCTGTGAAGATGTTTATAGTGAGTAATTCCCCTCCCTACCATTGATAATCACTCATCAGATAAATCATACATGGTCTACTTTGAGGACCTCTTTTGCCTGCATTGTCTCGCTTATTGACAATTTTCACGTCTTGTTTTACTGTAACCTGCCATCTTTCTGGCCTTGTTCTTTAGACTTGTCTTTGGTGCAGGTCTCTCAGACCTTCTCAAGGATAGTGTTGTTCCTAAGTAGTCAGATACAGAATGCCCATCATCCTTATTCCCATGGTGTGGAGGAATGTTCTGGACAATCACTCGATACTGTATATAACAACAGGTCTTACACGAGTGTAATATATCTTTGATTTCAAATGTATTGACACCCATTTGTTACAAAAGACTCCTGTGACCCTCCATAACACTACAATCAATTCAGCCCCCACAGCAGATACATAGAGACAGTAGAGATTTGAAAATACTGACAGACAAGAAAGAAAGCGAATCCAAAACAATTGTTTTTTTCCCGTCATAATCTTCTGAAAAATCAAGGGTTGTCTTGCATCTGCGACCTGACAGTAATGAACACCATCGGCAGCTACCATGGGAACCACGCTGCTTCCCCCCACACCGCCCCCCCTTCAACACCCGCATCTTTATTAGGCCTATAGGCTATATTGCCAGCAGCGGCATTTGGTTGTACAGTGCCTCTGCGTACTGTCACTGGTTCTCGGGAAATAGAGAAGAGTGAAGGACATTCTACTTGGCAGGAAACAGGTTCACAGTACAAGTGACTGGGCGAGCGACAATACCCTGAATAGATTAGAAAATGTCCCTGAATTAGCCTCTACAAAAATGTTTCTCAAATCAGCAGAATGGCATCAAAACATGCAAGCCTTCGAATTCTTAGAAAGGCCATGGTTACTCAATGGCAGAGTTATAACGTGTCTACTGTTCCAGACACTTAGTAAAATTAACAGTTTTACAGACAGCAGGAATATTTTCGTGATAGATAGTCATATTGTTAAGACACGTAGTACATGTATTGCTGGCAAATTTTTAACAGGTTCTCTTCGATATTATGATGCCAGTTTTAATTTAATGGTTATGAAACTCACGAAATGAAGAATAATCGTGCAGCCGCAAGAAAATACAGCATAACTAAAGCCATAACTGGCGTGAAGACATATAGCCTGAAAATGTGTAATGTACAAGACAGGCATTCATATGATTTCACAAAGCACTTTTTAAGCCTGATTTATTTATTTTTTGACGAAAAAACTGAGGTCGTCTTGCATTCAGGTTCATCTTGGATTCGGAGGAATACGGTAGAACGGGGTCTTATATGAAGCACTGACATTTAAAAATCTGCAAATCTGGCAACTGTTATGTGAGGATACCATAATAATAATTTGAAAAAAAAAAAAAAAAAAAAAAAATGAAAATATCTGCAGCTCTCAAAGGACTTGGAGACCAACCTTATAATTTTCTTGAAAACTTGAATTGTCAGGAGTCCAGCTGATTTTTATCAGGCCTGTCCGCTCATCTGTGATGCCTCTCAGATTGGTCACTGGTAGTGGCTCTGCAATCAAAACAATCATCTATTAGTACATAGAAACACAGCACTCACTTGCCATCTCAAGAGCAACATCATTTTAAAATCTTTGTGCATTTGAGTCCACAATGAGCTTCATGTTGCAAGCCTCGCCGCATAAGCAACAAACTTATTTTAAAATCCTTGTAAGCCTAATGCACTACAAGATATTTACAGTAGTGAAAGCCTTCCAACTGCAAAGTAAGAGTTCCCCAGTAATGGACTTTTATCAGCATTGTAGCAAACTTGGCAAGGTCATCCCAGAGGTGGAGACCTGTTCTGCAGTATTGAAGACCGCACTGTGGGTACTGAAGAGGCTCGTCTGAATAACATGTCTCCAATCACAGAACAGTGCCTGCACTCTTTACGCTACCACAGCGTTCACCGGTGAAATGTGCGATTAACGGTCTTCGCATCCTCCGGTGCACAGTCATGGTGCTCGCCGCACTATCAAATTCCAGGGGTGATGGTACACGATATCATGCCATCTTTAATGGTCTATGGTCCCTGGTCTTGCTGTGGTTCCACTCAGCAATCATGTTCCCCAATATTCAACTTGACCCTGACTGACTCCTTACTGGTAGATAAAGGCATTTAGCCTACATGGATACAAAAAAATGTTAAAAATAGGCCCTTTCAAAATTCAAATATAATTATGTTAACTATTTAAACCAAATCCCATGGTGATACAGCCTAGACAAGCCTATGCCTACACTCCAAAGGCCTGCAGATTACAAGATGACGCATGATCAGCCCGACAAATCCTATCGGTTGTTATTTTTGGCTTTCTAGACCAGGGCTGCCATCTCAAATGATCTCACGTAGACTGAATGGACCCCAAACCAGTCCACAGAGGGAATCAAACCCCGGGCAAAAGCAGGCACACCATCCCTACCAACTATTTAAAACTTAAATTATTTCCTAAACAACGTTATTAGGCATCCTGATCTCCAGCTACACTACAGTTTATATCCTCTCACCTCACAGGAGGGAGTTCTTATCTTCCCAAGCAGGATTCGTTTGGGAAATCTTCCTGAATTTTTCCCATATCTCTAGGAATTTCATCGAGACCAGTTTCTGGATTGCATACCTCCAATGTACAAAATCTCGCCACTCTGTTCAAAACAACACCACCGAGCGCGGCATGTTTTGTCATGTGATCACACTGATTGGACATAGCAGAACATCGTCTGCTGTCTGCTCCCACTATCATACGTGGCCCGTTACTTTCCATCGACCAACGTCATACACCGAAACAAAAAAAATGAAGAAGCCGTTTTACAGTACTTAGACATTTACCACAAAGTGGACGCTAACTGTCAAAACAGGCATTTCTAGGCAGAAACTAATGCCTTTCATTAGTCATAATTTGACCCAGAAAGTAGTTTTAAAGTTCATTCTGCATGTTTAGCAGTTTTAGCTTACTGATGAGGCAACCAATGACCATTCCATGTTCTAAGTCACTATCTTATAGCACTAGGCTCTAGTTTACAGCAACGTGTCTCGGGGGGGGGGTTCTTGTCAGCAAAAATAAGTTGTCTGTTTATTGTGTGATCTTCACAAATTTTCTTCACACTTGTAATTCAGTCTTCATCAAAAGATACTATTATATGGCATATTTAGTTCCTCTTACTAATATCTACAACAGGTGAAATAATTCATGATGCTCACTGACTGTTATATTCAATTTAACTTAAACTTATTTGGTTACTCAGTGAACAATCTCTATCTTTTCTGGGAAACAACATGAAAAAATAAGCAGTACAAATACAGTAAAAGCATTTCAAAATTCTACAAAAGATTTCAAAACGTTCAAGAGATGGGGCTAAAATAAACAAAAAGGGTAGTCGCAAAGTAACAAAGCTTGATACACTACCGACAAGTATGGAAGAAAGTCTGTGGAACACATGAAGTCCGGAGTTTACTTTCCATGGTCGTATGGAGCGCTAAACCAAAATGGAGCATTCACGTAAACAATGTTTTTGCTTCAGAACGTTATGAAATGTTGACGATCGTTTTTGTGGAGCTTTTGAGAACTTTTCCCACTTTAAGCTGCCAAGTGCCCACTTCAACACCAGAAATGCCTCAGACTATCCACTAGTCATTCACGGAGTCAGTGCACTACTGGAAATCGGTCATAGATCCTAACAGAAGATTTCCACGTGTGGTCTGTTGCATCAAAGTTTGTGTCCAGACTCTTGAACGATGACCAAAAGCAACGAAGATCTGATGTTTGCTCGGATCCCAAAGAACGAGCTGCCAATGACCCCGCCTTTAGAATTGGCTTTACATCGCAATGACACAGATAGGTCTTTTGGAGACAATGGGACAGGAAAGAAGTAGGAGTGAGAAGGAAGCGGCCAGCATTTGCCTGTGTGAAAATGAGAAATCACAAAGCAACCTTCAAACTAACAACAGTGAAGAACACCATCTTCAGCTTCACCAACTAATCCCAATAACAAAGTGTGATTCATCTCTTCTGAATGGCAAACTCTTCAGGACCAGCAAACTCGTTTAGACTCTGTTCAATATTGACCGGTCTTACCTCATAAGAAACACCACCATGTAGCTAACAGAACACAGGAGAACTAACGACGAGATGTACGCACATAAATACTGTTTCTTCTCTTACTTACAAAAGTTCAGTAGGCCTTTCGCATCCCATCGTGGCCGTAAGACCTGTCTGTGTCGGTGAGACGCAAAAAAGAGAGACCAATTTCTGAGACTTCTTGACAATATTAACCGTTTTTATGGGTCTTTTTCCCTTCTTGTATAAAAGTCACGTTCTGTCCCAATGTAGTACTGGTTCTTAAGCGTTGATAAGGTATTTGCCAAACGTAATATTACTGATCTAAATTTTTTCAATAAAGCACTTTTTGTATTCTCAATTCACAACATGCTAACAAATACAGTAATTATTACTTAACGAATAGTGCGCAATAACTGAAACAAAGATATTTTCTCACACATAACAGGCAACTAAATAACATTGTATTTTGTGTGCTTTCTTCAGTTTGTCATCTCAAGTGCAGCTCAGTTTTCAGACCAGTGTGCGTGTGCTGAAGCAAGCAAACGAGTAATATCCAACAACCTGAAGAGTGATGACAGCTCTGCACGACGCATCCAAAGTGGCGTCAAGTTAATCATTCTCCTCCTTCCTTTGCTCATTACTGATAACCATCATCTTCTATGGCCATCTCAAGCGTTCCTGAAAGTAGTATTAACTGGACGACATACAGTGTGCCTTGAAAAGAATGAAATATTCAAATAAACTGCAAAAGCTACAGGGTTCACCTCCAATTTACCCAATCTCTCTACTATGCTTCATTAACCACCATATTTCAACAAAAAAGACATTTTCTATCACTTTATCATGATACTGAAATAAGACTACATTGATAATAAATGTGGAGGAGAACACGTCAATGCTGTTGACTAGAGGAGAAAGACAAGGGAAATGTACTGTCAAAAGCGTCCTGTACACGGGACAGGGTTGGACATGGAGAGACCTGGATAATGATGAAAATAAGGGAGAGTAAAATCCAGGCCAGAAATAGGAAAGGACAGAGTACGATGTGGATGTCAAGAGGGAAAAACTTCCTAACAGAATGGTGAGACGAATATGTTAAGACGATGGACGAGCGGACGATAGCAAAGCAGACGATGGAGAACAAGAGGTACAGGCTGGACTCAATCAAGGTACCAGGATTGAAGCAGCAATGCTGGTTGGATAGAGGAATATGGAAAGACAGCTGCCATTGGTTATAGCCTCAAATTTTTTTGTTAAATGCACACACACATTTGCTAAAAGTGCACCATGAAGGAGTCATCATGTAAGGGGGTACAGAGATAGGAGACCACGCCAAGCATATATTGCAGGCTCACAAACACTAGTGTGGTGTTGGACTGCCCAAAGCACGGAGACAGGCGAGGAGGCAGGAAGACATCGGATGTTCTCCTGAGGAAGATCCTGCCACAGCATGCACAACTGACCCTCTAATTCTGCAATAATTGCTGCTGGTCTTCTCCCACAACTTCTCTCTAGGCGAGAGGTCTGGAGATGTTGCTGACATCACAAAGAGAGACCAGAGATACCCCTACTGTGTGAGGCTGGGCAGTCAGCTGCAGCAGCAAGGGAAACGCACAGACTTGCAGAATTTCCTGTGTCGTCTGGGTTCCTTCTATTTCCACAAGTTGGGGGGCAGAAATCATAGGAAACAGCACCCTACATCACCTCTTGTTGGAGAGGATGTGCCACTTTATAATGAAACTTAAATTACTATGCTAGCCATGACACCTGCAGGCTCGAATTCAGCAGCTGTCTGTATTCAGACATAACCGTCATTCGCTGCTGAACACCACTCGTGACAAATCTGCAAACTTTTATGTTGCCTGTTCCTGGCAGAAGTTCAAATGTGCCCCGTGATGCTGAAGGCGCACTGGTAGATATTGTAAGGGACGTCACGATGACGGATCTTGCTCTGCTAACCACCCGGATATGGTACTGGTGGACACAGGCAGACAACCACATGCAGTGTTATGTCTCCGAGTGCTTACACAATGAAGTAACCCTCCCTTTTGGTGGTCGACGCATGTCACTCCATCCACAGCGCAGTCAGAATGTTTCAAGTGGAGAGCAATACAGTCTCTCTCTCAAACTCGTACAGCAGTTCAAAGGTGGTGTGTTCGCTCGACCTGGCTTGGTGGCTCACACTGTCTTACATCTGATGTACGCCCCCTAGGGACACACATTACCCTATGACAATACCGTGCGACAACCTTTGCTGTAAATTTATTATTTTAACCATTATGGTTAGAGTATAATTAAACCTTTGTTGTACTCACATGATTCATTCATGGTGCACAATACCTTTTGCAAAGTTCTACGAGAAACCAGCCTAAGTGGAATTGAACCTGCCAACTTAAGCTCAGGAACCCAGTGCTCAACTGTATGGGCCACTCAGCCTGGCGTCACCTGTCAATGAAAAAATATTAATCTCGAAAATCTCAAATGAACTAAATTAATGGTCACACCACCACATTTCCAGATCTGTTATTGCAAGGAAATAGGTTAAATTTAAGTGGTCGCAGAGTAAATTTTCCTGAAGTATACATGGAAAATCCAAAGGCAGCTACACTTCAGAAGTTTCAGTGTAACATGCTTAGGGCTACTTCTTGTATTGTGGATATACATCTTGAAGCATTTGAAAAATTAAGAAATTAAGTAGGAACTGTACCCTGATGATGAAGATACCTAACTGATTTCAGAAGAACGAGGCAAGATAATATTCTCACTTATCAATCAGGACAATCATGGCAATATTCAATCCTCGGAATGTACGACAGTGATGGTAAAACAGCTTACTCAGTGTAACATTGCCGGTAGCAGGCCAGCTGGTCACCTTGCCGGATACGGTTTTTACCACCACTTGATAAGTTCGGCCAGGATCCAGGTTCTCTTTGAACTCCCACGTTGTCGGCTCGGAGCGAAGACGAGATACAGGGGTGGGACGCCGCAAACCAATCAATATCTGATATTTATCAAACTCACTGAAACAAAACAAAAGAAGCACAGAGTTACATTCCATGTACTACACTACTATCCTCAACGATAATATACAACAATAAGTAAAATATGCAGCACAATCAGAACTGGAAGTTTGTTATTTTGATGAGAGTTGCTTGGCAAGTTTTGTGTGTTTTCTTTCCCAAAGCATCTATCAGCTTGACGTCTGCGACAAGGAGCCGGTACTAACAACGCACATTCTCTGCAATAAGGTATAGTGAGTAATGGAAAGGAACAAACACATGTCAGTGTGTAAAGAGAAATCAAGGATAATCTCCTGCTTCTTCTACATTCATGTTTATCCTTGCCTCCTGTCATTGTGTTTATGCTATTATATGTTCTATTTGTGTTTCTTTTGTCACTTGTTTGTTTAGGATAAAGTGTACATTTGAATCACTGGTAGAGTCCTTCTCAAGTGCTGAAACTTACCGACACACAGTGCTCACCTCTATCAGCACGACCTTCCTCAGGTTAATGTTGCATGCCCGAACGCTTCTAGTGTGATACTGCTCAAGGACAATGTCCCCGACATCGCGCCAAATACATGATACGCTATAGTGCTAAGCAAAATGAAGTGCTTTCTCAAAAAGACTAGCCTAAAATTAAAAAAATCATTTACATGTTCACATAAATTGTATACTGTATGTATTGTATTGTATATGAGTAAGTTTCTACATGCACCACAAAAAAAAAAAAAAATTGGTTACATGTAATTAAGTACAAAATTAAAAGAACAAAAAAAAGGGGGATAGAAGGCAGAGTGTACACCGGCCAGTCACAACACAGACCGCACCATGCAGCATTTCATTGCTCATTTCCTCCGACCCCAATGTGCCTTCTCCTGTGTTTGCAGCTCCACGCTATCATGCGGCACGAGAAACTGAATACGTGGACCTTTTTTCTGAGAAACTCAACTCAATTTTAAAATCACACATACAGTCAAAATGTCACTTGTTAGAAATGGGTTTAGAAAACAGCATTTGGCTTCAAAAGGAAAATATTAAAACACTGGCCTCTTCCAAGGGATCACAAATTATGAGTTGTTCTTCCACCTGTGATCGGAAACAATAGACAAAAATTGAACTCCTGGAATGACATTAATAGAGAAATAAGCTTGACTGGACACAAAGTAAGAAAATCATAATATGAAGAAGTAGGAACTCAAGAGGATGAACTGGGATAAATATTAATTTACAGGAAGAGGAACCAGGGTTTGGAATAATTTATCAAGGCAGATGTTTGAAAACACAAGGTTAACAACTGACAGGGAATCTGCCACCTGGTGATCTAATATTTTCAGCCTTGCCATGTCTGATCTGATATGAAAATGAGGTACAAGAAAAAATTTCCCATAAACTTACAATTTAATTTACATAAAAGACACACCAAATTACGTTGTAGAGACTTCAAAATGGTATGTCACAAGGCCAAATGGAAATAATTACAGTAGGAATGATCTAACCGAGAGAAGATGATCAAAACAGGCTGAGGCAATAAGCTGCGACAACACACAATAAAGTTCATGTTCATATATTAATGTGTATGATGAATGAGCAGTATGAAGCTGGAGCACAGAATGCCACAACTGTATTCCTTCTGTAGAAATAATTTAGTAATTCTACTGAAGTTTCTTTGATATAGCAAGCTTTTTGATATTACATGAAGAAGAGCAGGTTTTGTTGAGGATGTTCCTTCCATATCTTGGCCTTGTCAATAGTGAAAGCAACAATTGAAGGGTTGGGTGGAAGAAGGGCGTAACTCGAATTACGTCCTTTATCCGTAAAATGACTATATGCTCTCTGGTGGTGTCTGCAGCAGCCAGTGAAAGCGGCTTTACACTAGCTCTCATAGATGGCAGTGGAGAGTCAATTCTCATACATTGCTGAGTTGCGCCTGTCTTCCAGATCGCGGCTGTCTTGAGCAAGACGGACGTAAGTAATCACAATGGCTGCTGTGTCACCTCACACAAGTTCCGATGAAAGTGAATACAACTGTTCTGACGAAGGAAATAGTAGTGACAATTATTTATATGATAAGAAAAAGAAGAACAAGGGTACAAAACGAAAAAGTTTTAAAAAATTGTGAAAGAGATCATTAAGCGCCGACGAAATTCCAGGAAAGCATATACAAGTACTTCAAGAAAATGGAGAGTATAATAGCCTACTTGTTAATATTGCACTGGCGAATGAATTGAGGGTACTACTAATGCAGGCTTATACTATAATATACCGTACATTAGATCTAGGTAAGCACTTAAATACTAGGTCTAAATAATATTTTCCTGCAGGTTAACAAGAAAAAATTTAAACCTGTTGAACAATGCTGCATGAAGAGATGCTATGAGAGGTCTGGTGAAGACCAGGAAATTCTTCATGGAGGGTTTTGGGGAAGTGGAAGCAAAGAACAACAGGATACACTTCTTATGGGATACATGGAGAAGAGGAACATCAAGAAACGTCAGGAATATTTCATGTTATTATGATATTGTGAATATTTAATCTATTTCTGGCATTGCAGGTTTCTAGTAAACATAATGTTTTGTAAAACTGATTGTCAGCGTAGTAAATATTATGCAGTATTGTACCTCCACAAGATATACCATACATACAGTCACTTTGCAACATTACATTCATATGGTTTCTTTTTTTCAAAGACCTTCTATGAAAGAAGGGCGTAATTCAAAAAATATTAAGGCTCTGGTCTTGTGGGTTATTGAAACATTGCCCATAAAACTCACTGTAAACATATGAGGAAGTGTATCTCTAAGACATGCATGAATATTGTTACATTCCAGCAACAGATAAAAGGTCTAGGTAGTTTTCGTTGATTATCTCAAAACTATGTTTTTTGAGTTACGCCCTTCTTCCACCCAACCATTCAATTTGGTGCTATTGTGGCGAAGAGCATAGAAATGTGGAGATCCAGTAACCGTGAGTATCTCTAACGCTAGTTAGAAATTGGCCTTGTAAATAGCAAAAGCACTATTCACAATCATTATACTGATAAAAGAGTATGGAAGCGTGCATCCAGTAAGTGCAGAATAACATAAACTCTGAGTTTAAAATGTTATTTATTTATTTATTTATTTATTTATTTATTTATTTATTTATTTATTTATTTATTTATTTCATGTCAGAGTGTTGAAAAAAACTTAAAATATAAATAACTTATTATATACAAACAAAACAAAGTACATTTTATGTCACAAAACATGTTTCACAAAATGTCTGCCCAGAAATGGGCAACAGAAATTCCCTCTTCAGTGGCTTGAATCAAGTCTTGAAGTGTACAACGAACGTTGAAAGAGAATCTCTCCTTGGCCTTGAGCTGACGTTGCCATGGTAACTACCAGTCATTTCTTCATCCGATTCCTGCATCATGGTTAGTCTGGTGCAAAGATCGCTAAAAGAGTTGGTTCTAGGGCCTTAAAACATGGTGTTTGGGTGTCCCATATGGACTTGCCAAGTTTTCTTCTTCGCATTGTGAAGCTTAAAATGAGATTTGTCTCATCCTTGTATCAGAAATTCAATATTTAGCCTATTAGGCCATGCTAATGTGTCAAAGGACTTAAATAAAGGGAATTGATAGGGCTGTATAAATTACTTGTAGAGAGAGTTACCCACAGGGTTCCAAGAGGTAAGTATACCAAATACTGTGTGATTCAGATAGGTGGAGACAGATTTGTGTGAGGAACAGACAGACAGACAGACAGACAGATTTGAAACATGATTAAAATAATTTTAACAACAGTTTTCATGTGCATAGAATATCTACCTAACAACACACACATGAAAATGTTAGTTATATCATCTTTACTGTTATGGAATAACACGTTTAAGCCCCTTTCCAAAAACAATTTAGAACTGGCGATCTCGCCATGGAAATTCTTTTCATTTAATCTATTAATGTATGTGGATTTCCCTGTATTACAAGGTGACTAAGGAATTACTCATCTCACGTTAATTATATTTCTGTCTATGGACTAAAAGCCAACTCCTTTAAGACTTCATACATGGTAAGGGTTATTCTGCCCAAAGGCAGGTCCGAACCTCCGCAGAGGTGTTCCTGAGCCGGAGTTTACGTGCGGTAGGGTGGCCAGTTCCTTTCCGCTCCTCCATTCCCTTACCCCCCACCAACAGCGCGTGGTAACCCATCCAACTCCTGACCACGCCCAATGTTGCTTAACTTCGGAGATCTCACGAGATCCGGTGTTTCAACACGGCTACGGCCGTTGGCACTTCATACATATATTTATCAATTAAACTGGCTTTTTCTTATGGGCTCCTGCAGGGTGTTGAGATCATGCGTTAGCGATCTACACTGGTTGCCCCTACAACATCTCTTCGACCAATCAGTGCGTGGTACCTAAGCAAGCTGGTGAAGCTACATTAGCAAGCAAAGACCAGCCATGATGTGAAGGGACTTCGTCAGTGGAACCCATGGTGTGCAGACGGGTTATGGGGTCTCCCAAGATGCTCACGCCGGGTTGAAATATAGACTCAGGACAATGGTCTTGAGTCGAGAGTTTTAAAACCCTATTATATTTCTTGTGATTTCTATTTGTCAACATCTTTCTTATATTGAATTAAGGTTATTTATTGCGACCAGGGATAAGAACGAGGCTATGAGTATGGAACGTCTGACTTACTCTTCCCTGGCGATTGGATCTATACATGCAAGTTCTTCAAGCCTAATTAAATTTAACTTCAGCGATCATGAATTAAAATTCTTCTGGGAAATTACTTCCTGGAAATCGGTGTGCTTTAAAATGTTTCGAAACTAACTCTCTCCACGCAGCGGCGCTTCAAATGGTTTAATTAAATTTTAAATTACTGATGATGTACAGTAAAACCTCGTTAATTCGAAGTCGTTGGGACTCAAAAATCGGACTTTGAATTACGTGATTTCGAATTAACCGCCAATTTGCAATTCAGAAGTACCAACCCTTGCCGCGTTACTAAATATTCTAAGGACCGTTACTGCATGCAGTTAACCTTGATTCACAGTTTATACCTTTCAAATGCCCTATTTCCAAAATGTATCCAAGAAGGTGCATTTACAGTATTCAAATAATGCACCCGGATATCTCACTGGCAAACATAACCTCACGCAACAAAAGAAAGAAAAAGAAAAAAGCACGATTCAAAGACGAGGAAAAATCTCTGCTGGCTTCCATGTGCAAGTGCTTTATTAATTGGATTACTATACTGTATGCATTTTAGATGCCTTGTATTTACACAGACAGTACCCGACACCCTTAAAATCAAACTTTGAATATCACTAGGATTTCCCGCCATGGTACTTCTCTCGTACTTCAGAAATGTAAACACTTGCCGCGTCACAAAGTATTCTAAGACCCATTAATACATGCAATCACCTCGATTCACAGTTTAAACCTTTCAAATGCCATGGAAAAAACTATTTCCGAAATGTATCCAACAAGGTGCATTTACAATGTTCAAATAATGCACTTGGATAAATCACTGACAAACATAACCTCACGCAACGAAAGAAAAAAATTGCACAATTCAAAGACGAGAATAAATTATGCTGGTTCCCCTGTGCAAATGCATTATCTTTTTGGATTTCTGTACTGTTTGCATTTTTAGATGCTTTGTACTGGCATGGAAAGTGCCCGACGCCCTTAACACATTGTAGCTTATCGAACTTTCCTATGATGAGGGGATAAAGTTTCTCGCTTCCATGTGCATTGCAACGCACTACTATGACCCCCATCCCTTACCCTTGTACGATTTCCCGGCTGGCAATTTCTCCTTTAAAACCATAAGATCGTTTGGGCTCGCATTAAAATAAAGCAAGGCAGTTTTACCGGCGATGACAATATTGTTTGGTGCCTACGAATTTATTATATGAGACACGTTTTTTCGTCAACTGTCGGCATCGCCAGTGTTCGTGGATTCTGTTTTCCCGCACACTGCCTGTTGCGTGATATTACGGCGTTCCTTAAAAGGTTGAATACAAAAGAATTCCGATTTCATTCAACTTAGCAATCATGAAGCGCACTGTAGACCCACCGATGTGAGTGTAAGTGCGGAAAGCTAACCCTCCACGTTCCGGAACGCGTGTTCTATTATGAAGCAGAGTGGATAAATTTAGAGTTGAAATTACTCTGTTAACATACTACTGTTTTAAAATGTAAAGGCAGTTTCAAATTAAAAGTCTGAATTTCGGTAATGGGGCCGACATTGTACTTCGAATTACGAATTATCCGTATTTCAAATTAAACAATTGAAATAAAATGCAAAACTGTATCTCATGTTTCGAATTAGGTGGGATTTTCAATTAACCAATTTCGAATTATAAAGGTTATCAAAGTTCTACTGTAATTGTAAAATTTTTCTACAAGATGTATGATACATTGATTATTCATCCGTGAATAAGTTTACTCTATAATGTAAATTAAAACCAAAGGTTTTCATCCATGGCGGCTCAAAGCTTACGTGAGGTTCCGCAGGTACATGAAAATTCTAGTTTTAAACCCTCTTTATATTTATCTGGTAATTTTATGCTTTGGGTGGGTTTGATTTTCATTTGTTTTATTTATGTTTTTGACCTTTGTTGTGGACTTATTCTGTGATTGGTCGTTTAGCTTGTTTCTGGTGTGTGTATTCGTTGTTATGGCGATGGAATGTTTTATGATGTGGGTGTGGCCCCGTTGGTTTCATGAGTTGGCCGTGTAATTACTTCCCGATTATAAACATTTTGTTCTTGCAAAGCATTTGCCAATCCTTTTCCCTCTCTCGAATGAAAATACAGTAGAAGTCCACTATAGCGAGAATTCATAACTGCGAAAAATTTACTCGCTATAGCGTACTGTCGTTATATCCGATTTTTTGTAAAAGTCGGGACAACCTCTATACACATTAAAATCGGTATGAAATGGCAATCAGTTTGTTCAAAACTTGCATTTTCACAGATGATACCCACACTACGGCTTACTTGTTTGTAATTTTTCAAAATCCGATACTACGTGAAAGTGTATGTTTAATTTCATCCAAGACGACCTTGAATGCAATACGAGCCCCAATTTTTCTTTCAAAAAATTTAAATCCGGCTTAAAAAGTACTTTGTAAAATCATATGAATGCCTTTCTTGTACAGTACGCATTTTTAGACTATCTTTGTCTTCACGCCAACGCCGAGCACTGGCTTTAGTTCTGCTGTATTTTTTTGCAGCTGCATAATTATTCTTTATTTCCGTGGGTGTAATAACCCGTTGAAAATTTGCCGGCAATATCTATTCCACGCGTTTCTATAATACGACGATCCAATCAGGAAAATATTCTTGCTGTCTATAAAAATGTTACTTTTAATCAGCGACAGCTACAACCGGCCGCTACATGCATGTCTTGCTTGCCGGGTTCGGCCAACTTCGGCGGCTAGCGATGTATAGGCCTAATTGCGGGCGTTGAAAGTCAACGAACAAGTTTACTGCGCCGTGGTATGGTCACTCCGCCCTTGCGTTTTTCGAGCACATACCTCACAATTTCATCTTTGACTTCTTTAAAGCATTCTTGTTGCACACCACTGAATACAATTTTTGTATAGTACGCATTTTTAGCTATCTCTGTCTTCACGCTAATGACAAATATTGGCTTTAGTTAGGCCTATGCCGTATTTTCTTGCGGCTGCACAATTATTCTACATTTGCGAGTATTTAATAAACAATAACTGAAAATAGGCATTATAATATTGACAAGAACCCGTTCAAAATAGGCCGGCAATACCCGTTCCACGTATCTTTACAATACGATGATCCATCACGAAAATATTCCTGCTGTCTATAAAACTTAATTTTACTAAGCGTCAGGTACAGTAGATGCATTATAACTCTGCCAATGAGCCGTGGCCTTTCTAAGAATTCGAAAGCTTGCATGTTTTGATGCCATTCTGCAGATTTGAGAAACTTTTTGTAGAGGCTAATAGAATGCCATTCTCTTTTCACTATTTCCCGAGATCCAGTGACGTTACACAGTGGCACTGTACAACCAGTTGCTGCGGTTAGCGATGTACAGTGTAATAAAGAGGCGGTCGTTTCAGCGAGTTTTGTGTGCACGCGAGCGGGGGTGAAGGGAAGCAGCGTGGTTACTGCAGTAGTTGCCAGTGGTGTTCATTACTGTTAGGCCGCAAATGCAAGACGACCCTTGATTTTTCACATGAAATTCTGAGAAAGGAACGTCGTCCTGGATTCAAAGAAATACGGTATCACTCCAGAGAGGTTTCTGTGGCAAACATTTCAGTTGTAGAGAAATGATAACCTCCTCGCTAAAAATTTACATGGGAATAACCTTTCCTAAATTTAACTAGACGCGAGAAAATATGAACTACCCTCTGAAATCAGTGATTTACTCTGCCATATCTTGAGGTGTATCACATTCTTACTTTATTGCAGTATTTAGCATTAAAATTAAGAGATTTTCACTTCAGCCTTTATTTTTAACAAGTTAACAACTGTTATCAGACACATTTTTGCACTTATTACGAAAATATATTCTCTTCATTCATTGCGAATTTTCATTATGGAACAGCAGTCGACAGGTATTACTAACTGACTCGACATTGCCTTCAAATTATTCTACATGCAACTATTCTCGTGTTTAGATCCGTATTGAAATTTGCTATAATTTGCATACAAATTTGTATTTTTTTATTTTCCTATTCCACCTGTTCAATACAATTTGTATGATATTTATATGCAAATTATCGCCTTCAAACGTCAACGAGAGCTCGCTAGTGGACATAGCGAGGAAACAATGCCGAAGGTGATTGATCGTACGTAAGATAATCGCTGAGGTGCATAAATATCGGTAACGGAAAAACTCTTGCTTGCTTAATCGCTCGTAACAACGGATGCATCAGTGATAGGACTCTCGCTGTAACTGAACGATAATACACAGTTTAATATAGGACTTTTTAAGGGACAGACAAAACTTTTTGTTATAACGGGGTTCTAGTTATATACCGTACTCGCTATAGCGGACTTCTACTGTATTTTTTTCTGCCTTTCCTGTAAGTTTTCATTAACTTGAAAGTTAACAGAGTACTTAAAGTGGATTAATTGTGGAGCTAGAATTTAATGCTCTTGTGAAAGCTCAGTTAAGCAAACCTCACTGAACGTTGTTTATTAATTATTATTCCCTAGGTTAGCACATTATGTCTTTTCTTTAAGTTAGTCAAGAAAAACGGGCCCAAGTCATTAAGTCATTCATTTAGCTTAATTTATTAATATACTATTTCATCTTAATTCATTTGTTTATCTTTTAAAAAGACGGTGACCATTTTGGTTATTTATGTTTAACTCTTTTCTTTCCTGAAATAAATTATTTAACTTTGAGTTTTCTTTGATGATCTTAAGCAATTCAACGCTGAAAACAGGTAAAATTTTATCCAGGTCCTCTGGGTTCGATGGTGCCTATTTATTGGTAAGTACTGGGTCTATTGTTCTTTTCCAGTTTGTTGTTTGTATTTTGGTCTTCGATTTTCCTTGTCCTTATTACAAGTAACAACTCTCATTATTGTTCCGTATTGAAGATGACGTTAGGCATAGATATCAAGGATAATTAAATAAAAAACCACCTATTCAATACTTTCCACATTTAATGTGGTTATTATCTACATGATTTTATGTAGACTCATTTGGTCAGGTACATGTTTCACCCATTATTTTGGGCATCTTCAGCCTGTAAACAACCTTTAGGTCAAGGTTTGGGACCTTTTTAACTAATATAAACATACTAATATATACACTATATACAACATATACATTATATACAATATATACAAACATAAGTCAATACAGTAAAGTTTTTTGGTCCTAATCTATTTAATATGGAAAATGTCCAAAACTAAAATGGATCTTCTTTTCGGTGAAGAGGATTGCAAATCGGGGTTTATGTGACCCCTATATCATATTAAGTACTTGACGTATCGTGTCTGGTGACAGGATGTGTCGTCAACAATAAGAGGAGATTTGAACTGATTGTAGGTTGGTCAAGATTGAAAATATAAATTTAAATTGAATGTGTTTTAACTTGGCAGTTCTGGTTAACTTAAAATGTTCAAAACTAAAAATAAAATGAAACGGATCTTCTTTTTTCTTCTTGAGAAGGGGTGATCTTAAAACTGGAGCTTGTTTGACCCACGATTTTCATTTTCATGTTCTTGACGTAACTAATATTTAAATGTGTTGTCGTGTACAAGTGGAGATTCAAAAGTCGATTGTTGTAGGTAGACTGGTCAAAAACGTTGTGAATGAAACTGTTAGCGTCTTGACTTTGGGTCTCATGTAACGTCAAGGAATTGACAAGAGTACAATATTTAGCTGTTTCATAGTTTTAGGCTGCTGCTTAATTGGGAAGAGACATCGTGAATTCAGATCAAAACAAAATCCCTCAATTATTTAAATCTCCACACTCAAATGCTTCATCCATCATGCCAAAAGTTAAACCCGCCCATATTGCTTCTAGAAACTCCCCTCCAGCAACAGCACACACGCCCATAGACCAGCCTACCCCCACTCTCCCTCCATGCCCCGCCCCTCCATTACCGCACCATTACAACACCAGGTGTAGAAATGGTGACAAGACAGGCGCTGCCGGAACAGACAGATCCATCTAGTATTAACTGAACAAGTAAGTCACTTTACAGTTAAGAGGTGTTAATTTAATACATTTTATCACAACGCGTGCTCAAAAAAAAAAAAATTTTTAATTCAAAATTATTTTCTACTTCATTACAGATATTCTTAAGATCCCTCCCAAAGACCAAGCAACACATCAACGGGAACAATTTTCACACAAGACTGTATCAAGTGTCTAGGATGTCTCTTCCCAATTAAGCAGCAGCCTAAAACTATGAAACAGCTAAATATTGTACTCTTGTCAATTCCTTGACGTTACATGAGACCCAAAGTCAAGACGCTAACAGTTTCATTCACAACGTTTTTGACCAGTCTACCTACAACAATCGACTTTTGAATCTCCACTTGTACACGACAACACATTTAAATATTAGTTACGTCAAGAACATGAAAATGAAAATCGTGGGTCAAACAAGCTCCAGTTTTAAGATCACCCCTTCTCAAGAAGAAAAAAGAAGATCCGTTTCATTTTATTTTTAGTTTTGAACATTTTAAGTTAACCAGAACTACCAAGTTAAAACACATTCAATTTAAATTTATATTTTCAATCTTGACCAACCTACAATCAGTTCAAATCTCCTCTTATTGTTGACGACACATCCTGTCACCAGACACGATACGTCAAGTACTTAATATGATATAGGGGTCACATAAACCCCGATTTGCAATCCTCTTCACCGAAAAGAAGATCCATTTTAGTTTTGGACATTTTCCATATTAAATAGATTAGGACCAAAAAACTTTACTGTATTGACTTATGTTTGTATATATTGTATATAATGTATATGTTGTATATAGTGTATATATTAGTATGTTTATATTAGTTAAAAAGGTCCCAAACCTTGACCTAAAGGTTGTTTACAGGCTGAAGATGCCCAAAATAATGGGTGAAACATGTACCTGACCAAATGAGTCTACATAAAATCATGTAGATAATAACCACATTAAACGTGGAAAGTATTGAATAGGTGGTTTTTTATTTAATTATCCTTGATATCTATGCCTTTCCTTGTCCTTTCCACCGGCTTACAGGTAGTACCAGCCAGGTGCATTCGTGGCTGACTGCCAGTGTAATTGAGGGTTATACTACGCGGGTGGTACATTACTTTCATTTATCTCAAGTATCAACTAAAATGCTTTTATAATTATCAATAGTGTTACTTTTGTATTCTAACAGACAATTCTCATTTGCCCTAACAGTCTTATAATGGTTGATGGCAGCTATGACCACGGCAGAGTAGGTCCTCAAAAAAACTTCTTCTCCATTAAAAAAAGACTCTTTGTGAAATGTGATGTTATGGTTTCACATGTCTTTTAGAGTTTTTATGTTGTAACAGAATTGGAAGAACAAGCAACAGACGCAGAAGTACCTAGAGTAGAGACGTACCTGATACCTTTGGGCGGCTCCCACTGCACCTTGAAAGAGTGAGACGTGATCGAGTTCCTGTCGAAAGTGACGTTCATTGGACGGAGTGGAACGGTGCGGTACTGTGCCGTAGTAGGTGCCGACAGCTCGTCATCACTAGCAGTCTGGACGGATATGTTATAGGCACGGCCTGTTCCAACATAACACTTATCATTTCATTCGGAAAGAGAGGCTAAAGCTAGAAGCACAGGTTTGTAGGCTAAATCTCTGAGTACACCATGGCACAAAGCTGTGATCTGGCCAGTGTCAAAAAAAAAGGATAAAAAATTAAATACAGGCAACAGACAATAAATTTCTGAGAATTTGTTTGAAAGACAAAAACAGGTAAGGGGAAAAATAAAACATTGGGTGATAAAATGGACAAAAATAGACCAGGTTGTTTGGACATTTTAAATGGATGAATTAAAAAAATGAATGCAATTACAATATATTGTACTAATTATTTCTATTATATCTTTACTCCCAAACCTCTTCTCTGGGTAGACTGTCATAGGCCTTTTCTCCATCGATGAAAGGTCATGAAATCTAGGAACACGAGATGGTTTAAAACAGAAAAAGGACCAAGACAAGGGCGTATTCTGACACCTTTGCTATTTGCATCGGTAATGGATATTGTGAAGAAGGGAAAAGACCTATGAAGAAACAAAAGAAAACTATTGAATGCTATTTCCTAACAATAATGTGATCTCGAATAATAATCTCTCTTTTTTACATCTGACTAACTACAGTACATTTACAATTTTCGGTGAGGCTGAGGTGCCAGAATTTTGTCCCTCGGAAGTTATTTTAAGGATCTGAAAGAAAAAAAAAAAAACAATGAGTGTAAGGTACAAGAAAATTGGAGAATGAAGAGAAGGAAGGAGGCAAAATGATCTAGAAGTAACAGAACATGAACTAATGGCAAATGTTAGACTGGGTGTGGAAGTCTACAGAACATCCCTACAACAACTTGGCCTTATCCAGAAGAAGTTTAGTTAACTAAGAACAAGATGGATAGACTGGACCACAGTACTGCCCCATGTCAATGAAGGGCCGAGTAAGAATGCTGGCATCAGCTCAAGGTGGTGGGTTCAATTGTATTTTAAGCTGCTCATGTCGTAAAAGAACATACGGTGGGACAAAAGTCTGGCACCTTGGCATTTCCAAAACCATAAAAGTAGTTAGTGGAATGTAAAACAATGACATTATTACTAATACGAGAAATATACCAAATACTGACAATTACATGTGAGGTATTGGAGATATAAATTACCTGGGGTGAGACCTTTGAAAGCGGCTTGAGCAGGCCCTGGTGGCTCACCCTCCTTGTCGACAAGCAAGTTGCTCTCCGGAGAATCTTGCGGTTCAATGGATACCTAAAAAGTAAGAACAGCGATAACAAACTTCAGAGAGAGCTATTCACAGAACAGACATTTATTTTGAGCAGTTAGTTTAGAATCTTTTGCAAAATCGTTTGTAACGAGTAAAAGCAGGATATTAGGAACTCCCTACAAGCGGTGACAAGAATGATATGGAATGAACACACATACGGGCTTGGAGTCTCTTTAGCCAGTTATATAACGCAGAATGGACAAACCCACCACTCCTGCTCCTACGAAGGAACACTTCAAACTTTCAAGCGTACAGTGTCCTTTTCCCTCCAACATTGACTACATTCAAACTCCAGGGGATTGATATCGGGGCTACCACAAGGCCACTCGGCAGGGTACATTGGCCTGCAACCACTGCCTTATTGAGCTGGAGCAGAATGTTTGCTAGAAGGTCTGTGGCTAATTTTTCAACATGGTGTGACTCAAGTCCTCCACGAGAGGGTCCGGAACAGTTTCCACGTACAATCTGGCACACAGATCTTTTTCACAAAAATCAAGCCTGGGGCCCTCATAGCTCATCCCCACCAAACTGTAACGGAGTAGAGGTAGCAACTCCTCTCTGTAGCTTCTCGAGAAATTGCCGCATATACCCTGTTGTTGTAGGGCTTAAAGCTTTCTGCAATGGTGAAGATAATTCTACGATGCCCATTGTTCACATACTGCCACACGAGCTGCCCTGATTTCATTTTCCCCTGTTGCTTCAGCTGCAATGTCAGGAAATGCATGGCACTCCACAGATAAGCTGTAAAGCCCACGGTCTTCAGAAAATAGCCTGTATTGATCATGGTGGAGTGAAATATTGAACTCCTGTGCCATTATCTTCTGCTTCCGGACAATTTCAGCAGATATGGGCCACCGCTCTGCTTTAACAGATACCAACGCTCCGATGCTGCTGCCTGTCCTCAGTATATCACTGGATTGTCTGGTAGATGAAACTTTTGTTGATTTCCACTTGCTTCAGGTTTGGCGACTTCCCAACCCCGTGCAAGGCAACTACCGCTACCCTGTTTTCTTATCTGCCCCACTCCATGCTAAAGCCAAGAATACACACTGGTGAGGACTAGCCTTCAGCAAAAGGGTTGCTCACTACAGACCAAGCCAAACGTTTGTGAGTTTTTATGCTTTAGACTTTTATTTTAGAAACTGTACATTTAGATGGCTTTAATCTTAGCCACTGATGTATTAAGTTGTTAGTGTGCACAGCCTGCTCTCCAAGGAACATCGTGGATGAAATGACCATTATCACAGTTACTAGAGTACGTCTGTACCTGCTTCCAGATTATGTAGGCTACATCAGCAACACACACATACACAATGACCCACTCGAACTTCAGGAAAAATTATCCCTTGCCACCCAATGTACGTGTTGCTTGGTAAACATATCATCTTCTGTTCCATGGTATTGTACATTTTAGAAATAGCACTTGCCCTACTTGCAATACAATACGGCAGAAAACATGACTGCACAGTCATCTTCTAAAGAAGTTTTGTTTGTTGATCAAAAAAAAAAAAAAAAAGTAGTCCAAACATGGTGATTTTACGCTATTACTTGCATAAAACTCATCCTTTTGACTTACTCGTATTTACTGTCCATTTTGTTTTATCTTGCAAAGAGAAAAAACAACTTGTTTTTCAAAAGTGAATACATACACATGGGAACAAATGCATATTTTCTCTATGGTGGTACAAATCAGAGTCTGGCAAAATATTCTGTTACATACTGTAACAACATCATATGGAGTACACATTGGTAAAAGGAAATTAATTTTTTAGGTACAGTCTTCTTCTTCATCCATTCCCTTTTCCAGATTCTCACTGGGTACAGGAGTGTTCCAAATTCCTCCACCTTACTCGATCTCTCCCCCACTCCTCTTCTAGTACTTTATTGCTATCGACTCCTATTTGCAATAGAGTCCACAACAGAGCTCCTCCATCTCATTCTAGGCCTCTTTGCAGTCTCTGTATCCATGAATGTTCTCTTTGGTATTCTCTCCTGGCATTCTCATGTGTCCAAACCATTTTCGTTTTGCTATATCAACCTCCTCTTAAAGTTTACACACTCCCATGCTTCTCCTTATTTCCTCATTTCATTCTTTCTCGTCTTGTCTTTCCCTGTATGCTCCTCAAGAACCTCATTTCAGCTGCTTGGATCTTACTTTGCTTCTGCTTAGTCAACGTCCAGGCTGCTGAAGCATATGTCAGTATAGGTTTATAATAGGATGAGTATAAAACTTTCTTGCACTTCATTGGCACATCTTTGTTCCATACAATGTCTCTCACACACTGGTAGAAACTTACAGACTGCTGTATTCTTAAATCTTCATTTTTTATTCTTTATTATTTTTCTCCAGACTTACAGTAAATTACCAAATTGATCTGTTAAGTGAGAAAAATAATATGTACAACCTAAAAGCCAGAATAAATTACACTAAAATGAACAACACTGAATAAACGGCATTCTTTCTCCTCACACATTGGCATATGGCCCCTGATCAACCCTTATTGGTGATCCCACAGGCCATGGCAATAGGCAAAAAATTAGTCTAAAATAATAATAATAATAATAATAATAATAATAATAATTGATACGGAGTTACCCGTGGAGCAGAAAGAGGTTAAAGAAGGTGCCGGGGGGAATGGGTCTAACTACAATATTAAAGTTAATTTAAAACTTTGTTTTGTTTGTTGTTTTAAGGGGCCTAACATCGAAGGTCATCGGCCCCAATTTAAAACTTTAACAAAGCTTACATTTCTTTAGAATTTCAAAAATCAACAAATAACAACGTAACGGGTATGATTAGCAATTTAGAAATAAGTCAAGGAAAATACAATATAGGCTAGTGAATTCCACACAAGTCCTGGGCTTCAAGCCCCTCGCTTTCCATTCCCTGAGCTCTCAGCTCAAATTTACAAAGAGCACAAATTCATCCAAGGCCAGAAATCCCCCCTAATTCATGGAGCACTTGCTCCCAAAATACAACATCTAGACTTCAAGAGGCATTCAATAATCTTTGAAAAAGAGCTAACAGGCTCTCAGTTTTTCAAGCCTATTCAAGGCAACATCAACTTACAATTCCTGACCTCTCAAGGCACAACTTACAACAAGAAAACGATTAACAGGGGTATTTAATACCCAACCTACTGCGCCTTCATGGAACAAGAATAATGGCTAAATAAAGGGCCCAAACACAAAAGGAATGGAGGCGAGTACTTGCACTCCTAGATATGAACACTTAAAACCTGAAGGGCACTAGGCCGGTGAAACAGGGGCTATTCCCACACTATGGAGGTGACTTGTATAAGAATAAATTAAGACATTACGGAAAGGAAGAAAACCAGTTACAAAACGTAGTCACCTCAAACCAATATGAAGGGGAGCTCGAGAGGGTACATCACTCTCTATCCCCGATTTTCAGTTAAAGATTTTATGAAGTTTTTACATTAGCCGGCGGAAAGCTACATTTTTAGGAAAACTAGGTTACACAGTTAATGATTCGGACCTTTCCCTCAGGTTAAACTGCGGAGCTAGCAAGAAATAAAGATGTTATATGGCCATTACCTTGTCGGTGTACTGCTGCCTGATGAGAGAGGCGCCGCCCGCCTCCTGCTTTGACACATATACTAGGTCAGATGACGATCAATTGGCCAAGAGACGTGAAAATCCGCAGTTTATAAACCGTCGGGGAAAGTTCGAGATCATTCAAGATTAAACTAGCCACACCCTCTCACTTTTATTGGTGAATTTAAAAGTAACACTGAAAATCGAAGAAGAAGAAGAAGAAGAAGAAGAAGAAGAAGAAGACTGTGATTGGTAGAAACTTAATTACAGAAATTAGGGATTGGCTAGATTCAAAACTGGCAGAAATAAAAAAGGAAATATTGCCAACCCAAAAATAAATGAACATCAATTAGAAAATAAACTTATGAATACAAAATTTCTTTAAATCAAAGGTTCTTTCACTTCGCACCAGGGTGCATGATCATAGTTCTTTGGTAGTGTCATCTATGAGAGAATGTCCAAACTTCCTGACGAATGGAAAACAAAACAAGTAGAAATTCACACAGTTCAGGAAACTTCACAATAACAAAATTACATCAGATTTTAGTGGTGACATCTTCTGAGTAAAGTTCTAAGTAGGTATAGGTTTTAATTTCACTGTTTTACCAGTAGAGGAGTTCTTTTAGGCGCTACATTTAAATGTGCGGCACTTGGGTGTACCTCCCGGTACAATATTATTATTATTAATAATAATAATAATAATAATAATAATAATAATAATAATAATAATAGAACGGCATAGTTGGCACTTTGAGGTTTACAGGCTTCTACATTCCCTTCCGGCTGAACTCGCGTAACTGGCACATTCCACGACTTCTATTTTCCATTCTCATTGACCCAGTCCAGTACGCTGATTCAGCCATAACATTACACCACGGTCCCGTTTGTGTGTCATTTCCTCACTCCACTCACATTATCTTAATTACATAATCAAACAGCAGGCCTCATCCTCTCATCACACCGTATTTACAACTACTCTCTTGCCATGATCCACTCATCATATAGTAATTAAATCTACTTATAATATTAAATTATATACTCACAATATACCCTCACCTTTTACCATCAACCGTCAACCACATCATCACTACATCACATATCCTTCAGACTTATAAACTCAGATCACTCTATGACCAACCCTCGTACCACGCCAATCATCCTCTTATAAATACAAAACATTTGTTCCAAAACAATTGATCCAACAATGACTTAAACTCTTAGCCACCATCACTCCCATCACATCATCTTCATATGACACTACCTCTTTTCATCTATCTCTCTTTCCTTCCATCCTTCACTTGCTTACTCTCAGCCATCATACCTCACTTATCCTCGCTCATACCTTTCATATCACATGTTTAACAACCAAGATACTGCTCCACCATTCACTTACATTTTGCTAATAATTACCCACACTTCATTCTCTAAAAATACAGCTCTCTTACCATCATAACACACTTTACCAATACTGTATATTCAATACACTAATTCCACCTTGATATCATTTCAACACTCGCAATACATTTCAATATAACAACTGTGATATCTAAACAACTCCAACACACATTTCACCAAAACTTCCAATAATTTCATCATACCAACACACTATCAATAAAACAAAATAAAATAAAATCATTGTTTTATATCTGCCTAATAGAACACTTACGTCATAACACACTTAAACCACACCTTTTTACACTACTAATAACACTTCTAACTCATCATCTACAGATTTTACAATACATCTTGACCATGATTACATCAATTCCATCTCCTCCATGATACATTTACTATTAATATCATTACACCACTCACTATACATTTTAATATAACAACTGTGATAGCTAGAGACATTGCGTTTCATAAATCACATACTTTACATAACTAACTTAAAAATACCTCTCTCTCTTATAAGCTTCCACCCTCTTTTCACCACTATTCCCTTATTTATCACCACTTTTTTTTAAGTTTATACTTCGTGTTACGGTACCATCGTCCTTGCTTATCATTCCCCACATATCTCTTAAACTCTTGCTCCTCCCTCTGGACATATTCTGCTCTAGCTTCTTACGGGCTGCCTCCTCCAATTCTCTTTTACTCTGTGTCTTCATTTCTTCCCTGTATTAACTTCTCTGCCTTTCCTCTTCTCTGGCTGTCCCAATAGCTGCACCTCTGGTCCTTCTTAATCTCGCCCCCTTATCCACCACTACTTCCTTATCATTGTTTATGATCCCACTTTCACTTTGCACCTCTCCCTGCCTTTCCTCATTCATCTTACCGTTTCCCTTTGACTTTTCCTTATCTCCTTCTCTGTCTTCTCTAACAATGCTATCTTCAACTTGTCTTACTTCCAAGCTATTGACCATACTCCTCACCGTTACTTCCTCTTGTTTCAACTTCTCTTCTAGATCCAATAACTTATTCACAGTCCAAATTCTACTCCAGAAGCCGTTTGTCACTACTAGCTCCAGTCCCCTTATGAATGCTCTCAATCCTTGAAGTCTAGCTCATGTCATATGTTTTTTGAGAATTTTTTCTTTCCTTATCCCTTCACTTCCCATATCTCTCTTGATCCATATTTTCTCCCTCTGAATGTTACCCACATTTCCAACCACAATATCGGCCATCAGCGTGGAAAACATCTGAACCTTAATAGGCCTATTTCCTTTAACTTTCCCTATTCTCTCCACATCGTCTATGTTAACTTCGCTAAAATTAATTTTCATTTTCCCTTGAATTAAGTCCACCACTTTGCAAATTGTAAGCACTTTGTCCTCTCTCTTCTCCTCAGGCACACCATATATAAACAGGCATTTCCTTCTCCTATATTGTGTACTGGCTTCCAATTCTGCTTTAAGTTCAGCATTTCCTCTTCTAATCGTTCTATCTTTTTTTTCAGTTGCGCAACTTCTTCAGCATTGTTCCTCACTTGGGATGTTGTGTCTTCAGCCTTTTTCCGAAACCATTTCTTCATTCTGTCGAACTCCCTCGTTTGCTCCTGTATCATATTCTTGAGTTGCTTGAATGGGCAGACTTCTTCAACCACCTCTCTAACTACCCCCTTGATCACTTCAATGTCTTCCCAACTCATGTTTCCACTGCTAGTCGGACCGGGGTTCAGTTCAAATCCCCCGATCCATAGCATTACAATAATCACCGCCGCTGCCAGCATCATCTCTCCCTTTTTTCCCATTTCGCTTTTACATCCTCCTAATTTCACTAATTATTGCTTCCTTCGTCCCTGCCATCTTCCTATGATGGCCCTGTACTGCTCCGCTCCAATCATCTTCTAAACACACTTCACTACTTCTCTGCACTCCACTCCTGTGCTCCCCTCTCCTTCTACCAGGACCCTCCACTCAACACGACTGCACTAGTCAGACGCTTAGGTTATACTGCATTCTTAAATCAATTTATCCATCCAAATTTCCATCTTGTGACATCATGTTGCCCAAATATTTAAACATTTTCACTACAAGAGGTTCATTTCCTATTTTTATTACTTCCCTGGATTTTCTGCTACCTCTCGTCGTGACCAAAGTCTTGCTTTTTGCAGTAATAATCTTCATTCCAAAATTTCTCTGTCTGGCAAAAAAATGCTCCTCCTAGACCGGGGCCTCTCAGGGTGCATGCGCCTGGTGCATGCACTGTGCACGGTGCAAAAGACGACTTCGCTTGGTTGAACAGAGTGCAGACACCCACTCCTCGATTTGGAGCAATAGCGCTGCCTCTCTCTTTCCCCACGCCTGTCTCGTTCGCTCCGCCTGTCTCCCTCTTCCTCACTTGCTCCGTAGTGCTCCAAATCCGAGTCGAGTTGAGCCGAGTAGCCCACAGAAGAAGCATTGGTCCGAGCCGAGCCAAACCGATGTACTGTGCACAGGCAGTCTGCACCGCTGTTTGCACACGTGAGATTTTGGGCGTTTGAGAGGCCCTGTTCCAGACTAACCCGTGAGCTCACAAGACAACCGTTCTATATAAAAGAACCGTGATTAAAAATACCACTGTCTTCTACCGACACAATACCAAGCATTACATCAACAACTGCAGGATAAAGAAGCAAATATATAGATAGATTTTTACCAAACAGGCGGCATAATGGACGAACTGCGGCATACCATAACGTGCTTCTTATTAAATGTTCATAAAATCATTGAAAAGGGCAGACAAATCAATACGACCACGACGGACGAGTTATCTGACCTAATGAATGCTGCGGAGCAGCGAGGGTCCTCTAGTATTGTTAAAATAACTGATCAATCAAAATTATTACGAATGAAATTTCAAAAAAAGCAATGACTCCTTCATAAAGCACCATTCAAACATTACTTGCTGTGTCTTAAACATTAATAGCAGAATTAACTTGTGAATCCACCCAACCACCAGGATTTAGTCACCTGGAGAAGCCAACCCTATGTGGAGGGAGTGTTTGTTATGTGTTGTATATAAACACAAAGCTTCCGAGCTACAAAAATTAACGGATGCAATTAAAATCCCTGTCTCAGCAGGGGCTCTCTGAACCGAAGGCCAGTACACCGACTATTCAGCCAGACTGAGAAGAGAACTTAACAACGTACGTCTTTTATTAATGTTTCGGAAAAGAGAAGCTGTAATTAAAAAAATAGAGGTTTTGCTCCATTATTTTGTTCACTTCTTATTCTTCCTCGTTTATCCTTCGCTACGGCTGATCTCCCTGGACTCTGCTATCTTGCTTTGCTGCAGTCTGAATTTCCTGTATTACTGCTGAAGACAGAAATACATAACATTGAAGTTACAAAGTTCTTGACACGAAACAAGTCCCCTTTGCAACTTAATGCATGGACAATGCTTATACAGTACGTATGTATAAAATTTGTTGGTCTGGTGTTCAGTCCAATGCCAGTAATACATTGAAATAATTTTCTTACAGTAAAAAAAAAAAAAAAAAAAAAAAAAAAAGATAATGAAGCCAACTGCACACGAACATCGTACCATTCAACTTCGAGGCGACCGCAGTAACCATTGCACTAGAGACTTCGATCCCCAAGGGTGAAATTTATGGTATTTAACACTGAAGACCCTCGAAGTATGAGTGCATTTAGAGTTCAATATTGGTTTTACAGCCCACTATAAGCTCAGTATTTGACCTAACGTTTTAATATAAATGGCAAAGAAGGTAACCTTAACACAGATGTGAGGTCATGATTTTTAATACTTGCAGTCCTTATCAATTCCCATGTCATTATCTTGCTGGGTACACCTTGCATTTGAGTGTCCTTTGCGTAGTTACAGAGGCTCTATTGAGGACTTAAACTGTGTCTCAAACGAAGCTCTTCTCTGGCTATTAAATTTTGACATGGAACTTTAGTTACGAGCTTGAGATGGTAGTTGTATATATTGTAAATAATATTGTATTCATCATACGCTAAATAATAAATAAATCTTGCTGGGTAATTTGTTCAGCACGAAACATTTTTCTTGGAATATCACGGATCACTACACAACTTGTGAACAAAGAATAGTATTGTAACACTGATGACAACCTTGCACAGATGCTTTGAGTTGCCTGAACATCAGAAAGGTGAGATGTGTATACAGTATAATCCTGAATACAACCCACATTTTTTTTTTCTTCCAGAAATACTGCCTCTAAAATCAGATGCAGGTCATATCTAAGCCTTTTGTATCGTGGTCTCATAATACATTGTTTCAAATGCGTAGCAATGCGGCAACAGCAGTTTCTTCTCACGCAACTTGGCAACGGCCAAAATTTTGCTGTGTCCCTCCCTTCTAAGTTATTAGAACCAAACGGTGTGCCAGCTGGTTCTCAGTGAAGAAGCATCAGTGGTAACAAGTGATGAATTCAAGAAAGCTTTTGCAGACATTTCCTGTGAGTGTGAAACTTAAAGTTGTGATGGAAGCTGAAACCATCGGAAATCGTGCTGCCGGCAGAAAATACGAAATTGACGAATCAAGTAATGACGACTGCAGGAAAAAGGAGAGGTGACAACAGAGCTTTCCGAGGACACATTGCACAGGGTCTCGAAATTGTAAAACAGCTTTATAAATATGTGACAAAGACATGAACTAGGTTATGGTGTATCTACTGAAAAATGTGAACTAAAATCGTGATCACAAAGGAACTTAAAAGAAAAGGGGGAATTCCTTGCAGCCATGGGTGAATAGTGAACATGTATTTCAGAATGTGGTGCCTAAAACATAGTCTATCACAGTTGTGTTATTTGCTGACCAGATGCCCGTGTATTTCAAAATTCCATTAGACAATACGGTTCACATTGAGGGCTCTAAAAACATCAGCATCAGAATATGTGGTAATGGAAAGCAATGTTGCACAGTGATATTATGCATGTTAGCTGACAATAACGAAATTCCTCTGTTTGTGGTTCTGGAATAAAGAGGACGGAGGGGGGAGTGACCGACTTCCAAAAGGAAACTTGCTGTCTGTTTCCATTTTCATTCAAACCCAAGAATCCACCTGGATTGAGGGCCAGATAAAATGTTTGTCAACATCACCTGGGAGCTTCACTGCAGAAGCCAAGCACGCTTGCACTTCACACTTATTGTAGGATGCTAAAGGGTTTATTGTGTCACCTATTCAATACATTACAAATTTTTAAACACTTAGGAATTTATTAAATCCATTTGAGACGTGTTTCACCCTTCATTGAGGGCATCATCAGTCATAGTACCTCCTCGAGGCTTAAATCGGGTCCTGATTAGTAAATAAATTGTAACATTAAGATACATTACAAAGGGAAAGTCACAGTTAAACAATATAAGTTTATAGACACAGAAGTCGCCAACAATGCGTAAAATCACTGGGTATTTTAGCAGAGTCCAGCAGTGGTGGTCCGAAGAATAATTGACGCTACACCTGCACATCACACTTATTGTGCGCAGACTACAATTACCATCATAATTTTAAAAAATTTAAAAAGTATATACATACATACATACATACACACATACATACATACATACATAGATACATACATACATACATCGTCATCATCCTCATTCCGAGTACCCTTCTGCCATTGTTCCCAACTGTTTGTACCAGCAATCATTCTTGCTACTTTCATGTCTGTTACTTCTAACTTATGAATAAGATATCCTGAGTCCACCCAGCTTTCACTCCCGTAAAGCAAAGTTGGTCTGAAAACACACAGATGAAAAGATAATTTCGTCTGGGAGCTGACTTCTTTCTTACAGAATACTGCTGATCGCAACTGCGAGCTCACTGCATTAGCTTTACTACACCTTGATTCAATCTCACTATATTACCATCCTGGGAGAGAGATAGATAGATAGATAGATAGATAAGAAATGGGTGAGCCCTGTTTTCGCAGAGCTCCACACGTAGGTCTATGAAGACCCTTTGTGCCCCTTGAACGGGTTTGCCTAGTCCAGCCCTAGTGCTCCTATAAAGGATACCAGTGTCCGCATCCTGGGAGAACACACAACCTAAATACTTGAAATTATCGACCTGTTCTAGCTTTGTATCACCAATTTGACATTCAATACTGTTGAATTTCTTACCTACTGACATCAATTTAGTCTTCGAGAGGCTAATTTTCATACCATACTCATTGCAACTATTTTCAAGTTCCAAGATATTAGACTGCAGGCTTTCGGCACAGTCTGCCAATAAGACCAAGTTGTCAGCATAGGCCAGACTGCTTAGTATATTTCCACCTAAATGAATCCCTCCCTGCCATTTTATACCTTTCAGCAGATGATCCATGTAAACTACAAACAGCAAAGGTGAAAGATTACAGCCTTGTCTAACCCCTGTAAGTACCCTGAACCAAGAACTCATTCTACCATCAATTCTTACTGAAGTCCAATTGTCAACATAAATGCCTTTGATTGATTTTAATAATCTACCTTTAATTCCATAGTCCCCCAGTATAGTGAACATCTTTTCCCTCGGTACCCTGTCAAATGCTTTCTCTAGATCTACGAAACATAAACACAACTGCCTATTCCTCTCGTAGCATTTTTCACTTACCTGGAGCATACCGAAAATCTGATCCTGAAGCCTCTCTGTGGTCTGAAACCACACTGGTTTTCATCCAACTTCCTCTCAACGACTGATCGCACCCTCCCTTCCAAGATGCCAGTGAATACTTTGCCTGGTATACTAATCAATGAGATAACTCGATAGTTGTTGCAATCCTTCCTGTTCCCTTGCTTATAGATAGGTGCAATTACTGCTTTTGCCCAATCTGAAGGTACCTTACCAACATTCCACGCTAAGTTTACTGCTCTATGAAGCCATTTCATCCCTGCCTTCCCACTATACTTCACCATTTCAGGTCTAATTTCATCTATTCCTGCTGCTTTATGACAATGGAGTTTTTTTTACCATCTTTTCCACTTCCTCAAGCATAATTTCACCAACATCATTTTCCTCCTCCCCATGAGCTTGGCTGTTTGCAACACCACCAGATGATTTCCTTTTACATTGAGAAGATGTTCAAAATATTCCCTCCACCTCTCCAGTGATCGATTATGAGTTCACCTGAATTACTCAAAACACTGTTCATTTCCTTTATTGCTCCCTTCCTAAGATACTTTATTACTGTCCAGAAAGGTTTCCCTGCTGCTTGACCTAGCCTTTCCAGGTTATTACCAAAATCTTCCCAGGACTTCTTTTGGGATTGAACAACTATTTGTTTCGCTCTGTTTCTTTCATCTACGTACAAATCCCTGTCTGCCTCGGCCCTTGTTTGGAGCCATTTCTGATAAGCCTTCTTTTTACGTTTACAGGCTGCTCTCACTTCATCATTTTACCAAGATGTTCGCCTTTTCCCATCCTTACACACAGTTGTTCCTAGGCATTCCCTTCCTGTTTCTACTACAGCATCCCTGTATGCCACCCATTCATTTCTACTGTATATCCTGAACCTGCTTACTGTCTACTGTTCGAAACTTCTCACTAATCATATCCATGTACTTCTGTCTAATTTCCTCGTCCTGGAGATTGTCTACCCTTATTCGTTTGCAGACAGATTTCACTTTCTCTACCCTAGGCCTAGAGATACTTAGTTCACTACAGATCAGATAGTGGTCTGTACCATTGAAAAAACCCCGAAAAACTCGTAAAATTTCCTGAATTCAAAGTCTGTTAAGTTATAGTCTATTATGGATCTGGTACCCCTAGCCTCCCATGTGTGCTTCCAATATCTTCCCCACATTCAACAATCACCCTTTCGTATCCTTCAGTTCTATTCCCAACTCTCGCATTGAAATCGCCCATGAGCACTATTCTATCCTTGCTGTTGACCCTGACCACGATGTCACTCAATGCTTCATAAAACTTGTCAACTTCTTCCTCATCTGCACCCTCACATGGTGAATACACGGACACAATTCTTGTCCTAATTCCTCCCACTGACAAATCTACCCACATCATTCGCTCATTTACGTTCCCAACAGAAACTATGTTGTGTGCAATGGTATTCCTGATAAAGAGCCCTACCCCAGACTCTGCCCTTCCCTTTCTAACACCCGTCAATTACACTTTATAATCTCCTATCTCTTCCTCATTATCTCCCCTTACCCAAATATTACTTACTCCTAGCACATTCAGATGCATCCTCTTTGCTGACTCAGCCAGTTCTACTTTCTTTCTTCCATAAGCCCCATTAATATTAATAGCTCCCCATCGAATTCCATTTCGTTTGCCAAGTTGTTTCCAAGAAGTCTCTCGCCTGTCAAATGGGAGTGGGACTCCATTACTCCCATAGGTCCGAGCTTGCTTAAAATGTTCTGAGCTCGGTAAATTCATGAAGCAGGATGCTGCCCTACTTGCACATAGTCCAAGTGAGGATCTCTCCTCTAACGGGTTATGGACCACCGGTGAATTGTATAGTCCTAGCCGCCTGAGCACAAGGAAGGCCATGACTCAGAATATGTCCGAGATGGCCACTCCCATTCCATAGCAACTGGTATCCCGAATGTCATGACCACTTACTAGGCCACCCAGCCATTGCCCATGGTTCACGAACTAGGACGTGACTACAGTAACCCACAAACATGAAGTAAGAAAAGAATAAAGTGATCTTGCCACAATTGCAGGACAGCGGGTGAATGTTTGTGTGAACCCACCTTTCAATGTCACACTGAAACAGCTGTACATTGAGTGGATGGTGTCTGCCGGTGATCATGCACCGACACCAACTTGATGAGTGAAATGATCTGAGGTGGAACTTTTATTCAAATTGGATAAAGACTGCATGGGCAACGACTTGGTGGGGAAAATTTCTAGAAATGGAGAATTCTGAATTCTATGGATGATAGTGAGAATGCCTATGTGTGGGAAGGCGATAATGAAGAAAGTTCTAATGCTGGTACCTCTGTGGACTGTAGAATTGTACACTGAATTAATTTTATTACTCATTTATATTGTGATTTTATTATTTGTAGAGAGTCTGAAATAATAATTTTTGTAACATATATGCAGAAATTTAATAAAACTGGTAAGTAAACATGATATTTTTTCCACCTATTTTGGCATTAGAAATTAAGGGTGTGGCGGGTGATATTTAAAATGATATGGTACTTTTCAATTCTCCACACACCAAACTTTAATAAATAAAACGTAACTTTCATTCTATTCAAAACAAATGTAAAGAAACAAACCCTGTAATTTGCAAAGATGCCCGCTGGATATGGAGGCTGCCATAGAACGAGAAGAGTTGTCTCGTTGCGGAACCATACGATGAACTTGCCAGGGGTATTAGGTTCTGTTAAAAAAAAAACAATCTCCATTAAAAATATTACACTCAGAAAATTAAGAACACTTATTTCATATCCAACATTTTTTTTGTATTAATATGGAAGATCAATGTCTAGTTGATAGGGTTGTGTGTGGTAAGCGGAGAGGGGTAGTTATCTCAAGATTAAGGTTATAGACATGATATAGGTTTTTGGACTTGTGCCATGTCAAGAAAATAAGGCAAAATTATTTATGTTTAACAGAGAACTTTGCTCTGAATCTTCAGAAGAAAACTTACTGTTCATTTTTGCCGGTAGTGGCCGATTTCTTTATGGAGCATTTTGTGGAGGAAGCTATTGCTTTAGCGCCCATTAAACCTATTATTTGCTGGAGATATGTTGACGATACATTTATAGTCTGTACAGAGGGTCCTGGCAAACTTCATCTATTTCTAAACCACCTAAATCAGTAATATCCTTCAATTAAATTCACAATGGAGATGGAGTCAGACGGATGCTTTCCTTTCTTGGATGTTCTAATAAGAAAGAAACCATACGGCTCCTTAGGACATACCATTTATCGTAAGCCTACACTCACGAATCACTATCTTCGTGCAGATTCTCACCACCATCCAGCACAAATCAGGGCATTCTTATGACACTCACCAAGAGGGCAATATGAATTTATGAGCCATCAAATACCCAGGAGGAGATGAGACACACCCAAAGTCACGTTCAAGGGTAATGGTTACAGCGATATGCAGATTCATAGAGCCCTGCATCCCAAAGGAATGACTATGCAAAACTCACAGAAAGAAGAAGTGAAGGGAACTGCCTACCTGCCTTTCATTCCGAACGCCAAGGTCCTCCACAAGCACAATATTAAAATCGTGTTTGGCACCGTCACTAAAATTCCTCACAGTTTAGATAAAACCAAGGACAAATTGTCCCCGCTATTACACCCTGAAGTATACAGAATTCCCTGTACTAGCAGCAAGGTATACATTGGCCAAACATGTCGGTCCATTGGGAATCGCATCAAGGAACACCACAGAAATATCCATCTCAACCAGCGAGATAAGTCAGCAATAGGGGAGCACGCCCTATCGTCGGGCCATGGTGTCATATTCCAAGATGTTTGAGCTCTTACTCACACTAAACACTACAGGTCTAGGATTATACAGGAAGTTGTGGAAATATGTAGTAGTCCTAACAATTTCAATAGGGACACTGGCTAAACACGTGGTTGGTGTTCTATTCCAGGCTTGTGTTTGTGACACTTTCATAATGTATGCACACCTTCCCAGATCGACTGTAGAAGGTGCCGTCAGCTGCCCTGTCCCATCTGGTGACGAATGAACGTACCACTTACTATTACTGATGGCTACATTCAAACCTTCATTATTGGAAAAGTCTTCCTCGTGAACAGTTGAGATATATAGAAATAATATGAATCACCACCTTATCAATACACTATTTTATTTACTACCAAACTGGTAAATAGGGTCAATACCGGTTTCGACCCCTATGGGGTCATCCTCAGTTGACACATATAAATATCTATAAAAACATCACATATAATAGTTAAAGTTTAAAATTGATGGGTCATTAGTATACTGGTAAGTACATATGCATGTATTATGGAATTTACAAAATTGTTCTAATGGAGCTATTATGTAGATTTTCTGTTTCTTTGTAAACAGTATCAAAAGTATTGTATTGGATGTGGTTCATCCATTTGACAAAATGCTAGTGGATTGAATATGTACATTTGCTGAGGGGTACATGCTATTCTATTTTACAATTTGTTTTACATAATATGGCGTAAAATTATTACATTTGCACATATATGGTGATATTAGGTACAATGTAGGGTGTTAAAGATGTACTATTTGAATTTTCAGTATCCTGATTAAGTTTGTTCTATTAGAGCTATTATGTAGATTTTCTGTTTCTTTGTAAACAGTATCAAAAGTGTTGTGTTGGATGTGGTTCATCCATTTGACAAGATGCTAATGGATTGAATATGTACATTTGCTGAGAGGTACATGCTATTCTATTTTACAATTTTGTTTTACATAATATGGAGTAAAATTATTACATTTGCACATATATGGTGATATTAGGTGCAATGTAGGGTGTTAAATATGTACTATTTGAATTTTCGGTATCCTGATTACATTTCATGTAGTGGTTGTAAAGTTTACAGATTCACTTGTTTAGTTCAGTTAAATGCATAATGACCTTGTTGGTTTGAATTCTTAAAATTAAAATATTGGTATGTAATACCTAGTTAACATGAATCCTTAATATTAATATATAAGTTTGTAGCACCTCTTATTCCCGTTTTCAGTCTTAAAATAGAATTGTGTCTTGACACTTTATTTTGTTAGACATATAAAAGTCTTGCTAAGATAAAACTTTGGGGCTAAAACCGGTATGAAATACTTATTTAAAATACATTAGATAATGGTATTGATATGTGGTGCTATGTGCATATTCAAAAAATCTAAATGAAATATAAATATAAATTGGTGACAGTACTGTAGGTTGTTGTATTGTAGGTCTATTAAAATATATGTTTACTTGAATAGGATCGATCACATGCTGTACGCGTTACGAGTGAAATTGCATAATATATTATAGTAATAACTGGTAATTTTGTAGGATACTGCTGTTGTAGTTGGAAATCTTGAATATCATTGAGAAAATGTTCTCATCTTGTCGCGTATCGAATACAGGTTGAGTAGGTCACCATTAAGAGATGAAGTGCATATTGGATGTCGTATATCTAAATTAGGTTGTACGTTGGTTGTATCGTGGAGACGTGTTGTAAATTAATATATCTGTAAGTAGAAATAATAAGTGTGTGAGATAATGTATCGAAAGAATGTAGTGGCAAGTATATATCGTATTACTTACGTTGGCTGTTGGGATCGTGTGCTCTGTATGGCTGTCTGTTGAGATCTGTAGCGTGTTGCTCTGAGGTTATAGTTTACGGCGGTGGAGGGGAGGCTTGAAGGGATGGGTGGAGCACTTGTAACGGGAGTGGGATTAAAGGAGGGGAGGTCTTGGAGCGGTAGATTTGTATTTATGGATTTTTGTTTATCTATTCTTTTTAAATAATAATCTTTCAGTAGGGGAATAACTGTATGAAAAAGAATATTATTTCTGTCTATGTTATCGTTTAAGTTGGAATTTGGATTAACGTATTTGTCTAAGTTTATATAAAATTCTTCTAGTATACTGAGCAAGGGGCTTTTTGGGTTTATTTTGAGGATTTGCATATCATTACTGATGTCTGTAAACCTATGTTTCTGATCGTTGATGTGTTGTCCCATGGCTGAGAAGTGTCTATGTCTAACGGCATTTACGTGTTCGTTGTATCTTATTGAAAAACTTCTACCAGTAAGCCCTACATAACTGGCTTGGCAATCATTGCATTTTAGACGGTACACTCCTGAGTGGTTGTATTTGTTTATGTTATTGACTGATTTAGAATTGTATAATATGTTGGTGTTATTGCGTGTAGTTTTGTATGCTATTTTTAGGCCTTGTTTTTTGAAAATGTTGGTTATGGGGTGTATATGGTTATTGTTGTAAGTGAATAGTGCGTATTCTTTTTTATCTTTGGTGATTCTGGTTAACTTAGTTTTTGGTTGGTTTTTTACTTTGTTGATGATATGGTTTATCATTGTTCTTTTATAACCATTTTGTTTGGCTATTTCATGAATTATGTTTAGTTCTTTGTTCAAATCTTTCTTTGAAAGTGGAATGTTATATGCCCTGTGTATCATGCTGTAGTATGCGGCTTTTTTGTGAGTGTGTGGGTGGGTGGAGTCTGTTTTTATTGTATTTGATGTATGGGTAGGCTTTCTGTATATGTTGTATGTTAGATGATTATTATGTCTGGTTATAGATATATCCAAGTAGTTTATGGTATTGTTGTTTTCGGTTTCCATAGTAAATTTTATGTGGGGATCTATTTCATTCAGTTGTTCCAAGATTGTATTTTCGTTTGTGTGTCTATTGTCCATAATTATGAATACATCATCGACAAACCTGCACCAAAGAATGATGTTTTCTATTTTTTGGACTTCTTGATGTTCTAAATGGTCCATATATATATCAGCTATTATGCCTGATATTGGCGATCCCATGGGCAATCCTTTTTGTTGGTAGATGGTGTCATGGAACCTAAAGTAATTGTTATTAATGGCAAAGTGTAATAGTTTTATAAATTCATTTATTTCCAATTTGCTTAGCTTGCTGTGTTTGTATAGGTTTGATTCTATGATAGTTATAGTTTTCTGTGTAGGTATGTTAGGATACATGTTTGTTATGTCATATGTTGCTAGTTTGTAATATTGTTCTATTCTCATGTTTTTAGTAGTGTTGCAAAATTCTATAGAGTTTTTTATGGTTTTGTTTGCCTGAAAAACATAATGTTTTTTTAGGAATTTTTGTATGAATTTTGACAGTTTGTAGGTGGGACTAGATCTGTAGTTGATGATAGGTCTCATGGGAATATTATCTTTGTGAATTTTAGGGTAAGCTTTGGCTGTAGGTATACTTGGATTCATTGTAATCAGTTTAGTAGTTTCTTGTTCATTTAAAAGGAAGTTGGTGTTTTTTAAAAGAGTTTTTAAGTTCTTCTGGATGCTATTGGTTGGATCTTTATTCTTAATTTGGAAGGTTTCATCTTGAAAACAAGTTTTTGTTTTTGTTATATATTCCTCTTTATCCATAATAACTGTAGTATTTCCTTTATCTGCTTTTGTTACTAGTAAGTTGTTATGCTGGATTTTGTTTCTGAGTTCTTTTATTTGTGTTAGGTCTTTAGTATCTTGTTTATAGGTTTCTTGGTTAATTCTATTGATATATTGTGGTAATATTTTTTTAATTTCATATCTGATTTCATTTTGTTGTTCTTGAGGTATTTTGTTTAAAGCGTCTTCTGTTTCAGTAATGATAGTGGTGATATTTTCAAAAATTGAGTTATTTCTCCAGTTATGTTTAGGTCCCTTGCTCAGTATAGTAGTCTCTGCTTCATTAAGTATTGTATTGGTTAGATTTTTGATTGGTGGGTGGAATTCATGTAGGTTGCTTTCGATAGGTGTAGTGGTATGTTGTTTGTTCTGTGTGTACTTATGTGTATGTTGATTTTGTGATTGCTTCAATGCATTGAGTTTCTTATTTAGGGTATTCTGTTTCTGTATCGCTAGGTTTTCTATCTTTACATAGGTTATTTGTTGGAAGTTAATCCAATATGTATATGGTAATTCATGTGAGGCTTTTAGGTGTGCTTCATACATTTGGATGTTTAGGTGTTGTTTCTTTCTGTACATGAATTTGATCTCCTCTTTAAGCCATATTCGATTTGTCTTATTTTGTGTATTTCGGGTTTGATTAGTGATGTACATATTCAATCCATTAGCATCTTGTCAAATGGATGAACCACATCCAACACAACACTTTTGATACTGTTTACAAAGAAACAGAAAATCTACATAATAGCTCTAATAGAACAAACTTAATCAGGATACTGAAAATTCAAATAGTACATCTTTAACACCCTACATTGTACCTAATATCACCATATATGTGCAAATGTAATAATTTTACGCCATATTATGTAAAACAAATTGTAAAATAGAATAGCATGTACCCCTCAGCAAATGTACATATTCAATCCACTAGCATTTTGTCAAATGGATGAACCACATCCAATACAATACTTTTGATACTGTTTACAAAGAAACAGAAAATCTACATAATAGCTCCATTAGAACAATTTTGTAAATTCCATAATACATGCATATGTACTTACCAGTATACTAATGACCCATCAATTTTAAACTTTAACTATTATATGTGATGTTTTTATAGATATTTATATGTGTCAACTGAGGATGACCCCATAGGGGTCGAAACCGGTATTGACCCTATTTACCAGTTTGGTAGTAAATAAAATAGTGTATAGATAAGGTGGTGATTCATATTATTTCTATATAGTGATATCAATCAATACGGACATGAAGCTTATAAATAATAATAGAACAGCCAACCAGGCAAAAAGAATAGCACACAGATATCAAAATCTGAAAATTAAGATCACTAACATCGTCAAAAACATCACGTTTTTAAAACAATGCCTACAAAACAACTTAACCCCCAAATTTCTTAAGAAATATAATAACAAACATAGAAGCACTAATCAAACCCGAAATACACAAAATAAGACAAATCGAATATGGCTTAAAGAGGAGATCAAATTCATGTACAGAAAGAAACAACACCTAAACATCCAAATGTATGAAGCACACCTAAAAGCCTCACATGAATTACCATATACATATTGGATTAACTTCCAACAAATAACCTATGTAAAGATAGAAAACCTAGCGATACAGAAACAGAATACCCTAAATAAGAAACTCAATGCATTGAAGCAATCACAAAATCAACATACACATAAGTACACACAGAACAAACAACATACCACTACACCTATCGAAAGCAACCTACATGAATTCCACCCACCAATCAAAAATCTAACCAATACAATACTTAATGAAGCAGAGACTACTATACTGAGCAAGGGACCTAAACATAACTGGAGAAATAACTCAATTTTTGAAAATATCACCACTATCATTACTGAAACAGAAGACGCTTTAAACAAAATACCTCAAGAACAACAAAATGAAATCAGATATGAAATTAAAAAAATATTACCACAATATATCAATAGAATTAACCAAGAAACCTATAAACAAGATACTAAAGACCTAACACAAATAAAAGAACTCAGAAACAAAATCCAGCATAACAACTTACTAGTAACAAAAGCAGATAAAGGAAATACTACAGTTATTATGGATAAAGAGGAATATATAACAAAAACAAAAACTTGTTTTCAAGATGAAACCTTCCAAATTAAGAATAAAGATCCAACCAATAGCATCCAGAAGAACTTAAAAACTCTTTTAAAAAACACCAACTTCCTTTTAAATGAACAAGAAACTACTAAACTGATTACAATGAATCCAAGTATACCTACAGCCAAAGCTTACCCTAAAATTCACAAAGATAATATTCCCATGAGACCTATCATCAACTACAGATCTAGTCCCACCTACAAACTGTCAAAATTCATACAAAAATTCCTAAAAAAACATTATGTTTTTCAGGCAAACAAAACCATAAAAAACTCTATAGAATTTTGCAACACTACTAAAAACATGAGAATAGAACAATATTACAAACTAGCAAAATATGACATAACAAACATGTATCCTAACATACCTACACAGAAAACTATAACTATCATAGAATCAAACCTATACAAACACAGCAAGCTAAGCAAATTGGAAATAAATGAATTTATAAAACTATTACACTTTGCCATTAATAACAATTACTTTAGGTTCCATGACACCATCTACCAACAAAAAGGATTGCCCATGGGATCGCCAATATCAGGCATAATAGCTGATATATATATGGACCATTTAGAACATCAAGAAGTCCAAAAAATAGAAAACATCATTCTTTGGTGCAGGTTTGTCGATGATGTATTCATAATTATGGACAATAGACACACAAACGAAAATACAATCTTGGAACAACTGAATGAAATAGATCCCCACATAAAATTTACTATGGAAACCGAAAACAACAATACCATAAACTACTTGGATATATCTATAACCAGACATAATAATCATCTAACATACAACATATACAGAAAGCCTACCCATACATCAAATACAATAAAAACAGACTCCACCCACCCACACACTCACAAAAAAGCCGCATACTACAGCATGATACACAGGGCATATAACATTCCACTTTCAAAGAAAGATTTGAACAAAGAACTAAACATAATTCATGAAATAGCCAAACAAAATGGTTATAAAAGAACAATGATAAACCATATCATCAACAAAGTAAAAAACCAACCAAAAACTAAGTTAACCAGAATCACCAAAGATAAAAAAGAATACGCACTATTCACTTACAACAATAACCATATACACCCCATAACCAACATTTTCAAAAAACAAGGCCTAAAAATAGCATACAAAACTACACGCAATAACACCAACATATTATACAATTCTAAATCAGTCAATAACATAAACAAATACAACCACTCAGGAGTGTACCGTCTAAAATGCAATGATTGCCAAGCCAGTTATGTAGGGCTTACTGGTAGAAGTTTTTCAATAAGATACAACGAACACGTAAATGCCGTTAGACATAGACACTTCTCAGCCATGGGACAACACATCAACGATCAGAAACATAGGTTTACAGACATCAGTAATGATATGCAAATCCTCAAAATAAACCCAAAAAGCCCCTTGCTCAGTATACTAGAAGAATTTTATATAAACTTAGACAAATACGTTAATCCAAATTCCAACTTAAACGATAACATAGACAGAAATAATATTCTTTTTCATACAGTTATTCCCCTACTGAAAGATTATTATTTAAAAAGAATAGATAAACAAAAATCCATAAATACAAATCTACCGCTCCAAGACCTCCCCTCCTTTAATCCCACTCCCGTTACAAGTGCTCCACCCATCCCTTCAAGCCTCCCCTCCACCGCCGTAAACTATAACCTCAGAGCAACACGCTACAGATCTCAACAGACAGCCATACAGAGCACACGATCCCAACAGCCAACGTAAGTAATACGATATATACTTGCCACTACATTCTTTCGATACATTATCTCACACACTTATTATTTCTACTTACAGATATATTAATTTACAACACGTCTCCACGATACAACCAACGTACAACCTAATTTAGATATACGACATCCAATATGCACTTCATCTCTTAATGGTGACCTACTCAACCTGTATTCGACACGCGACAAGATGAGAACATTTTCTCAATGATATTCAAGATTTCCAACTACAACAGCAGTATCCTACAAAATTACCAGTTATTACTATAATATATTATGCAATTTCACTCGTAACGCGTACAGCATGTGATCGATCCTATTCAAGTAAACATATATTTTAATAGACCTACAATACAACAACCTACAGTACTGTCACCAATTTATATTTATATTTCATTTAGATTTTTTGAATATGCACATAGCACCACATATCAATACCATTATCTAATGTATTTTAAATAAGTATTTCATACCGGTTTTAGCCCCAAAGTTTTATCTTAGCAAGACTTTTATATGTCTAACAAAATAAAGTGTCAAGACACAATTCTATTTTAAGACTGAAAACGGGAATAAGAGGTGCTACAAACTTATATATTAATATTAAGGATTCATGTTAACTAGGTATTACATACCAATATTTTAATTTTAAGAATTCAAACCAACAAGGTCATTATGCATTTAACTGAACTAAACAAGTGAATCTGTAAACTTTACAACCACTACATGAAATGTAATCAGGATACCGAAAATTCAAATAGTACATATTTAACACCCTACATTGCACCTAATATCACCATATATGTGCAAATGTAATAATTTTACTCCATATTATGTAAAACAAAATTGTAAAATAGAATAGCATGTACCTCTCAGCAAATGTACATATTCAATCCATTAGCATCTTGTCAAATGGATGAACCACATCCAACACAACACTTTTGATACTGTTTACAAAGAAACAGAAAATCTACATAATAGCTCTAATAGAACAAACTTAATCAGGATACTGAAAATTCAAATAGTACATCTTTAACACCCTACATTGTACCTAATATCACCATATATGTGCAAATGTAATAATTTTACGCCATATTATGTAAAACAAATTGTAAAATAGAATAGCATGTACCCCTCAGCAAATGTACATATTCAATCCACTAGCATTTTGTCAAATGGATGAACCACATCCAATACAATACTTTTGATACTGTTTACAAAGAAACAGAAAATCTACATAATAGCTCCATTAGAACAATTTTGTAAATTCCATAATACATGCATATGTACTTACCAGTATACTAATGACCCATCAATTTTAAACTTTAACTATTATATGTGATGTTTTTATAGATATTTATATGTGTCAACTGAGGATGACCCCATAGGGGTCGAAACCGGTATTGACCCTATTTACCAGTTTGGTAGTAAATAAAATAGTGTATAGATAAGGTGGTGATTCATATTATTTCTATATAGTGATATCAATCAATACGGACATGAAGCTTATAAATAATAATAGAACAGCCAACCAGGCAAAAAGAATAGCACACAGATATCAAAATCTGAAAATTAAGATCACTAACATCGTCAAAAACATCACGTTTTTAAAACAATGCCTACAAAACAACTTAACCCCCAAATTTCTTAAGAAATATAATAACAAACATAGAAGCACTAATCAAACCCGAAATACACAAAATAAGACAAATCGAATATGGCTTAAAGAGGAGATCAAATTCATGTACAGAAAGAAACAACACCTAAACATCCAAATGTATGAAGCACACCTAAAAGCCTCACATGAATTACCATATACATATTGGATTAACTTCCAACAAATAACCTATGTAAAGATAGAAAACCTAGCGATACAGAAACAGAATACCCTAAATAAGAAACTCAATGCATTGAAGCAATCACAAAATCAACATACACATAAGTACACACAGAACAAACAACATACCACTACACCTATCGAAAGCAACCTACATGAATTCCACCCACCAATCAAAAATCTAACCAATACAATACTTAATGAAGCAGAGACTACTATACTGAGCAAGGGACCTAAACATAACTGGAGAAATAACTCAATTTTTGAAAATATCACCACTATCATTACTGAAACAGAAGACGCTTTAAACAAAATACCTCAAGAACAACAAAATGAAATCAGATATGAAATTAAAAAAATATTACCACAATATATCAATAGAATTAACCAAGAAACCTATAAACAAGATACTAAAGACCTAACACAAATAAAAGAACTCAGAAACAAAATCCAGCATAACAACTTACTAGTAACAAAAGCAGATAAAGGAAATACTACAGTTATTATGGATAAAGAGGAATATATAACAAAAACAAAAACTTGTTTTCAAGATGAAACCTTCCAAATTAAGAATAAAGATCCAACCAATAGCATCCAGAAGAACTTAAAAACTCTTTTAAAAAACACCAACTTCCTTTTAAATGAACAAGAAACTACTAAACTGATTACAATGAATCCAAGTATACCTACAGCCAAAGCTTACCCTAAAATTCACAAAGATAATATTCCCATGAGACCTATCATCAACTACAGATCTAGTCCCACCTACAAACTGTCAAAATTCATACAAAAATTCCTAAAAAAACATTATGTTTTTCAGGCAAACAAAACCATAAAAAACTCTATAGAATTTTGCAACACTACTAAAAACATGAGAATAGAACAATATTACAAACTAGCAACATATGACATAACAAACATGTATCCTAACATACCTACACAGAAAACTATAACTATCATAGAATCAAACCTATACAAACACAGCAAGCTAAGCAAATTGGAAATAAATGAATTTATAAAACTATTACACTTTGCCATTAATAACAATTACTTTAGGTTCCATGACACCATCTACCAACAAAAAGGATTGCCCATGGGATCGCCAATATCAGGCATAATAGCTGATATATATATGGACCATTTAGAACATCAAGAAGTCCAAAAAATAGAAAACATCATTCTTTGGTGCAGGTTTGTCGATGATGTATTCATAATTATGGACAATAGACACACAAACGAAAATACAATCTTGGAACAACTGAATGAAATAGATCCCCACATAAAATTTACTATGGAAACCGAAAACAACAATACCATAAACTACTTGGATATATCTATAACCAGACATAATAATCATCTAACATACAACATATACAGAAAGCCTACCCATACATCAAATACAATAAAAACAGACTCCACCCACCCACACACTCACAAAAAAGCCGCATACTACAGCATGATACACAGGGCATATAACATTCCACTTTCAAAGAAAGATTTGAACAAAGAACTAAACATAATTCATGAAATAGCCAAACAAAATGGTTATAAAAGAACAATGATAAACCATATCATCAACAAAGTAAAAAACCAACCAAAAACTAAGTTAACCAGAATCACCAAAGATAAAAAAGAATACGCACTATTCACTTACAACAATAACCATATACACCCCATAACCAACATTTTCAAAAAACAAGGCCTAAAAATAGCATACAAAACTACACGCAATAACACCAACATATTATACAATTCTAAATCAGTCAATAACATAAACAAATACAACCACTCAGGAGTGTACCGTCTAAAATGCAATGATTGCCAAGCCAGTTATGTAGGGCTTACTGGTAGAAGTTTTTCAATAAGATACAACGAACACGTAAATGCCGTTAGACATAGACACTTCTCAGCCATGGGACAACACATCAACGATCAGAAACATAGGTTTACAGACATCAGTAATGATATGCAAATCCTCAAAATAAACCCAAAAAGCCCCTTGCTCAGTATACTAGAAGAATTTTATATAAACTTAGACAAATACGTTAATCCAAATTCCAACTTAAACGATAACATAGACAGAAATAATATTCTTTTTCATACAGTTATTCCCCTACTGAAAGATTATTATTTAAAAAGAATAGATAAACAAAAATCCATAAATACAAATCTACCGCTCCAAGACCTCCCCTCCTTTAATCCCACTCCCGTTACAAGTGCTCCACCCATCCCTTCAAGCCTCCCCTCCACCGCCGTAAACTATAACCTCAGAGCAACACGCTACAGATCTCAACAGACAGCCATACAGAGCACACGATCCCAACAGCCAACGTAAGTAATACGATATATACTTGCCACTACATTCTTTCGATACATTATCTCACACACTTATTATTTCTACTTACAGATATATTAATTTACAACACGTCTCCACGATACAACCAACGTACAACCTAATTTAGATATACGACATCCAATATGCACTTCATCTCTTAATGGTGACCTACTCAACCTGTATTCGACACGCGACAAGATGAGAACATTTTCTCAATGATATTCAAGATTTCCAACTACAACAGCAGTATCCTACAAAATTACCAGTTATTACTATAATATATTATGCAATTTCACTCGTAACGCGTACAGCATGTGATCGATCCTATTCAAGTAAACATATATTTTAATAGACCTACAATACAACAACCTACAGTACTGTCACCAATTTATATTTATATTTCATTTAGATTTTTTGAATATGCACATAGCACCACATATCAATACCATTATCTAATGTATTTTAAATAAGTATTTCATACCGGTTTTAGCCCCAAAGTTTTATCTTAGCAAGACTTTTATATGTCTAACAAAATAAAGTGTCAAGACACAATTCTATTTTAAGACTGAAAACGGGAATAAGAGGTGCTACAAACTTATATATTAATATTAAGGATTCATGTTAACTAGGTATTACATACCAATATTTTAATTTTAAGAATTCAAACCAACAAGGTCATTATGCATTTAACTGAACTAAACAAGTGAATCTGTAAACTTTACAACCACTACATGAAATGTAATCAGGATACCGAAAATTCAAATAGTACATATTTAACACCCTACATTGCACCTAATATCACCATATATGTGCAAATGTAATAATTTTACTCCATATTATGTAAAACAAAATTGTAAAATAGAATAGCATGTACCTCTCAGCAAATGTACATATTCAATCCATTAGCATCTTGTCAAATGGATGAACCACATCCAACACAACACTTTTGATACTGTTTACAAAGAAACAGAAAATCTACATAATAGCTCTAATAGAACAAACTTAATCAGGATACTGAAAATTCAAATAGTACATCTTTAACACCCTACATTGTACCTAATATCACCATATATGTGCAAATGTAATAATTTTACGCCATATTATGTAAAACAAATTGTAAAATAGAATAGCATGTACCCCTCAGCAAATGTACATATTCAATCCACTAGCATTTTGTCAAATGGATGAACCACATCCAATACAATACTTTTGATACTGTTTACAAAGAAACAGAAAATCTACATAATAGCTCCATTAGAACAATTTTGTAAATTCCATAATACATGCATATGTACTTACCAGTATACTAATGACCCATCAATTTTAAACTTTAACTATTATATGTGATGTTTTTATAGATATTTATATGTGTCAACTGAGGATGACCCCATAGGGGTCGAAACCGGTATTGACCCTATTTACCAGTTTGGTAGTAAATAAAATAGTGTATTGATAAGGTGGTGATTCATATTATTTCTATATAGTGATATCAATCAATACGGACATGAAGCTTATAAATAATAATAGAACAGCCAACCAGGCAAAAAGAATAGCACACAGATATCAAAATCTGAAAATTAAGATCACTAACATCGTCAAAAACATCACGTTTTTAAAACAATGCCTACAAAACAACTTAACCCCCAAATTTCTTAAGAAATATAATAACAAACATAGAAGCACTAATCAAACCCGAAATACACAAAATAAGACAAATCGAATATGGCTTAAAGAGGAGATCAAATTCATGTACAGAAAGAAACAACACCTAAACATCCAAATGTATGAAGCACACCTAAAAGCCTCACATGAATTACCATATACATATTGGATTAACTTCCAACAAATAACCTATGTAAAGATAGAAAACCTAGCGATACAGAAACAGAATACCCTAAATAAGAAACTCAATGCATTGAAGCAATCACAAAATCAACATACACATAAGTACACACAGAACAAACAACATACCACTACACCTATCGAAAGCAACCTACATGAATTCCACCCACCAATCAAAAATCTAACCAATACAATACTTAATGAAGCAGAGACTACTATACTGAGCAAGGGACCTAAACATAACTGGAGAAATAACTCAATTTTTGAAAATATCACCACTATCATTACTGAAACAGAAGACGCTTTAAACAAAATACCTCAAGAACAACAAAATGAAATCAGATATGAAATTAAAAAAATATTACCACAATATATCAATAGAATTAACCAAGAAACCTATAAACAAGATACTAAAGACCTAACACAAATAAAAGAACTCAGAAACAAAATCCAGCATAACAACTTACTAGTAACAAAAGCAGATAAAGGAAATACTACAGTTATTATGGATAAAGAGGAATATATAACAAAAACAAAAACTTGTTTTCAAGATGAAACCTTCCAAATTAAGAATAAAGATCCAACCAATAGCATCCAGAAGAACTTAAAAACTCTTTTAAAAAACACCAACTTCCTTTTTAATGAACAAGAAACTACTAAACTGATTACAATGAATCCAAGTATACCTACAGCCAAAGCTTACCCTAAAATTCACAAAGATAATATTCCCATGAGACCTATCATCAACTACAGATCTAGTCCCACCTACAAACTGTCAAAATTCATACAAAAATTCCTAAAAAAACATTATGTTTTTCAGGCAAACAAAACCATAAAAAACTCTATAGAATTTTGCAACACTACTAAAAACATGAGAATAGAACAATATTACAAACTAGCAACATATGACATAACAAACATGTATCCTAACATACCTACACAGAAAACTATAACTATCATAGAATCAAACCTATACAAACACAGCAAGCCAAGCAAATTGGAAATAAATGAATTTATAAAACTATTACACTTTGCCATTAATAACAATTACTTTAGGTTCCATGACACCATCTACCAACAAAAAGGATTGCCCATGGGATCGCCAATATCAGGCATAATAGCTGATATATATATGGACCATTTAGAACATCAAGAAGTCCAAAAAATAGAAAACATCATTCTTTGGTGCAGGTTTGTCGATGATGTATTCATAATTATGGACAATAGACACACAAACGAAAATACAATCTTGGAACAACTGAATGAAATAGATCCCCACATAAAATTTACTATGGAAACCGAAAACAACAATACCATAAACTACTTGGATATATCTATAACCAGACATAATAATCATCTAACATACAACATATACAGAAAGCCTACCCATACATCAAATACAATAAAAACAGACTCCACCCACCCACACACTCACAAAAAAGCCGCATACTACAGCATGATACACAGGGCATATAACATTCCACTTTCAAAGAAATATTTGAACAAAGAACTAAACATAATTCATGAAATAGCCAAACAAAATGGTTATAAAAGAACAATGATAAACCATATCATCAACAAAGTAAAAAACCAACCAAAAACTAAGTTAACCAGAATCACCAAAGATAAAAAAGAATACGCACTATTCACTTACAACAATAACCATATACACCCCATAACCAACATTTTCAAAAAACAAGGCCTAAAAATAGCATACAAAACTACACGCAATAACACCAACATATTATACAATTCTAAATCAGTCAATAACATAAACAAATACAACCACTCAGGAGTGTACCGTCTAAAATGCAATGATTGCCAAGCCAGTTATGTAGGGCTTACTGGTAGAAGTTTTTCAATAAGATACAACGAACACGTAAATGCCGTTAGACATAGACACTTCTCAGCCATGGGACAACACATCAACGATCAGAAACATAGGTTTACAGACATCAGTAATGATATGCAAATCCTCAAAATAAACCCAAAAAGCCCCTTGCTCAGTATACTAGAAGAATTTTATATAAACTTAGACAAATACGTTAATCCAAATTCCAACTTAAACGATAACATAGACAGAAATAATATTCTTTTTCATACAGTTATTCCCCTACTGAAAGATTATTATTTAAAAAGAATAGATAAACAAAAATCCATAAATACAAATCTACCGCTCCAAGACCTCCCCTCCTTTAATCCCACTCCCGTTACAAGTGCTCCACCCATCCCTTCAAGCCTCCCCTCCACCGCCGTAAACTATAACCTCAGAGCAACACGCTACAGATCTCAACAGACAGCCATACAGAGCACACGATCCCAACAGCCAACGTAAGTAATACGATATATACTTGCCACTACATTCTTTCGATACATTATCTCACACACTTATTATTTCTACTTACAGATATATTAATTTACAACACGTCTCCACGATACAACCAACGTACAACCTAATTTAGATATACGACATCCAATATGCACTTCATCTCTTAATGGTGACCTACTCAACCTGTATTCGACACGCGACAAGATGAGAACATTTTCTCAATGATATTCAAGATTTCCAACTACAACAGCAGTATCCTACAAAATTACCAGTTATTACTATAATATATTATGCAATTTCACTCGTAACGCGTACAGCATGTGATCGATCCTATTCAAGTAAACATATATTTTAATAGACCTACAATACAACAACCTACAGTACTGTCACCAATTTATATTTATATTTCATTTAGATTTTTTGAATATGCACATAGCACCACATATCAATACCATTATCTAATGTATTTTAAATAAGTATTTCATACCGGTTTTAGCCCCAAAGTTTTATCTTAGCAAGACTTTTATATGTCTAACAAAATAAAGTGTCAAGACACAATTCTATTTTAAGACTGAAAACGGGAATAAGAGGTGCTACAAACTTATATATTAATATTAAGGATTCATGTTAACTAGGTATTACATACCAATATTTTAATTTTAAGAATTCAAACCAACAAGGTCATTATGCATTTAACTGAACTAAACAAGTGAATCTGTAAACTTTACAACCACTACATGAAATGTAATCAGGATACCGAAAATTCAAATAGTACATATTTAACACCCTACATTGCACCTAATATCACCATATATGTGCAAATGTAATAATTTTACTCCATATTATGTAAAACAAAATTGTAAAATAGAATAGCATGTACCTCTCAGCAAATGTACATATTCAATCCATTAGCATCTTGTCAAATGGATGAACCACATCCAACACAACACTTTTGATACTGTTTACAAAGAAACAGAAAATCTACATAATAGCTCTAATAGAACAAACTTAATCAGGATACTGAAAATTCAAATAGTACATCTTTAACACCCTACATTGTACCTAATATCACCATATATGTGCAAATGTAATAATTTTACGCCATATTATGTAAAACAAATTGTAAAATAGAATAGCATGTACCCCTCAGCAAATGTACATATTCAATCCACTAGCATTTTGTCAAATGGATGAACCACATCCAATACAATACTTTTGATACTGTTTACAAAGAAACAGAAAATCTACATAATAGCTCCATTAGAACAATTTTGTAAATTCCATAATACATGCATATGTACTTACCAGTATACTAATGACCCATCAATTTTAAACTTTAACTATTATATGTGATGTTTTTATAGATATTTATATGTGTCAACTGAGGATGACCCCATAGGGGTCGAAACCGGTATTGACCCTATTTACCAGTTTGGTAGTAAATAAAATAGTGTATTGATAAGGTGGTGATTCATATTATTTCTATATAGTGATATCAATCAATACGGACATGAAGCTTATAAATAATAACAGTTGAGATGTTCTTCTGAAGTTCTCTGCGAAACACAAAGAATTTCACCTTATTTTCTTGACATGCCATAAGCCCAAAAAGCCCATATCATATCTACAATAAATTACAGACCATGAAAGCATAGATGGTAACAAGGTTAAGGGTAGGAGACATGAAAACTGAGTCAACAATACTCAGTACGAACAGAGAATTATCGTATGAAGTCCTGATAATTGTAGAATGACAGTGAATAAACATCTATGTTACATTTTGAGTGTATTTAGAAAAATGGAAACAAAGTTGATTGTTGTCCACAGAGCAGATTTACGTGGTATGAGGTAACAACATAATGTCTAGGTGTGCACACAAGTGAATACATACAAGAAAGAATAACCTTTTATGTTAACACTTTTCTACAGTGCTATAGATAGAATCTGGGTATCATGTTGGATGAAGTTAGCACTACCATACTTCAGATGACTTTCTTTGTATTTATTTTCAGTCTGCACATTTCAATGGTTCTATGGTTAAAATAATTAGCATGCTGGCCTTTGGCCCAGGGGTTCCAGGGTTTGATTCCCAGTTGGGCCGGAGTTTTAACCTTCATCGGCTTGGGGCTCTCTCTCTCTGTACCTTCTTCAGCATTAGAATTCATCACAGGTAAGGCCTCATCCTCACAGAAGTGTGGCGTTACAATTATTGAATAAACATTTGGAATCTGACTGTATATGTATTCGTATATATGCATTATATCACTGGACTACTCAAATAAGCTGTTTGACTAAATGCATGGCGCATTTAATATTTCAATGTTGGTAACTGGTGTATTCGACTAACTGAAAAGTGTACCTTAATGCCATCTACCCGCACACAGTGGAACTAGTAGTGTGTTTGAACGCTCATAGACAGAGCGTGCACGGCTCGCTAGAATATGTACAGCCAAATACCAAAGCACTCAAACTATAGAATAAACTTATCAACAAATAATAAAATGCAGTACTTACAGAAATGAAGAGAACAACATTACTATATAATCCATAATGAATTAAGCAACCGAGCAACCACTATCACTCACAAATTAACACTACATTTAAATTAATACGATATTCAGATTAACACTACACCATTTCCTTTTAAACAACTCTACTGTACATATTTACAATCCTCGATCGCTGAAAGGGATGCATCCGATTATTTTACCCAATACCCGTTATAACAAGTTTCATCTTGCAAGATGATATTGGAGACATTACAGAGCATCTTTCTCCAGTAAATTCAAATGGCTGACAGCCATTTGAAAAGCACCCAGCGCAATAGCAATCAGTCTACCGAGCCGTGCTCGCTCTGTCTATCAGCGTTCAAACACACTCCTAGTTCCACTGCGCGCGGCTAGATGGCATTAAGGTACACTTTTCAGTCAGTTGAATACACATGTTACCAACATTGAAATATTAAGTGACCGAGCTCGATAGCTGCAGTCGCTCAAGTGTGGCCGGTATCCAGTAATCGGGAGATAGTGGGTTCGAATCCCATTGTCGGAAGCCTTGACAATGGTTTTCCGTGGTTTCCCATTTTCACACCAGGCAAATGCTGTACCTTAATAAAAGCCACGGCCGCTTCCTTCCCATTCTTAGGCCTTTTCTATCCCATCGTCGCCATAAGACCTATCTGGGTCGGTGCGACGTAAAGCAAATAGCAAAAAATAAAAAAATTTAAAAAATAGAAATATTAAATGCGCCGTGCATTTAGTCAAACAGCTTACTTGAGTAGTCCAGTGATATAATGCACATATACGAATATGTATACAGTCAGATTCCAAATGTTTATTCAATAATTGTAACGCCACAGAAGCAGGTCGCCTCTACGGCGTCAACTCGGAAGACGTGCATCAGGCCTAGTGTATGTCTCTTGGCATACACAGTGCATATATCTTGTAGCAGTATCTCTCTGGCTGATAATATGCCTTTTATGTTACCGGTAACTGTAGTGCTGAACAGGACTGTAGAGTTGATGATAGGCAACAAGGATGGGGCCCTACCTAGGATGATTAAATGTAATGTTGAAGACAGCACATACAGCCAGTCCCCAATGAACATTAAAGTTCCCAATCTGGCCATGAATTGAACTCAGGACCCCTTGGATGAATGGCCAACATGCTAACCACAGAGCCAGACCCAAATCAAGTAACTTACTGGTAGTGAAGTTGCGCGATATGTAGGCTACACTCTCCTTGCCGTCGTATACTGTGAACAGCTGGACCTGGTACGATGCTCCTGGAGTGAGGTTCTGGAGAGAGTACTGCAAACCAAGCTCCTCTTCTAGCATGGGATTGTTAGGAGGAGGAACGTCCGACAGCGGCACCACCTGCAATCCACATTACAGCCTTGTACCTTTTTCTTAAAGACTTGGTCAAATTCACAGACCCAATATCACAGAACAACACTCCTGCCAAAATTGTTGCACTCCCTCTGCTGCTAACTGTCCAATCTTAGGTATCTCCTGCACCACCCAGGACAAAACCTTCCCTTTATTGTCAGAATTTCCTATTTTATGTATCTGAAAATTCTATTGGTTTGATTGGCTAAGAGAACAAATTTCGTGAGCTGTCTGATCAATTCTGTCATCAACAAGCAACGGAAGGAAGGAATAAGTTACAAATACAAAGATAGGAACTTCAATACGAACACACAACAGGATACACACAATGAAATGTAAGTGTTGGAAGAGGGCACAAGGAATGTCTCCACATAGAGTGCTCTCACTCCTCACCAATCTCCGTTCTTCTCTGTGCATTTCTTTTCAGACCCCAACAGGCTCCACCTCTGTCAGGAGAGCAGTCTTGATGTGGAAGTGACAAAAAAGATGAAGATGAATACAGCAGACTAGCTGGACCCTCAACGAGTACCGATGCTGTCATCCTCATTGGCACTGGGAAGAGATGGATGTAGAAGAACTGGGACTGTACTGACCTGTCCTTTAAATGTGTTCCTATCTCTCTATAAATAACTTTATCTATTATTTACAAAGTAAGAGACCAATTTTTAGGAATTAGAAACTTTGTTTAGTTTATCTGAATAAAAACTATGCAGACATTTTTTTTTTTTTTTTTCATAAAACAAACTTTGCTGTAGGAAGAAGTGAACACAAAAAAACTGCTTCTCTTCCTGTCCCAGTTTACCACCTTTCATTCCTCTTCTCATTTTCAATATCACAATCCAAAAAGCACACAATTTTCCGTTCTTTACTTTCATACATGCTGTTCAAATTTCCATTGATCTACATATCAGTCACTTGGTGAGGAGTAACAGGTTTTATGTAAAGAGTTATAGTGCCTCCTGGCACAAATCAAAGAGAATCTAGAAACATCAAGAACATCAAGTGCTTCCAAAAGAGAAAATCTCAGCCATAGGAAACACTCAGTAATACAACTCGAACAGCACAAGATCCCAGATAAAAAACATTCCCTGCAATAAACTCCCAAGGCTTCGTACCATTCATCTGGCATACCAACAGAAAAACTTGAACTACAGGATGGCCAAACAGACAATTTACACTGTACTTGATTAGTCTTTGTGACGGAAGGAATATAGCAGGCAGTCTCTTCCCAATATGAGACTCTGGTGGTGAAATGTATAACAAAGCCACTCAAAAGGGGTAGTAATGTAAAGGTGGATGCAAAAGTGTTTGTTGGCTTATGTGTTTCCACCAGAAGGGCAATGGAGAACACCATGAATGACTTTGTGGTGGATTTTGGCAAAGCAAAACCATCATGGCAAACATTACTGCATTGGGCCAAAAGGTTTTTGTAATGGAAAGTGTTTTTCATGCACCACGCAGGGGAAGGTTTGAGCTGTTTTGGAGTTATCTATTAAATGAACGTCCTCCGAGTTTTGACATTCCAAGATAGACTATACAGGACCATGTGGTTGCTTACAGAAACGCCGACACCATTTGATTTCAACAGTACAGTGCACCAGTGCATTTTGCTTCGAATGTTAACAAATATCTCAACTAAACTTTCAAAAATTTGCTTGGTTGGACATGGACTGGAACAATCTTCAGTTCCATTGCCTTGGCCTGCAAGAGGCCCTAATTTCACCACACCTGACAACGTACTCGGGGGTCCCGTGAAAGCAGAGATGAGGAAATGCCATTAAACCAGCAAGGAGAAGTTCGTCCAGGGTCTAATAGTGTCGGCTCTGTTGCAGATGAACAATCAAACTGAGAAGCACAAACATGGAACCCATACAGGCATAGGAGGTAAACTGCTGGACAAGCTGTACATCTTCTCTCTCAATCACTTTGTATCCCTTACAGCACAAAGACTTGCCTTCATCTTAAAATGAGAATACTGTCCCTGCGCTGGGGGGCTCCACGATATCTGCGCCGACTTCCCTCCGTGCACCTGGACAGACAGGTTCGTGGGAGGATCAGGTGCTGAAACATAAAGATAACATTGCACATTGTATCTGAGCAATGACTGTAAACAGAAAGAAAATAAAATTCACAACGATATGGACAAATCAAGTCATACACAGTCATACTACTGTATTCTCATTTATGTTCATATTTTTATTGACTGTGTAATAAATCTGCTTGAAGTGTAGAAAAGTGTTTAAAATCAAATTTTCAAATATGGATCACTTACCAATCAAGAATCACAAGAATACCCCAACTAATTAACACCAAGATCATCAGCCCCATCATGGATTAGTATCACTAGTACAGGGTAAACAAAAAGAACTGCCAGTAAGACAAGAACAAGAGTTAACCAAAGTAGGTCGCAGAACACGCTGAAGCCACATCACATTTAACAGTAGTCTGTTCAGCTCAATGCAATAAGAAACTTCTATGTACGTATGAAATTTTTTTGAAAATAACTTTCCCTGGAATATGGCAAAATCAAATCAGTCACTGTGATCTGCATTTAGGGCAGTCGCCCAGGGGGTAAATACCCTATCAAGTGTTTCCCTAGTCTTTTGTTATATTACTTCAAGGAAGTTGCAAATTTATTGAACAACTTCCTTGGTAAATTATTCCAATCCCTAACTCCTCTTCCTATAAATGAATATTTACCTAATTTGTCCTCTTGAATTCAAACTTCTTACTATTTTGAACTTTCCTACCTTTGAAAGCACAAGTGAAGCTTATCTGACTACTAATGTCATTCACACGATCTCTCCACCGACAGCCCAGAACATACAACTTGGCCGAGCAGCTCCTCTCCTTATTCGCATGTCTTCCCAGCCCAAACTTTGCAACATTTTTGTAACATTAGTCCTTTTTTCAGAATGTACAACATTTCTGCATCAGATGAATTACAGTAAAGGGACTTTTTGTCCAAAGCACATTTGGAATAAATTTCAACATTATATTTGGGCTATTCACCGCTACACATGGGAGGCTAGGGGTACCAGATCTATAACAGACTATGTCTTAACCGACTTTGAATTCAGGAAATTTGTTAGGAATGTACGAGTTTTTCACGGATTTTTCGATGATACAGACCACTATCTGATCTGTAGTGAACTAACTATCTCTAGGCCTAGGGTAGAGAAAGTGAAATCTGTCTGCAAACGAATAAGGGTAGACAATCTCCAGGACGAGGAAAGACAGAAGTACATGGATATGATTAGTGAGAAGTTTCGAAAAGTAGACAGTTAGCAGGTTCAGGATATAGAAAGTGAATGGGTGGCATACAGGGATGCTGTAGTAGAAACAGGAAGGGAATGCCTAGGAACAACTGTGTGTAAAGATGGGAAAAAGCAAACATCTTGGTGGAATGATGAAGTGAGAGCAGCTTGTAAACGTAAAAAGAAGGCTTATCAGAAATGGCTCCAAACAAGGGCTGAGGCAGACAGGAATTTGTATGTAGATGAAAGAAACAGCGAAACAAATAGTTATTAAATCCAAAAAGAAGTCGTGGGAAGATTATGGTAATAACCTGGAAAGGCTAGGTCAAGCAGCAGGGAAACCTTTCTGGACAGTAATGAAGTATCTTAGGAAGGGAGCAATAAAGAAAATGAACAGTGTTTTGAGTAATTCAGGTGAACTCATAATAGATCCTAGGGAATCACTGGAGAGGTGGAGGGAATATTTTGAACATCATTTCAATGTAAAAGGAAATCATCCTGGTGGTGATGCAAACAGCCAAGCTCATGGGGAGGAGGAAAATGATGTTGGTGAAATTACGCTTGAGGAAGTGGAAACGATGGTAAATAAACTCCATTGTCATAAAGCAGCAGGAATATATGAAATTAGACCTGAAATGGTGAAGTAGAGTGGGAAGGCAGGGATGAAATGGCTTCAGAGAGTAGTAAAATTAGCATGGAGTGTTGGTAAGGTACCTTCAGATTGGACAAAAGCAGTAATTGCACCTATCTATAAGCAAAGGAACAGGAAGGATTGCAACAACTATCGAGGTATCACACTGATTAGTATATCAGGTAAAGTATTCACTAGCATCTTGGAAGGGAGGGTGCGATCAGTCGTTGAGAGGAAGTTGGATGAAAACCAGTGTGGTTTCAGACCACAGAGAGGCTGTCAGGATCGGATTTTCAGTATGCGCCAGGTAACTGAAAAATGCTACGAGAGAAATAGGCAGTTGTGTTTATGTTTCATAGATCTAAAGAAAGCATTTGACAGGGTACCGAGGGAAAAGATGTTCGCTATACAGGGGGACTATGGAATTAAAAATAGATTATTAAAGTCAATCAAAGGCATTTATGTTGACAATTAGGCTTCAGTGAGAATTGATGGTAGAATGAGTTCTTGGTTCAGGGTACTTACAAGGGTTAGACAAGGCTGTAATCTTTCACTTTTGCTGTTTGTAGTTTACATGGACTATCTGCTGAAAGGTATAAAATGGCAGGGAGGGATTCAGTTCGGTGAAAATGTAGTAAGCAGTCTGGCCTATGCTGACGACTTGGTCTTAATGGCAGATTGTCCCGAAAGCCTGCAGACTAATATCTTGGAACTTGAAAAGAGGTGCAATGAGTATGGTATGAAAATTAGCCTCTCGAAGACTAAATTGATGTCAGTAGGTAAGAAATTCAACAGTATTGAATGTCAGATTGGTGATGCAAAACTAGAACAGGTCGATAATTTCAAGTATTTAGGTTGTGTGTTCTCCCAGGATGGTAATATAGTAAGTGAGATTGAATCAAGGTGTCGTAAAGCTAATGCAGTGAGCTCATAGTTGCGAACAACAGTATTCTGTAAGAAGGAAGTCAGCTCCCAGACGAAACTATCTTTACATCAGTCTGTTTTCAGACCAACTTTGCTTTACGGGAGCAAAAGCTGGGTGGACTCAGGATATCTTATTCATAAGTTACAAGTAACATATGAAAGTAGTGAGAATGACTGCTGGTACAAACAGGTGGGAACAATGGCAGGAGGGTATTCAGAATGAGGAGATAAAGGCTAATTTAGAAATGAACTCAATGGATGAAGCTGTACGCATAAACCGGCTTCGGTGGTGGGGTCATGTGAGGCGAATGGAGGAGGATAGGTTACCTAGGAGAATAATGGACTCTCTTATGGAGGGTAAGAGAAGAAGAGGTAGACCAAGATGGTTAGACTCAGTTTCTAACGATTTAAAGATAAGAGGTATAGAACTAAATGAGGCCACAGCACTAGTTGCAAATTGAGGATTGTGGCCACGTTTAGTAAATTCACAGAGGCTTGCAGACTGAACACTGAAAGGCATAACAGTCTATAATGTATGTATGTATGTATGTATGTATGTATGTATGTATGTATGTATGTATTTATTTTGGTCCCTCAAAACAGATGCCTGTTCCTACTGAATTCATGGTGATGACACCATAAAGTAAGAAGTTATATTGGAGATCAAATGTTACTGAAGCTGAAGAAAAAGAAGAAGGAAGTATTCATCTGAGGAAGACAATATTGTATTGTACAAAAGTGATATGAACTTTCTTTAAAAATTCTTCAGTTCATCGCATCTGTATTCTAAATTGATACGGTTTTGTAGATGCCCCACCTCTACCGCCTCATGGGCAGTGTGCTGGAACTTCAGACTTTGGGTCGGGGGGGTACAACTGGGGAGAACGACCAGTACCTCGCCCAGGCGGCCTCACCTGCTAGGCGGAACAGGGGCCTTGTGGATGGATGGGAAGATTGGATGGGACAGGCAAGGAAGGGGGAAGGAAGCGGCCGTGGCCTTAAGTTAGGTACCATCCCGGCATTTGCCTGGAGGAGAAGTGGGAAACCATGGAAAACCACTTCCAGGATGGCTGAGGTGGGAATCGAACCCACCTCTACTCAGATGACCTCCCGAGGCTGAGTGGACCCTGTTCCAGCCCTCGTACCACTTTTCAAATTTCGTAGCAGAGCCGGGAATCGAACCCGGACCTCTGGAGGTGGCAGCTAATCATGCTAACCACTACACCACAGAGGCGGACAGATGCCAGTAATTACAAAATAAAAATATTACTGTCAAAACTGTCATGTCCAAACTAAATCTTAAAAATTTGTTAGTTACCATGAAGCTGCAAGTCTTAAATTAACATAATTACATCTAATTGTAGAGAACTATTTTATAACGTACTTATATTCTAAAAACATTTCTTCACGTCTTCTTGTTTCGTCGACAATTTAATTTTTTTGACTTAACGAGTGCTTCGTTGTGTGAAGAGTGCGAAGTAGCAGTGATTCAAGACACAATACTGGTTTAGCGTAGCATCAACACACCAAAGGTTTCCACCAACATATGTCTGGTGCTGTTAGCCATGGAAATGGATGTTCATAAACTATACACCGGTGAAAGCATTTAACCGAATTAGCAAGGTGTTAGCTCAGCTCGTGGGATCTCGAGTTGTACACTACTATACTGCTGGCTACATTACGACATTCATAAAAAATATTTGCACTTTACTAAATACAATTTGTTGTGTGATAAAATATACAAATAATGACCAAGTTGAATAAGGTCAAGTTCATGTCAGTAAAACTAACACACACTGATAAAGTGATCAGCTGTTGAATCCCCTCCCCCACTGTATTCCAGGTTATATCCGACATGTCTCCGCACCGAATGTGATGTTGTTGGGATAATCTGCTAATCTTCATCCAGCCTGTTGAAAAATGGCACCAACTGCCTGAAATAAAAGTATTCATTTGCCCTGTTTAAAAAGCTCAAATGTGTGTTCCATAACAAATCTGAAATTGTATGGTATTAGAAGCAAGAATTCCTGACAAGTAAAACAAGGAAGTGAACTAATTAAGTAACAGTATAATTATTTAAATGAATTAGAAAACAACTTGCACCTGGTGTCTCATTATATTAACTTACACTGCTGGCAGGACTAATTACATGAGCTCTGTTACATACCAGAAACTAGCAGAAACTAGCTCGTCAGAGACTGAGAAGAGCTGAGCTGCGTTCCTATCTATCTATGCACGACTTGATGATGCTTTAAGGGTAGCCTCTAGTATGATGTTACCAAAGAATGCAGGGTACAACACATCACACATCAAGACACTGAAGTGAATTAAGTCATTCCATGAAAAACCAACACACTTTTGGAACAAAATGAAACCAGACCACACCTTCCAGATTTACCTGAAAATTTGCATATGCATTCACTCCCTTGTCAAATAAATCCATGTAATTTCTTAGTGTGCTATGAGGAAGTCATTCAGACAGCTCCTAGCAGTAATATAAACCATCAAATGTTTGCCACCACAACCAGAGATGGCTGGTACATGCAGCTCACCTCCATTGGCAGTGCACCACCACGGCACGAGGAGTTGCAACATTCTATACATAGCACTTCTGAAGTTGAACTTGACGAATTCCCATTCCAACCCGATCCAACAGGGTTTCTATTTATCTCTGCTGGCGGTGTCTAAAGGATTCAGACCGACATGTGTCCGGTGTCATCCTGGGTCTAAATGAAGGGCCGTTTTGTCATTGCTCCTTACGACGTGGCTGTACAATCATAGTCTAGCTTCCCTCATTTTCTTAATAACTGGGGATACATCAATTCTCTTGTGATCATGCATGGCAAGTCAATCCAATATTTTCATCTCCATCCAGGTCGTGTCTCCTAATTGTAAGACAACAGTCATATTAATCAGCCATCATTTTATCACAGAAACACCAGTGACTTGGATTCAGCCACATTCGATTTTCAGACGACCAATCTTTCCAGCTTTGAGAATTTCAGATAATCCAAGACATGACAGGTGTTAAGGGAAGTGCAACTAGATAACCTTAACTCTAATCATAGGAGATTTCAGAGGCCAAACACACATCAGAGCGAAAGAGATCCATTCCTCCAAAATGAAGGTATCAGCAACGAAGGGCATGAAAATGAAAGACTCCCAAGGCCTCGCAAACCTAATACCATCGATAACTGTTTTTAAGAGGAAGTACAACTGGGCAATGGAAGAAATGAAAGTATCGGCCAAAGAAAGAAAAGGGCTATGAAGGGTGTGAAAATGAAAATGAAGAGATTCACAAACCCAAGAGTCTACCATGAGGCTCGGAAAAGAACAAGAGTTGACCAAGTAAGGTCGGATAGAAAAGATGAAAGTGAGGAGCCTGGCACAAGTAAGTGGAAACAATGCCAGGACTCAGCTTTGCGCCCATGGTCGCCAACACTGGGCCCTTTTAGGCGCCTCTTACAACAGGTAGAGGATACCATGGATGTTATCTTACCGCCCCCATCCACAGGGTGATACCGTCGAGGTGGCACAAGGTAGTCAACATGACAGAGAGAAAGATTCAAGAGATGCTCAAATAAAATTCTGTAGTGTCAGATATCAACCTATAAAGTTTGAAGGCTAATCAATTATTTTACATACCCGTTGTGATGGAAGCTGTCCATGTGAGAAGGTCTACCACAGAGCTGTTGGAATAGTACAGCCAGAACTCATACTTGGTCCCTGGAAGTCCTTCCGAGAACTTAATCACATCCCCAATGTCACGGGATCTCAGTGTTGTATTCGGGAGAGGTTTACCATGTGGAGGGGTGTAGTCCAACCTGTAGAAGCTGCCATCACGACCAAGGTTGCCGGGGATCTGGATAGCGAGGTCTTCAGCCAGGCATGACTGTCAAAAAAGATAACATTCTCTGTTAGAAAATAGAGAACAACTGAAACATTCTATAAAATGTGCAACACGCTTCATCAGGAAGGTTTAGGTTTGGCACAGACTTCTGTCCTACCCAAGTCTACGGTCATCAAGTTCAATTAGGTTTAGACCAAGGTAAGAGTAGGTAAGAATATTTCCTCAACACACACTCAGGGGCAATTTATCCCTGGACATGGATATCATGATAAACTAATTATGTTTTCAAAGATGCATTAGACCACGCTCAGATATTCAAATCACTTAAATTATGTGCATATACGTACAGTATAGTTTAGATAGTGTAAACTTGCCAATGATATGGAATTAGGTGATAATATGAACCATATGTGAGCTGTATGGGAAACGACCAACACCGTATAATGAAATATTTTGTACTTCTCTACACTACCGATTTTCACAGGTACGCTTATAGTGTTTTAATTTGCATTTGAAATTGTTGTGTGTCTGACCGACTGGAAAGTTTTTATTGCATTTAATAAGTCAACACTGGAAAATATGGTTTCTTTCTTTACAAAATAACTTAGTACCGTATGACTCCGTCGACGGGCTGTTCAACTATCGTGTAATTTGATACCTGAGCTGAATGTTACATATTTGGTTTTGTTTACAATGAATAAAACGGATATTAACCAATATCTTGAATAATAATAATAATAATAATAATAATAATAATAATAATAATAATAATAATAATAATAATAATAATAAATAATAATAATAATCGCATGGCCTCGACTAGCGTGCGCGGGCCATCTGGCCGCCTGCTCGTCAATTTCGACGCTCCGTTTTACTCTAGGCCTACTATGGCGTCTACGGCTGAGTCATAACGAGTATGGCTATGGCTGAGTATTAATTTTTGTCGGGTAAAACATCAAATGACAGCCCCGTGGTTTAGAGGTGGCATGCCTGCGTCTTACCCGGAGGCCCCGGATTCGAATCCCGGCCAGGTCAGGGATTTTTACCTGGACCTGAGGGCTGGTTCGAGGTCCACGCAGCCTACGTGATTAGAATCGAGGAGGTATCTGACGGTGGGATAGCGGCCCCGGTCTAGAAAGCCAAGAATCAAGACCGAGAGGATTCGTCGTGCTGACTACACGATACGTAATCTGCAGGCCTTCGGGCTGAGCAGCGATCGCTTGGTAGGCCAAGGCCCTTCAAGGGCTGTAGTGCCATGGGGTTTGAAAAACATCAAATGTGTCACCACATATCTTTTACATCTATGAGATGGTGTGCCAAACGAACTTTTGTTTTTCTTGATTAATAACTGGAATATACTATTTTAGATCCTATTATTCAATGCAATATACATAAATAGTCTTTGGACATTTAGGGCGGTATTATAATAGAGGTTTAAACTGTTGGTTCAGTTTAAACTTCGGTTTATCCGTTAGTCACGTATTATAAAACGTAATCTTCAGTTTAACTCGAGATCAATTTGACTGTCACTCATCTACCGTTTCAACTGCACTTTAAGAATACGCAGTAACAGTACAACATGACAGAACATATGGACCTTGAGGATATTTACAAGATTGTTTAAAAAAATGAAGTGGTTCAAATTATTGAACGACCACGGGCACCAGGAGCTTTTCGATCAAGGGCACGCCACTTTCATACGTGGATTGAAACTGAGTTTTTAAATGTAAAAAATGACTTTTTGGACTGTTATGCCAGGCTGTGGCGCTGGCCTTTATAAGACAAAACATTTTTATGTACTAACTGCACAATCAGTTTCGTCGTATTCGCAATTTTCCTCGGATACTTCTTTTGTTTCCGTAAAAGATTATAAATGCTTTTACTTGCAAGTAAATCATGTGAAGTGCGCGTTTTTTTTCACACTACCTTCTAACGCTATAAGAAACACATTAGATAATTTTAAAAATAAATATTCTTAGAGCACATGTTGGCAATGAAAGATCTTGTCATCTTTTTTTCTCACAAGTAAGATGTGTTTTGCTTGTAAACCCAGGAATACGCAGGGAACGCTGTAAGAATATATGTGGCTCGTGTCCTCTATTGATTGTGACAGTTAAGAGGCCGTGCTCAAAGATGGAATCACGGTCAAGCTGTTGACATTACAAAGTTTTCGGCGTTCATTCGACACTACGACTGATACGAGGAACAGGAAGAAGTGAAGTGGAAATGATTTTCCCTTGTTTCCTACTTCAACTCCATGAGAATTACAACTTTATAGGCCGGTTTACACACCCTCTGTGGAGAATGTCGTAGAAGGCGACTAAAATGGGTAACCCTCAGAAGCTGTCACGTTGAGAGGGCAGGTCTGCGACCACGAGACCCTATCTCAGTCTGGCGTTCCCCCAATTTACTTGTGCCAGGCTCATCTGTCCTGCCACGGCCAACTCAAGATGGCCGTGGTCCTGCCCGACGGAACTGAGTTTGCGAGGGCGGGTGTATCTTACTAAGTGTTTTAGGCTGGTTGCTCCTAAGAGACTAACAACAGGCATGTGAATCACATTTAAAACCTCAAATTTCTGACAACTTTCACGGAAAATATTACTTTATGAGTCATAATAACACTTTTGTAGGTATCCAGTAAAATGTTTTATCGTATTATAATGGACTCTCGAAAAATAAAATGTGTTTCCCTAAAAAACTCTGGAGGTGATTATTCGCTATACTACGGGTAGAGAAACACGTATTGCATCAAACGAAATCACATCCTTTTACATAGCTGTACTTTGATTACGTACCATACCTATGTATTTCTTTATTGACTATGTAAAACCTACAGATTACTGACGAATACAGAGGCAAGAGAAGCAAGGTTTATTTTTATTTCATAATGCAATTTGTGTGAGGCGCATGGGCAGCATAAGTATACGATTCCGCTCTCGTGCAACGACTGTCAGTGGCAGTTTCTCACAGTTCAAAAAGCTGAAAAAAAAACGCCTGTGAGTAGGATTGCAAAATACAATATTTCCAGAAATGTTGTAAATATTGTAGTCTCGTCATTCGGAAGGTAAAAACGAACTCATGATCCCCTCATGCCAACATTTCTGCAGGTAGAGGGCGGTTACGAATATAAAGCAAAGTACAAATAATAATAATAATAATAATAATAATAATAATAATAATAATAATAATAATAATAATAATAATAATAATAATACCCGTGTGGGGATTTACCGGTTACCTCCATCGGGCGCGTCCCATTGGAATTGGGGAAGCTCGCTGGCTCTGCCGCCAGCAGTCAGAGGATAGTAGGGAAATAAAATACCACCGTGAAAAAAAAACTGGTCCCTTGCCAGGGTTACGGCGAAGACTGGTAAATGACCAGAAGCCAGAAAACATCTTGAGGCAACCTCTAGGGCTAACAACCCTAGTTGTAAAAGGATGGGTACCCGTCCAAAGCAAAGTCAAGTCAAAAAGCATGATGGCACAACATTTCAAGAAACATACCCCAGGGGGTAAATCTTCGGATAAATCCCTCGTCGTGAACGCCACGGTGCACGAGTCTCGTTCGGATTCTGGGGGAGACTCGACATTATGCAAGAGACGAGTCGGAGCGTCTCGGTGTACCCCGAAGAGTCAAAAACTCAGGCCAAAATCTAAAACCTTTCTAGCAACTTTCAACGTAAATTCACTTACACAAACTGGCAAGCTGAAAACCCTCACCGAAGCTCTTCACGAAAATCAGATATCCATAATGGCCCTACAGGAAACAAGGTACCCAGTTGAAGAGATTTTTGAATCCGAAGGCTACCGATTTTTCAAGAGCAAAGCGCAAAGAGGAATCCTCAATGGAGCTGTGATGCTTGGAACCGCGTTTGCTGTTAGAACCAAAATCCTTAAATCGGTTGCAAATTTCGAACCTGTGAATGACAGATTGTCTATACTCACAATAAAATGCGCGAACAAAACCTACGCCCTAGTTAACGCACATGCTCCTACAAACGATAAGAACAAGTCTGATCCAGACGAAGTTGATAATGTCTGGGACCTACTGGATGAAAAATTAAACAAAATCCCCAAACACCATGTCAAGCTTCTTTTGGGTGACTGCAATGCCCAACTAGGTCGTGAACAGAAGTACAAGAAAGTTATAGGAAATTACCCTGCTCACAAAAGAACCAATCCCAACGGCAAAAGACTGGTGTCCATTTGCGAAAATCACAACCTGCAGGTCATGTCGACCCATTTTCGCCATCTACCCAGAAAGCAAATAACTTGGCGTTCTCCCGTCCAAGCTCTCGGAGAGTTCCAAATTGATCATGTTGCAATCTCCAGGAGAAACAGCCCTGAGATTATGAATGTCAAGGTAAAGAAAGGCATCAATGTGGCCTCAGATCATTATATGTCTCTTATCAAATTCAAACCAATTCCCGCAAACACAAGGAAGACAACCAAACAGATCACACGCTTCGACAATGATAAACTTCGGCAAAGGGTCGAGGAGTTCCAGGAGAAGGCTAGACCAAGTGACTGTGACTTTAACAACGCCAAAAGTCTCCTTGTTGAGGCCGCCAAAGACGTTGCAGAAATCAAGAGAAGCAAAAAGCATGCCTGGTGGAATGGTACCTGCAAATCAGTCCTCCAAGAAAGACTCAATGCGTGGAAACAGTACTACTCTACGAAATCAGAAAATGATTGGGAAACCTACAAAACCCAACGTGCCCAAGCAGATTAGGGTGTTCAGAACTGAGAAACGTAAATACGAAAAATCTCTCACTGAAAAGATAGAACAAAACTTTAGGAAGAATGAAAGCAGAGAGTACTACAGAGCCTTCAAACACCGGGCGAGTTGGCCGTGCGCGTAGAGGCGCGCGGTTGTGAGCTTGCATCTGGGAGATAGTAGGTTCGAATCCCACTATCGGCGGCCCTGAAGATGGTTTTTCGTGGTTTCCCATTTTCACACCAGGCAAATGCTGGGGCTGTACCTTAATTAAGGCCACGGCCGCTTCCTTCCAACTCCTAGGCCTTTCCTATCCCATCGTCGCCATAAGACCTATCTGTGTCGGTGCGACGTAAAGCCGCTAGAAAAAAAAAAAAAGAGCCTTCAAACGCAAACTCACTGGCTATAAACCACCATCTCTATGCTTTGAGCGAACGGACGGCACACTGGCGACGTCAAATGAAGAAAATTGCAGCATTCTGGCAGATAACTTCAAGAATTTACTTAATTGCTCTAAACCGCAAAGCGCCATTGAGACCAAGGAACCCTTACTCAGGTACCCAGATTCCAGACCACCCGACAGAGATGAAATCAAGCGCCACATTGCCCGTCTCAAAAATAACAAAGCGCCGGGGGAAGACTCAGTAGTAGCAGAACTATGGAAATATGCCCCAGAGGAATCACTTGATATCTTGCAAAAGCAAATAGAAGAAATTTGGATCAAGGAGACCCTACCCGAAGATTGGAAAATAGCTTTGATCCATCCATTACACAAAAAAGGCAGCACGAAGAACATCAACAACTACAGAGGAATATCTTTGCTACCCGTGACTTACAAAATTCTATCACCTGCCATCCTGGAGCGTTTGGAAGCACAAGTCGAACATCAAATAGGTGAATACCAAGGAGGGTTCAGAAAAGGTCGCTCAACAGCTGAACAGATCCAAAATATCAAAACGATAATCAGATATTGTACACTAAGGTCCAAGCAGTATGTGTCTGTCTTTGTGGACTTTAAGAAAGCGTACGACTCCATTGACCGGGAAGTCCTGCTAAACATCTTAAAAGAATTTGGAGTTGATTTGAAACTGCTGGCATTAATTAGAGCCACCCTGACCGATACAAAATCCAAGGTGAAGTTCCACGGATGTCTCTCGCATTCCTTTGACATCAAAACAGGAGTCCGACAAGGTGATGGGCTATCCCCTATACTCTTCAACTGTGTTCTTGAAAAGATCATCAGAACCTGGCAGGTGAGATTACAGGAAACCAACTACAGTCCATTGAGAATAGGAACCAAATCCAAGGGGATCGCAACAGACTGTTTAGCATTTGCCGATGATATTGTTGTTCTCTCAAACGACATAGAAACCGCTAGAGCTCAACTTGAAATTTTGAAGGAAATTGCCGAACAGACTGGTTTGCAGATATCGTTTGAGAAAACAGAAGTAATGACTAACATCAAAGAGGCTCCACCAAAACTCCATACAAAATACGGGGACATCACCCGAGTAGACAAATTCAAATACCTGGGCGAGATCATCATGAAAAATGGACTGGACAAAGAAGCACTTCAGGAGCGAGTACGCAAACTGGAAATAGCCTACCAAACATCCCGCACAATCTACAACAAAAAATGCCTTTCCCAAAACACCAAGCTACGTCACTATGAAACAGTTCTGAAGCCAGTAGTTCTATATGCAGCCGAAACCCTGTCTCTAAATGCCAACAAAGGACTCCTTGAAGAACTGGAGAAAAGAGAACGCAAAACTGTGAGAGGAATCTTGGGATCAAAGTACAGAAATGGAATCCATCAAAAGAGATCCAACAAGGAAGTCTACACCAAAATAGAGAAAATTACAGACACAATCAGAAAAAGACGGGCACGATTTTACGGTCATCTGAAAAGAATGGACGGAAGAAAGTTAACTAAAGAAATCTTTTACTTTTTTGATTCAAACCCCAAAACCACAATTCCCTGGTTTAGAAATACCAAAGAAGACCTGCAAATGCTACATATCTCAGCTGAAGACGCCCTTAACAGAGATCTCTTCCGCAAGAAAATATTGACGAACGGGCTAAACCGAGACGAGCAACCCAAGAGAAGACACGGTGCCCCTTGAACAGAGGAGCGTAAGCAGGCCCACTCACAAAGAATGAGGGAAATTTGGGCTCTAAAGAAGGCCAAGTTCAGTGTCAAATGCAACAAGACTTAACGTGGTCCTTGATGGCCCCAGCGAATTATATAATAATAATAATAATAATAATAATAATAATAATAATAATAATAATAATAATAATAATAATAATAATAATACGCTAAGGATCCTATTCCCATGCCGTGTTAAGGCCCTTCCTGTTTTATTTACGACGAGTGCTGAGCTGACACATCGACCTTTCCCTGGAGACTTGAATTTTCCGTGGAGTTTAAATTCCACGCGAGCGGCGGAAACACTGTACACAGTAACGCCGGTCAGCCGCGCGGTGTTTTTCACCACGTCTTCCACAGTCCACAGCAGATTCTCATCTCGTAGGCTACTGTAAACGTTTAAAACAATTTGGTTTAGATTTCCTACTTAATTTTTCTCCACTTTTGTTGGCTCAAGGGGACTCGAGCATCACAGCATCACACACGTCTTGCTCACAGCTGGCAGCCATTATGAATACCAAAGAGAATATGAATATGAATAATGAACATGCTGTTGCAGCCAGTATTGCCAACAGTTTTCTTGGACCCATCTTCAACGTCGCACATATTATGCGAACTTATCAGCAATGGAATGAACTCGAACAAAGCTTACTAAGTACACAGTGCAATAAGATATCAATATCATATTAAATTATTATTATTTTGCTACATACACCACTGAGAACAATAACTATACGTATGAAATATAAGAGTTGGTAACGAACCCGAATAACATACAACCTGCGATATATTTTCCATATTTATACAGGGCAAAAATGTTTAATTCGTCAAGTCAGTTCACCAGAATATCTAACCAAACTGAAGGAAGCTCCTGACTTCAGGAACAAGTAACAAATCTAGGGAACTATTTGGCGCTGCGGAAGCCTTTTCACCGACCAGAAGTCTGACTGACATCAAAAGGACCGCTAAGGTCTTGAGTTGACTCTCAGTAGACTATAGTGAATACATATTTCCACACAGGAAAGTGCCGACCTCAATAAACTGGGAACAAGGCCAGAAAGGACAGTGGAACGTACACTTCCGGACACAAAAACTATGTAGCGAACTTGTTAGCAGCACATCCAATATTCAAGGAATCAACAGCTGTACTTGCACAATCGTTATAATGGCGCACTCAAGTATCTTAAATAGCTTATTTGCTCTGATATCGTGATGTAGTTGGTCTAAGTTATTCTTGGTGAAGGGCTGCGATTCCGAAGGCTCTCACCGGAATGTACTCTAACATGACTGTCATTTGATCATTTCTTCAATTCTTAGTTGCAACTAAGCAAATTTATGGATTAACAATCAATCAAAACTCGTATAGTATAACACTATCATTTCTACAAAATACAATTGAAGAGCACATTCCATAACTCACCAACTCAAAAATACTGATTCTTTACGAAATGCAGTTTTTGAATCGGAGCAATATTAATTCATTACGACATAAGATAAACATTTTCAAAGTAATATTAAGAACAATGTTCATCATCATCATCATCTGTTTACCCTCCAGGTTCGGCTTTTCCCTCGGACTCAGCGAGGGATCCCACCTTTACCGCCTCAAGGGCAGTGTCCCGGAGCTTCAGACTCTTGGTCGGGGGATACAACTGGGGAGAATGACCAGTACCTCGCCCAGGCGGCCTCACCTGCTATGCTGAACAGGGGCCTTGTGGAGGGATGGGAAGATTGGAAGGGATAGGCAAGGAAGAGGGAAGGAAACGGCCGTGGCCTTAAGTTAGGTACCATCCCGGCATTCGCCTGGAGAAGTGGGAAACCACGGAAAACCGCTTCCAGGATGGCTGAGGTGGGAATCGAACCCACCTCTACTCAGTTGGCCTCCCGAGGCTGAGTGGACCCCGTTCCAGCCCTCGTACCACTTTTCAAATTTCGTGGCAGAGCCGGGAATCGAACCCGGACCTCCGGGGGTGGCAGCTAATCACGCTAACCACTACACCATAGAGGCGGACAAGAACAATGTTAACAACTAAAATTCTATTTTAAAGTCATTAAGTTAAAATGCCATTTTTTTTTCAAAAGTAAATGGAATCACCTGAATCAGGTCGATTCTGTAAAAGAACTACAAACTTAGCGAGTAGAGGTGATAAAATTACTGCTGAACCACCTTGGAATAATAGCAACAATATTTAATGTTATTCTAACGGTTTCATGATTCGCGTACATGGATATTATTTTCCGCAGCGCCTATAGGTCATTCCATGTTAAGAAAACAGTATTGCTCTTACGATAACATGGTTGCCATATCGAACGGCTCTGCTCAACACCATCACGGGAAAACGGCGGCACATAAATTTGTGAAATTCAGTATTTAAGTTCAAGATAAAAAGTTGAAGAAACTAATCTACAAATTATTTTAATGGACTAAAGGGGATTTTGGTTTGTAGAGAATCAGAAGTAAACTAACGGCACATAAAAAAACCTCAGCATTGAAATGCAAGAAAAACTGGGGGAGAAAATACAAAATAATTTATATGGGATCGAGGGCTGCATTTAATTGCATACAATAAATTTATCCAGGCAATAAAGGCTAGAAAACCGACGCAACAAATAAATACTGTAGATAGCTTTACTCATGTTTAAAAAAGAAATCACACACGAAGGCTTACCGCATAACTCTCAATCAATACAATACAATTACGCACTGATTTAAAGCCTATAAAAAAAAAAACAAAAAAAAAAAAAACAAATGACTTCACTAGAGAAGTGAGCTGCCGACGGTTCACAGAGTGAGGGACTGCAACACAGCGCTCCCGCTCCTTCGCTCGGCGCCACACACGTACGTTGACTGAAGTACCTGAATCTACTTACACTCTTTCCGGTTTTCATCCGGATAAAATATTGCGTTAAATGTCTACATTCCTTGGTCGGTGTGTTTATGATTCCGTGGCCATGATATATTTTAAAAAGAAGTTATCTTGCTTTCCTTTTGCTCTTGTGCACTCAACAACCCATAGTTCGGCAAGCACTAGAGAAGAATGTGCCTTGCATGCTTGCGGGCGGAGCAGCTCGGCCCGGCACCTCGGTGTCTCCATAACCCGTAAAACTAGTTCGTGGGACGTAGAAATTATTATTATTATTATTATTATTATTATTATTATTATTATTATTATTATTACTGGGTTACCCGTGGAACAGCAGAGGTGAAAGAAGGTGCGGGCTGGATATTGATTAAAATTGAATTAAAGGTTATATTTTCAAAATTAGCAAAACTTAACAATTTTGACATAGATCTAGAACATTCAACAAATAACAACAAGTTAAGAAATCAGGTACAAGACTAGGAAAGCCAAGATTTCGATATACTTTAACGATCTGGACTTCAAGCCTCACATTTTACAATTCCTGAGCTCTCAGCTCACAACCACATATTACCAAAGGGCAGAAATCCCCTTATTGCATGGAGCACTTGCTCCCACCAGGCAATGTCAAGCCTCCTAGAGGCACATATCCAAATACAAGGAAGAGCTGACCCGCTCTCAATTTTTCAAGCCTATCAAAGCCCACAACGGACTTTACTCTTAACTGCCCTTAAGGCACACTTACAATGAAACAGGGGTATCTTGTACCCAACCTAATGGGCCTTAGTAGGAAAAAAAGGGTTAAGTTAATGGCCCGCAAAACCAAGTAGAATGGAGGCTTGAACTTGCACTCCTACATGAAATCTGTTAAAACCTAAGAGGCACTAGGCCGATGAAGCAGGGGCTATTCCCAAACTATGGAGGTGATAACTTTATTCTGTGACTCGTATACAGAATAAATTTAACACATTAAGGGAGATTAGAAGAACGGTTACGAAAACGTAGTCACCTCAAGTTCAAAATGAAGGGGAGCTCGAGAGGGTAAAGCACTCTCTATCCCCAATTTACAGTTAAAGTTATGTGAAGTTTTACAAAATTTTACATGTTTCCAGATAGGTTACATAGTAAAGGTTTCGGACCTTCCCCGCGGTTTAGACTGCTGAGCTAGCGAGAAATAAAGAAGTTAAGTGGCCATTACCTTGTAGAAGAGCTGCTGCCGGATGAAAGAGGCGCTTCCCGCCTCCTGCTACACTTCCACACACTAGGCTAGATGTTGTTCGAGTGGCCAAGAGACAAGAAAATCAGCAGTTTTTATACTCTCGGGGAAGATTCGAGATCTTTCATGAATAATTAAGACACACCCACAGTCGTTTATTGGCTGGCTAAAAGTTACACATCAAAATTGAAGAAGAAAGACACGATAGGTCAAAAATTAATTACAGAAATTCTGGATTGGCTAAGTTCAAAACTGGCGGAAAGAAAAGATTTATATTGCCAACCCACAAATGAAAGAACGAAATTTAGTAAAGAACAAACTTATGAATACAAAATTTCTTCAAATAAAGTTCTTCCACTTCGCACCGGGGTGCATGGTCATAGTTTTTTGTAGAGACATCTATCAGAGAAAGTCCACACTTCTTGATCAATAGAAAACAAAACAAGCTGAACTCCACACAATACTGACAACTTCGTAATCCCAAAATTTACGGTAGTGACATCTTCTGAGGAAACTTATATGTTGATACAGTTGTTAAAGTTCAGAATTTCTCCTGTAGAGGAATAATTAAAGGCGGAAAATTCAAATGTGCGGCGTAGAGGTGTACCAGCCGGTACAATTATTATTGGTGGTGTTTTTTACGTCCCTTCATCTCTTCTCGCTTCTACTGGAATCCTATAGTTTTAATTAGAAGTTGCTCATGTCACATGAAAAAAATGGAGCGACATACATTACAAATAAGATCCAACTGATAGTGTTTTGGAAACGAGCTCTTCCATTACCTACCGAGTGATGACAACATGAATAGTACCTAAAACAGTTTCATATTTACTTAATACTGGAATAAAATGCTCGTAAATTAAGTGTTACGGAAGGTAGGAAGGTGCTTATGAGTTATTTCCAAGCGACATTTGGAAACCACGTTAGGACGAAGAATATAAGCAAACATTATGATGCTCACTGTTTCATTCAATGTTGAGGTGTGAGATTGTTGTTTCGTTATGTGCCCAAGCAGGAAGAATGAACTAATGGTCCCTAATGCATACACTGCTCCACAAACTGTACTTGCACGTTCGAATTTACCTCGCTTATTTATAAGCGTGACGCTCAGGTGACGTTATCATTGACTGCGGACTGGGAATTGCAAGAGCCTGCGGGCGTCACTAGCCGACAGTCAAGCAGTATATTTCCGTGCTGAAAGTTGTGTTCCCTATCTCATACGTCGTACAGAACCTGAGCTCCACATTCTCTGTTAGCCGCTACCAAAGAGTTTTCTCCGAATAATAGCGAAGGTGCCAACTGTTAAATGTATTCTGGGAAGGATATTCTGTTTGATACTGAGTAGTAGTAGTAGTAGTAGTTTGTCAACAATAACATTGAGCGACGAGGCGCAGTCGAAGCACACAATCTTCCACCTCCGCCCTCTGGAAACTTTTCCTCAGTGAGAAGAACCATCGCCACCTGACACTAATTAATGTGAAATCATGCCATTTACATGAGATTTACAAAAGTACTTTCTAATGCTAGAAGACCACCTGCTGGGCAGCAATTACTTCATGTTGTCCTTACAACACGCAACCTTCAAGCCCACCACGTGTCTTTCTACACTCGTGTGCCACTGTGGCTATGTACCATACACTGCATCTCTACGGGGTCGGGTATGCAGTGAGACCGGATGCCCTTCCCTCGTCTTTGGCATGCCATTTTGCACGAGATTTACAAAGGTCATCATGGCCTCCAGGTGGGCTCTACATAATAACAAAATATATGAAAATTAATATTTAAGCAATTCTAGAGTTCGTCATGGACTTATTTTCCTTATTTTGCCCGACTCGTTGGCTGAATGGTCAGCGTACTGGCCTTCGGTTCAGAGGGTCCTGGGTTCGATTCCCGGCCGAGTCAAGGATTTTAACCTTCATTGGTTAATTCCAATGGCTTGGGGGCTGGGTGTTTGTGCTGTCCCCAACATCCCTGCAACTCTCACACCACACCTAACACTATCCTCCACCACAATAACACGCAGTCACCTACACACGGCAGATGCCGCCCACCCTCATCGGAGGGTCTGCCTCACATGGGCTGCACTCGGCTAGAAATAGCCATACGAAATTATTATTATATTCCTTATTTTGAGATGATCAAATCGTCAAAGTCTGTATTGTTTACAATTTCACTCATTAGTGCGGGAGAATTACGCCTCAAAATATATAAAAGTACATTTTAATTTAAAAAGGGGGAAGTTATCAGCCTCATCATTCAGTTCGAAATCTCAAGTACCTACACAGCTAGTGGAGGAAAAAGGAATGCCATACTTCATGAACAAATATCATCTGAATTACGTGTAAAACATTTAGATTATCTTAATATTATTTGCTATGAATTACAATTTAATCATGAAAATAGCATTCAATAATTCCAACTGTGAGACGGTGGCTCAGTGACGGCACTGGGATAGTGTATTCGTTTCCTAGGAAGACTTCGTGTTTACTATTTGCATTAGGGCTGAAGCCACCTTCGCCAAGATTCGTCTTTGTTCCTTCTCTAGAATTACGATAAGAAAGGAAGTGGGCGTATGAACGTTATACAAATGTTCATTTAATACTAAACTGTACGACTGCCACATTGAAATAATAATGGTAGTGAACATAGCCAACCTCGTGATCTCGGTTACCCATCACCGCGGTTTCAGCTCCAGATCGTACTGGTACGTTGTAACCGTACAACAGGGTTACAGATTCCATTCAGTATTTATTATTATTATTATTATTATTATTATTATTATTATTATTATTAACCCGATTCATTAGATTTTATATTCTGTTTCTCATCACTTAGACTGTAATAATTAGGTATCACGTATATTATTGTATTTAATCATAGGAAGAAAGCATGTACAGAATAATGATGGACATCTGGATAAATAAGAAGATACCTAGCGACTGGAAAGAAGCCATAATTATACCAGTACATAAGAAAGGAGACAAAAGAATACTGGATAACTACAGAGGTATCTCACTGCTAAATATTGGGTACAAGATACTCTCGAGATTATTGCTGAACAGAGTGGAAGCACAGCTTGAATCGACCATAGGAGAATACCAGGATGGTTTCCGGAAAGGGAGAAACTGCGTAGAACAGATCTTTGGACTAAAGAGAATCATAGAACACAGACACAGGAAAGGAAAAGACACAATAGTTACATTTGTAGACTTCGCAAAAGCCTACGATTCAATAGACAGGAACACACTACTGAACATCCTACGCGACAGAGGATTGGATTCTACGACACATGGATTGGTGGGGGAAACATTGAAGGATGCAACTGCTAGAGTAAGATACCGGAGTATGTTGTCAGACAGCTTTGAAATTAAGATAGGAGTCCGACAAGGGGATGGGCTGTCGCCAGTATTATTTAACCTAGTTTTGGATGAAGTGGTGAAGCAGTGGAGACAGTTGAATAGAACCATGGGAACTGAAGGTGTACATATTGGATATCAGATCAAAAATAATGTCATAGTGGATTGCCTTGCCTTCGCAGATGATATGGTGTTGTTACATGAGAAGGAAGAAGAAGCAAAGTTGACACTAACAAATCTAGCAGAAACTGCAGCAAAGGTTGGTCTGAAAATAGCCTACAACAAGACGAAGGTACTGAATACGAAGACCGATTGGAATGTAAAAGGCCAAGTGGTAGAGAGAGTCGACAGCTTCCGGTACCTAGGTGAGAACATCACGGGTAAAGTACAAAGCAACAAAAGTACCACAGACAGAGCTCAACTGCTGCTGAAACTACGATATGCAGCCATGACTACATATGGAAAGAAGAACCTCTCGAGGAACGCCAAACTGCGACACTACATGATAACCATCAGGAATGCTGCATTATATGCAACTGAAACGCTGACATTAGGCAAGAGAGCTTGCATACAATTGGAGAAGGAGGAAAGAAGAATCTTGAGACATATATGGGGCACCAAAAAGCAAGGAGAAATTTGGGTACACAGATCAAGGCAGGAACTATATGCGAGTATAGAACCAATCTCGAGTGTGATAAGAAAGAGAAGGTTAGGATTTGTTGGACATCTCATGAGGATGGATGACAGTAGGCTGACGAAGAAGATATGGAATGCAACCTGCTTAACTGGAAATAAGTGGATGAAGGAAGTCAGAGAAGATTGGGAGACTATTGGCATAAAGGAAAAATATCCACTGATGACAGTACAGGATAGGTCCAAATACAAAAAGCTCGTGGAAGGTCACAGATGGACAGACACCAGGATCCAGATTCAGATCACGGAAGCCGAGAGAAAGAGGAGGAGTGAGAGAATGAAGAGGTATTGGGAAGAAAGAAGACGTACCGAACAAGTCACTCGTGATCCTCAGGGGTCATAACGAACCTAATAAGTGAAATTTGTTTGTAATTATTCTGTATTGTAGTAAGTGAGATTTGTTGGTTTCATATAGTCAGGCTGTGGCTTGTAACTCTGGCTAGATGAGCTGGCATAGTATTTTGCAATCGAGGCTATGTTTAACTGAGAATGTTACGTGCATGTAGATTTCCCGGTGACGCATGAAAGTCATCTGCAATCCGCTTGGGCACGCTTAGACAACACTTGACTGATGACATCAGTGCGTGGGCATGTGATTGCGACCAAGTGTCAGTATTCGCCAGCGACTGTATGTTGAAGCGGAAGGGATGAACAGAGAGTAGGGAGATGAGTCGTCATCGCGAGGTTATAAAAGTCGATGCAACGGTGGTGAGAGGTATTCAGATCATATCGTTCAGATCATATGTAACAGTCAGATGTATCAAATGGGAGAAGTGGTCTTAGAGTGATGGTCAGAGCTAAGAGTTGTGTTTTCAAGAGGTCTTGTAATAATCGAGGAGGTCTACAAGTGGTGGTTGTATCCGAGCAGAGACGGGTACTATGCTGATAAAGAAACATCTTCTTGCGAGGATGGACTTCACAAGATGTTTCAATAATATTTTCCAATTTCTTATAATATACTGAGTGGACGTAATTACATTGGAGCTCTCTACACGCGTACATGGTATGTAGGCCAACTCCTTGTTATATAAGAAGATAACAGCAGATGGCTCCCGACTTCAGCTCATAGGTTTTCCCAAGAATTTCAAGTTCAACAGCGGTGTATGCAGACATCAGGTAATTAAAGCATCAGACATGTTATGCATTCATAACATCAAGAAGAATGTAATCAGCGCAGATATCACATCTCGCTTCAAGTTTATGCCATTAGTTTTTTTTTGTTTTTTTTTTTGTTTAGATTAAATTTTCCTTTTATTAGTACCGCAAATCTCACTATATATATATATATTTTTTTTTGTTAAATTAAAAGACGTCAATGATTGTTCATTGTGACGTAAATTATAGTCATAAACTCAGTTTTATTTTAATTATAATAAGCGATTCCAGTTCCATGTACAATCCTCAATTGTGGAAATGAAACAGTAATTTAATATTGTCCTGATCCATATCCCTGTATTTTGCCAGATATGTGAGTTTATCACCTCACGCCTTGAGATAATTGATATAAGAGGTATGCTCTACCGAATTTTGTTGTTTTTCTTAAAAAAGCAACTGGCGCTCAAACAAATGGTATTTATATTGTGTGGAAGATATGAAGGTATAAGAGTAGTGGTTGGTGTAGCAACAACGTAGATATCCGTCGTAGTTTCACTTGTATATTGTAAACATTAAATAGTTTGAGAGAACGTTACAACACATTATTACAGGTAGGACGCTAGTACGTAAATTAACTGAGCAAGTGGCTGTGCGGTTAGGGGCGCGCAGCTGCCAGCTTGCATTCGGAAGATAGTGGGTTCGAACCGCACTGGCGGCAGCCCTCAAGAGGGTTTTCCGTGGTTTCCCATTTTCACACCAGACAAATGCTGGAGTAAAGAACTTTGTATTAACACTTTCTTATTATTCCTTAGAACGCTTTATATAATGTTTAAAAAACTGCGAACATTTAAGCCAAGTCAAGTACAGCTCGCACTACCTCAGTTCAGCTACTCCAGCGAGCTGGGTTTCCTTGCCGGCGCGAAAGGGAGCTACCCCAGCGAAATTTAAGTCACTTGTATGACGCATGCACTTGAAGCTGTGGCCCCTCCGCCGACAGCAATGTACGGCGACAGGCCAGCTAGCTTAGATAAGGCATGTTAGTTTTAATACTTGACACCGCCACACGCTAAATGCTACAAGAAAAATAGAAACATGTTAACAGTATAGCCACTTGCACATCGTCTTGCTAATAAAAATAGAGCCAGTTTATGAAATCAGTTGTAATACAGAAGAATATATTGTATTTTTCGATTTCGGAATGTATAAAGTTTGTTCGAGCGATTCATTAATGGCACATGTAGAATATGCTTTCCGATAGCCAAAGAAAAATATTTATAGAGTTAAGCGCGAAGTAAAATAATTATGTATTTGGTTGTCTGTGATGGTGGTATATAGTGAATTTTTGTAGTGTTCCTCTTGGATTACAGGTGAAGGTTTCGCGAGTTCTGTGAGATTCTTCATTAATATAACGTGTGTTACACGTCGTGACGAATATTTACCCTTGTTTGTCGTTGATGTACGTACACTCCGTAAGCGAGTGAAACTATAAAACTTCGGCGACGGTAAAATACCAGTTAAATTTTGCTGATTCAGTTTAGATTAGGAAGTTAAAAAGAAATAATCCCATTGTATTTTTGTGAAAACCATCACTGAACTATCACGAAAAGTCACCGGGTGAAACTGTAAGTACACTGTTTAAAATCCGCTATGATGGTGTCGTCACTGCCGTAGATATCAATTTGGAAGTATGTGCGAGTCTGTGGTTGAAAATATTGTTTAAGACATTTCCACGAAAAATGCAGCCTCATAAAATGTTAATGTTGACTTTACGGAGTGTAGCGGGGGCTCCGACCAAGCGTTGGCCGCTGGCACGCGCCTATGAGGGTGGTTTGAAACGTCCTCTTTCAATCTGCTTAAGAATATGTTCCGGCCGTCACTACGATGAGCCACGCCCACTCTCAAATACTGTACTGTGACACATCGCACCAACACATAGACGAGGGAAGGAAGACTTGAGGGACTAAGCTCACAGGTGCGTTTCTCTACAATAAGGCAGTAGTTTGCATGCGTTCGAACCCATCAGCAGCCCTCCAACTGTTTTCCAGTCTTCTACGTCTTCTATCCACTGGGACCCAGGTACGAAACATTTTGCTTATTATTTTACGTCGCACAGACTCAGACAGGAAGGAACTAAGGTACAACCCAATCATTTGCCTGCTGTGAAAATGTGCTGATCCAAACCGCTCGATTACGACACACTCTCCCAAACCCTCCATGTCCTTGAGCTTGTCGACTCTGAACTTGAGCCAACATGCTCACATGTTTCAGCGTTCAGTCTGCAACCCCGCCCCCAAATGGCCTACCAAGCGACCGCTGTTCAGCTTCGAGGCTTGCACATTACGAGGTGTCGTGTGGTCAGCACGACGAATCCTCTCTGCCGTTATTCTTGGCTTGCTAGACCGGGGCCGCTATCTCACCGTCAGATAACTCTTCGATTCTAATCACGTAGCCTGAGTGGACCTGAAACCAGCCCTCAGGTCCAGATAAAAAATCCCGTTCAGTCTGCAAGCCTCTGTGAAACACCTCACATGACCATTCCTAAGTTAGCCTTTACCTCCTGTCATTGTTCCCGTCTGTTTGTACTTCGCTACTTTCATGTCTGTTACAACCCAGCAAATTCTACCTGAAAACAAACCGATGTGAAGACAATTTCGTCAGAACGCATTCCTTTGAAACATTCGCTGTATCTGTGTGGTGGAATGTAGAATAGAGGAACACCATGGTGACGTCTCTGGACCTACAACAAGGAAGTCAGACGTCACTTCCTGTCAACAAGGACACGAGGATCGCCATAGCAACTAGCTCATCACTCCAGGATTACAGAGCATACGCCCACAGCTTACTAATTGCCCTACCTGTTTCACATGGCAGAATGCTTCCACCCGGCCAGCTGGTCGTGCGGTTAGGGGCGCGGGGTTCGAACCCCTCTGTCGCCCATTTTCCCACCAAGCAAATGGGAGTTGTACCTTGATTAAGCACACGGCGGCTTCCTTCCCACTCCTAGGCCTTTTCCATCACATCACCATAAGACTTACCTGTGTCGGTGCGACGTAAAAAAAAATAAAAAAAAAATACGAACACTTCCTGCAGCTTGAAGGCCACTCATAATAAACCCTTGTCGTCTACTTATTTATTTAGGCATAACACCGAATTACAAAGTTCCGTTATATGTATAAGAGTTATTCATCTAAAATGAAAAATAGACAAACATTTACAAAGGTCGCAAATATACACAATAGAAACTGCGTAATCCTATATTTTACATATTTACATAGGCATCTACATAAACAAAGAAAAATTCACTTAAATACAACAGAAGGGAAATTATGTTATCAAATACACTGCAGCAGATGTTAAAACGACGAAACATAATCAGAACTGTGAATACATTGAACAGAATTACACAACTCAACTGTGACTAAATTCGGAACAAACAAGAGGGGGGAGGGGAATAATAGGGTAATGAAATAGAAAAATGTAAAGAAAATGGAAGGACTTTTCCAGGAATAACATATCACTTGTGGATTTATAAACTGATTAGCTTCGTGTTGGCACGTAAAAGAACAGTCGCGGTACCACAATTATTGATGTGAGAGATGTCCCGTTCGCGGATGAAGTCAGATGAAGGAATGGCGGTGAAGTGGCGGTGGGCCCCAGCGTTTACCACAGAAAACCATTCTCAGCCGTTATGCGACCACTCCAAACAGTAAGTTCGCGAGAGAGCGTGCGGTACAAGGAGAACAAGTTCCTGAGCAAGCTTTCTCCGTCTGAACACTCCCTGTGCATGAGTGTGTTTGTACGTTGAGTTTCCAGCTGGAAGGCTGGTTACTACTAACCCTCTGTCCATCCCTTATAAACTGCCAGGAGGGCATGAACTCCACTCTCTACCACTGAGCTCTAAGTACGTGAACCTCAAATTAACTTTCCGTCCTCCATCAGCAATATGAGTACGCGTGTCTTTAGCGTTAATTTATTTGTACCGTCAGCATCACTAATTTAGCGTTTTGGGTTGGTTGATTCTGTCAAATAGGTTAACATTCTTCATACTATGAATATGAAACTAAATTCGGGTTGCATACAACTATTAGTGAATAAAAATACATGAACCGCCTACAGGCTGAAGAATAGCAGAAAAACAAATACGCAAAATATGATCCCTAAAAACAAAATTATCTAAGACATTAGGACCCCAAACATATCGCACAGTTGCTCAAGCTAAAAGCCAAACAGCATTTCAACTTTCCAGAGTTTCATATTCTAAAATCACACTTAATTTACATCGTATTTTAGTACAAATTTGGCACTGCCAGTATTTTTCGCATCTTATCGTGATTTCAACACAAATTAAAAATTAGTGTAAAGATCGAGAAAAGTGAAAATACGAAAGCGCAAGCTTTTTTTTCATTTTGCTTTACGTCGCACCGACACAGACAGTTCTTATGGCGACAATGAGATAGGAAAGGGCTAGGAGTGGTAAGGAAGCAGTCGTGGCCTTGATTAAGGAACAGCCTGGTGTAAAAATGGGAAACCATCTTGAGGGCTGCCCGCAGTGGACCTTACAGTACATGTCGCTGTTGGTATTCTCGTGGCCACGGTCTGCCAGTACAGTAGATGATGGCGAGACGTGGCGAAGTGCCAAATCCTGAGCTCATTCCCGAATACAAAGCACATTCCCGCGTTTCAGTGGACTCGGCTCAAAAAAACATCTACTGCTCGATTAGTTCACAAATATCATACATCGCACTTACTTACAGGATATGGCTGTTGTCCAGTAGCCAGTTGATCTCATTTCATCTGACAGCAGCTGTCAAGACCTAAGGACCGGATTTTCCCGCTTACCACACGAGACTTTTCAAGGAACTTACCCTTAGGAAACCAAGATCTAGGACCTTTCCTCAACAACTACATTGTCCGGCTCCACGGATAAATGGGAAGCGTGCCTCGGGGGTTCCGCGTTAGATTCTCGGCTCGGTCGGTGATTTTAACCTTCATTGGTTAATTCCCGTGGCTCGGTAGTTGTCTTCATCGTAGGCAGGACCGCAGGTCGCCCACACGCTGTCAACTCACCAGACCTCTTCGTTTTACACTACTTTACATTTCTCAATGTTCCATCGTCCAAATAACAGTTTTTAAAATATAATAGTTCCAGAATGGTTTCTTACTTCCAATTAAACAATATCATATTTTAACAGAACATGACAAGAGACAGTTAGAAATGAAAACGCCCAACCTAACCAATGAGACGTTTGCGTTGCGCTTCCCGTGGACTGGAACCTGATCAGTAAGGACTGCCCATGTCAATGTACTTACAGTCACTTTTAGGTCAAAATTCTGACATTTCCGCCTTTGAAAAACGACAACACTCGAAGGAACGTTACACACACACACACACACACACACACACATTATTATTATTATTATTATTATTATTATTATTATTATTATTATTATTATTATTATTATTATTATTATAAGCATCCTGCTTCATGAATGTACCGAGCTCAGAACATTTTAAGCAAGCCTCAGACCTATGGGAGTAATGGAGTCCCACTCCCATTTGACAGGCGAGGGACTCCTTGGAAACAACTTGGCAAACGAAATGGAATTCGATGGGGAGCTATCGATATTAATGGGGCTTATGGAAGAAAGAAGGTAGAACTGGCTGAGTCAGCAAAGAGGATGCATCTGGATGTGCTAGGAGTAAGAGATATTCGGATAAGGGGAGATAATGAGGAAGAGATAGGAGATTAGAAAGTGTAATTGACGGGTGTTAGAAAGGGAAGGGCAGAGTCTGGGGTAGGGCTCCTTATAAGGAATACCATTGCACGCAACATAGTTTCTGTTGGGAACGTAAATGAGCGAATGATGTGGGTAGATTTGTCAGTTGGAAGAATTAGGACTAGAATCGTGTCCGTGTATTCACCATGTGAGGGTGCAGATGAGGATGAAGTTGACAAGTTGTATGAAGCATTGAGTGACATCGTGGTCAGGGTCAACAGCAAGGATAGAATAGTGCTAATGGGCGATTTCATTGCGAGAGTTGGGAAAAGAACTGAAGGATACGAAAGGGTGATTGGTAAATGTGGGGAAGATACGGAAGCTAATGGGAATGGGAAGCGTTTGCTGGACTTATGTGCTAGTATGGGTTTAGCTGTTACGAATACATTCTTCAAGCATAAGGCTATTCACCGCTACACATGGGAGGCTAGGGGTACCAGATCCATAATATACTATATCTTAACAGACTTTGAATTCAGGAAATTTGTTAGGAATGTACGAGTTTTTCGAGGATTTTTCGATGATACAGACCATTATCTGATCTGTAGTGAACTCTAGGCCTATGGTAGAGAAAGTGAAATCTGTCTGCAAACGAGTAAGTGTAGAAAATCTCCAGGACGAGGAAATTAGACAGAAGTATATGGATATGATTAGTGAGAAGTTTCGAACAGTAGACAGTAAGCAGGTTCAGGATATACAGTAGAAATGAATGGGTGGCATACAGGGATGCTGTAGTAGAAACAGCAAGGGAATGCCTAGGAACAACTGTGTGTAAAGATGGGAAAAGGCGAACATCTTGGTGGAATTATGAAGTGAGAGCAGCCTGTAAACGTAAAAAGAAGGTTTATCAGAAATGGCTCCAAACAAGGGCCGAGGCAGACAGGGATTTGTATGTCGTATGCGCCAGGTACTTGAAAAAAGGTTCGAGAGGAATAGGCAGTTGTGTTTATGTTTCGTAGATCTAGAGAAAGCATTTGACAGGGTACCGAGGGAAAAGATGTTCACTATCCTGGGGGACTATGGAATTAAAGGTAGATTATTAAAAGCAATCAAAGGCATTTATGTTGACAATTGGGCTTCAGTGAGAATTGATGGTAGTATGAGTTCTTTGTTCAGGGTACGTACAGGGGTTAGACAAGGCTGTAATCTTTCACCTTTGCTGTTCGTAGTTTACATGGATCATCTGCTGAAAGGTATAAAATGGCAGGGAGGGATTCAGTTAGTTGGAAATGTAGTAAGCAGTTTGGCATATGCTGACGACTTGGTCTTAATGGCAGACTATGCCGAAAGCCTGCAGTCTAATATCTTGGAACTTGAAAAGAGGTGCAATGACTATGGTATGAAAATTAGCCTCTCGAAGACTAAATTGATGTTAGTAGGTAAGAAATTCAACAGAAATGAATGTTAGATTGGTGATACAAAGCTAGAACAGGTCGATAATTTCAAGTATTTAGGTTGTGTGTTCTCCCAGGATGGTAATATAGTAAGTGAGATTGAATCAAGGTGTCGTAAAGCTAATACAGTGAGCTCGCAGTTGCGATGAACAGTATTCTGTAAGAAGGAATTCAGCTCCCAGACATCGGTCTGTTTTCAGACCAACTTTGCTTTACGGGTGCGAAAGCTGGGTGGACTTAGGATATCTTATTCATAAGTTAGTTTTTCTTTTTGCTATTTGCTTTACGTCGCACCGACACAGATAGGTCTTATGGAGACGATGGGATAAGAAAGGCCTAGGAAGTGGAAGGAAGCGGCCGTGGCCTTAATTAAGGTACAGCCCCGGCATTTGACTGGTGTGAAAATGGGAAACCACGGAAAACCATCTTCAGGGATGCCGACAGCGGGGCATGAACCCACTATCTCCCGATTACTGGACACTGGCCGCACTTAAGCGACTGCAGCTATCGAGCTCGGTATTCATAAGTTAGAAGTAACAGACATGAAAGTAGCAAGAATGGTTGCTGGTACAAACCGGTGGGAACAATGGCAGGAGGGTACTCGGAATGAGGATATAAAGGCTAATTTAGGAATGAACTTTATGGATGAAGCTGTATGCATAAACCGGCTTCGGTGGTGGGGTCATGTGAGGCGAATGGAGGAGGAGAGGGTACCTAGGATAATAATGTACTCTGCTATGGAGGGTAAGAGAAGTAGAGGAAGACCTGGCGACGTTGGTTAGACTCGGTTTCTAACGATTTAAAGATAAGAGGTATAGAACTAAATGAGGCCACAACACTAGTTGCAAATCGAGGATTTTGGCGACGTTTAGTAAATTCTCAGAGGCTTGCAGACTGAACGCTGAAAGGCATAACATTCTATAATGATAATGTTTGTATGTTATTATTATTATTATTATTATTATTATTATTATTATTATTATTATCATCAAAAGAAACATTTCAGCTTGAGAGCAAAACTGAAACATTATAATGTGGAAACGTGCTGAAGACGGAAGGCAGCTGAAACGTTCAATCTAACAAACAGATGGAAAACAAGGAAAGAATGGAACGTTGAGATACAGACATGGACGTAAGTATCCGTACAGCCACTAGCAAACAATCAGAGTATTATTCTTACACTCACGTAAGATTAATCTTCTCGAACCGAAAAAAATAAATTTAAAAAATGGTGATTTCTGTCCCTCAGCACCTAGTGTGTCTACCTCGTCTGCGAATCACTTCCCTCAGTTTCTTGCGCATACTATCCACCAGATTTCCAGTTGTCTTTGCTCCAGTATTACGTCATTCCTTCAGAAGCAATTCCCTGAAAACAGCGCTGATCCAGAAATGGAGCTCCTTTGCTACACACGCATATGCGAAGTGTAATCTGCTTTTCGGATTCTTCTTGCTTTTTTCTGGGTACCCTATATCTGTCACTTGCTTGTCGTTCTATCGCACTAGATGTAAATTTTGGATTCCCTTTGATCATGTGCAAGACGAGGCTCGTGGTCAGGTTTAAGGGAGACCATCTCTTGTTTATTAGCGAGTTCGTTCTTTGAATCGTGTAATTATATTCTACACAGTCGAACGATGTTTAGAACACGATTTCCCTTCTCGAGTTAATGAGACAATCAATCGGCCGCGTCATCTTCACTGTAGTCTCCTTTCGTTTGCGACCATTTGTGAGTCAGTGCAACAGTGCGAGTTTGCTTGCTGATAACTCGACTCGAAATACGGTAAGTCACATCATATTACGATAACGTGATGGAATTCACTTTACTCGACGATTCAGAATTCCACATTTCTTGGTAAGCTCGGACTGCGGAAATTCCTTGAGCGTGTGAAATGCAGGGCCAGTTCTATCGTAATGATGACTGATGGTGAGTTTTGGAAATTCTGGTGATTTTCTGAACGCTGAACGGATTGCTCGACAGGCAGGGTGAACTCAGGTCTTGTGGCGACTAGTGCAGCCAACTCCTTCGGTTAATGTAGGAAGAAGAGGAATTCACTGTGATGACGTAGAAGAAAAACTACGTTTTATTTAAGCGAAATCGATGGTCTCCCATTTATTTCGCGTTTCCAAAACGCTATGTAAGTCACTGTCGTCATTTATGAAAGTAAACACACACTGCGCTGGGAGTAAAGACCTGATCATCTCCTAGAGTAATTACTCGGACTATTAGAGGCAGTGAAAACCGGATCGCTCAACAAGAGAAGGAAGGACACTGCCCCTCGGCAACTGTAACCACTGAAACTTCGCACAATCAGAGCTGGACCTTGACAACGATGCTGAAAAGTCGCTTACGGTCGCCAATGAAATGAGGACATTGACAAGCCACCTTATGAAATAAATCCCTACAGAAAATCTGTGGAGTAAAAAAAGAATACGAACACTTGTGGCAAGTAGCGCACTCTTTTCAAAAGCTAAATCTCTGATACGTGTTTGTGCTTCGAGCCGAGAAATGGTGGTGAAGAAATGGAAGGGGCCACAAAGAGCGTGAAAATGAAAGGCCTCAGAAACCGACGGAGTTGACCAAGGGAGGCCTGGAGGCTCCACATAGTTTACAATCATAGCACTTCATTATGATTAGATCCAAACTTCAAATTCCTACGTGTTTGGACATACATATTGAGTGTGACTTGATATAATCTGATGACATTTTAAGAATGAAACATGCCATTGTTTGTTTAATAGTGTGTTCGACATTCAAAGTGTGGTTCGTTCTTAACGAAACAGCAATCTAGAGAAAGATCTGATGAGCACGTGCCACTATATTCCTATTAAACACAGAAGTTTCTACGAAGACGCACCATGTGAATAATGATTTGCACGTCTGTGTGGTGTGGTGACTTTAAAACACAAAAGCAACACAACATACGTTTAAATGAAAATCAAACTCTGCAGAATCTTAATTCTACTAACATATTTTCCGTTAAAGTATTTCTTTACATTGAAAATTAACTGTGTTCTGTTTGATGCAAAAATGTTAACGTCTTTGCTTAATTTGAGGATATTTTCGGATAACAACTTTGTTTCTGCTAGAAAAGTTTAACTGTGCCATTAACCAGATGTAAATGAAACATTTATGATTCTATCAATCAGTGTAATAATAAAGCCAGCACTTATCAAAGGAGAGAGTGTACACTTTCTATACATCTATAATTTACAATAAGACTGTGACAGTCAGTATTATTTTGTAATGTTGAAAACAGTCTCAATGGATGAGTACAACCCATATGTGAATTATTTTTACTTGACTTCATCTTTCGTCCCAAATGACGAGAGCTGATGACAGGATACGTCGTCATCGTTTAAACAACGTGACGGTTGGACGACTCAAACATAACAGCTATTCTCAAACTATCTAGCAAATTAGCGATTCCATTAAGATTTCTGTGTCAACAGTTTCACAAAACCTTAATGTACGTGATTAAACACGTTCTCCCCGTGTCGGGGCGGACGAACGCTTGTACGAAGCGTTCAGTTTCGGTCAGGAAAGAAGTCCCCGCAGCAAAGACCCTTTCCTTTACATAGTAATTAATTGTTTAACTTGAAATGCTTAAAGATTTTTCTAGAAACCTGGTACCATTAAAACACACGCGAGTCCTACGCGGTAAGTCTAACATGTTCACCGAATGCTATCAGAATACAAACAAATTTCCTTCCTGTACTACCCTTCAAAATAATGGCCATCCGCTACACGTGTTTACAGCTTCTGGATGGCTGGCACAACGGTGTGACCCTGGACTTTTACCCCAAAGGACATTGCTTGGATTCCGGATTGAAGTGTTCGCAGAGGCAGTGCCAGGCAATGGCTCGCATACACGGAGAGAAGTTTCGTCTGGCATGCAATCTAGTAATTAGAAAATCATATACCAACAGCTCTCCTACCTTGCTGGCACCATTGTGACTCGAACCGGCTAACCACGGTGTCAGCCCATCAGGCGGGCTAAGAATGTGTTTGTCACAGCGAACTTACTTCTATTTTACAACATTACTTACGATTTTAGCAGCATTCACTTGTGTTACCGAAGGACATTATATGACATGTTGCGTTGAACTACACAACCTCCAGTCATTTTCCTGAATTCTCGCTTCTCCTACTAGATACAGTCTGCAGCAGGCATCCAGGTAAACCTACGGAAGGCTAGTTCGGCGTGTGCGTGGTCAGGCAGGTTTGCTTGTTTGTCGAACATCAGCACTTGTAGAAGAAACTAAATAAACACTGAGAGATTTTCTGTTTCAAGTAGGCTTTGGTTGGAAGTGATGTGAACAGTTTCTTATTCGCTTATGAAATAGACCGCATAGCGTACACGTGGCACAGTAATTAAGAACTTGTTGTCCGCATTAAAGTGGTAACGCGTTGTCTCTTTGAAAGTCGTCATTTTCGAAAGCTACTAAGAAATAGCAGCGCTCGTCATGCTACTGTTTTTAGGGATGGTTACGGAGTTGTATTTGATCTTAAAACAACAATCAGTACCATCCCTTATCTCCTAGCACACAAGGAATGGTGCATTTTCTATTTCAATTTGAGTTGTTCAATAAAAACGAAACCTAATATTTTGCTCCTCATTTGAGAGACGAATGAAGTTTCTGTAGCAATAAGTATGCGTGTATAGTAGTTACGGTCGGACGTTACTTTACACCTTTGTAGTACACTAACCACCGGCCGCCAAGGTTAGAAAAATATCTGACATATTAAGAAGGCGTTGATGGAAACCGCGAATGTTCACAAACTGTACGAGTTTAGCTAACGATATCACGGGGTACGGAGAGCACTATGTGTGTGAGACCAAGCACATCGATACCCGTTCACTGATCGCCATGATAGTCCGTTTTCATTTTCTTTCTGAGCACGATCTTAGGGACCTTAGGTCGAGCAGTGACAAAGAGCGTGTTTTGTGAGTTCAAGCACAGAGTAAAGACGACACTAGCGAACAAGCAATCTCTTGTTAGTTTATAGCAATTTACTGCCAGCACAAAGTAAAGGAGGCATTTTATCACGGCGGTATTACATGACGATTGATCATTTGCTTGGCAATATCACTACAAATAAAAGTTTGAATGGCAACAGGCAATCGCCTCTCTATTATGCACAGACGAACCCACTTGACAGAATAAGAAACATACAGAATGGAAAGCTCTGATCGCCATGATCTCCCCAAAATATCAACATTTTCAAAATTATCCTAAGGGGTCGAGCTGGTAGGAGCTGGGGTACAAAACTGGGGCTCAGAAGCAAAAGGACATAAGCAGCAAGTTTACCAACCGAGCAGAAAACGTTTTCCAAAGCGATTACCTACGTTTTTATCGGCTTAAACGCTTCTTGGAACTTCAAGTAAAACATTACCGAGAAAGAACCGAGGGAAATTGTCGAGATATCAAGGAAGTAATCTATCCCAATAAATGGAAGTCAGTGTGCAGCACTGTACGTAACGGTAGAAGTGAGCTTACGTCACATATAATACAGACCCCAAGTAACTGAGAAAAAGCTCATGAATAATAATAATAATAATAATAATAATAATAATAATAATAATAATAATAATAATAATAATAAGGTGCTGGGATCGGCGACTGTGTCAGCAAGCTTAATAGAGGTGGTTGATGATGATGCTTGTAGTTGAAAGGGGCCTAACATCGAGGTCATCGGCCCCGCTTAATACAGGACGTCGATTATGACCAGTGTACGACCTCCAATAAAGAGAGTCAACTCTAAGAAATCACTTAATCGGATCAGAACTCAACATGGCAGATGCAACTTCTGGAAACACAAGTGGAAGATTACCAGCGATCCTTATTGCGACTGCTCTGACGTGCCTCAGACCGTTCAACATATCGTCACAGAGTGTCCACTCCGAAGATTCAGTGGGACAATAAAGGATATCCACGAGGCCAGTGATGAAGCTGTGAGTTGGCTAACAAAACTGGACATTCAGCTTTAGCAGCAATACAGATACTGATGAGCTCAAAGGTATAAATATAGTTTGTTTATTATGTACTTGTTCTGTGGTATAGATGAAATTGTTTTTCGTGTAATTGTACATATTTGTTAATAACCAAATTGTAACAATGTATCCTCATACCATACGAAATATATATAACACAGTAGAAACCCGCTTAACCGAACTTCGCTTAAGCAAAACGCGGCTTAACCGAAATGCTCTGGCAAAATTGTATTTTAATATTGTGTCTTTACGCTCTCTTTCTTAGCCGTCGATATTAGCAATTCTCCTGCTGTATGTGCTGAGAGCTACCACGCAAACGCTGTTTTTATATTATGACTTAAGCCAGAATGCACGTGTCTCTTACTCTCTATTTCGTTCCATAATACATTTTTCTTGAAGAAGCAGCAATTATTATTATTATTATTATTATTATTATTATTATTATTATTATTATTATTATTATTATTATTATATATAATTCGCTGGGGCCATCAAGGACCACGTTAGGTCTTGTTGCATTTGACACTGAACTTGGCCTTCTTTAGAGCCAAAATTTCTCTAATTCTTTGGGAGTGGGCCTGCTTACGCTCCTCTGTCCGAGGGGCACCGTGTCTTCTCTTCGGTTGCTCGTCTCGGTTTAGCCCGTTCGTCAATATTTTCTTGCGGAAGAGATCTCTGTTAAGGGCGTCTTCAGCTGAGATATGTAGCATTTGCAGGTCTTCTTTGGCATTTCTAAACCAGGGAATTGTGGTTTTGGGGTTTGAATAAAAAAAGTGAAATATTTCTTTAGTTAACTATCTTCCGTCCATTCTTTTCAGATAACCGTAAAATCGTGCCCGTCTTTTTCTGACTGTGTCGGTAATTTTCTCTATTTTGCTGTAGACTTCCTTGTTGGATCATTATCATCATTATTATTATTATTATTATTATTATTATTATTATTATTATTATTATTATTATTATTATTATTGTACGCCAACGCCGTGCATTTAAATCTAGCGCCTATAAGAACTCCTCTACTGGTGAAACAGTGAAATTGAAACTAGACCAACTTATAAATTTACTCAGAAGATGTCACCACTAAAATATGATATAATTTTGTTATTGTGAAGTTTCCTGAACTGACTGTATTTCTACTTGTTTTGTTTGCCATTCATCAAGAAGTTTGGACATTCTTCCATAGATGTCACTGCTAAAAACTATGATCGTGCACCCTGGTGCGAAATGAAAGAACTTTTGATTTAAAGAAGTTTTGTATTCATAAGTCTTTTTTACTAATTGATGTTCATTTATTTTTGGGTTGGCAATATTTATCTTTTCTTTCCGCCAATTTTGAATGCAGCCAATCCCTAATTTCTGTAATTAATTTTCTACCAATCACCGTCTTCTTCGATTTTGAGTATAACCTTTAAATTACCCAATAAAATGAGAGGGCGTGGCTAGTTTAATCTTGAACGGTGTCGAACTTTCCCCGAGGGTTTATAAAGTGCGGATTTTCACGTCTCTTGGCCAATTGATCGTCATCTTACTGAGTGTGTGTGTCAAGCAGGAGGCCTCTTCGTCAGCTGCTAGAACTTCTACAAGGTAACGGCCACTTAACATCTTTATTTCTTGCTAGCACCGCAGTTAAACCCGAAGGAAAGGTCCGAAATCGTTAACCATGTAACCTTCTGCTGGCTAATGTAATAACTTCATAAAATCTTCAACTGTAAATCGGGGATAGAGAGTGATGAACCCTGTGGAGCTCCCCTTCATCTTGGTTTGAGGTGACTACGTTTGTAACTGGCTTTCTTGCTTTCCGTAATGCATTAATTTATCAACCGAAGTGGCTCCACCCCCTTTACTTGCGATAAACGGGCTTCTACTGTACTACAAATAGTTATCTTGTTTTATGACAGCACATAATTACTACTATGTCATACGTACAGTATGCGCACCATTTTTGTTAAACGGTACAAAATAACATATGTAACATGCCTTATGGTTTAACGTCGCTCAATCACCTCACATCTGTCTTTCCACTGCTTTCCCACCAACTGAATAAGGAATTTATTTACTTAGCGTATGATGAATCTGCCATCTCAAGTTCGATATCAAAAAGAGCTTCGCTTGAGACACAGTATATAAGCATGCATAGGACACTCAAATGCAATGTGATCCACTGTCTGCGCCTCTTCTCCGCAGAGGATGCAGTCCTCCCTATAATGAAGACGACACCCCCCCCCCCCAGCTCTCGAGCCATGGGAATCAAACAATTAAGGTTAAAATTCCCGACCCAGCCGGGAATCGAACCCGCGAACCCCTGAACCAAAGGCCAGCACGCTAACCATTTAGCCATGAAGCTGGAGAATTACACAATGCTAAGCAGGGAAATCAGAGAAATCGTCATGCTATCGACAGAGGGCAATAAATCCATTAGTCATTGACATGGCTTTTGTTCCATCGTAGAGATAGCAGCAAGATTATGTAATGCTTGATTTCCTGACATGTTGTACTAACTTGGAATGAAATCATCACAAGCTGTTCTTCCTTCATGCTTCAAAATAGATTCTGGTAGTGTAGATTTAGAAAATCGCCTTCGTGCTTTCAGAAAGAATTGGAGACTACATGCAATATTCAAACATATAAGACATTGCTGTTTCTAGTTGAAATTTATTCCGTACCAGGTGGTGAGTGGTCGAGCGAGGGGCTCGAAAACCACACTTACTCGTTTCTTCAGCCACCACAAAAGTCGGCGATTTACCATCCTCTCAAATAGCTTATACAAGCAGTCAGTGAGACCAATAGGTATATAGCTTCCCGAATACTTAGATTTTTTGTCAGGCTTGAGGACAGGAATGACAATGTCCTCTCGCCACTGAGACGGAAACTCGCCCTCTATCCAGATCTCTAAGGAGATGTAAGAGACTATGCTCACTGAGGTATTTCAACACCTGGTTTTGGACATTGTCTGGCCCAGGAGACGTGTCCGTGCAAATGGCACGTTATAGTCCTCTGAAGCTTGAGTGGCAAAACTAAGGAGATGACGTTCTGCCTCCTGCTTCAGAGCGAGGAAATCACGATGGTAATTCCCGGAGCAAGACACATCCGCGAAATGGCTAGCTAGATGGTTAGCAATCGAGAGTGGTTCAGTGACGATACTGCCTGCAAAGGAATTTCCCGGTACAGAAGATGATCCTTGAATACCCGAAATACGTCAAGTCCAGACTTGAGATGATGGAGTACGTGACGACATAGACGACACACATCTCTCCCACGAAGCTTTCTTACTTTGGCGAATAAGAACTCGCGCCTTAGCGCGGAGTTTTTTAAATGTTACCAAGTTGGCCACAGTAGGCTGCCTACGATAACGTTTATGAGCACGACGGCGTTCTTTGATAGCTGCTGCATATTCTTCGTTCCACCAAGGAACGAGTTTTCGACGAGGAGTCCCTGAGAATGAGGGAATGGACTCCTCAGCAGCAGCAAGGACAACTTGCGTTATGTAAGTTATATCATCGTTAAAGACAGCTGTGAACTTCAGCCAAGCAGCTTGTTTAAGAATCCTCGACGGATTTTTGTTTCAACAAAGTAAGAATAATAGGAAAATGGTCACTGTCACCGTCACAGAGATAATCGTGTGTATTCTACCAAAACAGCGGAATCAACGTTCGGTTGCACAGACATGCAAGAGTATGTGCCGTAACGTGCACTGAAATGAGTTGGTTTACCTGTGTTCAAAATACATAAATCCAGCTCTGTTACTAATGTTTCCAACTCCCTTATCCTGGGGCAAGGCGTTTCAGAGCCCCATATGGGGTGATGGGCGTTGAAATCGCCCAATAAGAGGAAGGGAGGTGGAAGCTGATCTATAAGATCAGTGAGATTATTTATGTCAAGAGGCTGGCCTGGTGGAAAACAAACGTCACACACTGTTCGTATGACAGGCAGCGGTATCCACACCGCAACTGCTTCCAGTGGGGTTCGTAGAGGAACCTCTTCCCTATAAGTACCAGAACGAACAAAAATACCCACGCCACTGGACGCCCGATGAGCACAATATCGTTCTGTCGAGAACAGTCTGAAATTTCTCAAGACCGTATGATGACCTGGTCTGAATTTTGTCTATACTCGCCGCAAACTCATTAATGAGCTGACGCAGCTGAGCAAGATGCCTGTCATAACCGTTACAATTCCTCTGTAACAGTGCCATAGTGTGGACTATGAAAAGAGTGTTAGGTTATGAGCGACGAGTTGCTCTTAAACCTGAACACTATCAATATCAACATCTACATCCGAAGATTTAAATGACAGCTCGATCTCCATACCGTCATCGACAGACGGCGGGACTGACGTCCAGAACTTCGACGCTTTTCGGGGGCGGGAAGTCCCCCTACGAGGGGAGCGCGCAGGTTTTGGAGCAGGCGTACCTGCTGGCACAGACTCATACCCAGATGGAGGGCACGATTTCCCCTTCGCAGGGGAAGTGTGGGAGCGTCCGGTAAGGGCGCTCTTCTTCTCCGTCTTGTCTCGCCTTCTTTTCGAGTTTAGACGGACTGGGAGATAATTTCCCAGCCCTGGTCGACGATGCTGCCTCCGCCGGCGTGGGTACGGCTTTCGCCGACCTCTTAAGGGGAGAGACTTAGCCTTCGTCCCTTTCTGTGCCGGCTTGGAACTGCCAGCTGGCACAGACTTCTTGGTGGTCGAAGAAAGGGTGCCGCCCCCCCCCCCCTTCGAGCTCTCAGGAGCAACAGCCGCCTTGGGCGCAGCGATCATCACGGGTAACGATGTCGTGAAAGACGAACCTGGGAGACTCTGAGCTATCATGCTGTAGTCTAGTATACTGGCAGGTTTATTCGTGGAATTAAACTTACGGCGCGCTTCCTGGTATGATAGACCATCCAGGGTCTTGATCTCCTGGATCATCTTCTCACTCAGATATGTCGGACAGTTCCGATCCCAAGGAGAATGAAGACCAGAGCAGTTAGTGCATCTGTACGGAGTTGTGCACTCCTCCGCGCCGTGAGCTACTCTTCCACATGTACCACACACAGACCGATTCGAATAACGAGATACCATATGTCCGAATCTCTGGCATTGATAGCATCGCATAGAAGGCGGAATGTACGGCCTCACATCGCAACGATAAGTTGTTACCTTGACTTTGTCTGGTAACACTGACAACTTAAAAGAGACAATGAAGGCACCAGTGGCAACGTCTTCACCGTTGACTTTGCGCGTAATGCGCCGGACGTGTGTCACGCCACGGTGCTTCATGTCCTCCCTCAACTCTTTGTCAGTGTTCAAAATAAGGTCGCGGTGAAAGATGACTCCGCGAACCAGATTCAAGGATTTGTGCTCCTCCACTCTGAAGTGGTCGTACTTAAGTAACTGATCGGCTTGCAGTGCTGTACAAGTCTTCAAAAGCAAACTACCGTTGCGCTTTTTCTTGAGATCTTCAACTTCGCCGTAGACGCCTTCAATGTGTCTACTAAAAAGAATGGTTTTGACCAGCTTGAAATCTTGCCCATCGGTTCTGGTAGCAACCAGGAACCTAGAACCCAGACTAATAAGCTGCGCTTGCTCCCAAGGGGTTGCCCCCCATAGGGAATCAAGTGTTAAAGACTTCCCGATGTCCGATGTTGGACGATGCCTAATACGGGAGGACTGAGGCAATGAGCACTAGGACTCCCTTACTCCAATCACCCGCAATAGCACATACCCCATAGCGTGTACAGAGCACAAAGTATAGAGAAAAAATAATTTAAAAAATCCTTGTGGCATTCGGCTGTGCGGGGACCTCTGTTGTCAGGCGGATACTACTGCACGGGCTTTCGGGGCGTAAACGCACACGTAACAGGCCCATCTCCGAGCAGCACGCACATCAAAAATTTCGAACCCGTCAACAAGTTACCCTAAAAAAAAAACAAAAAAAATAATGAGGGGACCATGGCCCCATGACCCTTTTAGTCGCCTTCTACGACAGCCAGGGGATATTGCGGATGTATTCTACATGTGCGTCTCCCACCCGCAGGGGGTTACGAAGGATAAAGTGAAGAAGATAAAGATGACGAAACTCGCCAGTTGAGGTAACATAACAGCGCTGTTTGTTCGCTTGTTGCCTGGTTTGTTTATTGGTAATACTGCAGACTTAGTGCCTTACCGAGGAACACAAAGTAGTTTAAAATCACCATTATGACAGCACATGTCATACTGCGCCACGAGCTGTCGCTAATTACACCTCTCATAAGAGATTAATGCTGCTGAATCCTCAAACACTATTTCACAAGCGAAACCCAGTGGAGTTGTGAGAAATTAAATTATCATCTGGAGCGGTTAAAAATTGTGTTTTAAAGCATACATTACACCGGAGGAATCAAGGCGAGAACTGTTCTCTAGCTGTAATGAAGGATACTGCCGGTTGCTAGGCTACACACGGGCTATTTGTGAGCGCACCCGCACGCCCCCTGGCTAGTTTCCATTCACAAGCTCTCACCAAGGACATCTCCGGCTACACAACAGCTGCAAGTTGAATAATTCATCTGTCACGAATATCAAGCAACTGGTAGAAATAAAGTTACGTCTCTCGCATAGTCTTAGATAACAACTTGTGTAGGTGCAGCTCGCCAAAGTCTTCAATTCTGACAGCTGCTTGGAACAGAACTCTAAGCAGACGTGCGATTTCATAGTTGCACGAGAAGCCGACTGAAGATAAATATCATCTGAAAAGAAAACAGAAATGCGAAGATTCACCTACGACAGGCAGGTGACACCGAGGTTCTATTCCCGCCATATACTCGTTTCAGACGACGGTGAAGAGGAAGAAGGAAGGTATGAGAACAAGTGGAATTAATGCAGGCAGACTGGCGCCAATAACAAATTGACCCACTTACGGGCACAGAGCTAGAACCAGTGCGGTGACCGGACCCATTCCGCCAGTTTCCTCGTTTAGCTTCCATTAGCTCTGTTTGTCCTGACAAAGTCTCCGTTCAATACGAAGTGCAACTTTAAAACTGAACTATCGGTGAACTTCTAGCCCGCCTGGTGGCCATGGTCGTTAAGGTGGTTAGTGTGCTGGCCTTTGGTCAAGGGGGTCCCGGGTTCGATTCCCGGCAGGGTCGGGAATTTTAACCATAACTGGTTAATTCCCATAGCACGGGGACTGGGTGTATGTGCCGTCTTCATCATCATTTCATCCTCATCATGACGCGCAGGTCGCCTACGGGAGTCAAATCGGAAGACCTGCACCTCTCCGGAAGACATACACGCCGGTTCGAGTCCCGTTGGTCGAAAACATTTGCACCATCAGAATGTTGGCCGGCAGGGTGGGAGAGGTGGTGGTATACAATTTCTAATCACTAGAGTGTATGATAAAAGTCTGAATTCCATTCCAAATCTCTCCGCGGTGCTCATATGACGCTGTTGATGGTGTTTCGTCCGTCGGATGGAGACGTTAAGCCTTGAGCAGTCCCCCTTGGTAGGCTACGTGCCGACCCTCTCTCTTCCTACTATCATATGGGATTAATTTCATCTCGTGATCTCCTCGGATGAAGTTGACGTCAGGAAGGGCATCCGGTCGAAAAACTCGCTACGAAGATTCATCTCGCTTCATATCCGACAAAGGTTGGACATACATCTGTAACTGGTGTGCCTACACCGTTCAGTAAGCCCTCGCATAACGAGTTATTGTTTGTAGCTGCCTTTATGAAATCTCTGCAGCCAGACGTTTTAGACATCATGAACGAGAATAAAGCATCTTTACTTTCAATAAGATGTACGGTTCTTAGCCGACTGTCAGCAGCCATGAAGATGATTTTCCACGGTTTCCCATTTTCACACCAGGGAAATGTCTGCTTCTTCCCATTCCTATCCTATCGTTGTCATAAAACCTATCTGTATCAGTGCGACTTAAATCAAACTATAAATAATAATATCTATGATTTTGCCCTTACTTAAAGAATGTGCAGGGAAAGTAGTGTCTGATTAATATTCAGGGTAACTTGTTTCAAAGCGCCTACGAAAGTTTAGTCTTTATCCGTTCAGCATTTCGTGAGATACAGATATTAGACAAATACTATAAACTGTGATCAAATTAATTCAATAAGAAAACTCGCATAACCAAACGCTGTCCTACTTGTAATGGCACTTTTTAATACCGTAAAGAATTCTTTGTCGTATGGTTACGTGGACAAACACGATGGAAGAAGAGAGCACCACATAGAGTGGTCAAAAGTAAGAGGAAAGGCATGAGGGAGGATGTTATAATGATAGATAGAAATGGAAATAAAGTGCAGGAAAAGAGAAACTGAAAGGAATGTTGAAGGAGTATTTTGTACATTTACTAAACCCAGAGGGATACATTGAGGAGGAAAGTAGAAGCATGAAGGAAGGAAGAAACATGGAAAAAGGAAAAGACTTCTTAACATGGGAAGAAGTGGAGGTAGCACTGGATAAGATGAAAGTAGGGAAAGCCTCAGGTTGAGATGAAGTGTGTTGAAAGCAGTATGGGAGGAGAGGAAGACTCCTGAAGACTGGAAGAAGGGGAGTCACAATATGTGATTGTGCAAGGGTGTTTCAGAAGATTCCGGAGAATATAATCACAAAGAGGGTGGAGCAGTATGGCCTCATATCAGGAAGATCCACAGTAGACCTTATATTCACAATAAGACAACTACAAGAGCATCATTATAAAGTGGTAAAGATCTACTGATGGCCTTCTTGGTCTTTGAGAAAGCATATGCTCGTGTGCGCAGAAACAAGGTATGGGAAGCCTTACAGAAGAAAGGTGTCGAGAACCAGACAATAGAAAGAGTGAGGGAGATGTACCATGGAAATGTCAGTTGTACTAGGATACAGGCAAGTGAAATGACAGGAGTGACAAGAATGGAGAAGGTCAGACGCATTTAGACTTAGATGGTATGGACACATGAAGAGCATACCCTGGAGGATGGATGAAATGGAGATAAGAGGAAAACGACCAAGAGACAGGTGGAGAGGACTGGGCAAGGTGACCTGGCCAACAGCTGGAAACTGCATATGATATTCGTAAAAAACCTTTGAATACTCTAATGACTTGTTTCACGTCGCGACGATGGGATAGGAAAGGGCTAGGAGTGGGAAGGAACCGGCCTTGGCTCCAGCGCTGCTATCTCCCGAATACAAGCTCACAGCTCGCTCAGTTCGAGGTTCCTCAAATATGCAGTCTCCGTGGGCGGAAAGGACACAAGTGGTGGTGGTTACTGGAACTGGGCAACCATCCTCCATTAACACTGAAATGAAATGGCGTATGGCTTTCAGTGCCGGGAGTGTTCGGCTCGCCACATGCAGGTTTTTGATTTGACTCGCATCGGCGACCTGCCCGTCATGATGATGAAGAGGACACATACACCCAGCCCCCGTGCCAGCGAAATCAACCAATTATGGTTAAAATTCCCGACCCTGCCGGGACTCCTGTGACCAAAGGCCAGCACGCTAAGCCTGTAGCCATGGAGCCGGACTCCATTAACACTAATCAGAGATAAAAATGAAGATATCGGTCCAATGAGACAAGGGCCACGAAGGGCGTGATAACCTACACTGACTGACAGAGCAAATGCAACACCAAGAAGGAGTGGTTCGAAAGGGATGAAAGTTGGGGAAAAAAACAGACGGCACGGACGAATAATTGATGTTTATTTCAAACCGATATGCAGGTTACACAATGCGCACGGCATCGACTCAGTAGGATGTAGGACCACCGCGAGCGCCGATGCACGCAGAAACACGTCGAGGTACAGAGTCAATAAGAGTGCGAATGGTGTCCTGAGGGATGGTTCTCCATTCTCTGTCAACCATTTGCCACAGTTGGTCGTCCGTACGAGGCTGGGGCAGAGTTTGCAAACGGCGTCCAATGACATCCCACACGTGTTCGATTGGTGAGAGATCCGGAGAGTACGCTGGCCACGGAAGCATCTGTACACCTCGTAGAGCCTGTTAGGAGATGCGAGCAGTGTGTTGGTGGGCATTATCCTGCTGAAACAGAGCATTGGGCAGCCTCTGAAGGTACGGGAGTGCCACCGGCCGCAGCACATGCTGCACGTAGCGGTGGGCATTTAACGTGCCTTGAATACGCACTAGAGGTGACGTGGAATCATACGCAATAGCGCCCCAAACCATGATGCCGCGTTGTCTAGCGGTAGGGCGCTCCACAGTTACTGCCGGATTTGACCTTTCTCCACGCCGACGCCACACTCGTCTGCGGTGACTATCACTGACAGAACAGAAGCGTGACTCATCGGAGAACACGACGTTCCGCCATTCCCTCATCCAAGTCACTCTAGCCCGGCACCATGCCAGGCGTGCACGTCTATGCTGTGGAGTCAATGGTAGTCTTCTGAGCGGACGCCGGGAGTGCAGGCCTCCTTCAACCAATCGACGGGAAATTGTTCTGGTCGATATTGGAACAGCCAGGGTGTCTTGCACATGCTGAAGAATGGCGGTTGACGTGGCGTGCGGGGCTGCCACCGCTTGGCGGCGGATGCGCCGATCCTCGCGTGCTGACGTCACTCGGGCTGCGCCTGGACCCCTCGCACGTGCCACATGTCCCTGCGTCAACCATCTTCGCCATAGGCGCTGCACCGTGGACACATCCCTATGGGTATCGGCTGCGATTTGACGAAGCGACCAACCTGCCCTTCTCAGCCCGATCACCATACCCCTCGTAAAGTCGTCTGTCTGCTGGAAATGCCTCCGTTGACGGCGGCCTGGCATTCTTAGCTATACACGTGTCCTGTGGCACACGACAACACGTTCTACAATGACTGTCGGCTGAGAAATCACGGTACGAAGTGGGCCATTCGCCAACGCCGTGTCCCATTTATTGTTCGCTACGTGCGCAGCACAGCGGCGCATTTCACATCATGAGCATACCTCAGTGACGTCAGTCTACCCTGCAATTGGCATAAAGTTTTGACCACTCCTTCTTGGTGTTGCATTTGCTCTGTCAGTCAGTGTAATACCGTCGGGTCGGAGGGGAGGTAAGACTGGATGGATATGGATTTCCTCAAACACAGTTATTATTCGCGAATCGGGGAGCGTACTCTGTGGTGACTAGCGTTAAGCAGGGTTCCTAGGCGTGACCAAGGGTACCGTCTTGAGATCTGCCCTGAATGGTTCTTAAAGCAATGATGTGCCTCGACGTTCACAGTTTGTCAAGCGCTCCGGTTTATTTACCCACAAATTGCCTGAAGTAAATTCTTTGAACAGGCGAATAGCAGGCCTTGAATTCGTGCTTTTAACTTCCTGGACATTGACCGAACTGACGTCACCGTTTGCTGTATTGTTGATCTTATCCAGTTATAGTGATGCATGAGTTCATGTGCTTTTGAACACGACAAGTTCCTTGTATAGCATACTCTCAGACGTAATTGTAAAACCTCTTTAAGGGTACTCTCCATCATAATATAGGCATCATTTACGGAGCAAACGGGAATCTTATTTATAGCAGTACTCTAAAACATGGTTGGACGAAAGAACGACGATATCACGTTTATTGTAAGATCTAATTTTGTTTTCAGGTCGGTCATAAACTTGGCGAGGATAAAAAGTTTCCTCGTGGAATGTTGTATCAAGATAACGACTTGCTGCGTTCGGTTAGCGGTACTTCCCTTGACAACGATATGCATCTTGACTTATCAAGCTTAATTTCCAATTCGATTTCACGAAAGCGGTTAATCGTTAACGTCGTTAGTCCACTGCTCACTGATAAGTATTTTCCAACGATTACCTAGAACAGATATATTAGACATTCCTGGAACAAGTGGATATTTGTACACTTCGGGAATTGCTAATCCCGATAGTTCTTGGACTATATGGTCCGTAGTAAGATGCAGATAGGAAGACCTCTTGCATTAGTCCACGCGATTGCTGATAGAATTAGTCTTTCCACCTTTGGACTCAATCTGGATTGATTTCCAACTTGCAGCTCAATTACAACACATGCTAGTTTCGTGGGGATATCTACAGTTAGTAGAGTTATGGCCGATGCTGCCTTACGTATATTAGGGGAGACTAATGTGGCAAAAGTTTGATGTTGAAAGGATAGAATTCAATAGAGAAGTATTGATTACAATGCTATGCGAGTTTGTGAAACCTATTTGAAACTCGATAAAGTTTATATGGTGTTGTAACCGTTTGTCTAGGATCCTTTCTATAATTCTTCCGAGAAGGCAGCAGATGCTGATAGGCCGACAGATGGAGTATGCTGACTTAAGGCACTCACAAACTTCTCCCAGAGATAACATTCTTGTGGCTATAAGGGATATTATTTCTCAATCTGTACCATATTTCATGGTTATCATTAGAACAAGGCGGGGACCGATGCTGTGTCAACAGCAATACCCTTAACTGCAGCTGTGACTTCATTTTTGTTTATGGTGGTATTATCAGTCACATTTAAATTTCTCTTTCAACATCAGGATCATAGAAAGTTCTCTCGTTATCATTGGGATCTGTTGTGGTGCAGCTTGTTTGCACCGCAGTAACATCCAAAACTTTCCTAACAGCCTTTCAGCGGTGACTGCCTTAGTTGATAGTGGTACCATATGCTCTCTTTTTGATGGCCCCTGGTGTCTTGTAGGTTGCTGAAATGCTGCTTTCTCTTCCCAGTCTCACAAAAACGTTGATTGGATGTTTTGGTCCCGAAAGCAAATATATGGCCTTGGATAGGGAGAAACTGAACTCCTGCACTTTATTGTTGAAGCCTTTTCCCCCCGTGTGATATTTTGCCAAGTATCAAAGTCTCTATTTTCTGGAGACAACTTCACTGACTAGATGCACTTTTAGTGTGATTCGAAGAAAGATCGGGGATACTGTTTCGTGCTTGCATATTGCAGGCCGTCCACGTGATTATCCATTGACCACAATATTTCTATGTTCCTGAGGACAAGGCCGGCTAATATGGATATTAACATCACGTTTCCCTTTATACAATGTCTGACAATATAGGTATGGCATTGGGCGAGGTTTACTTCCTTGTCGCGGGTTAATTTTGGATGCGACTCGGAGAGCCAACAGATATTCTCGCTTACTGAGAATTTAATGCCAGCTATAAAATTAGCAACAAAATGTATTTTATATGAATTAAGCTTGAACTTGTACAAATGAACTTTAGAAACAGTGGTTCAATTATTATCAATGCTCAACAATACAGTCAATCAGGTTTTATTTCTTTTTTTTCTGGTTGAAAATCTAAGCATCAACTTTTTCCGTAACACTGGATTGCAGAAGTGCGCCCTGGAAAGAGGTTGTTAACTGTTTTTTTGCTAGTGGCTTTACGTCGCATCGGGACAGATAGGTCTTATGGAGGCGATGGGATAGGAAAGGCTTTAATTAAGGTACAGCCCCAACATTTGCCTGGTGTGAAAATGGGAAACCAGGGAAAATCATCTTCAGGGCTGCCGACAGTGCGATTCGAAGCCAAGCTCACAGCCGGACGGCCAACTTGCCCGGTAGGTTGTTTACTAGGGGAGTGCCGTAAGTCAACTTAGGTCAGGAATGTACATAGAGAATGAAGCGAAAACAAGGACTGCCCCGAGCGGCTTGTCACAGCTCACTCTCTCCTTTCAGACCGTGCAACCAGAGAACTCGTTCTCTTGTCCTCCAACATCGTCGATCCCTAAGCAGAAAATCTTGTTCTTAACCGAGCAAATCAAACCAGCACAATCTCCCACTTTGTTGTCAAGCCTTGTTTTCACGTCGTACGTCCTCTTTCTTGAGGAGCTGCACTTGTCGGTATGACGAGACTCCCGCCCTCTCCGCGCGGTAACCGTACTTTACTTCCCCTCGTGTTGCAGCAACCTAAATGTGTCCAATTACATTGGTGGTAAATATGAATGACGAGAAAGTAACTCGACTGCTAGTTCTATACGATTTCGAAAATAGTAATTAAGACACCCTTAATTTTAAGGGAAAACACTGGCTTGCCATATCTAAGACAGCAAAGCTCAATAGACAGAATATTTTCGAAGGAAAGATCTTGGGGAACAAAACAGGAGGACGACCACGAACATCTTATTTGTTAAATATGCTCCCTGAGATGCGGTTTTCTCCCTACTTCGATATAAAAAGTACTGCTGAGGAACGGAAGCAATTGCTGCAAACACAAGGCTTACTTAAAAAATAATAATATTTCAATCTAGTGAAGAGTACCACTAAGTTCAGACACAATATTCCTATTACATTTGTACTGTACCGTAAGATATTTTCACACATAGCTTCAACAGACGGGAAGTTTTTTAAAAGATGAAGTCGGGCTTGTACATTCGTAAGTCATGAAACTGAGTTTTCTTGTTTTTGTCAATACTTTGGGCAATGTACAATACTGTCCTTCGGTATTTCGTTCTTTCAACATGCTTTGAACCCACATTGATCGTCTCCTCTTCAGTCCTCACTTCTTGCGTTCTTCATCCAAAATTATAGCATAAAGCACACTTTCTCACCCTCCAAACATGCAATATGGAAGCAGTCAGCACAGTGTAAAGGTCATGTGACGTATCGTGCCAATCAAGGAACAAGACAGAATCAGGACAAAGTAGGACAGCAGACAGAAATAAATATGTTCTGAAAGCTCCAAGAAACAGGGTGAAAGCGTACAGTTGCGATATAAACGCTGTTTATTGTCAGCTAATTGGAACGCTGGCAGCAGTGCATCCTGTATATTTGCTGTTATAAAAACAATGTTGAAACTTTCACTCCAGTTAATGGCTGTTGCATAAATAACTAGTATTAGTCCGAAATTACTTTTTTTAAATATCTGACATGTGCCGTGACCACCACAATGAACAAACCAATCAGTGATAACGAGGTGCGGAGACTGAAAGTAGCTACTGAAGCGCCAAGTCTCATTCTCTGTAGCCGGGCTGAATGGCTCAGCCGGTAGAGCGCTCGCCTTCTGACAGGTCCTATTCTGCCTCAGTCCGGTGGTATTTGAAGGTACTCAAACAAGTCAGCTACGAGTCTGTACATTTACTGGCACGTAAAAAAACTCCTGAGGTACTAAATTCCGACAACTCGGCGTCTCCAAAAACCGTACATATATAATTGCAGCACTTTTGAAGAATTTCTGAATTAAGTCTCACTGAAGAATCACACTTCTCGTTGTAAAACTAGATACAGTGCCTCATATTTGCCGCGCGAGTTAACAGCTTAGCGCATTTGATTGTGACCAGATTGTCGGTGCCTTTCGTATTTCCGAACGTGTGAAGAGTCTTCCGCGTGTACGAAGTACAAAATTCAGTTCTGGATAACAACGAAGTGTGAACAGCCATGCCATGCCCAAGGCTCAAAGACTGCTATGGACAAAGGAACGCCCTCATTGCGCCGGACAGATGAGCAGAGATACCAGTATTGGCGCGGATCCCTCTTGGCAGTATGGTGGTGGTGGTGGTGGTGGTGGTATTCTCGTACGCAGACTGTCCACAAGGCATAAAATAACGATACAGAGACCTGTTGTCAGATCCAGCACTCCGTAATGCTCACACTTGTATAGACGTGCTCGGGAAGCCGAATAGGCCTCACGTTCACTCAGCGTCGCAGTGCCGAGGTTATGGACTTGTGACTATGAACACATCACTCAGCTTGACGTCTTCCCGGATTCTGCCTACTCCTCACCATTAACATGTCCTCAGGACAATGTCACGGGCTGTACTCGCCTAGTTGCCGGCCGGCCACACTGCGCACCTTGGGGCCATTGCTCTAACTCTTCACAGAGCTGGTATGTAACACACACATTTCGCAATATAGTCGCATTCACATGGTAATAAAAACTACTTTATAAAACATGCTTGCATTTCATACTGTAATCTCGGACAGAGTAAGCAACTGAGGGTAGAAAAATAAAGTTGTTGGAGATATTCCTCTGTTCAACAGTCTTCATTATATTAAATGTCGAAATTTATTATTCTGAGACTCGACTTTCTACAAAAAAGTTCTTAAAGATGGGACACCTTCATTTCTTTACAGCTACGAAGATATTAATATACCGAATGCAATAACAACTAATTTAGAAATTTATTAATATGTTCTGAAAACACGTTTAATAAATTTTACCGACTTCTGCACATTAAAAATATACTTAGAAAGTCACTGCGGTTTTCTTTTCATAGCACGAAAGACACTGCGTTCACAAAACTTTGAGGGCCTTCCTGTAACCGTACGAAAACTTGCACGTCCCACACGAACTGCAATCTCTTATGGGAGATCAATCTCACCATGTACAGTCTGAGCGTACATGAGACATATTACGTCAAAAACTTTTGTAATTAGTTGGTAAGGAAAGAAGCGAAGCTACACTGTGATTATCCTGCATCCTGTCAATCACAAACATTATTATTTCCAGTACTTTGGACGATATATCCACTCATCCAAAATTGAAACACGGAACCGAGCATACACCTCAGTGTTTACGTGTCTAGGCTATAAGGGAAAAAACCTCGGCAGTGTTCAGCGACTGCTTTGATGGGTCGGGACAAATATTACAGAACGCAATATAATTTAGAAACAGGTTCTATAAGATAATTTTTTGCGAGAAAACGAACTGATTGTTGGGAGATATTCTGCAGTAGAACAAATCGTTGATACGTAATTTTAAGTATGAAGGGACAGTGTACAATAAAGCAGGAAGGGGCAGAAAACTTGTTCTTAACGAACGACCTAATATGAATATTGTGCTAACAGTGAGGATGAGTCTGCAGCAAAGTAGACAAAACTTACCGCAACAATTGCATCCCAGGTAGAAAAACCCGTTTCCTGTGAAACTGCTCCTAGGACATTAAGAAAAGTTGGATTTCTACGACGAGTGAGCAGAAAGAAGCCGTGGATAAGTACTGTTAGCTAACGGAAATGATTACCGTTCGCTAGAGATATATTAAATGTCCTCCCGAACTTTGGGATTCAGTCATTTTCACAGAAGAAAGCAAATTTAACATATTCGAGTCCTTTGGGCTGCGATTTGTAAGAAAGCAGCGCAATAAATCTGTGAAAGATAAGAATGTAGGACCCAGCGATCCGTCATGGTCTGTACAAATACACCTATTTACCAGTACTATACAAGAATGTTAAGGAAAGTGCAGTGAAACTGGGATTGGGGCTATCTTATTATTTTACCGGGAGAGTTGACCGTGCATTCGGGAGGAAATGGGTTCGAACCCCATTGTTGGTAGCCCTGAAGATGGTTTACTGTAGCATCCCATTGTTGAGGTCACGGCCGCTTCCTTCCCACTCCTACCCCATCGTCGCCCAAAGACGTAAAGCAACTAGTTAACAACTATATCTCATACGTTACATTTCGAAACGAGTCACGTGGCTGCTGCGTACAATACGACGTCACGCAGATGATGCAGTGACATTTTTATATTTTGTTGTATTTCGCTAAGAAAGATAGGTGTACATTGAATTATGTTGTAGTAAAACATAAACATGAATGTTATATGAAGCAGTGAAGAGTCCATTAAGCTACCAATCCGGTCGTGGATACGATATTTATGATATTCTGAGTTATGGAACCACAGTGCTGCATTCCGGCGGACAAACAGTTCAACAAGGTTAAGTCTCACTGTCGTGTTTATGTTACTGTCAAGTGGACGGAAAGTAATTACAAAAGTGTCATTTTCCGTACGGTTTTGCGTACGGAAAGAAGTCAATGACGTCATAGTATGATAACTATTTTACCTACTCGTAACGTTTTTCTGCTCGAATTGTAAAACATCTAGTTTAATTTTCTGCAGTTCTTTGTCCCACATGACGTGCCTCAGTTGGGAACACGTACTCAAGCCGTTTTCTGTCGTGATATCACATTGTGACATATCGATGCCTTCTTTTCGCACTCTTCAAAGGGTGGAAAAAACACAGAACGGGAAGATGTTGGGATGTTCACCCGATAAATACTGCAATGTGGTATCTGATACGTTAAACTGAGAGAAGGTTCGAATCCTACTATCGGCAGCCCTGAAGATGGTTTTCCGTAGTTTCCCATTTTCACACCAGGCAAATGCTGGGGCTGTACCTTAATTAAGGCCACGGCCGCTTCCTTCCAACTCCTAGGCCTTTCCTATCCCATCGTCGCCATAAGACCTATCTGTGTCGGTGCGACGTAAAGCCCCTAACAAAAAAAAAAAAAACTGAGAGAAGACGAAGATGCATTCTTTAATTACTGTTGTATGAACTCTCCACACAATACTGTCGCTCAACAAATTAGAGACTCGTCGAAATACGGTAAGTCACATCATATTACGATAACGTGATGGAATTCACTTTACTCGACGATTCAGAATTCCACATTTCTTGGTAAGCTCGGACTGCGGAAATTCCTTGAGCGTGTGAAATGCAGGGCCAGTTCTATCGTAATGATGACTGATGGTGAGTTTTGGAAATTCTGGTGATTTTCTGAACGCTGAACGGATTGCTCACAGTATCGTAGTAACAAATCCATTGCATCCACCCTGAATTTCAATTTCTATGCTGTGTTTGTAGAGTTGGAAGAAAAGCGTGGAACATGCCACGTACTCGCTGAATTAGGACTGTTTTGGGTTGCCACAAGCTGTTGGTGGGGGGTAAGGGAATGGAGGAGCGGAAAGGAACTGGCCGCCCTACCGCACGCAAACTCCAGCTCAGGCACACCTCTGCGGAGGTCCGGACCTGCCTTCCGGCAGAATAGACCGTTACCTTACTCCTTCCAGAAAATGAACGTGTCTAGCAAAAAAAGTTTGGCTGCATCTCCAGACGTTGATTTATGTTGAGGAATGTTACGAATGGCGATACCATATTCTGAAACCCCAATGAAACATTATTAGTTCAGTCAAACAGCTATATTTACATAAGAAACAAACAAAATAAAAAATATTACATACATTTGCACATACCTACACTTTAGAGACCATGTCCCAGGGGTATTTCTCACTGGACTGAATCTTTTTTAACACTTCCTTTTTTGCAATTCACAAGTCTAAAATTAATTGGACCACTGTCAGTCTATTCCTCTGCAAAGAAGAACTGCACAATTACACGGCTCAGTGTACTTGCATGTAAGCAGAACTATCGCAGCTATTTCTAAAGAGATCGATACAAATAACTAACGGTGTAATTCAAGAATCGATATTAAAAATATGTAATTGTTGACGACACGAGATGGAATCAAAAATCAAAAGATCGTACTTCCCATAAACAAAAAAGAACGCAGACATTAGCAGAAATCGTAAGACTGTACATTAAACGTCGAAAATATGGACATACACTCATGTTAGAAACTGACGTTTTGTGTTGGAAATATAACGTACGTATCTTGGATCTGGTTATACTTATGCATTACATATTCAGGATGGGAATTATTTCTGAAGTGCGTATCGCTTTGCAAAACGTCAGAAGGTTTTATTCAATTTAACGAAACATTCGAATTGGACTAACTTCCCACACTTAATACGAGCTGCCGACGGCAAACGCAAAACAGAACATTAAGGATCCTTTTAGTATAACTCTAACAACTATTTCTCACTTGTTCCTTTTTTTTTTAACAGACAGTCGGCGGCCATGGCCTCAGTGCTTGGTATGAAAATGGAAAACCATCTTCAGTGGGGTTTGAACCCAATATCTCTCGGATGCAAGCTCACAGCTGGGTAACTCTAACCGCAAAGCCAACTCGGTTCGCCACTTGTGATGCAGACTTTAACTACAGACATGGACGTAAGTATCCGTACAGTAAAACATTTTATACTAAGTGGCATAACTCTATTACCCTTGGCTGATATGTATACCACAAGTGTAACGCCCAGTTCTTCCCGGACAGAAGTAGTGAGCAAGCAAACTCGCACTGTTGCACTGACTCACAAATGGTCGCAAACGAAAGGAGACTACAGTGAAGATGACGCGGCCGATTGATTGTCTCATTAACTCGAGAAGGGAAATCGTATTCTAAACATCGTTCGACTGTGTAGAGTATAATTACACGATTCAAAGAACGAACTCGCTAATAAACAAAGAGATGGTCTCCCTTAAACCTGACCACGAGCCTCGTCTTGCACATGATCAAAGGGAATCCAAAATTTACATCTAGTGCGATAGAACGACAAGCAAGTGACAGATATAGGGTACTCAGAAAAAAGTCCTACATAAGCAAGAAGAATCCGAAAAGCAGATTACACTTCGCATATGCGTGTGTAGCAAAGGAGCTCCACTTCTGGATCAGCGCTGTTTTCAGGGAATTGCTTCTGAAGGAATGACGTAATACTGGAGCAAAGACAACTGGAAATCTGGTGGATAGTATGCGCAAGAAACTGGGGGAAGTGATTCGCAGACGAGGTAGACACACTAAGTGCTGAGGGACAGAAGTCACCATTTTTTTTGGTTCGAGAAGATTAATGCTATGTGGTGTAAGAATACTTTTGTCCGGCCTAACACTCCTACTGGGAGAGGAAATATTGATATTTTGTATGAAGAACTCTCGATTGCTTACTAGCTGTACGAATACTTTCGTCCATGCCTGTGCATGTTCTTATACATTGATGATGGATTTTATGGAAACGATTACAACTGGACTGTGTTTGAAATCTCCGTTTTCTACAAGAAACTTGAAAGAAAATGTACTGAATATTTCAAACTCAGAAAAAATAGACACGTTCGTGCCAATGTCATATGTTGGCCCAACAGTCGCTAGCGAGCTTCAGCCGAAGCAAGTCACTCCGAGCTCTTACCTCTCGCTTGTGTTGACAGTGTAGCATAACGTGTATTGTGTGTTCGTTCTTCAGTGTGTTTGTGTAATTAAACTTCGTGTGCTTTCACGCTACGAAGTTACACTTCTCTCAACATGGCTAATGGAATAAACCCTGATAGGGGGACTATATTAAAAGAAAGTTTATTAACATATTATTCGTCGTCAGCGGACATGGATTCAACGCAACCAATTCAACCCAGTCAACAAGTCAACACAAACCAGCCTTTAGTGAAAGTTTCCTCAAATCTACAGCAACAAGCAGCTTCACAGCAGCAGCATTCACAACGACGGGAACAACATCATGTAAGTCCAGAACTTCTTAATCAACGTTCTATGTCCTCAACCTCATCACGACCTATTTTACAACCAAGTAAACTTGCGGAACTTAAACGTGCGCACGAAGCACTTGCTTCTCCCGATCCCCCGTTACAACAGGACGATGGTTTTCAGACTCCCAGTAAAAAGTTAACTGTATCCGCTGCAAGATTAAACAATAAGTAAGTTACATGGTAGATCTCACAGCCGGTCATGATAAGTATGCTCCTCTTGAACGCATGGATGATAACACTGCAGGCGACAATGTTGCCCCATTAACACCTAAAGTTAACGTGCCACCAATCTTTCTCCACGAAGTAAATAATTATCAGCAAATTATTAGAGACTTGAATACTGTAATCAGCAGTGATTACACTACACAACAGCGCGGCAAAGTTCTCAAGATAAATACTACCACTATCAGCGATTATCATTCCGTCACCAAATTTCTAGAAGAATCCGAACTTCAATTTCATACCTTCCAGGACCCTACCACCAAAAAACTGGAAGTTATCATTCGTGATGTCCCATACTCTGTTACTGACTCGGAACTCCACTCAGAGTTACAAGAGCTTAACTTCCCGGTACGCAAAGTTACTCGGCTTCTTTTCAAAGATAAGCAGCCCATGCCCCTCTGCGCCGTTGAATTGGACAACACGGAAGAAAGAAAGAAAGAAAGAAAGAAAGAAAGAAAGAAAGAAAGAAAGAAAGAAAGAAAGAAGTAAGTAAGTAAGTAAAGTATTTATTGAACATAACAGGCTTTCGCCTAATTACAATGTTCCCCTATTTCAAATTCAAAACAACCACAGAAGTGAACATTTATAAACAAATAAAATCAAACTAAATCTCACATGGCGGATAGGCAGTCCACATGCAAGACGCTACCTCTAGAACTAAACTAACTAAGTTACATTAAATCTATACTCATTCTATCCTAAATCAACATGTTATATAAATATTTTTTGTTAGAATGTACAAAGGTACAGGGTTTAAGCGCACAAGCTACAATTTACAATTCCTTGGATAGACATGACAGTATTTCCATTAAAAAAGTAAAATTCCTGTTATTCATTAAGCGAAAAGTAAACAAGTTCACTGCACAGTGTTGTTTGAATGTCTGAAAATAGCATGGATGTTGAATGTGTAGTGGCCTGACACTTGGTGTAGCCTAGCAGTCCTGGTCATTTCTTCGCTATGTATTCAGCAAATGAGTATGTTGGCATACTCCTCGTCTACGGTGAAGCAAGACAGAACGCACAGGAAGAGTTTCCTGTACCAGGAAAGATTTCCACACAGACAATAACCAAACACAAATACGTTTAGGAGGGTGGAGCGACGTTTGCGTATAACCTCGTCACTTTCCCGCACAGATCCTGATAGCGATGCACCAGTAATGTCCAGTGAAACTGTTGAGATTGTTTTGGACATTTTTCGGGAGGATCCACACACGAGTACCCGGGCAGTAGCATAACTAACAGGCCAACATCAGCCAGTCGTCCGTAGTAAGGATATTGTACTCCCGGCTTTTTTCGTCCGTATCAACTCGTGTTGATTTCTGTGCGTGGATTCTGACGTAAGCGCCAAATGATCCAGCGTTTGTATCTCACATTTTATTTTCGGACGAGGCACAATTTCATAACAATGGCTCTGTGAATCGTCATAATATGCACTACTGGAGTGTTGAGAAAATCCCCACTGGGTAAGGAGGCAGTATTTCAGGGACGATGGGGAGTTAATGTGCGGTGTGGTATACTGGGTGATCAGCTAATTGGACCATATTTCTTTGAGGATCATGTGACAGGAGCCCGGTATATACAGTTTCTTCAAGAACAACTACCACTGCTGCTAGAGGGTGTGTAACTATGTGGTATGAAGACGACGGAGCTCCTCCTCACATGTCAGATGTTCGCAACTACCTGAATGTTACACATCCCGATCGATGCATAGGAGGGGGAGAACCTGTCACCTGGCCTGCTAGATCGCCCGATATGACGCCACTGGACCTCTTCCTATGGGGCTATTTGAAGGATGTAGTGTACGCTCAGCAGCCGGAAAATACTGAAAGCCTTCGAACCCTTATTATGGAAGCCTGTGAATCCGTAACACCTACAATCCTGCGAAGAGCCCGAATGGCAGTTCAACGGCGTGATGAAACGTGTATTACTGCAGAAAGCCATCTATTCGAACACTTACTGCGCTAACAGGGTGTTGCTCAGTCAAGCGGATTCAAACCACCAAGCATTCTATCCTCGTCCAGGTCTGCTTATAAAACATCCACATAAGAATAAATAAATAAATCAATAAATAAATAAATAAATAAATAAATAAATAAATAAATAAATAAATAAATAAATAAATAAATAAATAAATAAATAAATAAAGTACGTCCGGGAGGAGGTGTGAAATGGACTCAGGAGCGAAAAGACATTCACAGTGCAAGAATGAAGGAGTACTGGTCAAAGAAGAAAGCTGCTAGAGATAAGAACCACGTGGTCCATAGCAGGCCCAAACGGAACTTAAAAAAATAAATTTAAAAAGTTAGTCAAGACATCTGACTCTCTCCAGTCACTAACAACTAAATCACTGCATCCAGGAGTAGGAGTGAAATGGACTCAAGAAAGAAAAGACATCCATAGCGCTAGAATGAGAGCCTCCGTGGCTCAGACGGCAGCGCGTCGGCCTCTCACCGCTGGGTTCCGTGGTTCAAATCCCGGTCACTCCATGTGAGATTTGTGCTGGACAAAGCGGAGGCGGGACAGGTTTTCCTCCGCGTACTCCGGTTTTCCCTGTCATCTTTCATTCCAGCAACACTCTCCATTCTCATTTCATAGCATCTATCACTCATTAATATAAATCACTTTGGGAGTGGCGACCCCATCGTAATAACAGCCTACAGTATATATGATTCATTCATTACATCCCTGACCCGGTCAAAGACTGGAAAACAGGTTGTAGGTTTTCATTCAGCGCTAGAATGAAGGAATACTGGGCTAACAGGAAGAAAAGAGCTCACCAGAGTTAAGAACCATGTGGTCCATCGTAGGCCTAAACGAAGAAGAATAAATAAATAAATAAATAAATAAATAAATAACCGACGACGTGAGGGCATTCGGATAAATTGGGTCTGTGGATAGTTCTGGAAGTACAAAATGTGAATAAAATTTACAGGCTCAAGTGGGATTTGAACCCATCTAGAAAACGCAGCTGTATTAACAGCACCGCACTTAACCTACGACAGCACGGCGACACCAGCGAGTAGGTCTCCAGAAAGCCGACTAGATGGACTACTACTTCCGTTTCACTATTTTTTTCTATTTGCTTTACGTCGCACCGACACAGATAGGTCTTATGGCGACGATGGGACAGGAAAGGCCTAGGACTGGGAAGGAAGCGGCCGTGGCCTTAATTAATGTACAGCCCCAGCATTTGCCTGGTGTGAAAATGGGAAACCAAGGAAAACCATCTTCAGGGCTACCGACAGTGGGGTTCGAACCTATTATCTCCCGAATACTGGATACTGGCCGCATTTAAGCGACTGCAGCTCTTTTAGCGTTCATTTCATACCCTACTGAAAGTTCGTAATTGGCACGGTGCTTTTTACATAACCGTATGCCAGTTTGATGCATTGTGTCGCATATGGTACATGTTTTTTGTAAAGGTAATGGTGCAGTGAGTGATTGTTGCTTGATATACGGCAAAGGAGAATAGACCACAACGACACCAGTGACGTTCGGTGGGATGCCTAACAAGCGCGGCTGACTCACCCGGTAGAGAGAATGCCTTCAAATAAATAACCTAAATGATGTTATGATTGGATTGTTGGTGAGTTTATCAGATAATTTAAACCCAAACAACCACAAGCCACAGATTACCCACCTTAACTCCGTATTATATTAGAAATGACTATAAAGCACCTCTTAAAACATTATAGTGAAAACTGTAATTCATTACATCCATTATAAAAATATTTGAGGTTGAAGGCCTTATCCGGTCATAAACTTCAATGAAAGTAAATAACTTATTTCTTAAAACGTAAATTGAAAATAACGAGGATTTCTGCCCTCTTTCAAACTCCGGTATAAACGCAGTGATCGAGAGTGACTGGGAGAACTTCGTCACGGCCTGCGGGACGGAATGCCCAGCGTAAGCACCTCTGGTGTGGACAAAGCAGTTCATTTTGTGTTGAATTTGGAATATAAAGCTGAAGATACATAGATATTTGATGTTATATGATGTCTAAGCATGATTCCACCAACCAATTTGTTTTAGTTTTACTTGTTCATTTCCGTGTAGTCTGCAAAGACAACAACTCCTGAGATGAAGAATCCCATGCTGCAGGCTTATTTTTTTTGTTTTCTTTTTAAAACCCGGCAATAAGTAACATCGTATCGACACATTCCATCGTTGCTGAAAACAGCGCTGGACACCCGCCTCTGTGAACGGACAATTCACTCCAGTGCTCCTCGAGGATAATGCGACACGGAACGATTTAACAACACACGGTAATTCGTGGCAGTCTCAGGATGTGCATTCTCGCAAGTGGCGTGTCGTGCCGTTTCGTCCAAATTACGCGAACAAACTCTCTACCGGCCCACTAGTGCTATTTCGTCCAAACACCTATGATTGACAGTTTGACAGGTCTACAATAACTGTTTCATTTCATTGCGTTTCTTGTTAGAAATAGGTAATTTTTTGGTTTGTAATAATGGACGTTACTTGCTCCGCTCGTTTGCCACCAGTCAACTATATTTTACAATGAACTGCTTATAATGTAAACAACATAGTGAGAATAAAAACAAATAATTTCACAAATCAGGTAATAATTAAAATATATCCAAAGTTGCATTACTAAAACATTTGTTTATACAAATATCTTATCATATATGAAGCAGGAATATTTGTTTATTTCATTAAAATTACATAGAGACTTTGAAGGGCTTTCAGGAGGGAGCCCTAAGGGAATTTAGGGAAATCATGTCCTTTCGGAAAATAAAGGGAACTTTCCCTAGATGTTGACACCTCAAACATCAAAATCGGACTTATAATTAAAAAGTAGTTCACTGGACAAAGAATTCCTAAGGGAATTAATATAAGATAATAGGCCTACATTAACTATTAACTGCGTTCCTGGAGACTGCTATGAAGTGACGTTCAGCCAATTTTCACATTATTACAAATGTTTGATTAAAAACACAAACCAAATCTGGCAATGGAAAAAGCGCCTTTCAGTCTTGTCAAGTTTTGTGTCTATTTACAAATATATACAGTATGTACAATGTATGCAGCAGCTAATGCGTTGTTCGATTATGCAAATCAGTAACTTTTTGTTCCTCTCAATCCATTTTAATTATGTAGGAGACTTTACTCAAAAACTTTTCAATGTCTCGTGACATCTCCAATTTTTCAGTTGCTCTTTCTATTCTGTTGTCCATGAAAATGTACTCGTTTCTCCTCTTTAGACCTTCTAATTTAGGTCAATCCTGATGATTTTCGTGTGAGAATAATCTGCTTCTTTCTTTAGTGCCATAATTAGGTGTTTATTCGAGGGTGTGGTTTGCCTACGATTGCATTCAAGCGATGGTCCCATCCTTCCACAGCGTTGTTGGTACGATGTCGCCAGCCGGTACAATTCCATGCATCAATTGGGAAATGTGGGTTTTCTAACCACTGGTCAGTGAAATAGTCAAAAAACTCATTGAGTTTCTCATGTGCTACAGCAACACTGTGGATGTGTAGCCAGCCTTCCTCCACATCTGTCCTCTTTAAAAAGGCCAGAGCAGGGAACATTCTCACGGAGTCTCGTATTTCCTGGCGTGTGTTGTAATATTTGGCAATCCCAAGGTTTTGAACATTCCCCCATAGATTTTGTGATAAATGAAAAAAGCACCCATGAAATTCTGCAGCAGGAAATACGGTGTTGATTGCCCCGATCACTCCAGCTTCGAAATCTGCGTTTACTGTCTCAGGGGACCAGTCTGGAATCACCCGAAGAATGGCGTTAAACAGGCGAATGTAAGTTGGCTTTTCTTGTCAGGAAGTAATGCAAAAACTACGGGGGTTACGTTTGTTTCTTCCACAGTGCTTCCTAAATCTACGTGGATGGTGTACAACTGAGAAAATGGTTTGCTAACACTCTTAAAGGTGCCATCCATGAAAAAAATCTTATTTTCTTTTAATGCAGTTTTTCCTGTGGAACTGGCAAATATAAGTATCCGCTCACCACCACAGTCGTCAGCTAGTAAGAAATGTTTTCCATCTGCCATCCTCAAACCTTCTGAATCCAATTCAACTTCATCTCGATGACTGGGTTCAGCCTGAAATCCCTGAGCATCCCTTCGCTGTCTAAGCAGAATAGACTTGCAGTTATGAGGAATTCTGGTAACTAGTTCAACTCCGGACTGTAGAAGAGGTTTGAATTCGTCGTCAAAAATCCGAAACCAAAAGGAACTACCTATATAAATAAAATAAGAGTTATGTCTGTACGTTACCTGGAATAGTGAAATTTTGGCATAATTTCATGTATTATACATCGTAGAAGCCGAATCGAACTTTATCTCAATTTCTGTCTGTCTGTCCAGCAAGACGTCGCTCGCAGAATGTAAACTCTCTTCGCTAGTTTACTACCTTCGGCCTTCAGTCTCAGGATTTGCAAGGAGTTCAAACTAAATTTAAATTAATATATGCCCATTTAAATGCCAGTGGGGCAGAGTCCTAGAGTCTAGGGCGTAAATATTGTCTAATAAAAATATAAACCTAACTGTGAAATCGATTTATCGGTTTCTTCGCGGGCTCTCTTCTTCCCCTGTACCATAGCCTTGTGGACTTCATGTGCAGCCACATCAGGAACACACGTATTATGGATTTCTTTAACAATTTCACGGTTTATAGTAAACACTTTTCCACTACAAGAACGGTTAACACGCCACACTACTTCAACGCACTTCTCATTCTTAACCGTACACCGATACCCGGTAAGTAATAAACTATGTTGGCCCGTTGTGGTGGTTGAAAACTCCATAATTAACAAAGATGTTAATTCATAGAGATCATTCGAACGAATGAAGTCTCTGTTCACAAACAAAGGTGGGAGGGGAGGAATGGAATTTCAGAGCAGGGGTGGGAGGGAAATCCCGCAACCTGTGGTTGTGCACTGCCTCAACCCTTGTCAACAGGCACTCATTAACTTGTGTAATAATTTGTAAAACCGACCTAGACGAAATGGCACGTTTTTTCAAGGAAATTTGTTGCTGGACGAAATGGCACTAAACCGCAAGAGGTAGTGTACTAAATGTCGCACCGACTGAGAGTGGGAAGGAAGCGGCTGTGATCTTAAGGATCTTGCCTGCTGTCAAAATGGGAAACCACAGAAAACCATCATCAGGGCTGCCGCCAGTAGGGTTCGAACCCACTATCTCTCGAATGCAAGTTCACAGTTGTGCGCCCCTAACCGCGGGGCCAAATCGCTCGGTCGAAAGCTGGCCAGTGGCTTTGCGGTATGGGAGTGAAAGCTCGGTAGACTACTGGTATAAGCTGGAGGGAAGCGTGGCAGGAGGGTGTACGCATAAGCTGTAACCGTACAAGATTTGACTGATTAACTGTCCGGCTCCAGCGTGCTGGCCTCTGCTCAGTGAGGTCCCGGGTTAGATTTCCGGTAAGGTCGCCGGCACGGGCATCTCATGGCGACGAGCAGGTCGCCTACGGGCCTCCACCTGGCGAGCCGAACTTGTCCTCGGACACTCCCGGCACTAAAAGCCATACCGTACGCCATTTCATTTTCATTTTATATCAGACTATGAGCATAGATGTAAGGGATTTTGTATGAATTACATATAATTTTGTAGAATATTTTCTCCTGAAGAGATAAGGTATTGCTGAAGATGTTGAAAGTTCGGAGGTATACTGAGAACAGCCGATGGCTACGCTGGTGTTTTCATCTAGAATGAGTCATCAAAATGTCCGGACACTAAGGTTATAGATCTGACGGATAAATAGCGCCTCAGGCGTTCTAGGAGCCAATCAGAGCTCTAGGACACATGTAAGATGCTTGCAGACGACCGTACACGTGGTGTACTTGGGGAGTGGACTGTAGATGAGACGATTTTATTCTAATTCTCACTCTGATTCTGATCTAATTCAGACTCATGCACACAGAATATAGTGTACAACAAAGAACTGGTGGCTAACTTCAGTGATTGTCAAGTGGTTATGGCAGTTTCAACTCTTTGTTGTGAAGAAGGAACGGAACGTGTTGCTGACGAATAGTACGTGTTTTGTTTTTGGTATTCATTCCTCCACATATTCCTATTCGTTATAATTACGATGGAAGAACAGTGTTGTTGGAGTTTCTCACAGTGGGGAGACGATGGGCCATTAGCTTTTGTCCTTAATCGAGTCATACCTGGCACATTATTTTGAAGCATGCTGTGCGAGGGAAGGTTTTACCAGCAGAAATGGATTTTCGTCAGCTCATGATCGAACGCCCTGGGATGTGCTCAATTTAATTGATGTTTACTTTCTGTAATTTATTTACATTGTCGTCCAAATTTATTTTTAAAGCTATTTTAATTCAGAATTTCATTACATGTGGGGACGATGTGCGCGAGACCGGCCTGACGCCACAGTTAGCCGGTTCGAGTCGAAAAAATGCCTACTACCACCAGCTGGTTTTATACGATTTCTAATCACTAGATTCGTCAGACGTTAAACCTTGAGCAGACTCCTCCGTGGAGTAAACTATGTGCCCTTTATCATCTCATTAACTCCTCTGATGAGGTTGACAGATTTTCTCCCCTCATCCCCGACGTCGTAGAGAAACAAACAAACAAACAAACAAACAAACAAACAAACAAACAAACAAACAAACAAACAAACAAACAAAACAAACAAACAAACAAGTAGTTTATTATGAACAATTAGCACCACAACAGCTCGATTGTCGAGTGTGGCGGGGTCATGTACTCTGTCTTCGAAAGTGCAGTAACCAGACTAATTTTCTTCTTGTGCCCAGACTAATTTTCTTCTTGTGCTCATTATTATTCGCAGTGGGCGAAAGTAACCAAACGTTTGTACTTCTCCACATTGCCACATAAGCGAGTGACAGTTATCACCACACATTGGGAGGCTCCCGCTGTACATCCTCTTGGACGTTAGGGAATCATCATCAAATCTTGCGACGTCCCTGTCTTGCACTCCTAGCTCCAACACAGCAGTCCACGTAACAGTCTTTTACAGTATTATTATTATTTCTTTCTCTGCCCAACCAAGGAGCGGGATCGAACTTCTTCAGCTGATGTTGCGTTTTTCTTCTCACAAAATCTCGTTTTCTCCTAGGTGTGGCGATCTCCTGACCGGGTTTTGTTGGTGGCAGTGTCATTTCCTTTACTGTTTGTTATTCGCTGGCACCATTTGGGACTAATTCTTTCTGCTGTCCAAGGGACACCGTGTCTTATTTTTAGTTGTTCGTCTGCTCGTCAAAGGGGTCTTGTGCTTTGATCTGTATGGTGTTTCTAAACCATTTGTTTGCTCAACCTGTTTCCGTCCATTCGCTTGAGGTGATCGTAAAATCGTGGCCGTCTTTGCGGATCGTACTTGTAATTTTCTCTCCTTGTTGGATATGTCTTGGTGTACGCCATTCATCTAGCTAGATCCCACGATTCCCCTATTTATTCTGCGCTCCTTTTTCTTCAATAATTCTGCGAGTCTTTTGTTGGCATTTATTTATTTATTTATTTATTTATTTATTTATTTATTTATTTTATTTTATTTATCGTATGGATTTTAGTGAGCCTCCGTGCCTCAGGCGGCATCGCGTCGGCCTCTCACCGCTGGGTTCCGTGGTTCAAATCCCGGTCACACCATGTGAAATTTGTGCTGGACAAAGCGGAGATGGGACAGGTTTTTCTCCGGGTACTCCGGTTTTCCCTGTCATCTGTCATTCCAGCAACACTCTCTAATATCATTTCATTTCATCTGCCATTCATTAAGTTAATGTTTGCCCCAGAGAAGTGTGACAGGCACAATTCCTATCCTTGCCGCTGACCCGGTCGAATGACTGGAAACAGGCTGTGGATTTCCATGCGTTTTAGTGCCAGGAGTGTCGGAATCATACGCGTCAGGATCTGGGATGATCAATGACGATCATAATGAGGTAGAGAGAGTGGCACACAGCCTACTCCTGTCTGCTTATCCGAGCTCGATAGCTGCAGTCGCTTAAGTGCGGCCAGTATCCAGTAATCGGGAGATAGTGGGTTCGAGCCCCACTGTCGGCAGCTCTGAAGATGGTTTTCCGTGGTTTCCCATTTTCACACCAGGCAAATGCTGGGGCTGCAAATTAACTAAGGCCACGGCCGCTTCCTTTAACTTCCTAGACCTTTCCTATCCTATCGTCGCCGTAAGACATAACTGTGTCGGTGCGACGTTAAGCAAAATAGCCTGTCTGTTTAACGCCCCCACTTCATATGAACACTGCTTTTGGCACGCAATCTGGTGATCAGAAATTGTACAGGACATCTCGGACCCCACACAGAGCCCCAGGTGACAGTCAAGTTGGGATGCGCACAGCTCACTTGCTTTATAGCAGCGATTAACAGACAAGTGCATTCCTTGTTCGGCATGCGCCGTACATTCCAAACTACGCTCCCAATGTTCAATCAATCACCAGTTGGACATTTATCGAACATCTGCTTCTATTGGCCCTCTTCAATTCAAACTGTATGATCTTTGTTTTAAAAGCTCCACTCAATCTTATTCCACGCCATCTCTCGGAACATACCGCTTAGTCGAGAAGCTCATCTCCTTACTACCCGAGTCTTCTCAGCCCAAAAGGTCGCAATATTTTCGTAACACTAGCCTTTTCTCGGAAATCACCAAGAACAATTCGTGCTGCTTTCATTAGGATCTTTTACATTTTCGAATCAAGTACTCGTGGTGTAGGTCCCATTCTCTAATTGGGATCTTACCAGGGACTTATTGCCCTCTCCTTTATCTCCTTACTACAACAGCCAAATGCCCTCACAACCATGTAACGAGATCTGTAGATCACCCCAATGTAGATGACTCCTTACAACTGCCACTGCCGTCCTTGAGCCGACACAATCCCTTTAACATCGCAAGCAAACAGACGGTGTAGGACATAGTTTCGAGATTACCACAGATCAGCGAAAGACGCCGATTTGCTTCACTTTCATTTCCTCTCCTTACTCTATAGATCATTTTCCCAAATATATTTTTGAATACCGGTAAGTCGATGAAATAAGAAAATATGCATTAAAGATTCGAAAGAGGAACATTTACCGAGAAGTACGTGGGAGAGAAATAGGTACAATTGAAAATGAACTTCCACTCTTACTACACTAGTGTCCAAAAGTTAAGCATAATCACTAAATGAGGCCATACCGCCTGATGGTAATGTCAGACGGATTGCTGAGCAACAGAAGCTGAATCACACACCATATGCCACACAACTTGTCCAAAAAACAGTGTCAGAAAGGGTCTAATAGCTAACAACTAACAAAACTTGGCAATGTCTTCCACAACAAAATGTGCTGTTAATAGGGTGTATGGTTACCCCTAACGGCCACACATGCTTCGCAGCGACGTGGCATGCTCTCTATGAGATCGTCCAAGAGCTCTAGTGGCAGTCGATGCCATTCCTCCGAAAGGGCAATGCGAAGGTCTTGGAGGGTCCTTGGTGGAGGCTGACGGGATGCAATTCGCCTCCCCAACGCATCCCAGGCATGTTCTATAGGATTCAGATTCGCAGACCTCGCTGGCCAGTCCATGCGATGAATGTCTTCCCCAGCCAGAAATTCATCCACCAGAGCAGCGCAGCGCGGTCGGGCATTATCGTCCATTAAGAAGAAGTCGGGACCAAGCGCCCCTCTGAAGAGTCGAACATTGTGGTCTCAGTACCTCATCCCTCTATCTCCGAGCATGAACGGTGTTCCTCGGACCACCCACAGAGATTTGCAGGTCCGTACGGCCATTCAACATGATGCCGCCCCTCACCATGACGCCGCCACCACCACCATACTGCTCCCGTTCCACGATGTTCCTGGGTTTGTATCGGTTACCCGGTTCTCTCCAGATTAATGTGCGACGGGAATCGTTCAGCAAACTGAAGCGGGATTAATCTGTGAAGAGCACATGCCTCCATTCATTCATGGTCTAGTTTCGATGCTGACGGCTCCACAGTAATAAGGGCCTGTCTCTGTGCTGGAGTGAGCGGGACGCACACCGTTGGACGTCAGGCAAACAGCCCTGCTGTTCTGAGCCTCCGGTACACAGTTTGTCGGGAAACGGCAATCCCTGAGACGGCTGCAAGCTCCGCCGACAATTGTCTTGCAGGTGCACTGCGATTACGTCGGGCGGTTAAGGGCAGATATAGGTCCTGCTCTGGGGTGGTTACCCTTGGTCGACCTGGTACTGGCCTACGACTAACATCTCCTGTGCCTCGAAATAGTGTCCAAAGCCTGGAAATGACACTTTGTGGCACATTCAAGGATACAGCGACTTTGGTCTGTGTCTGGCCTGCTTCCAGGCGGCCGAGTATTCTATCCTGCAAAACGGGGTCGAAATGGTGTCATTGTGCCATTATGTTGTCACATTCACCACGAGGATACACTTCGCACACTATAACAGGACAAACACGACTGAGGGAATATGGGGCGCAGGCACTGGCTGTGTTTACATTGCGGTTACGCCGCTAGTCAAAGCAGGGAACACTCCTTTTCTAAACAGAGTGAACACGTAAGGTTAGTAGGTACATATGTCGAGCGATTTGCGGTCTATTTCCTGTTGCCCTGCTTACTCGTAACTTACGCTTAACTTTTGGACACTAGTGTGTAAGTTGTTAAATAGAGAGAGGAAGGTGAAAGCACAGAAGATGGCTTCAAGTCTAATTTCAAAAGACATCAGCTCACAAAGCGTCCTGAATTTTTAAAATTTAGACGATGATAACCAAAAATATTACAATTATTGCACAGAAAGGAAACACTAAACGATTTATCAATTAGGAGTAGCATAAGTGATGATTTAAAATGTCCGCTATAAGTTTCTCACGTATGCCTCTGCAGACCATCACGGACCAGTTTTCTGTTTCTCGCTCAGATATGGGACGCATGGTTCTGGTAGTTCAGTTAAGTATTAGTTATGATGAGGGTACAATAACGGCGAACAGTCCAGCCTGAAGACGTAACCCACGTCATATGTGTCTGGAGCGTAGTACAGCAGTTCACGACCAAAATAGTGTGTTCAGGCGATTAACACGCCTGCCAAGTTGGCAGGTTCGATCCCGGCTCAGCCCCGTGACCATGCACGAGAGGGACCCGGACACTCCCGTTCAGACAGACAGGGATGTAACCACAAGGTGCGGGTATTTATTTAGCACATCAACACGAAGTGATCACAAACGAAAACCAACCGCAAACCCACGATGTAGAAATATAGTGAGGAAAGGGCAGGAAACACGTTAAGATACAGGACGGAGCAGTTGATAAGTCCCTCTTAGAATGAATTCCAAAAGGAAGAAGGAAGCGTGCAAGACCGAGGAACAGTTAGAGAGGAAGTGATTGGAATTGGAAAACATGGAGGAAGTAAAACATACCGCATGGAGCCATTTGAAACAGGAATTAGTGTCGGGAGTATCCGCCTCCTCTGGTGCAAGTTTTTCCAGTTGACATCCGTAGGCGACCTGCCATCCAGTAGCTGTCTACACTGCTCCATCACCCTGCCTGCGAGTTTTACTTTACCACATCTACGGCTGACTTACACAGGCCGGCTTTGAACTACATGGCACATGAGAAGACAGCCTTTGTCAAAAGTAACACGAAGTGCTCACCTATAAATTGTTTATTACATTTAAACTGGTTGAAAACACTCACAAATACCTCCAGTCAGCTGTTTTTAAGATGCGATGCCACTGTTAAGCCTGGAACAGGGCATGAAGCCCAGACGCCTGTGTCCCAAAGAACTAACGTGTTATTACTTTCTGGTGTAAGCTGAGCGATCCTCACAGCCAACTTTCTTAAATATTTCATCTTCCTGACGGGGTATCGAACCCACGCCCTTTACCGCCTGCGCTTGACAGCTCCTGCAGCTCAATTTAGATCATATTAACTGCGTCGTCAAATTTGGTGTAAATTAGGGTCCTCCTTAACGGACAAGGAAATCAAACCAGAGTCTAGTGAGCATAAGAGTTTCTCATACTCACTTTCTATATTCACGCTCAAATTTGGGGAACAAAATCTCCTGGCACATAGCAGTGGCACCGCGACTTTGACGGGAACAAAAAGTAACAAGTAAACTGAAAACCAAATTGCAATGATACAGAAACAATCCGGTAAATAACAGGTACACTGACACCGCGACTAACTGGCCTGGAGGTTATGGGAGCTCCGCAGTCTTCATACGTTAGAACTAAGCGCCCAAATTGTGTAATGTCAAGTTTATCCGAATTCTGATTGGCACTGTCCAAGCTCAAGGAGCAGTTGCTAATATCAGAAAACATGCCCCCCCTCCACTTTAATTATAGGAATTACGGCTGAATAACGTAATCTCAACTCCATGTTCTTCGATCGTAAGCACAAGAGAGAGCCGACTTACTTGATCAGTTAAATGATCTCGCTTTTACAACAACCAGACTGCTATCGTTCGTTGTTCTGCACACCTCTCATTAGCCGGCGAGCGCAAAGGCCTGCAGGTTATGCGACAGCACGACGAAGGCCGTTATTCTTGTCTTTCTAGACCGGGGCCGCTACCTCGAACCAACCCTCAGATCCAGGTAAAAAGTTAGATGCTCATAGCGTCCTTCGTTTACAACATGAATTCAGAGTATTGGATGCTCCAGATCCCGATTTTTTCTGAATAAACTCCACCTTTCACCATTCCCCCTCCCCAAAAAATGAACATGGTTTAGATAAGGGATCGCGTAGATCAGTCTGTGGTTCCACGAACGAAATGAGTCATTTAAAAATCCCCTGTAACGTACCTGTACTGAAGAGGTCGATCACTGTTTCATATCGCGTATCCTACAAGCCCTCGAGATATTAGAAAGTGCAAGTGAGCAGGTGGCCTCAATACAGAGAGCAACGCACGAGCCTCACAAATCTGGTTACTATGGTACAATGAGCGCAACGGATGACGTCAAACAGTTTTCATCGACTATGGAATTACATGTACACAAGTTCTAGTTCTCAACCGTTTCTGCTATAGTACTGGGGACGTAAGTCAAATATCGCCGTCCTATTCTCTTTTGTTTAAATGCCTCGTCACTGCTGCCAACTTGACTAGTTGAAATCGCGAGACATGACCATCAACAATGGACGTTCCCTTACCTGTGTAAATGATCAATCAAGATACATAATGAAGTCGCTTTTCAAGCTTAATGACGAATTACGGAAATACACACTCTCTCTCACCCTCACTCAATTTGCATTTCCGCCTTTAATTTGGCATACGCATTACTAGAACAGTATTCTTAGGTGTCTGCCCGCTGTAAATAATTCAATCACCTTCTTGAAATTTGATGTTACTTGTCGGACTAAGGTGTAATAACACACACAAGCGCCGTAAGTCAATAAGTTTACAAACCGTACAAGACGAGACAAGGCAAATCAAGGTAAGGTTAGGTTGATAGCGGAATTTCCTTCCATTTCCAGTGAACTTGTAACGTTGCTCTCATTTTAGGAGGAGTTCTTGCAGATTTTTCTTGCTTCTTATACATATGAATTGGACGAAATAAAATGCTGCATTCACGTTATTAAATGCATGAGTCGAACATGCGTAGCTCGTATTACAAAAACAGACTTAATAATGCTATTTGCTTTACGTCCCACTAACTACTTTTTTTTTCACCGGGCGAGTTGGCCGTGCGCGTAGAGGCGCGTGGCTGTGAGCTTGCATCCGGGAGATAGTAGGTTCGAATCCCACTATCGGCAGCCCTGAAGATGGTTTTCCGTGGTTTCCCATTTTCACACCAGGCAAATGCTGGGGCTGTACCTTAATTAAGGCCACGGTCGCTTCCTTCCAACTCCTAGGCCTTTCCTATCCCATCGTTGACATAAGACCTATCTGTGTCGGTGCGACGTAAAGCCAATAGCAAAAAAAACTATTTTTCGGTCTTCGGAGACGCCGAGGTGCCGGAATTTAGTCCCGCAGGAGTTCTTTTACGTGCCAGTAAATCTACCGACAGGAGGCTGACGTATTTGAGCACCTTCAAATACCACCGGACTGAGCCAGGATCGAACCTGGTAAGTTGGGGTCAGAAGGCCAGCGCCTCAACCGTCTGAACAAACAGACTTACAATCCTACAGAAAAAGGAAATGTGACTTTCACAATACGGCAGTGCCAACGTGCAAGATTAACAGTAACTGTAAGACGTCGTATGGGTAAGGAGGGTCCATGGTTAGCGACAATGAATCGAATCCAACAGTCAGATAAGTTCAGTAATAAGAGGGGAGAGAAGAGTGATGCAGCGAGCGAATGCGATATACGGCTATTTATAACATTGATGATGTGGCGTTTTCTGACCACACAGGTCTTCTGAAAGAACAGCCCGCCTGGTGGCGTCAAGTCTGACACCGTGAGAACTTTATACGACTCCTGTAAGTGGAAAAAAAAATCGCCATGACAATATTGATCACTATTATAGGAGAGGTGGTGGAACACAATTTCCAACCCTAGATTGGTTGCCAAAAGACTGGGTTCGATTCCAAATCTATCAGCAGTGTTCAAATGGAGTGACGGCTTATGACGTTCTTGAAGGTTATTCGATTCGACTCGACAGGAGTAGGCTAAGTGCCGACACCTGGTCTCACCCTTTCTCTACCTCATCGTCATTCCACACCCAGATCCGCAGGTCAGACAGCTCTGTACCAGGCGAACCATTAAAAGCGACACGCTACGACAATAAACAAGATACACTGGAGTACTATAGCTAACAACATAGAAAACAGGAATGGGCAACCCTCCATCTTTTGTTTCTGGGATTCTCTGAGGCCGTGGAACAAGACGAAGCAGTTTTAGGTTTGTTGGCAGGGGACTGTCCATGACTACACAAACACAATGCATCGAACAGTGATTTCACTGATCCGTATCGCAGGCATTTTGAAAAGGACACTGATCAATAGCCGAGTAAGTTGCAGTGAGCAATCGGATCAGAGATAGCCACCACGCGTCAAGTAAATGGTAACTGCTACGGCAGGAATAGAGAGTTATGTTTACATTTCGGAAATGTACAGAAGGCTGTTCGTTGTACGGTACTGAGGTTATTACAGGCAATCAAATGTGAGAATTGATGGCCCAAGGGGTAGGATGTAATATTACACTTTTGCTGTGTTAGTACAGGGTCTATGCCGGCGACTTGCTGTGCTGGTCGGTAAGGAAGAGGACTGAATGGCACGCCGGGAAAAACAGCGGGATCATTTCACCAACTTCTCCCAGGAAGGTTGCACCTGTTGTGAGAAAGACTTCTCCGTACGGGAGTGCAGAGCAGGAGGGTGCTAACGATGAGGTGAACATATAAATTAGGAATAAACTTGAAGTTGTGGTGCGGTCATGGACCCTCGAGGGCTGACAGTTTCTTGGCAGACACAGTAGGGGTCCCCACACACAAAAAACGTAAAATTAAGGAATTTCCTAACTTGTGCCGAAAGGTTGAGTTGTTTGCCCGAAGTGTGGATTCTTAAAGGCATGTATGAAACTAAACGACGCTACACAGCTAGTTCCAAATAGATGACTGTGAAACGTTTTATTCATTCACAGAGGCTTGCAGACTGAACCCTGAAAGGAAAACTGTCGATATTTTTGCTTAGTGGCTTTACGTCGCACCGACACAGATGGGTCTTACGGCGACGATGGGATAGGAAAGAGCTGGGAGTGGGAAGGAAGCGACCGTGGCCTTAAATAAGCTACAACCCTAGCATTTGTCAGGTTGGAAAATAGGAAAGCACGCAAAGCTGCCGACAGTGAAGTTCGAAGCCACTTGCTCGGAAATACTAGCTCGCACCACTATGAGACAGGCAAGGTGGGTACCAGCAGCCCGCATGGCTCTCCTTCCAACAATTCTCTGCATTCTCTGAATAATAACAAAACGCTACACTCACAATACAGAGTAAGAAACAAACACGTCTTTCGAAATAGATCTAAAGACCAAGGAATAACTTGGAGCAAAGAGACAGAGAAATAAGGACACGCATGAAGACTCTGTACGGTGGTAAATGAGCTTACTCCTCTAACTGGCCCTCAAGGTCGTCAAGAAGCCGGACTTAACCTTGGTCGACCCCGTTACTATTAGGTTTGCAAATCCCTGCCTCGCATGGTCCAATGTTCGTCATTTGTTAATATTTAACACGAATTAGAAGCAATAAACAACTCTGTGATCCACAAAAATACTGCTCTTGAGTTATGTACAAAATAAGGTGTTTTCATTTCTTTCGTTCTATGTTTTGGATTACATTAGGTCCAGCGGCGAAACGAGAGTAAAAACCTCTTCGAGGCGGATTGGTCGATTATACCTACTAGTCTGCGAAAGTCCAGTGTCTCAGGTTATAGCTTCATAAGGTGTGGATCACTCCCTGGTGGGTTGGAATCGGCTTGCAGGTCTGAGTGGCTCAGACGGTTGAGGCGCTGGCCCCTGACCGTAACGTGGCGGGTTTCATACTGGCTCAGTTGGATGGTATTTGAAGGTGCTCACATACATCAGCCTTGTGTCGGTAATTTCCTGGCACGTACAAAAAAATTGCGGGACTAACTTCCGGCACCTCGCCGTCTCCGAAAACCATAAAAGTAGTTAGTGGGACGTCAAGACAGTAACATTACTATTACGAATTCACCACAGTGGAATTTTCCTGCCGTCTTATTTCTCAACAGCTACGTCCTCCCACGCGTGTTTTATTTTAGAATGAGTCTGCTTATTAACCACAACTACTTACATAAAAGAGTTGTTTTATAAGCTGGGTCATATCTTCCTGTATAAGGTCACAGCAATGTGCTTCTCAATGCTAACAGTAAATTCGTTACAGGTACACGAAATGACAAGAGAACAATCGAAATATACGTACACAGAAGTATCGTATATCGCAGGCAGGCTTATCGTGTCATTTCCTTCACGACATATAAATGTCCCGTACACCTCCGTTGATTGACGTCGCAACCAACTTGTTTAAGCGGCGTCTTCGAAAACCTCCAAAGTAGTTAGTGGGACATCTCATCATCAGCACTTGTTTAAGTCCTATCGTAAAGTTGTAACGGTTCAAATCCCGTTACAAGATGATATCTGTATTTTTATTATTTTATCTGTATTTTTATTATTATTATTATTATTATTATGTCAGTATTATTATTATTATTTTATCTGTGATATTATTACTATTATTGTAATTATCATTCTTATTCAATTCAATTTTGCAATGCTTGTCGCTTGCAGGATTGTACTTAGATGTATGCATATATACGTATGTGTAGAATAACACTCAAGACACGTACGGTGAGAATTGTTATATATCAGATGTTGGATATGGCATTGCTATATTGTGCAATACTGCTGACATTTCTGTCAAGTCATCGCCACGTCATGGCTACGTCTCGTGAGCATTTAGCAATGCGCTCAGATACTCAGCCGCCCCAGGGCATTTCACCATTACATGCAACAGTTTGAGGCGGCTGGGAGTAAATTATTGTTATTTCTGGAGATTACGTAGGTGTGCCATCCTAACGTCTATAAAAGGTGGCTGCATATTGTAGCGTCAGTCATTAGTTAAACGGAAGCTGAACAGTGAAGAAGTCAAATGGATAAGTGGACAGTCATTATTACACTGGAAGGAGAGGTCACAGTTGACCATTGTGTGAACGAGATGGAGAAGACTCAGTGAGCCATTATTCTTTGGTCATTGAGAGAGTGAGGCCAAAGTTCGGTCTTCTAGTTGAAGATACGGACGCAAAGGCTTACCATGGAGTCATCGAAGGATACCACTTGCAATGAAGTAATACCATCCAGACTTACAAAGAAGTCATGTGATATGGAGAAGAAGCAGTCACATGGATACATCACCAAATTAGGCGTGACACATCTACAGTAAAAACCAGATTTAAGGAATACGTCGTAATTACACTTAAAGTGTTGAAGGTACAGTCAAGTGAAACAGTGAGGGATATATTTTGTATAAATTGTTAAATGTCCGGTCAAGAAGAATTCAAATTCATGCCTAGTTTCTTTCAGCTGCAATGTCATAATTTCATATTCTCATCTGTTTTATCGCAATAAGACTCACTATTTTTATATATTATTTTAAGAATATATTTTGTTCTATCAAATGAATTCATAGTTTTATTTCAATGACAGAATTAGATAACCTCAAATTTAATGGGGAAACCGAACGCCAATCTCCTTTTCCCAGAACTTATATGGTATGTTGTCAAAAGTAAGCTTATTACCCCACACCCTAGAGATAGTCAAGATTCTCATTCTATTATTGCTGCACTGAGTGGTAGCTGGCACCCTTCAAATAACGTATGTGTAAGTAAGCAGGTAAGAAGTAAGTGTTAGTCTAGGGTTCGACGATTGTGTATTTTATTTAATGAATGTTCATTTTCATAATTTCCATTTTACATGCAGATATTCAGATTTTTCAATATAAATGCAGTTTTATATGTTTCATAAGTTAGTCTGTTAATAAGGAACATTACAAAGTTTGGAAGACTGCCATGCCTTTCAGCGTTCAGTCTGCAAGCCTCCGTGAATACCCAATGTGCCTGTCGTCTGTTAAAACTTGTCGGTAACGGCCACAGATACTAAGTGTGCAGGCTTCCTCCACGGAGAACTGCAGTTCAGCACAGCTCGTAGTACACGCCAAACTCGTCTTCCCACGCGTTCGGTGACGACGTCCGTATTAAACTCTAACTGTGGAAAAGACCCAAGTTTCGGGGTTCTTGTGAATCGTTACAGATTGCACCAAATCTCACATCGACGACTTCTTTGTTGCTTTTCATCTGAACATTTCCTGGTTCTTACCGGCTATACAGAACTGTTGCTAGAGAATCAACGCAAACTAAGTAACAACGTGCGTGTCCTCCTACTGACTTTTGCGAAAACATTCCCTAACTCACCGAATTATGGAATTACCATGAAAAAGAACAATGCAATACAAAGGTGGTAATTCTTATTATGCGAGTACAACAGGACCACCTCTAATAATTCGCGTAACCCAGACAAGTCATGGGGTGTGCCGTACTTAAGACCGGAAGACCTGTCTGTGTTGGTGCACATAAAACAAATAGTGAACATGCAAGAGCGGACTACGTCATCCTCCGAAATGTCTGTTTAAAGCACAAAAACAAACTGCTTTACTACGTACCCAGTGAAAGTGAGACATTTCCTCACCTGCAAAATTATAAGATTGACTCAGTTTGATGTTTTTTTTAAAAAAAAACAGCGATCCGTCTAATAGATAGACATCTCAGGTCAATTGCTGAATTTCTGAACATTTTAAAAAAAAATTAATATCCTGAAACGAGTAAGGGAAACTTCCTGAACCTACACTTACTTATGATGTAAGCCTTAATTTCAAAAGCCTAGTGACGAGCGCGCTTGTTCCGTCCGCGGTTACTCTTGCTGTTAAGTGGTAGCCGCTCTATGGCTCATCAGTCATCACTGACTGACTAGTTACATATTAAAATCAAATTAACGTCAATGTAAGCACCAATGATGGAGGTTCCGTTACCTAAGTAAGTTAAGATGAAATAAATATAGTCATAATTAAGCCTGTTTTCAACCTAAACGAGAAATTAAGAAAATACCTCGTACCCTTCTGAATTGACCTTGTCTTGCTTCTCAGGCATCCTCATACAACTGTAATAAAAATGCTGCGTTCGTCATTTCACAGCCAACACGCCACAATTCTACTTAACTGGTATTATCCAAACACATTTACAATCCTACAGAAATACACGGCACAATCTCGCAAGTCACGAAGAATTAAATAAAATAATGACTACATAGTGCCAACATGCGAGACGAAACTACAAATCACAACCTTCAGTGGCACAAAGAGTAAGTAGTATGAACAAACTTCGCTGTGACGGTAGTGGAGTGGGGCGCGGCCTCTTGTGAGAACCAGGTCGAACGCAGTACATTACACGTTCCTCGCATTTAATATTTCAGCATGCTTAGGTGGAGGTGGTAGTGATTATTGTTTTAAGAGGAACCATCCTCTATATAACACTAATTAGAGAAAAAATGAAGGTATCGCTCAACGAAAGGCAAGGGCGACGAAGGGCGTGACCTTGAGTGCTCTCATACCGTCGAGTTGACTTGAATGATTATCAAAATATAATTCACCTCGCAAACCAGATAGAAACCCTGCTGAGAAAAGTGAACCCGCAAGGAACTTACACAACACGATGCGTTCATTAGTAAATAATGTGCAGGGAAAATCATTCTCTGAGTTTTTATCCATAATGATTAGAGGTGGAGCAGTCTAGCTCGAGCAGTCGAGGAGAGAGGTTGCGTAGCGAAGTGCGTGCTGTAAACATGGTTGGCATTGAACAGTACCGGGCCGCTATTGGGAAATGGCAGGCAAGGCAGAAGAAGGAGGTCAGGAATGGATTGGTGACGGACGGATTGAAAATGAGTGAAGCGGTACTGGTGGTGACAGTGATAGCAGTGTTACTGGTTATTGGGGGGGGTGGAAGTGAACCCAGGCCCAAATACCAGTGGAAAATTGAGCGCAGAGGATTTGGCCGCACTCAGGGTGGTTGTAAGTGAAGTGATGCAGGAAAAGTGTCAATGGGATAAGGTGCAGGAAATAAAGGACATGATGGAGGAGCAGAGAAGGGAGATAGGGAACATGAAGAAATGGCTTGAAACGAAGACAGAGGAATCGAGCAGGAGAGTGGTCAATAACGAGAAAGAAATCGAGTTATTGAGAGGGGAAGTGAAGCATCTGAAAGACGAGGTGATGAAGATGAAGAAAGAAGCGGAGGGGTACAGGCAGGAGAGATTGAAAAAAGCCATATTTTTATATGGAATTGAGGAAGGGGCGAGAGAGAGCAAGATTGAGCTGATATTTAAGGTGGTGGAAGCTATACGTGATGTTATGAAGGTAAACTTTAGTGAGGTAGACATTGATGATGTAGAGAGAGTTGGTAGAATCAAAGGTCGGAGGCCAATTAGGGTTACATTGTTCTCAACCCTAATGGCAGATTCTGTGTTAAGAAACAGCAAGAATTTACAAGGGCGGAAAATAGGGGTGAAAGGAGACATGGGAAGAGAAGGAAGTGAAAACGCGAAGATCTTGAATAGGCACCTTTGGAGAGCGAGGAACCAGGGGCTAAAGGCCCGAATAAGAGGTCTGAGGTTGGAGGTGACGAACGGGCGATGGGTCAGAGTTCATTCAGTTGCTAAGCTAAAGGAAATGGACGAAAACGAGAGGGTTGAGAGTGGTGAGAGGTCAAGGCAAGATGGGAAGAAGAAAGAAGAAAAGAAGAGGAGGAGGGACGTGGCAGGAGAGCAAGGCATCTCGGAAGAGAATGGGCAGTGCAGCCGGGAGACAGAAGACCAAGATAGTGAAGTGGACGGTGAGAGTGGACCGCAAGAAACTGGGAGAGGAGAGTGTAGTGGTGCAGTGAGTAAGAAAGGACAAAGGGAGATGGATTCAGAAGTCCAAAATAGTGAGGGGGAGAGTGGGGGTGAGCAGCAAGAAGAGGTGAGTGCAGGGTGTAGTGGTGTAGCGAAAAAGAAAGGTCAAGAGGAGACAGATCGACAAGAAGGTAAAAAACTTATGAGTAAAGTCAGGAGTAAGAGCTTAAAAGACATATGGGGAAAAGTACGTAAAGGGATGGAGGATACAGAGGGAGAGAGGTCGATAAATACTAGAAGTAAGAATAGAGCGGGAGACCTAGAAGGGAGGGAGGGAAAGTTATAACAATTTTGGAAGATAGGATGTGTGAATATTGAAGGAGTAAGGAGCAAATTAGGAAACAAGAAAGTTAGGGAAGTAATTGAAAGTTTCGATGTTGTGGCACTCTTAGAGACGTGGTTGGAAACAGGGAGGGAGATTACATGGAAGGGGTTTGAGATAAAATATAAATATAGAAGAAAAGAGAGGAATAAGGGACGAGCACCAGGAGGGATGATAGTTCTAATTAGGGAAGAAATTAGTGAAAGAGTAGAGGATATAGAGACCGATATGATGGAAACCATATGGCTGAGATTGAATTTGGGAGAGAGAGAGGGACGGAGGAAGAAAATAAATCTAGCTTTTGTTTACTGTCATCCTAGTAATTCAGAATATGCAAATAAATATTTTTTTGAAGAGTTATTGGTGGATATTGGTAGGATAAGGGGAATGTATCCAGGGGAGGAGGATATGTTGTTATTTGGGGATTGGAACGCGAGAATAGGAGAACAGAGCCCAATTTATAGTAGGGAGGATGGAATGTGTTTGTTAGAAAGCAGAAGGAGTGAGGACAAAATTACAAATAGTTATGGAGAGAAGCTCCTAGAGATGTGTGCTGTGGGAAACTTGTATATTCTGAATGGGTGGATAGAGGGTGACAGGACGGGGAAATTGACATATGTTACGGAGAAAGGGGGTAGTGTGATAGATATGGTTCTGAGCTCGGAAGGGATGATTGAGGAAGTTGTAAGTATGGAAATAGGAGATTGGATTGAGTCACACCATTTCCCGGTGAGGGTTATGCTGAAAAGAGAGGTAGAGAAGCGTACAATGAAGGAAAATGAGACAAAGGATAAACGAGGGAGGGGTTATAATAAGTACAAATGGACAGAGAAGGTAGGCCGGGATTGGAATAGGGTAGTAAAGGAGGAGTTACATCTACTGAAATATGGGTGGGAAGGGGCGTTAGAAGAGAATGATACTGATAAAGCCTTGGAATTGTTGCTACATCCAATAAAGATGATAGCGCAGAAGGCGAAAGCTAGAAAAGGAAATAAGAAAGAGGGAGAAGAATGGTTTAATAGGGAGTGTGAAGGATTGCGGAGGAGGGTGATGGACGCTTTAGGAGAATATAGAAGGAAAGGTGGAAGCCAAGAAAGGGAGTTTTTCTGTAGATTGAGGAAGGAGTATAAAAAGAAAATTTCTGAGACAAAAAAGACGTGGTTAGAGGAACAAATGGAAGCCATAAATAATGACTGCAAGACTAACAATTTTGAGAGAGTCTGGGATAAGATTAATAGAATTATTAAGGGTGGAAGGAATATGGAGAGAACGAGTATTGAGGAAGTGCAATGGGTCAGGCACTTCGAGGAATTACTAGGAAAAAAGGGGGGTGATAGATGGAGAGGTTCGGGAGAAGAAGTAATTTGGAGTAATAGGGGAGTGGCAATTTATGACTTGGATAAAGAAATCACAAGAGAGGAAATCCGGGGAGTGATAAGTAGAGCCAGAGCGAAGTCGGCCGGGGGGTGTAATGGTATAAATAATAAGTTTTGGAAGGAAATTAGTAAAAATGAGATAATGATAGAGGGCATGGTGAAACTATTCAATAGGATATTCGAGGGAGGAAATTACCCTAGGGAATGGGAAACAGGAATTATATGCCCTATATACAAGGGAAAGGGTAGTAGGAACGATGTGAACAGTTATAGGGGTATATCTCTGTTGGATTCTCTGAGTAAAATATATACGGGGGTGCTAGCGAACAGAATAAGTGGGTGGGCGGAAGAAAATGGAATTTTGACAGATTACCAAGGGGGATTTAGGAAAAAGAAAAGAACAGTGGATAATATAATGATAGTAAAGACTATTTTAGAAAAGTATAAGAATATGAATGGAAGTACGGTTTATGTAGCAGCAATAGATTTTGAGAAAGCTTTTGATAAGGTAAATAGAGAGGCCCTACGAGAGAAATTAGGTAGGCTAGGGATTTCGGAGAAGATGTTGAGGGCAGTGGAAGGAATATACAGGGACGTCAGGTTTTGTGTAAAATTGGGAGAAGAGAGAATGAGTGGACCATTGGAGTCCAAGGTGGGTTTAAAACAAGGTTGCAAGTTATCGCCCATACTGTTTATTTTATTTATAAACGATATTTTAGAGGGGTTTGGGGCAGGAAATTGGGCTGTACCGGTAATTAATGGTTTGGAAGTGCCAGGACTGATATTTGCGGATGATGTGTTATTGATGACGTTAACTTCAGGGGCGATGAATAGGGCCTTAGAGTCAGTGATGCTATTTGCGAGGAAATGGGGATTGAAAATTAATGGAAATAAGTCTAAAATATTGATAGTACAGGTGAACAAAAGAAGAAGGATGGAAGGGAATTGGGTAATACAGGGAGAAAGATTGGAACAGGTAAGGAAGCTGGAATATCTAGGAGTTATTTTTAATGATAAAGGAACTTGGAGTGACCAGATCAAAAGAATGAAATATAGAGGCTTGGCAGCCTTAGCCTCAGTCAGAAATTTGCTACTCAAGTTCCCGGGGATCAGTTATAAAACACTGAGACTCGTGTTCAGGTCGGTAATAGTGGGGAGGGTATTATACGGAGCAGAAGTTTGGGGGCTGGATGAAAAAAGAGAGGAACTAAGAAAGATTGTTAGTAGTTTTGCTAAGTTAGTGATGGGCTTACCGAGGTGTACAGCAAATGTAGGGGCGGAATTAATGTGTGGGGAGGATTTGGAATCAGAGGGTGTGAAAAGAATAGTTAGATATTGGATGAATTTAAAAAGACAGGAAGGTGGGAGAGTTTTACAGGCTGCATATGTACAGCAATTTAAGAGCATGTATAAGGGGGGATGGTTAGAAAAAATAAAAGGATATTTAGAGAGGATAGGATTAGGGCACCTGTGGGGGGAGGTTTGGTCAAAGAAAGAAGTGAGAGGGATAAAAATACTAGAAAGGAGAATTAGGGATATCCATAGGCAGAAATTATTGGGGGAAAGCAGACTAAGAAATTCGCTGATTGTTTTGACGAAAATAGAGGAGATAGCAGGGTTGAATATTAGATACGTTGATAGGTCAAATCGATATGGGATGATGTGGTGGCTTTTAGGTCTGCCAAGGAATAAGGGCTGGTTACAGGGCAGGGATAAGACAAGGTGTGTACTTTGTGGAGATGTGAATGATGAGTTTCACTTGCTAAGAGACTGTGAGGGAACGAGGGGGTTAAGACATAGATTATTGAGTGCCGAGAATCGGGAAGTACTGGGGAGAGGGGATGAGAACGCAATACTGAGATGGATTCTTAAACAATGGGAAAAAGGGGGTGAATTGAACAGGTATTTTTGTGCGACAAAAAAGGCCTGCGAGAGTAAAATGAAGGAGAGTGAGTTAGAGGGTGGGCAGGGGAATAGGGGGGTAGAATAGTTATCTGTATGAGGGAAGGAGATAGTAGGTTAAAATTTTAATGGTTTAGTGTATATAGGGACTGAGTATTTAGTTAGGGGAGTTGGGTAAGAGGACAGGATGGCATGGTCTGTTTGTTTTATGATATGTCAGTAATTGTTATTCATTGTAATTTTATTAGGCTAGGATGGTAACTATTTGTGAAGACTGAAATATGGTAAATAATTTGTGAAGGCTGAGACGTGGAAGGGTGAAGTGATATATTTATTGTGATATTTGGAGTTGACGCTGATTGGTAAGTCTTACGATATGTCAGTAATTGTTATTCACTGTAAATTCATTAGGTTATGATGGTAATTGTTTGTGAAGGCCGAAATGTGGCAATGGTGAAGTGGTATATTTATTGTTGATGTATATAAGAGAGAGGATAGCATGATAGTGTGGTATGAGATTGAGAGGTGGTATATGAAGCGATGTGTTGGTATTGAAGGGTAGCTGTATTAGCTTTTGGTCGGGTAGGAGGTTTATTTAATGCTAACTAAGTGAGTGTGAAGAGAGGCAAGAGTTTTGGATGGTAGAGATTGGAATGTGGTGTTGGTGAAGAGATGGTATATGAGTGTTTGGTATTTTAAGGTGAAGATGGACTGGTATCTAGATAAGATTAAGGTAAGATGTGTCATATTGCTGAAATGAGGTGTTGGAGAAGTGGTGGTATAAAATGGTCGCAGTTATTGAGGACTATGGTTGAAATATGGTGAGAAGCGGTGTTAAGTGGTGTTATTTTGTAAATCTGAGATGTTGTAAATTTAGATTTAGTGGTGTATTGTGGAAGGTATATGAGGTGGATCTGGAATGGAAATTGTGGATAAGAGGTGGTATCTGAATCCGGGAGTTGGTATGTAGATGGTTTATTTATTGCTGAATTAGTTTAGATTTATCGAAAAAAAAAAAAAAAAAAATGTGGTGCGGGAGAAGTGTTGGTATAGGCGAAGATGGTTTGGTAATGAGATGGTTTAATTTATTGCGGAAACTTTTGGAGTTGGAGAGATGATTGTATTAAGTGCGGGTTGGTAAATGTAGTGTATGATGGATTGAAGGGCAATTGAGGAATGTTGGTTGTTATGGTATGGACAGAGAGTAAGTTAGAGGACAATGAAGATGACGTATGTGCTGAATCCACAAGGACACGTAATGAGTGGTGGTTGCGATAGCAAATGTAATGCTGAGCATGGCTTGGGTTTTAAAATGAGATCAAGCATGGCTAAATAATGGACTAGTTGCAACATGAGAGGTAGTAATGCATTGAAATAAAAGTGGTATTTAAGGTAAGTGTGGAGGGAGACCAGTGTTGAAATTCGATTGTAAGTTATTATGATTTTCTGCTGGGTTAGGATTGTGTTATTTATTGTTGTGAACGTGGAGGACTTTTGTTTGTGTTATGGCTGGTTAGAATGTAAGTGCTGACTGTCGATGTTTTGGTATTGATCGGGAGTATGTCAGGGAAAATGAATGTGACGAAAGTTGCTGTAGGCATAAGGACAAGTGATGAGTCGGCTGGATCCTCGAGCCGAGGACTGCTACAGAATTTTTGTTATTATTTATTCCTATTATCTCTATTATCATTATTATATTATTATGTATTTAGTTATTATTATTATTATTATTATTATTATTATTATATTATTATTATCATTATTTTATTATTATTTTTTATTATTATTATTATTATTATTATTATTATATTATTATTATCATTATTTTATTATTATTTTTTATTATTTTTTTTAGTATAATTATTAATATTGTGTCTTATGGCTTTGTGAACATGTAATGGGGCGGAAAGCCTGTTTGTTCATAAATAAATAAAGTTCTAAAAGTTCTATGATTAGAGGTGGAAGATTTTACCATCTTGTGAATGTCAACATATCCTCTACTGGTTGTTTTCGGTTTAAAGGACAATAAAACATGTGAAGTGCGTACTCGTTCAATATATGGATTTAGAAATCAGTACTGAAGTATTTTATTTGTCATTTGCAACACACCGAAATTATTTCATTTTTACTTTCTAGCCTGTCATTCAGGGAAAGCATTAGGAATAAAGATAAGTGAACTTATGTTGATTGAAATTCTTAAATATTTAACTGTGTAGTTCTTCAGTCTGTTGAAACTAATTTTCAGTAATTAATGTATAAACTACGTTGAACAGCATTATACTCGAAAAAGAAACAACTTAAAACAGAATGTTTATTTTTCTAAGTACTTCTTTCTTTTTCAAGTAGTTTATACATGTATTACTCAAAATGACTTTCGGCAGTGAAACATTAACTGAGATGGCTTCACATATTAAAAACTAAACAAACATTGAAATTCAACAAAGAGCACATTTCCTCAGTCTGTGACGCTTAAATTGTACTTGTTGCAAAATACTTCTGCCTCCGCGGTGTTAGTAGGTGGCCATTTTAACTGCATGGCTGATAAACTCTACAGGAAGTCGACCTCTGACAGTACGTATAACCACACAAAGGACTATCTCGTCCACGCTGCAATACTAACACTTGACAAGTTCATGGCTATTTTCTTCTTCGCGCAATGATTCGCTTTAAACGGCAAATACATTTACTTTTGCAGCATTTCCCATTTGTTTATCATGTCTGAATGAACAGTTACAAACGGGGATGCAGTGAGCCTACTGAAGGCTGGTGGTAAAGAGTACGTTTACTCCCAGGTCTATTTTGAAAAGTGATCCTATAAAGTGCAGCGCGAGTGGCGAATTTTTTCGCAAAAGTCAGCACCACAATACACATGTTGAGTTTCTACAGTAAAGACTCCCATCGCCTTGTTCAAACCAAAGACTTTAATATTACGGCTCTCATTCCTTACGCGAACGGTACCGCGACTGGGTGGGCTGCTACCTTAAATTCCAGGCTCTAGGTAAATCAAGTACAAACAAAAATAATTAAATCGAATAGGTTCGTCTAGAAGAGTGAGACTTAAGCTTGATGATCTAGTTCACATAACACGGTTTTCACACTGACACACAAAATCGACCAATGATGATCAGTAGGTCAAGCACGTTTCTCTTTCCTTTTTGCAAGCAGATCGTCTGTGGTCGACAAATCGCCGCCATTCTCTGTTTCTATATGTCAAAACACTTTCCATCAATAATATGCATTTATTTCCATGCAAACGAGAAAGCAAGTACCGTACGCAATTTTCTTCTGATTTTAGAAATAACTGTTCAAGATAAGAACAATTTTATGAAAATTTGAACTAACAACAAAATGTTGGCATGTTTGTTTGTTTGTTTGGTTTTTTTTTCTCCAGTTCCGCCACGCATTCTCCACAACATACAAAATTCCCTTGCCCGCAGTCAGAAAATGGAGGACGAGAGGTGATGAAAAATGCGCATTATAATAGTGACTTGGCGCGAGACTTCCCGTTGTTCACAGAAGAGGGTAAGAGAACCTCGTGCATAGCTTACAACACAACTTCAGTGTTTGACACTCATAAGTTGTTAGGTAATACAATATTAGTATATATATTTATATTTATATTTACAGTTATTGTAACAGATGCTGCACATGAAGACTAATACACCTGACTACCGACTAAGTGAACAATTGTTAGGATTACTGAATTATGTTAAATTAATCTGCATCAGCACAATCCTAATGTTGCTTTCAGTTCTTCGTAAAAGGAATGAGACTTTCGAGATCCTTCAGCTTTTGTAGACCGAGACTATGTCCTTTTGGATAAAACAAAGGCAGAAGAAAAAGAGCAAGCCATTTTCCTTCCTTAGATAGTGCATTTTGGAACCTTACGCTAGAACAAAATATCTAATGCAGGTTATACCGCAAGGTTCTGTTTGAAGGAGCGTGCTTAAACTTTTAGTTTTAAAAAACATGTCATTTAATATGAAGCAGTTGAATGTTGGAGCGAGTTACCTCCGACTGCTAGTAGTGTCTCCTGGTGGTCTTACCTGAAACAAGATAAAAACGAGCGATATTATTAGCAAGCAGCAGGAATAATAACATCACTTATGAAAATATACAAGAACGCAACCCCCCAGGAGGCAACTAAAGAAAGGCCAAAGTTGAAGACGGGAAAGACGTGGACGGAGGAAAGGAAAGAGGAACACTGGGCCCTAATAATATTAGAACTCATAAAAATAATAATAATAATAGTTAACCAAATTCTGTTTCGTAAAGATTTACACATGACTAATAAAATATTAGTTCATCAGTCAGCTGGGAGGTTAGAATCATGTTCTTAGTTTTTGTTTGTTCCGTATGTTCGATAGGCTCACTTGATATTTTTGTTCTTGTGACTGATACATATGAGAATGAACGAAAGAAGTGAAGTGGAAATAATGTGAGACAAGAAAGTTCTTTGTAGAAAGTGACAGAGTTGAAGCGTCAACTATTTTGCAAACTATAACCCTGCTTTTTTTTCTTTTTTTTTATTGTGCGTGCTCTTGAAATCTCTGTTGAGATGAACAAGCAAAATCTTGGTTTACTACCCCCTGTGGGTCGCGGGTGTGTGTGTGTGTGTGTGTGTGTGTAGAATAACACCCACGGTATCCCCTGCCTGCCGTAAGAGGCAACTAAAAGGGGATCCAGGGGGTCTCAACATGGGAGCGTGGGTTGGCGACCACGGGGCCCTGAGCTGAGTCCTGGCATTACTTCCACTTACTTGTGCAAGGCTCCTCACTTTCATATATTCTGTCCGACCTCCCTTGTTCAACTCTTTCTTTTTCGATTCCGACGGTATTATGTTGCGGGGCATTCAGTGTCTTTCACGCCCTTCGTTGCCCTTGTCTTTCTTTGCCGATGCCTTCATTTTTTTCGAAGTGTCCGATCCCTTCCATTTTTCTATCCGATATAGAGGATGGTTGCCTAGTTGTACTTCCTCTTAAAACAATCATCACCACCACCATCATGGTTTACTAGTGGCAGAAGCCAAGGTTTTAAACGATAGCTGGAGTCTCCGAGCAGATCTGCACTAAGGAAAAACAACGATACCGTGTATCACTACCAACCCGTGGTGTGCAATTTGAAGCTGCTGTTTTGACGTTATGCTTCATTCCATCCTATCAAGCAAATACTCAAAAGTTCTGTGATCTAACTTAAATCTCTCACTGAAATCATATGTTTGTTACATGCCAGTACAGGCTGTTTTTGGCCTAACATTTACTGAATGGTGAATACCTACATTCCTTCCTCATCGCTATTTGAATCAGAGTCGACCATTTCACTGATCTCCACGAGTTTATGCCAAAATATTAAAATACCACTCACTTTGTTTTCACTGATAATATGGATTATGAGTCAAAATACACTCCTGGAAATAATCCCAATAATATGAGTAACTTTTATTAGTCATGTTGTCTCTGAAACAATTTACTAATATTATTAGGAATACCTATTAATTTTCACTCATATACTAATGAAAGATAATACTAATATTATTGGTTTCTTACTAATAATATTAGCGAAGGGTGTTTTATGAAAGAGGGCCCCGGGCAGAGAAGACAGCTGAAAACGTGGTCATTTGTGGGCCGATAACAGTGCTCTACAATGCGACATAAACGCGCTGGATGTATCAATGCTGAACATTTCGTGTTAGAAAGAGTTTCCCGTCATTAATGTACTATGTAGGGTATGTATGAGTAATGTGTCGTACTCTTCTCAGCACATAGTCGTCTAGATATGATACGTACATTGTTCCATTTATTTTGAATTTATATCAGGAATGGGCTTCTCTTTAACTATGTAATATTCTCCATATTTTTTCAGTGAAATAATGTGACTGAGTGTAAGAGAGGACCATGAGTCCAAACTTCGCCATTACTGAAGACAAATTCACATTTAAAAACTCAGTACTAGCGTTGCGACCTACAGTAAATTAAGATACCTCCTACGTGAACTTTTAACATTTACAGATAAAGATAATAGTTCCCTAAACCTGCTGTCAAATTTCCCTCCCCATAATTCCTCATACAAGATTATATTTCCAACTCCTAAAGGTTCTGCACCAACAGAGTAATGTGCGCTGTAGTGTACAAGGGTGCAGCAATACAGCGGCTGCTTGTCCGCCTTGAATGTGCAGCTCACTGTCACAAGGTCTTTTCCTCATAGCCAAGTTAGCGACCAGGATACTCGTTGCCTTTCTAATTTGGGTGACCTCCATACTAGTTCCCTGTGCTGGCATCGAAGTTTCATGATGACACTAGTGAAATATGAAATCGTGACTCACTTCCATTTGCCGGCCTCTGGACTCCAAAATACTGGATACAACCCCGATAAAGGCAAGGTCCATTCGACACTCTGTGTCGGCATATAGAAAATTTCTCGTGACACGTTTGGTGTTTCCCATACACCAGCTGTTTCTTTGCTGTCGTCGAAATTAACACGCAGGCAGCCGATATGACACCACATACGGTAGCTCAGGCCTCCGATCAGTATTATGATAGCTGCCTCTGTGGATCAGTGGTAGACTGCGCGTTTAAACCGGCAGAAGTCATCGGATTTCTGAAGGGCGCAAACAAGTCCATTCGACACTCCATGTCGTACGATGTCCGCAACCGGGCGCGATTGTGAGCTTGCATCCGGGAGATAGTGGGTTCGAATCGCACTGTCGGCAGCCCTGAAGATGGTTTTCCGTGGTTTCCCATTTTCACACCAGGCAAATACTGGGGCTGCACCTTAATTAAGGCCACGGCCGCTTCCAACTCCTAGGCCTGTCCTATCCCATCGTCACCGTAAGACCTATCTGTGTCGGTGCGACGTAAAAACACTAGCAAAAAAAAAAAAAAAAAAAGCGATGTCCGCATGTAAAAGATCTATCTCTGGTGACACATTTGGTGTTTACTTGACAACATCCATTAAACCTCACCGACAGAGACATTCAGTTTACTCGGTCTGCCATCTTGTAAGCCTGGAGTAAAACAGAACGTCGAAATTGACGAGCAGAGAGCCAGGTGCACACGGTAGCTGAGTGCATACGTTTAGTAGTAGTAGCGGTATAGTTTTAAAATAGTTGCAAGGGTTGACTTTCAAACAAAATGATTAACATTTTCAACAAGCATATAAGAGTAATTAAGAGCTCAATGATATTTCGCGTACCGGAAAGAAATGGAACACAACTCCCATCCATCTGTCACTTGCGAGAGAACGCTCTCCTTTCGATCGCAAAGAAACAGGATAACACAGTTTGTGACTGAACGCAGATAACTTACAACATATTTCTTCGCGGTTTCTAAGCGAGAGGATATCTCCAACAGATCAACAGTTACGCGACCATGAAAGTGGAGAGCCGAGAGATGCACAGCGAAAAGCGGCACTAAAGTTGATTTTATATACAATATTTTGTCTTCTGTCTTTCCTTCGTCGCGGGCAGACGTGCGATGCTATTTGTTACGCCTCCTTTCACTGTATAGAATGATTCATATGCTTGTTATTGTACTTGGCCAACTCAGTACCAAGCATGAACCGGAAATGACAATGCGTACAGATCGTATAATGGGATGCAATTTCTAAACCACCAACTGGGCCGAGGTTTGCATTAATGAATAAATCTCAGTGAACAAACATACAAAATGACCTAATTTAACATTAACTCTGTAGTACGGAACTTAATAGAGGTAGCGCATTAAACTACGTAAAAACCTTTTATTTTACGTCACGGTATACCATCAATACTAATTCGACAAAAAATTAGTAGCACGCGTACCTTTTCCCTGAAACCACGGAAAAGAATTTCATCAGTTGTGTTATGACTAAAGAGCACATTTATCGCAAAATGCTTTCTTTACTGGTAACCGCCAAAGAAGATCTAAGGCTGACATTTATACTCGCGGAGTTGATTTGTCTAATAAGGAATAAGTTGAAAGTTAGAAACTTCATTTTGTTCCGTATTGAACTGGGATTACAGTAAAATGAAAATATTAAAGGTCCACCTTTTCAATACCATGAATGTTTATTGATGTGAATATATATCTAAACGTTATGTGATATATATTCACATCAATAAACATTCATGGTATTGAAAAGGGGACCTTTAACATTTTCAAGAAATAAGTTGTTCTAATTCGAAAGTTTATTTAAACGTTTCTGATATTCAGAGCCGTTCGTGGAGTTCTACTTCGTAGATTGATGAAGCGTTACTTATAAACGGACGCTCTGCATAAAAAAAGCCGAAATTGACAGTTATATGTCTTCGTCCGCGCGTTGCTCGAATATTCTTGAGTGTTTATTTTAGGATTTGTATAACCTGTTAATTTCATGCCGACTGATTTTTTGTAACTTTCTTCATAGCGGCATTGATCTTTTGTTGTTTAGAGTCATCGTGGTGCGTTTAATTACAAGTTTTAGTTTCGCGTGGGAGTTCGATCTTGTCGGGAAAGTAGCCGGTCCTTTCAAACGATTCCAACGTCACTGGGAATGTCTAGCGAACTCGAGAACTGTGGATTCAACACTAATGTCGGTGATTTTAGACATTTTCTTTTTCAACCCTTCGGAGTCCCATGCCAATGGAGGCTGAACTTCGACTTAAACGGCATCTAGAGTGTCAAAATTGTCTTTAACAATCCCCAAAAGTATGGATCCGACCAACAGTAGTAGGAGTGACATCTAAAAATCAACCTTGCGCCCACAGTAAGTCATATGTGTACCAAACTGAAGGTTTGCCTATAGACGCCTGTCTTCGGCGATGCCAGTGCAATCCGCTGCTAAGTAGAGAATGTTAGGGCGATCCAGCAGTATTATAGGAATGGTCGTTTTCGTGATTTCACTTACGATTATTGGAAGTTGACTGAAATTAGAGATTTGGTGATCGATAGGCGAAAAATTCCGGAGAGAATTCCGGTCCAGTATAACGGCCAGATGAATTGGACAAAGATGTTTTTAGTAAACTTTCTTAATATATAGATAATTATTACTAACATATTACTAAATTATTTCGACGCATTTCCTAACCCAATGTGCTTCTCCAGGTGGTGATTAGTAAGTGTAATGAGTTGTGTGTATACAATAATAATAATAATAATAATAATAATAATAATAATAATAATAATAATAATCGATAATGCTTGTTTAAAGGGGCCTAACATTCAGGTCAACGGCCCCTCGCAATGGTACTTATCGCTAGGAAAGTAACAACCATGCTATTTCTCGTGAAGCAGTAACATACACTTACCGTGTTCCACACATTACGATACTACTCACAGGTAACGCAGACCCATGGTGTTCCTCGCATAATGGTAGACTACTAATTACAGACATTGTGTTCCGCATATAGTGGTACTGATCACACGTACTGTAAACCCACAGTTATCCACCCACGTTGTTACAATCACAAAGCTATTGTGTACCTAACATAGTGGCACCACTCGCAAGTAAAGTCGACTCCATGGTGTTCCTCGGGTGATGGTACTAAAGAGATGTGGCTGTATTTTATGCCCATGCTTCCTGGATCGTGTAGTTCTGGTTACCGAATAGTGGGATGATCTATTGTGTTTTGTTTATCGAAGGACAGCGCGCGACCGCGTGCGAAATTGTTGAGGTTAAAAGATCGTCTATATTGTATTTGGTTATCAGAATGGATAACAAAACAGCGAGATGAGACGGCACCTGCATAAAATAGAACAAGCAGACCGACTCAGCAGAATATGAATGACGTGAGAAAAACATGCTGTGGACAATGCAAACTACGAAAATGCTGTCTGATTTTCTTCTTAAAATAATATGTTCATAGTTATCCAGGTACTCGAACCTATTCAAATATTCATCCAATATAGAATATCTAGCCTTACAACGCTTTTAATGATTTGACAAATGTATCCGTAGCCATTACGTTGTAATAGGCCTAATTACTTACCCAATAAAATGTAAATAGTATGTTTTGATGTGCGATGCCATAATTTCAGAAACTCTTGATATAATCCGGCAAACGATTGGTTGACTGACCTGATATAATTAGCACAAATCAACCTTAAAATCAATGGTAGCAGTGCAACACGTTCATTTTTCATATAACTCAGTATAGTTCTTTACTATTCCATAGGGCTACAGTGTGATGTTTGGGACATCACTGAATGTTTTTAATTATTGAACTATATATTTAATTGATAAGATGTATATATGTAATCACTGATAGGTCATTTTTAAATTAATATATATAGGGTTTTTATCATCCATTTCAATCATCATTTCATTTCTTTGTATCGCGGCTATAACGTATTCTTTTTTTTTTTTTTTTTTTTGCTAGGCTCTTTACGTCGCACCGACACAGATAGGTCTTATGGCGACGATAGGATAGGAAAGGCCTAGGAGTTGGAAGGAAGCGGCCGTGGCCTTAATTAAGGTACAGCCCCAGTATTTGCCTGGTGTGTATAACGTATTCTGAACGAACAAATTATTGGGTAAGGTATTTCAACATCATGCATATTTATAACTTGCAGTAAATTTTCCAATAGCCGTTGTGAGGTGACCAGAGTCAGCAGGCTAATTTCAGCCCAATTCCAGGAAAAGTACGTCATCTAGGTTACGAGAGACCTTACCCTCTCTACCTCATGAAGAGACAGTTGATACATTATTAACAACCACTTTTCAAACTCTGCTTCGGGACGCTTTATTTCAGCGGGAAAGTTCAGCCTATGTGAATGAACGTAATGAAGCAACGTGATGGATTCACAGCAATACATCGGAGAAGGGATGAGACCACGAATCTTACTGGACCATGTGATATGGCTGATGGAAGGAGACTTTTGAACCGATATATACCACCGATAAGAGCTGGAGAAGACATTCAGATTCTTATTAGCATTAGCAGTCGTTTTCACATTCATACTCGTATTCTTACTCGTGAGCAGAGTGTCACTTGTATTCGGACTTTCGGACATTCTGATTCTCACACTTGGAAGATACTCTTACTACGATTCTACGTCTACACATCGGAGAAGATTTTAACTTAGTTCACTTCGCATCTGAGTATATTCTACTCAAAAGTTACTCTCATTGGGACTTGTTACCTCAATGACGAGAGGTAGTCAACGGGAGACCGGTTCTGGCAAGTATAGGGGAGGAGAGCTTTTATTATGAATTTAGCTACGCTACTGTTCCGTAATACGGAAGAATACGAATGTATTCTCTCCATGAACATAACCCATGGTGATTTTGCACTTAAAATTAGGACTCATTACGACTTTATGTAAGGAGTACAGTAGGAAGTGTTAAGGACAGGAAATGTAGAAGTAGGACTGGAATCCAACAACAGAGAAGGCAGCCGGTACGAGATCCACATATCATCAGCTTCAAGACAACAGAGTCTACATGGTGAGCTTATGGCATAAGTTACTGCAAGTCTTCGCGCAACAGTTCATTTTTAAAATTAATTTCATTCAATTTTTCTTTTGCTGCCGTAAGTTCAGATGTCGTTAAAACGCCGTTACGTCACGTTTTTCATCTTAATAAATAGCTGTTTTAATTTGTATTTTATGAAATGATTATTAATGATCCTTAAATTCCAAGTTAGTGTACTTAATGATTTGTGTTCCGTTCACCTCACCCCTGGGAGTTTTTTTGAGTCTCATTACGCATTATTATTATTATTATTATTATTATTATTAATTATCTACTTTTGTTTTCAAGCCATAAGCTTGAAGACTGGCGCCCTTGGGATACTGTTTCTGGAGAAACAATGACATATCATTTATTTATTTTAATATTAAAGTGACCCGCCACGTTATAAATCTGTCATACATCTGTAGGCCAAGTGGGTACGTCACAACAGTCCTTATCAACTTGTAACACGTTTCCAATTAATTAGGCGAAATACCGGTAATGATGATGGTGATAATAATAATAATAATAATAATAATAATAATAATAATAATAATAATAATAATAATAATAATAACTGTTACGGGGTTACCCGTGGAGCAGAAAGAGGTAAAAGAAGGTGCCGGGGTGAATGGGTCCAACTACAATATCAAAATGAACTTAAAACTTAAACAGAAGGTTATATTTTCAGAACTTCAAACTTAACAATTTTTCATGACAATATTACAGGTACAAGTAGCAATCATTAAACAAGATTGGGAAAATTCCAAGATTCAGAACCTTAATACTTTGGGCCTTAAGCCACCAGTTTTACAATTCCGGAGATACCGGATTCAGTTTACATAAAAATTGGGAACCATTAAGTCAGGGGCAGAAATCCCCCAAATCAAGAGCACTTGCTCCCAAAATTACAATATCTAGCCTTCCAAAGGCACTCTTTAATCTTACAAAAACTTTGAAAAAGACCAAACAGGCTCTCAGTGTCTTCTAGCGTATTCAAGGCAATATCAGAAAATTACAATAACTCGCACAACTTACAAACTGAAAGATAATGTTATACAGGGGTATCTAGTACAGGGCCTTTGCGGAAAGTAACAGGGTAAGTAAATGGCCCGAAACACAAACTGAATGGAGGCGTATACTTGCACTCCTAGACAGGAACACTAAAACAACCTAAGGAGCTCTAGGCCGATGAAAAAGGGGCTATTCCCAAACTACTGAGGTGACTCGTATAGAAATTACTTTTACCACATTACAGAATGAAAAACAGTTATAAAAACGTAGTCACCTCAAACCAAGATGAAGGGGAGCTCGAGAGGGTACGTCACTCTCTATCCCCGATTTACAGTTAAAGATTTTATGAATTTTTTACATTATACAATACAATACAATACAATCAGCCATTTCAATCATTAAAATGATGTGGCCTCTTTAAGTCGTGGGTATAGGTAGGCCTTCAACAGTCTTCTCCAAGTAGAACGGTCTTGGGCAGATCTCATCCAAGTGGTACCAGCGATCTTCTTGATATCTTTGTCCCATCTGTCCGGTGGTCTTCCTCTAGGCCTTCGATGTTCTCTCGGACTCCACTCCAGCACTAGTTTTGTCCATCTATCATCATTTCTTCGTGCAACATGGCCAGCCCACTGCCATTTTAAGGAGCGTACTCTCTCTAAGATGTCTTTAACCTTTGTAACAGACCGGATGTCATCAGCTCTTTTCCTATCTTTCTTTGTATAGCCTAGCATTGACCTTTCCATGGCTCTCTGCGCGGTCCGAAGTTTCCCTTTTGTGAATTCGTTCAGAGTCCAAGTCTCACAGCCATAAGTCAGCACAGGAAGGATGCATTGGTCAAATACTGTTTTCTTCAGATTTGCTGGCATTTTTGATCTTAATACTGAAGAATTCCTTCCAAATGCTTGCCATCCGAGCTTGATGCGCCTATAGATTTCTGGTCTTATATCACCTGTCATATTTATAATCTGGCCAAGGTAGATGTAATCACTGACCTCTTCTAATGGCATGTTCTTAATATTCACATTTCCAGCTTGAACCCATTCGTTGGACATAACTTTTGTTTTGGAAAGGTTTATGCTTAGGCCAATCAACTGACATTCTAATGCAAGATCTGTAATTAAGGTCTGGAGCTCTTCGAAGTCGTTTGCCAGTAAAGCAATATCATCTGCAAATCTCAAGTTATTTAGCCTTTTCCCATTAATTCTAATTCCCTTTTCTTCCCAGCTCAGCTTAGACATAGCCATCTCTAGGACCGCTGAGAATAGTTTCGGGGAGATGGGATCACCTTGTTTGACACCTCTGTTGATGGGGAATTCTGGGGTTGATTTACCGATATTAACGAAAGCTGAAGAAGTCTCATAGATATTGTTGAGCACTTGGATGTAAGCTGCTTCCACTCCTTGCTCATGTAAAGCTTGCATGACAGCTGTATGGCTGACAGAGTCAAATGCCTTTAAGCAGGCGTGGTGATTATGCTTCATACCCTTTAATTTTTTACATTAGCCGGAAGAAATTAAATTTTAGAAAAACGGGTTACATAACAAAAGAGTCGGACCTTTCCCTCGGGTTAAACTGCGGAGGTAGCAAGAAAGAAAGAAGTTATGTGGCCATTACCTTGTAGATGTTCTGTTGACCGATGAAAGATGCCGCCCGCCTCCTGATTTGACACACACACTCAATAAGATGAAGATCAATTGGCCAAGAAACGTGAAAAGCCGCAGTTTATAAACCCTCAGGGAAGGTTCGAGATTATTCAAGATGAATCAGGACATGGCCTCTTAATTTTTATTGGCAGATACAAAGTGAAGAAGAAATACGGGATTGGTTGGAAATTAATCACAAAAATTAGGGATTGGCTAGGTTCAAAACTGGCGGAAAGAAAAGGAAGAATTGCCAACCTAAAAATAAATGAACATCAATAAGTTACAAAAACCTAGAAATACAAAACTTCTTTAAATTATAAGTTCTTTCACTTCGCACCAGGGTGCAGGATCACAATTTTTAGTGGTGTCATCTGTGGAAAAATGTCCAAACTTCTTGAAGGATGGCAAACAAAACAAGGAGAAATTCACTCAGGTTAGGTAACTGCACAATAACAAAATTACATAATATTTCGGTGGTGACATCTTCTGGTTAAAGTTCTACCTTGTTGTATTATTGGTTTCACTTTCGATTGATAGAGGAGTTCTTTTAGGCGCTAATTTTGAATACGCGGCGTAGAGGTGTACCACCTGGTACAATAATAATAATAATAATAATAATAATAATAATAATAATAATAACCTGAAATTAAGAAGTGGCATAAAATCTCAAAACAATATCTTCCTCTCTCAATCAAAGGAACAAGAATATTCATAACTCTCACTTTACTCAAAGGAAACCTTCTTTAAATCGTTGGTCACATTACATTTCGACAGGATTTTCCATCTCTACTGTGTGCACGGAAAATATTCTGTGACTGAAATGCAACATATTCAGCAAAATCATTATCCTCCATCTTGCTACAACATAAGTGAGTCACTTAAGTGTGTGTCGGAGGTCCACTTATAGCAATAAGTGAGTCACTTAAGTAGGTAGGTGGGTAATATGAAATGAAACGTGGCTTATAACGGGCACTTATGTGTAACTGCTCTGTATGAATTCGGCCCTTAGAGCTTAGTGCATGATGATGATATTTATCCGAGTCAACAACAATGCTTGCAACAGCTAATAATAATAATAATAATAATAATAATAATAATAATAATAATAATAATAATAAGCTGAAATTGAGAAGTGGCATACAATCTCAAAACAATATCTTCATTAATGGTGAGATAGCGAGTCCTCTGGAGGGTATGTTCACAGTACGAAACAGCTCTAAATAAGCAATTTACATCACCTAACTCCATGGCACTACAGCCCTGAAAGGCCTTGGACTACCAAGCGACCGCTGCTCAACCCGAAAGCCTGCAAATTACGAGGTGTCGTATGGTCAGCACGACGAATCCTCTCGGATGTTATTCCTGGCTTGCTAGACCGGGGCTGCTTTCTCACCATCAGATCCTCAGTTCTAATCACGTAGGCTGAGTGGACCTCGAACCAGCCCAGTCCAGGTAAAAATTCCTGACCTGGCCGAGAATCAGCTAAGAGACAGACACGCTACCCCTACACCACGGGGCCGACATTTCCATCACCTAGTATAGGTAGAATCCTTCGGGTGTCCATGACAGGTGGTGGTGGTGATGGTGGTGGTGGTGGTGGTGGTTATTGCTTTAAGAGGAAGTACAACTGGGCAACCATATTCGGTAAATTAGTTGGAAATGAAATGGCGTATGGCTTTTAGTGCCGGGAGTGTCCGAGGACATGTTCGGCTCGCTAGGTGCAGGTCTTTTAATTTGACGTCCTTAGGCGACCTGCGCGTCGTGATTAGGATGAAATGATGTTGATGACACATACACACAGACCCCGTGCCAGCGAAATTAACCAATGATGATTAAAATTCCCGACTCTGCCGGGAATCGAACCCGGGACCACTGTGACCAAAGGCCAGCACGCTAACCATTTAGCCATGGAGTCGGACAATTAGGTGGACAATGTTTGTGACACAGAAGTGACAGGAAAAAAAAACAGCAGGAAGGCCAAACTGTAAAAAAGGAAGATGTAGAGGAACATTAACTCAATCAATCAATCAATCAATCAATCAATCAATCAATCAATCAATTAATCAATCAATCAATCAATCAATCACTACTGATCTGCATTTAGGGCAATCGCCCAGGTGGCAGATTCCCTATCTGTTGTTTTCCTGCTCTGACAGAAGGAAATGGCGAGCGCTTGTAGACCACATGCGGGAAACTGGAGCTGGAAAATTATGGTGGCCGACAAACCACGAATAGTAATAGTAACAGTAATATGTTTTATTTATCCTGGCAAAGTTAGGGATGTACTCCCTTTCTTACACTTAACCAGTCTTAACCTAGAACACTTAATAATAACTACTGATGACAATAATATGATAATATGGACAATAGTAACAGTAATACCATTAACAAAACCACACTTTAAAAAAGATCATATCATCTATATAATATAAATCGTACGTAAAGTGCAGAATATAATTATGAATAATGAGTACTAAGAATATAATTATAAATAATGAGTACTAAGAATATCATTATGAATAATGAGTACTATAACAACTACTTAAGAAAAAGTTTAGAAAATATATACATTTCTACAGTACACCGAAATATCGCCTTCAGTTGAGAGGTGAAGAGAAGGATTAGTAAGAAGTAGAAGAAGAGGAAGAAGAATATCTGTGAAAGGAAGAGGGAAATGATGATGAAGAGGCGGTAGGAGTAGGTGTTTTCAGGTCATAATTTGATGATTCACGCATGTTTACCTAGTATTTCGACACAGGCATGTTTTAAAGCTAAGCTGCTGGGTGTAGACTGCAGCGAGGTGACGTCATATCAGATGCGCATGCGACTGAGCGCTTTACAATTAGCGTCACGACAATGGCCGGCAGTGGAGTAGCAGGTGGCCTTGAAGTACTGGCGAGCGCGTTGGCCAATCAGAATGCTACAAATTTTTTTTAAATATAATTTGAAAATGAGTGTTCCACTTTTAAATCTACAAGCCACGAGATTTCGTCAGAATAATTTACGATGTCAATTATTTCAGCCATTCTCACAAACTGGCAGTAACAACAATCAGCCTAGTGTTTTAAAGATATGTTATGTATAACCATTGAATTTTCGCAATATGAAACTTACCTCATCTCGATGATTATGATGATGATGCTTGTTGTTAAAAGGGGCCTAACATCTTGGTCATCGGCCCAGGAAGAAATGTCAACGGCTCCTCATAATGATACTTATCGCTAGTAAAGTAGAAGCATGGTATTTGTCATATGCTAAATAAATAAACTAATGAAAAGCAGCGTAGACTCACGGTATTCCACACATTATGGTACAACTCACAAGTATTGTACGTCGTATAGGTAACGCAGACCTATGGCGTTTCTCACATAATGGTTCCACTCATAAGCAACGCAAACCGATGGTGTTCCTCACCTACGTGTACCGTACTTATCACGGACGCCGGTATTCTCGTAGTGTTCCTCATATAGTGGGTACTAACGACAGGCAACGCAGACCCACGGTGTCGCTCATATAGTGGTACTAATCACAGGCAACACCCAGACCCGTGGTGTTTCTCACAGTGAACCACTCTCTGCTGCTACCAATCACAAACCTGTGGTGTACCTAATATAGTAGTAACACTCGCAAGTAAAGGCGACCCAGGGTGTTCCCCGCGAGATGGTACTAATCAAAAGTAGTTTCATGGTTCTAATACAATCGCCTCTTTTAGTCACTTCTCACGACAGGCAGGGTATACCGCATCCCCCACTCACAGGGGGTTTACCTCATCTCAGCCAAACAATATGCTGTTGGTTTCGTTTTTGCTTGAACTGGCTCCACTTCAAAAACGATACCTCTCTTTGGGTTCCTTCTCGTTATAGAATTCAAGGGGTCCATCATATTGTAACTGTTCCCTCTCGTCAAAACTACTTGGGGAGATGAAAGTTATTATCTTGGGACACATGAATATTAAATAAACTATTTGTGACTTGTCCGCAAATTGCCACGCAAATAGAAACAATTAACATTCCATGGTTCCCCATTTCTCTATGTAATGTTTGGGCGCCATGGTTAGTTTTAAACAAAACTGTAAACCAAAATTTATATTTACTAGCATAGAGACTTATACCTAAATCACAGGGGTAGGATTTTAAATAATTAACCATTAAGTATCGCTTAAGAAAGAAAATTAACGCAATATAAAATACAAATGAATTTATTACACAAAAAAATGAGATGAATCGGAAAAGTTTCCTTAAAGCGTGGGGGAATTTATAATTTACTGAATTTACTATTGCTTGCCTTATCTAATTGAAGCTCACCAATTGCAGCTTCCGTTGACGTCATCTGGTTTCCGTGGTTACTCGTTCTCTTCTTCTCGATGTAGACTTTGCTCCATAGACATCCTTCCTTCCTTCTCTGATATGGTACGGGCTATCTGGACTAACACTCCCTACTTGCCTAGTCTTTAAATTAGACATTGGCCCTATACTTGTAATAACTGATCAGCGTTGATCGTATGAAGAGAAAATTCAGAGATATGAATTTTTCCATATTAGTAGAAATCTCACTCCAACTGAGCTATACTATTTATACGGTACAGACTTGTACCAAATTCCGTAAACTTGAATTAACATAGTTCTTCGTCCACAATATTTACTGAAAATAACACAAGCCATAAACTTGTTTCGTCTCACGCAGATCCGATAACATTACCGCAACGAAGTACTGTATCGAAGCGATAATACATTGTACAAAAATAACTTTGTCGCGGAGCGACCACACACTGTTTCAAAAATCAAATCACGTCGTTCAAAGTAGATGTTCACAGTAGAAGTAGTAGTGATGGAGTACCCTAAGTATCTCGCTGTAAGGTCGTAAGGTTGTTAGGTCGTAAGGTTCTAAGGTCCCGTTCTCGTGTTGAGAATCAGTATATATCCGGGCTCACCCCCACACTTGGTAACAGTTCATTCTCAAAACTCATATACAACGAAGTATCTGATTCGATAGATCGAAGCATCAACTCCCCTTCTCTTGTTCCTCGACAAGTCCAGAAGGCGTGGCGATGATATAGCTGACTAGCTTGCAAGCCTCGCGCACGGGTCGCTGTTTACTAGCCTTGGTCATAAAATAAACCCATGACTAACGCAAAATCCCAAGCTTCAAGAATAACCCTCCGTATACACAAACATGAGATGAAATGAAAACAACTATGTCTCAACATATTGACCGTATTTACAACATAATGAATTCTTATCCTACATAATATAATAATTTAAATACTAAAACGATGTTATTATATATACTGCACCGGGCGGTACACCTCCACGCCGCTAATTCAAACTTTGCGCCAGTTGAAACTCCTCTGCTGGAGGAAGTCTGAACTTTATCTACTGTATTTTCAAGTTTCTCAGAAGATGTCACTACTTGGAAATTTTGAAGTTTCTGAACTGGGTCGTTTTCGACGTATTTTTGTTTTACCTGTAGTAAGAAGTGTGAACTTTCTCTTCTAGAAGACACTACTGAAGAACAACAATGGTGCACCCTAGTGCGAAGTGAAAGAACTGTTTTTTGGAGAAATTTTTATTTCAAAAGTTTGTTCCTTGTTAAATTTCTTTCTGTTATTGTTTAAGTTGGCTGTATAACCCTTTCTTTCCCCTTGTTTTGAATTTAGCCAATCCCGAATTTCTTTAATTAATTTATGACCAATCAGGTGTATCTTCTCCAACTTGAATATCTTGCTTAACCCTAGCCAATAAAGATTTTGTGGGAGGGTGTTCTCATTCCTGAAACGCCTCGAACTTTCTGCGAGAGTATATAAACTGCTGATTTTCGGGTCTCCGGGCCACTTCTGTAACATCTTTCAGTGTGTAAAGTACGTAGCAGGGGGCGGGAAGCGCCTCTTTCTTCGGGCAGCAGTTCATCCACAAGGTAATGGCCTTTTAATAACTTCTTTTCTTGCTAGCTCAGCAGTTTAACTCTCAGGGCATGTCCGAAGCCTTTTCCATGTAACTTTCCTTTAATAATGTAAAGACACTCGGTGTCAATTCTTTCTGTTTAACTACATATTGGGATAGAGAGTGCTTAACCCTCTCGAGCTCCCACTCATATTGCATTGAGGTGAACTTATTTTCATAACCTTTCTTCCTTAACGTAATGTAAATTGTTTCCTTCTATAAGTCACCTCTTTAGTATGGGATTAGCCCTTGCATTAACGGCCTAGTGCCAAGTAGGTTTTAAACAAAATGTATTAGGAGTGCAGATCGCCTCCTCTCAAATTGGTATTTTAGAGGCCATGTAATTAACCTTTTCTCACTTAATAGGCCTCAGTAGGTTGGGTATTTTACCCCTGTGTTTATGTCCTTAGAGGACAACTTGAAGGTGGAATTTGGTGTGGCCTTTGACAGGCTTAAATTTTGAGAGCGAGTTGCTCTTTCTTGAAAACTTTGTTTTCTGCGCGCTTCAAGGAGGCTTTACTGTGTAATTTGGAGCAAGTGCTCCTGGGCATGAATGGGGTTTTCTGCCCCTCTGTTGAAACTTGTTTTGGGGTAAAACTGGGCTAATTGCTCAAGAATTGTGTGTTCGGGGCTCGAAGCCCAAATACTGTAAATACTGTAATTGTACTTTGTTGCCTTGCTACTCTGTACCTGCCATGCTTGTTATTTCTTGATTTTGCAAAGAAAATATAACCTTGTTAAATTTTAAATTAACTTTAATTTCGTAGCTTGAGACCTGTTCACCCCCGCACCTTCTTTCACCACTGCTGTTCCACAGATACCTCGGAACATATACAATATGATTCCAAAAAGCCTTGATTACAAATGATCGACGTTGAATAAATATATTATAAATAATTGCCGATGGCGGATAAAATTGATATCAAAAGATATCGCGTAAAATGATATTATATTAAATTAGTAGGGCTGGAGAAGCCTGGACGGTTACAATATTTCTTAAATACAGCTTAGGATCACGGATTGTTTGCTTTTCAATAATATTTCTTCCCTCATTTCCTCAAAATCGCCATCCATGTTATAGGTTAAGACGTGGACTTGATACAGCGTAGGTAACTTGTGTCAGTAAATAAGTAGTAGCACTCACATTGATTATGAATTTCTGTAATTTCGGCTTCATGAAGTAAAGTCCAGCTTACCTGGGCTGGAATCTGGAATACAGTGATTAAATGTCGACTTGAACGTGTTACGTAATGAGATGTATTTATTTAACGTATGGCTCTTAATGTCTGGTGCAGGACGCCCATGAACGAACTGCGCGTCTGTATGTGGAATGACAAGCTAGGGAGAGTGTCGGCACGTAGCCTACTCCTGTCCGTTCAAAGCTTTACGCCGCCATTCGACGGACGAATAGCGTCGTATGCCCTCACCTGTAGACGTCTGGCACCACCTCTCCTACCCTGCTGGCCAACATTCCGATCGCGATTACCAGGGCAATCAAACGGTTTCACACCATATAGACTTGACTCCTCAACGATCACTAACACTAGGCGGGCGAGGTAACAGGAGACTGGCACATTCCCGTGTTCTCTGCGCACGTTTTGAACACAGAACTGGGACAGCACGCACGTCATGCGGACGCTCGCAGCACACGACTGTAGCTCAAATTGCCTATTATAATATTATAAGCCGTGCGTGCTCAATTTCCGAAGTGGAGAGTTAGCTGAACACATTCATATGCTACGGTACAAACACATTCTTATTTAGCATTCCCTGAACATTAATAAAGTCAATATTCCAGCAGCTTGAAGGGAAAATGTGCACAATTGTCGGAGTAGTATAAAGGAACACCTCTTTAAATGTTCAGTGATCACATTTTCGAGGAATAGCAACGTTTGCTATTACAGTTAAACAAGAGAGAAGACCTATAAATATCAGATGTAGTGAAGAATCTCGGAAGTCATTCAAACTTCATATCGAAAAACGTGTTAATAAAGGTTTAAGAGTTAGTAGGATTCCTTATTCGAAACTCTAATAAAGATCTCATTAGCATAATATATCATCTGAAGGTATTAATAGTCATATTAGAAGTAGGCTGAAATGCGTTTGTATTATTTGGTCTCATATTTTGTCTTCCATCAATAAAACCGAAACAATGTTGAACAAACTTTTAATAAATACACTTACAGCATACTTAAAACACCCTCTCATGACAATTTGTAAAATTATTCAACGTCAACACTTTTGGAGTTGGTTTAATAATGAATAAGAAAATAGGGCAGCGGATAAGCTACTACAACCAGCATAGCGAAAGAATTATTGTTGTCAAGATAGACACCAAACCAATGTCCACCACAATAGTGCAGGTCTATATGCCTACTAGTTCAGCGGATGATGAAGAAATCGAAAGAATATATGAGGAGATAGACGATTTAATTCAATATGTAAAAGGTGACGAGAATCTAATTATGATGGGAGACTGGAATGCAGTGGTAGGCCAAGGAAGAGAAGGTAGTACAGTAGGAGAATTCGGATTGGGACAAAGGAACGAAAGAGGAAGTCGTCTGGTTGAATTCTGCACTGATCATAATTTAGTCCTTGCCAATACTTGGTTCAAACACCACAAACGACGGCTGTATACGTGGACGAGACCTGGAGACACTGGAAGGTATCAAATAGACTTCATTATGATTAGGCAGAGATTCAGAAACCAGGTGTTGGATTGCAAAACTTTCCCAGGAGCAGACGTGGACTCTGACCACAACTTGTTGGTCATGAAATGCCATCTGAAGTTGAAGAAATTGAAGAAAGGAAAGAATGCAAAAAGATGGGATCTAGACAAGTTGAAAGGAAAGAGTGTGAGAGATTGTTTCAAGGAACATGTTGCACAAGGACTAAATGAAAAGGCTGAAGGAAACACAATAGAGGAAGAGTGGAGTGTCATAAAAAATGAAGTCAGTAGGGCGGCTGAAGAAATGTTAGGAAGGAAGAAAAGATCAACTAAGAATCAGTGGATAACTCAGGAGATACTAGACCTGATCGATGAACGACGAAAATACAAGAATATTAGAAATGAAGAGGGCAGAAAAGAATACAGGCGATTAAAGAATCAAGTGGATAGAAAGTGCAAGGTAGCTAAGGAAGAATGGCTGAAGGAGAAGTGCAAGGATGTCGAAGACTGTATGGTCTTGGGAAAGGTAGATGCTGCATACAGGAAAATCAAGGAAACCTTTGGAGAAAGGAAATCTAGGTGCATGAATATTAAGAGCTCAGATGGAAAGCCACTTCTAGGGAAAGAAGACAAAGCAGAAAGATGGCAGGAGCATATCCAACAGTTGTATCAAGGTAACGATATAGATAATTTGGTTCTGGAACATGAAGAGGCTGTTGATGCTGATGAAATGGGAGACCCAATTTTGAGGTCAGAGTTTGACAGAGCTGTGAGTGACCTAAATAGGAACAAGGCACCTGGAATTGATGATATTCCCTCTGAACTACTGACTGCCTTAGGAGAAACCAGCATGGTAAGGTTATTTCATTTAGTTTGCAGGATGTATGAGACAGGAGAAGTCCCATCCGATTTTCGGCAGAATGTTGTTATACCTATTCCCAAGAAAGCCGGTGCTGACAGGTGTGAAAACTACCGCACCATTAGTTTAGTATCTCATGCCTGCAAAATTTTAACACGTATTATTTACAGAAGAATGGAAAAACAAGTTGAAGCTGAGTCGGGAGAAGATCAATTTGGCTTCAGGAGAAATGTAGGAACACGTGAAGCAATCCTGACTTTACGTCTGATCTTAGATGATCGAAACAAGAAGGACAAGCCCACGTACATGGCATTCGTAGATCTAGAAAAGGCATTCGATAATGTTGATTGGAAAAAGCTATTTATGATTCTGAGGATGATAAGGATCAGATACCGAGAACGAAGAATTATCTACCCTGTATAAAAATCAGTCTGCAATGATAAGAATCGAGGGCTTTGAAAAAGAAACAGCAATCCAGAAAGGAGTGAGACAAGGCTGCAGTTTGTCCCCTCTCCTTTTCAATGTTTACATAGAACAGGCAGTAAAGGAAATCAAAGAGAAATTTGGAAAGGGAATCACAGTCCAAGGAGAGGAAATCAAAACCTTGAGATTTGCCGATGATATTGTTATTCTATCTGAGACTGCAGAAGATCTCGAGAAGTTGCTGAATGGTATGGATGAAGTCTTGGGTAAGGAGTACAAGATGAAAATAAATAAGTCCAAAACAAAAGTAATGGAGTGCAGTCGAACGAAGGCAGGTGATGTAGGAAATATTAGATTAGGAAACGAAGTCTTAAAGGAAGTAGATGAATATTGTTACTTGGGTAGTAAAGTAACTGACGATGGCAGAAGTAAGGAGGACATAAAATGCAGACTAGCACAAGCAAGGAAGAGCTTTCTTAAGAAAAGAAATTTGCTCACTTCAAACATTGATATCGGAATTAGAAAGATGTTTTTGAAGACTATCGTGTGGAGCGTGGCATTGTATGGAAGTGAAACATGGACGATAACTAGCTCAGAAAGAAAGAGAATAGCTTTTGAAATGTGGTGTTACAGAAGAATGCTGAAGGTGAGATGGATAGATCGAATCACGAATGAAGAGATACTGAATCGAATTGGTGAGAGGAGATCGATTTGGCTAAATTTGACGAGAAGAGATAGAATGATAGGACACATCTTAAGACACCCAGGACTTGTTCAGCTGGTTTTTGAAGGAAGTGTAGGTGGTAAGAACGGTAGGGGTAGACCACGGTATGAATATGACAAACAGATTAGAGCAGATGTAGGATGCAATAGTTACGTAGAAATGAAAAGGTTAGCACAGGATAGGGTGGCATGGAAGGCTGCATCAAACCAGTCTATGGACTGATGACTCAAACAACAACCATAAATAACAATGAAAGGAATTCAATTCTCTACCACTAGACCACAGTAGAGGGATATAAAAACAGAGACATTTACGTAGATACTGTCATTATATCTATAGTAGACTACTCTTTCTAAATCTTCGTTGCGTAAACATTTATCGGTGATTAGAATTCGTGATGCATTTAACGCAAATGTGATAGATAGTATTTTCTTGGACATTGCAGTGCCTTAAAATAACCATTGTAATCGAGAGGTTTCTAGTCTGTTGTAACTATTCAGTCCCACTGCAAATATAATTATGAATTTGATTCGATTACATGTTTACAATGATACCGTCGTTTGCTATTTAGCAAGTTTTTGATGTAGGGGGTATTTTTTTTCGTTTACTTATTTACTTATTTTATTTATTGTAATGTTATTTGTTTTTATTTGTTTTGTTTTTATACGCATTAATCTTAATACTGAATATTTCAACTGTACTCCGTATTGTAACTGAGGAGCTAGTCTCGCCATAAACAAACAAACAAACAAACAAACAATAACCAAAGGAAAGTGACGAGACCTTCGGAAACATACCATTGACCGAAAACGATCGAAAGAAACGAAGAAATGTTGACGGTCGTAACGAACAATACTGAAAATTCACTATTACATTTCAGAAAATATCTCAACATCTTCATCACTTCCCTGGTCCGACAAGAACTGAGCAGAGCTCATATGTGTGGGTTCCAATCCCTTGGTATTTCAGAGACGTACCATTGCCAGTGGGTCTGTGGGTCTGTTAAAGACGGAGATGTGCGACAAGGTGATCAAGATGATGACATAGTCGAACACCTTGAACTACGAGAGCCGCGAGCAGGAGGAAAATCCTCTTCTATCGCACCCGCTATTCACGTTACCGGGGCAAGGTGCTAGTGTAGGCACGTGTCAGCCACAAACCAACTGCAGATGAATAGTTTTAAGACGATGTACAACTTCTTCTGTTCACGGTGACCTTCAAGTGTAGCAACTGATATTTTCCTCAACGTAGCCGAGTGTGGCGTCCACCCCTTTCTTTTGCCGATATCTTCACACAGCTTACAGTGTGGCTACCTCCAGTTCCCTTAATTCATCTGCTTTCAGGAATTCTTGTACGAACCAGAGACATTTGTGTAAAGGAAAGTGACAAAGTGTTACAATTTAAACAAGTTTTACTGTGTAGATAGATGGCGTATTTTGTACGCGGGGACTGGTTAATTTTCACACAATCTTCCGAATCGACAAGTATTGCTGTACGGACGCAATTTATCATCAAAACATTTTTTTAATTATAAGAAGTATGTGGGCACATAAAGGTAGTAATCGCTGTATCCTGGATCACAAAACCTGTTAATGTGTCCCGAGAACAATTGCTCCAGTTTGAATGTATCGTAAAAGTACAGTGAAAGTTAACTGTTCCATCATTCATCGCCTCTTGTCCCCTACTATATTGTCGGTGGGTGGCATTTGTTTACACTACGAGTCGTTTCGAACCTCATACTGTCAACTTTTAGACATAAATTAAGATTTCGTCCTGAAAATATTAACTGAATTAGCGACAACTATCTTATTACATTTCTCTTAAACATTAAATGTAGCATGTCAGTTAATACGGGCCGTGAAAGCATCAATGGCAACATAAAAGTATCCTCCCGATAGAGGTTTTTAAAGGCGGATTCAAAAATTCAGAAATGAAGGAGAAAGAGGTCTGAGATGCAGGGACCATAACATCATTCCCAACTGTTTGAAGCTGAAGCACACGTTAAATACACCGAAGGCCAGGAGAATGCAACATGACTCAGAGCACAGTTCTCTGCGAAACGTAAAGAATTTCACCTTATTTTCTTGACACGGCATAAGCCCAAAAGCCTATATAGTATCATATCTATTAGTACGGGCCGTGAAAGCATCAATGGCAACATTAAATGTACCAGCTATGTTATCTAGTACATTAATTTATCCAAGAAGGAAAACACGATTTCTTTGGAATGATTTATCGAATTTTCCAGGATTCTATGCAACAACCACATAAGTCCTGAAAGTGGTTATTTCTTTAAGAGGTAGTACAACCATCCGCTATTAACACTAATGGTGGTGGTGATTGATGTTTTAAGAGGAAGTACAACTAACCAACCACCCTCTATTAACACTAATGGTGGTGGTGATTGTTGTTTTAAGAGGAAGTACAAATGGACAACCATCCTCTATTAATACTAATGGCCGTGGTCATCTTCACACCTCACGCCTTGATGAGAAGCTACTACTGTAGGCTGACGATGACTCAGAGCTGGAGCTAACCTCAGTACCCTGCTAATCCCCACATCCCAGTGATGAGTTAGCATGCAGATGGCAAACCCGCTACAGGTACCGACAACATCAAGAGATTCCGTTTCTCGGTCATTTGGTAAAGCAACCAGCCTAAATGCCATTAAATCAACGATAGCGGAGGCCATTTTTTAAAGTTGCTAAATTAGCCGCTGTTACTTTAAGTGAATTTGAAAAGAGGCAACTTCATAAATAATTGAGATCTTGCTATCTGCGACATACAGCATAAATGGATAAACCTTCATTAGTCTCTGCCGATCTGGTATTAGGAATTTAACATAATTAACCCACTGAAAATTCAATAATTGTATTGTTACCACGCACACCCAGAAATCTCCAAATATATTCTCGGAAAACACATGTGAAATGGCCTATGGGCCGGTACAGGTGCATGTATAATCCGCGCGTCTGGGTATGATATGATGATATACGCAGAGAGCACCATTAGCTACCATCCTACCAGAAATTCAAGAAGAGCAGGAGGGCTGCTGTTTGCCCTACTCTTATACATTTCTCTAAGCGGTCCGATATGAAGAGAGATGAATCATCACAACGTGTTTTTATGACCGGATGTCATCAACAGCATCAGAGGAGATCACGAGATGATGATGCTTGTTGTTTACTGGGGCCTAACACCTAAGGTCATCGCCCCCTAATAGTACGAGATGGACGACATGTGATATCAGGATTAAAATTTTAAAATGTATCCACTGACTGGAGATTAAAATAAATGGTGGTGAAAAATGACTGAGATTAAAACAATCAGTGGATCTAATTCGCAATGCCTTATTTTCTACACAGGTGGCAATGGAATAAGGCATTGGCTGGAAGTACAGATATATCTCCGTATATATATATATAAAATAAGAGTTTTTCCGTACATTGCTCAGAATGTGAAAAGAATGGTATTTCTGTATCGGTCATGACCACAGTAACAAGGAAATGCACTTTTTACTTTTCCACAATTTCTGTGTATGTATGTATGTATGTATGTATATATGTATGTATGTATGTATGTATGTATGTATGTATGTAGACGCATCACGAGAAAACAGCTGAGGAGAATTTAGTAAAAATCGGTATTTCAAGTTGGGGGATGAGCCACTACAATCCAGGCTGTAAATAAGTTTATTCACGTCGAGTGAAATGGTAGTTTAGGGCAAGACCTAAAATTGAATTCTCAAATATTTATATTATTAGTGGTCCTATCGATAAATACTACATAACTAAGAATTAAATTTCCAATTATATATGTCTTATACATTTTTTACTGTACTGGCTATGATAACACAGATATTTAAGAATTTGTATTTTTGTTGCTAAGTCCATATCAACACCGAGCCACGAGAAAATGGAAAATTGGTATATAGAGTCGGGGAATAAGGAACTACATTGTAAGCTATAAACAATTTTATTCACCCTGAATGAAACTGTAGTTTAGGGAAGGCCTAAAATTTAATTTTTAAATATCTATGTTACTGGTCCTATCGAAAAGTACTACATAACAAATGTTATAGAGAACACAATTTCCGATCATTCATGTTTTATTCAGTTTTACCATACCGACTATGGTAAGAATGGTATTTTAGAGTTGGAAGAAAACTAAACGAGAAGGCCTACAATATCAAAAGCGCATAACAGTGATCAACAATAACTTTACATTGACCACTGTTCATTGTGATGTTCTTTGTCTCTTATGCTGCAACTCAACTCCGATAGATGGGACTACTGCTGCGTACCGAGTATAACAACCTGATTGAATATTGGCGGGAAATAGCTGAGGAGTTAGAAAACTTTCTTCTTTAGCATGCCATTCCTCTGATTCATACATTTTCTGATACTGCTGGTACGTAACACACTGGTTCATCATAGTATTCCAGCTATTCGATCCCCACTCTGAGGCGCTGCTTTGAATGAGCAGTGTGCACACTTAAGGCAGTGGCTCACTTAGTAGTAGTAGTAGTAGTAGTAGTAGTAGTAGTAGTAGTAGTAGTAGTAGTATGACGTCTATAATTACAATTTAGGCCTATTCCAAGTTGTAGCACCACAATTCACTAAATAACTCAAACTTCAACCCTAAAACGAGCCGTTTCGTAAGAAAAGCTTCTTACTTTTCACCTTCATTAAATTCTACATTCATTTTATACCAAATTAGTAGTGAAGAGGGGGTTTCTCCTCTAGCTTGGAGGAAAAATTTGCCTCCAAAACAGATAGATTTTTCCGCCGCAAGTGTAATGAATTGAGATTTTCCGACTCCTCCTATACTCATAGGAAACAGATTGGTAAAAGGGCATAGTTTTTGCCCCGGAACTATCCATTATTCGATCCCTCCCCCCCCCCCCCCCCCGCGCCGAAAAAAACGAAGAGTGTTCACGGATCACGGCTGTCTGCGGTTTGGTCATTCCAGCTCTGGAAATTTGGACTGTTAGATCAGCAACGTAGTACTGTTCGTTAAAAGTGAGAAAATGTGTGGGTTTTCATTAGATCGAGTTATTTCATATGAAAGCACTGCTTTTAATCGCGCCATTCCTACTGACGTCATTGTAATGACCTATGGGAAAAACCACTAAAACAGTCTTTCTGAGGATGTAAAAAAGTCAGGTGGGGAGTGAGTGTCTACCGTTATAATGAAAACTCACCGGCCTGACTGTGACTGATGGTAGGCAAGCATGTCTATCATTATGATGGAAATTCCCTAACCCAGTGTTCATATGAGAAAAGTCATTTGGTGAACTCCCCATCGCGTTTCTAGGGTAACGTTAAGTGCTATGCAATTGAATACAATCTTGCTCACAACGTGTACACTACCTGACCTAGAATTCTGTATAAAATGTAGAATTCCGTAGCGAAGCACGGGTACATCAGCTAGTGTATATATATATATAATTCAAGTTAGAAGTTAAAATAACACATTTAAGTACGCAAACACCTACTAAAATTAAGTCACAATTACACGAGGACAAAGGGCACTGTTACACACGATAAAAAAGACCACTATCACTCATACAACGGATGGCGAGGTCTGATGACTGCTCCTCACCTCGCAAGATGGGGGAGATTGTACTCCGCAGTGTTAGCCTACGGCACAGATCAGCCAGGTCCACACACGCAGTAAGGATGTGTACCCCGGTAAGATTGTCGCCGCGAGTACACACTAATTTCAATAAGTAGGAGTGCATTAATATACCGTGGCCGATCCGAAGACGACACAATACCACTGCTTCACTCCGAGGAGCCGGAAGGGCAGTCCTCCATACCTTCGTTGTACCTTTTATCGCTCTCAGCATTTTTGGAAGTAGAGTGTCCTGCCACTCCATCTCCCAAAAGGACATAACATGATGTCTCAGCTGAGTGCGAATATCACTTGCTGGAACCTTGTAAGGCAACGGGGGCAGTGTTATCTGCCTCTTTGGCAGCCTTATCTGCTAACTCGTTTCCCTCTACACCCATGTGGCTTGGGAGCTACATAAACGTGATTATGGTGCCGGCATCCGAACACCCGGCCTGCAGGTCCCGGATCCCCTGCACCAGAGGGTGCCGAGGGAAACAGGCATCAATAGACTGTAGCGACCTCAAGGAGTCAGTACACAGAAGAAAGTTTGGGCGTTCATCGGATAGTCCTCTGAAGCTTGAGTGGCAAAACTAAGGAGATGACGTTCTGCCTCCTGCTTCAGAGCGAGGAAATCACAATGGTAATTCCCGGAGCAAGACACGTCCGCGAAATGGCTAGCTAGATGGTTAGCAATCGAGAGTGGTTCAGTGACGATACTGCCTGCAATGGAATTTCCCGGTACAGAAGGTGATCCTTGAATACCCGAAATACGTCAAGTTTAGTCCACACTTGAGATGGAGTATGTGACGACATAGACGACACATATCTCTCCCACGAAGCTTTCTTACTTTGGCGAATAAGAACTCGCGCCTTAGCGCGGAGTTTTTTTTTTAATGTTACCAAGTTGGCCACAGTAACGATAACGTTTATGAGCGCGACGGCGTTCTTCGATAGCTGCTGCATATTCTTCGTTCCACCAAGGAACGAGTTTTCGGCGAGGAGTCCCTGAGAAGAAGGGAATGGACTCCTCAGCAGCAGCAGCAGCAAGGACAACTTGTGTTATGTAAGTTATTTCGCCGTCTACGGTCGGCCTAGTCTCGTCGTTAAAGACAGCGAGGGATGTGAACTTTGACCAACAGGAATTTTTAAGAATCCATCGAGGAGGATCTTCGATGGATTTTTGTTTCAACAAAGTAAGTATGGGAAAATGACCACTGTCACAGAGATCATCGTGTGTATACCACCGAAACAGCGAGGCCAACGTTCGGCTGCATAGACTTAAGCCTATGCGAGAATATGTGCCGTAACGTACAGTGAAATGAGTTGGTTCACCTGTGTTCAAAATAGATAAGTCCAGCTCTGTTACTAATGTTTCCAGCTCCCTTCCCCCAGGGCAAGGCACTTCAGAGCCCCATATGGGGTGATGGGCGTTAAAATCTCCCAATAAGAGTAAGGGAGGTGGAAGATGATCTATAAGATCAGTGACATCATTTATGTTAAGAGGCTAGTCTGGTGGAAAATAAACATTACACACTGTTGCTATGACAGACAGCGGTACGCGAATTGCTACAGCCTCCAGCGGGGTTCTTAGCGGAATTTCTTCGTTGTATCAGAACAGACAAAAATGTGAACGCTACCGGAAGCTTGGTCAGTATAATGTCGTTCTGTTGAGTCTAGTCGAAAATTTCTCAAGACCGTATGATGATCTGGTCTGAAATTTGTTTCCTGAATACAGACTATACTCGCCGATAAACTCGCTAATGAGCTGGCACAGCTCAGCAAAATTCCATTGTAACAGTGCCATAGTGTGGGTGTAGACTTCTGAGGTTTAGGTTAGAAACAGCGAAGGGCTACCTAACCGACACTCACATCCCTATCCGATAATGGAGATAAATGCTTCATGTGCATCATCTCGTCACCAGACTCAGACCCTCCGGGTGGAGGGCGTGAGAACCCATTCGTAGAAGAGGTGGAAGAACGCCTTGTAAGGACGCTCTTCTTTACTGCCGTCGATTCTTATTTAGACGGGCTCGGAGGTGATTTCCCAGCCCTAGTCGACGATGCCGCCTCCGCCGGCTTAGGCGCGGCTTTCGCCGACCTCGTGAGGGAAGGAGACGTTGTCTTGCCAGAAAATCACAGTGATGAATATTATGCAATATCACGTGCTACAATGACACCGATTTTGAAACACATTTTAGGTTATCTATCCATGGACGAACATCACATAGGTAGGCCTAAATGATTATTCTACGAAGAACTAAGGAACGTTGGCTTATTTTTTGAGTGGAATATACAATGAGTAGTCAATAACTTGTTTTTTTATTGTCTGTGATGTTAATGCTTTCTGTCACTAAATTGAATAACAATTATTTCTCTTAGTACGTCATATAAGTCTTCTCTCTCTAGTCAATAGCGGACATCTGACAAACTACCTGCGAACACGGAACTTTTATATTCCATAAGGGCGGCAGAACGTAGTGCGTCAGTATGAAACATTTAAGGTTCAACTTAAGCTTGAAACGAAAACGTAGCTATGGTAAACCGAGATAACGAATACTGTGGTGAATACAGAAGTGAGCGTTATCCGGGTTTTGGAAATGTAAGGAAACAGTAAAAGTAAGCGACCACCACCACAACACCTGAAAGAGCAAACTGGATTATGAATTGTCACGTCCTCGATGAAACAGACTATGCTGAAAACTCGCGCAGGCTGAACATGTCACGTGATTTAAACCATCCACATTTGAAAGGCCTACCGGTAACATACACCAGACGCCGATTAAGGATTTGTTAGCCAACAATGTGACATTCTCTCAATGACTTTACCGTCCATTTTACTTACACTTGGTTGCAGCCAGCTTGCATTCAATGTGGGAACTTCCGCAATTTAAGCCTTACCAAGTAAGACAGCTAAAACAGCGAGGGGCTCGCTACCATATCATACTCGTTAAATTGGATAATCAGCAGTATATTAGATATTTACTTTTCATACATTATTAATTTGTTTTATAGATAATTCTTGCGATAGCGAGGCGATTTCTGAAGCAGTCCAGTGTACGGGACCCTCACCAGGATTACTTGATTCAAGAAATGGAAAAAAAAAAAAAAAATCCAAAGAAAAGCAACAAAGTTTGGGTTGGAAAGACTTGGGAGAAAGGAGACGAGCTGCTCGACTAAATGGTATGTTCCGAGCTGTCAGTGGAGAGAAAGCGTGGAATGACATCAGTAGATGAATAAATTTGAGTGGTCTTTAAAAGTAGGAAAGATCGCAATATGAAGATAAAGTTGGAATTCCAGAGGACACATTGGGGCAAATATTCGTATTTAGGAAGGAGAGTTAGGGACTGGAATAACTTACCAAGGGAAATGTTCAATAAAATTCCAATTTCTTTGCAATCGTTTAAGAAACAGCTAGGAAAACAACAGATAGGGAATTTGCCACCTGGGCGACTACCCTAAACGGAGATAAGTAGTGACGGATTGATTGATATTGACAGATAACATAATGAATTGGTTAGAAATGTATGTGGCAGTTTGAAATCTGCTACGCTAATCTGGCGATAGGTATAACACCACTATCGCGTCTTGCTTGGCCTGCTGGAAAGACCAGGTAAAACAGGGAAGCTCACCCGCCCCAGAATTTTTTGGAAATCCAGAGGCAAGGAACTGCAGTTACGTGTTGCTCCAGCCAGCCACAAGACCAGCCGATCGCTGAGTCACTCCACTTAACTCTTGTTAAAGAGACTTGCCACTTTCTAAGAAACACACGCCCACGTGTTGACTCGTCGCGTATCACCTTCAACGAGGCGAGACTCCAGAAAGTGACCACGGGGAGCAAGTATTGAAGATATAACTACTTCTTTATTGAGGTCGGCACTATGTGGATTTCGGTCAGTTTTACTAAGATATGAGAGGACTGTGTGTTGCATTCGGACAAATAAAATTAGATCACTTTAATTTAAGATAAAAAAAACCTGTATTTACCTCAATCCTTGCCTTTTCTTCATTCCTACAACATATTATAAAATAAGTTAAAGAGTGCTCTGCACACTTCATACTGATTATCAACTTTATTGTTTTAAGTTTATCTGGAAAGTTCTTAAATGCTGTAATTTATGAAAATGCCATTGCCTTAAATAAACATTGCATTACACTGAACAAACTTATGAACATGCCACTCAAAGTTTTCTCCATGACACTGCATTTATCTTGCCTTAGTATGGGGTGTTGCCACCTCTGGCGATGATTACAGGTACATCCTTCGCGGCATGCTAGCTAGGGGTATGAGATCCCACTCTTCCAGGAGTGTTGCCTGCATTTCGTTGAGGAAATTTCGACCAAGCATATCCCACAGGTGTTCTATGGGAGTGAGGTCTGGGCTGCGAACTGGCCAGTCCAGGCTTCGTATCCTGACGTCGCGTAGATATTCCGTAAGGCAGCGAGCGATATGCATTTGCATGGATCAGGATGACATTTTCACCAACTAAGGTAGCATTTGAAATTACATGCTCCGCTAACACATCTACGATGTTAGGTTATGCATTCAGAACACCTCCATCAATAAACAGAAGTTCCGTTCTGGCCTCAAAACTGATACCGGCCTATACCATGATGGAACCACCCCCAAAATGGCGACCTTTCTGAGTTGTTGCAAAGTGAGTATCGCTCTCCACACACTCTCTCTACCATCAGGTAACCGGACACATAATCGAGACTCATTTGTGAACAGTACCCCTGACCACTGCTCTGTAGTCCCATTCCGATGGTGACGCGCAAACTGTATTATAACTGTGTCGCTTGTAAGCAGATCATCTTGAGGTCAAATCGGCTTCTTGAAGCCTTCGTCTGAGTCCTCGCAAACACAGTGACAGTCGATTTCTGGCTTGGACGGCCTATCGTCCCTGGTAGACGTAGACCTCGGTACCGAGTTCACGCTGGACGCTTCCATATGATGCACCGCTGGCAGACGAATGCTGCGTCTATCATTCACCAATGCCACTGCTCTTGCAAAGTGCTCTGGGCTAAGAGGCATCTTAACTTGTCAAATGTGAAAGAGAAACTGAAGGAAAATGTTCCTTTGTGACAAATATTGAGTCACATAATGATAATCCATCAATATCTTCCGTTTCAGTATCGTGAATCTTGTAAGGTGTTATTGCTAGTCGATAGAGTAAAATTGAGTGCCTAGCACTTAAGAGGTGGAAAGCGACCCGTTAAGTTTATTTATGATCTCTTAACATCACATTCTTCTCCAAACCTGCGGAATACAACCGCCTTAAAGTAATTAATGCAACACGTGCCTCTAATGGAGTTTAAAAATTACGACTACCGAGCTCGATAGGTGCAGTCGCGTAAGTGCGGTCAGTATCCAGTATCGGGAGATAGTGGGTTACGGCCCCACACTCGGCAGCCCTGAAGATGGTTTACCGTGGTTTCCCATTTTCACACCAGACAAATGCTGGGCCTGTACCTTAATTAAGGCCACGGCCGCTTCCTTCCCACTCCTAGCCCTTTCCTGTCCCATCGTCGCCGTAAAGACCTATCTGTATCGGTGCGACGTCAAGCAAGTTGTAAAAAAAATTACGACTTCGATTTTAGAAAGTGGTCCAGTTTTCTTGTCCGCCAGTGTACTAGCACATTCCCAGAGTCGGAAGGAACTGACCATACGAAGCCAGACGACGTCTTCAAGTAACTACAACAAAGAACGTACACTAAATCCTCTTGGTCAACCACTTGTTGAATTGTGCAGTAAAAATCTTCCTTTATATTTTAAGTCGATCTTCAAGTTTCTCATGCTGGCGAGACTGCTATGAACCGTTTCTCATAATGCTGCGTGACTTTCAAATCTTCAACGTCCGGAGGAAAAAACATCCTACTCAAGTCCTATAAACGCAATCTGCTGTTTCATAGAGCTATTTCGGCAGGAAGACAAACAAGTCCCACTATTGGTCGAACACGAAAGAAGAACACATTTCATTCCACTCTTGATGTTCCACACGTTAACTATACTGATGCGAAACACAAGGGAGGGCAGTTTCCTCAGTGTTCGTGGAGCCCAGTTAGCAATCAACATCTTTTGAAATAAGTTGTTAGGCTGTTGTGTATTTTGGAAGAAAACGAACAGTGGCGGTGGTGGGCCTCATTAACATTAATGAGAAGAAAATGGAAGAGGCCGGAAACTTCTAAGAATGGAAAAAAAGTGCCAGGAAGATTCACTAATACAGGAGTTGACAAAGCTGGTAGTGAGAGGATACCGCCCCCTCCCCCGGGGACATAATCTCGTTACAGCTAGCATGGAAAACGTCAAGATTTTTACACCTCGTTCCGTTCTTGGCTTTTTGCTTATTGATTAATGTGCCTGAAATTACAGCCGACTGCAAGGATCGACAGTTATGAAATAAAAGTGATAGCCGGAGTAGTTCAAGGTGCTGTACGTCGTCTTGGTGCTCGATCTTCCCAGATGTGTAACCGCACACATATCACAATACAGATGACACTGTCCTGTACAAAAGTTTTTTTTTTTTTTTTTTTTGCTAGTTGCTTTACGTCGCACCGACAGAGATAGGTCTTATGGCGACGATGGGACAGGAAAGGCCTAGGAGTTGGAAGGAAGCGGCCGTGGCCTTAATTAAGGTACAGCCCCAGCATTTGCCTGGTGTGAAAATGGGAAACCACGGAAAACCATCTTCAGGGCTGCCGACCGTGGGGCTCGAACCCACGATCTCCCGGATGCAAGTTCACAGCCGCGCGCCTCTACGCTCACGGCCAACTCGCCCGGTGTACAAAAGTATAAAGAACATAGAAGACAGTAAAAAAAACTACAATCAGACCTACAAAATTAATCTGTATGGTGTTCCGTGAATCGGCCAAACATAAATGTAAATAAATGCAAATATATTAGGATAAGTGGACCAACAAACTGCCCAGAGAACAGATATGAATCAAATAAGAATGCAATACAGGAGTGTGCAAATATCTAACTTTTACGATTAATTATTTCTAGGGATTTGAAATGGAACCTGCAGACGGAAGAGGCAAGGTGAAAAGCGATCAAAGCCACGGGATTTCTTAGCAGGAACCTTGAGGGCTTCAAATCAGGGGCCCTACGAACAGCCTATCTCAGTATGATAAGACCCATACTAACCTAACTCCTGTCTGGAGTCCCACCACAATCGCAAATGTAAACAAACTTCAGAAAATACAGAATCGGGCGGAAAGACTGATAACTTACCACTCCTATCTTCATTCGGCTAACCACCCCTCAATAGAAACCATGGTCAAAAGAACCGACCTGATCGTGATCCAGAGAGTCATGGTGTTAGGGGAGTCCTGCCCTATGTGTGGCTTGGAGCTATACTGGAACATACACACATTCATCCGTAATATCGATTATTTCGGATATTTTCTTTTTCAACGCTTCTCATCCCCGTGCCGATGCGGCTGATTGGTTTCGTAAGCAGCAAAAGACACGGATCAGGACGACGAACAACGAGGATGATGTATTATCACCGAGCCGGAAGAAAACAAAAAGACTCCGCTCTAGCAAACAGGCAACGCGCTGCGGAAACAGGTGACGGAAGGAGCTGTCTGTACTGGACGAGCAGTTAGTGAGTGAGTGAGTGAGTGAGTGAGTTAGTTAGTTAGTTAGTTAGTAATATGTTTTATTTATCCTGGCAAAGTTAGGGATGTACTCCCTTTCTTACACTTAACCAGTCAGTAGAACACTTAATAATAACTACTGATGATAATAATCTCAAAAAACTTAACATGTTACAGAAGTGAAAAATGGTATTTTTTATCTCTATTAAACATAAAGAAACGTGTATTTTTAGCTTTCGGAAATACCACTTGGGTGGAGGGGGGGGGGGGGTAAAAGTGACTGAAAATGGTGTTGAATTCTTTTAATTAGGCTACTGATATCTCAAAAATGAAGATGTTACAGACGTGAAATTTGATATTTGCAATCTGCTTTAAAAATAAAGAAACACGTATTCTCGGAAAATCCAATGAAGGGGGGGGGGGGTGAAAGAATTGAAAAATTATTGAATTAATTGAATGAGAATACATACATCTAATAAAAACTAAAGTTGTTACAGACGTGAAAATTCGTATTTGGATCTCCTTAAAAAACAAAGAAAAACGCGTTTTGGGGGGAAGCCATCTTGGAGGGTGGGAGTGTAAAGGAGTTGAATTCCTTTCATGAGGGCACATAAATCAAAAACTGAAGAAGTTAGAGTCGTGATAATTGGTATTTAGAAGATCCTTTACTATTAAAGAAACAAGTACTTTTTGCGGGAAAATTCACTTAAGGGGGGAGGGGGAGTAGCGTGAAATGAAGTGAAAAAAGTAAATTATTTTTATGGGGATACTTATATCTCAAAACTGAAGGTAATAGACGTGAACACTGGTGTTTGAAATCTTCTTTTAATTTTTTTTTTTGGGGGGGGGGGGGGTGCCGGTAAATAAACTTAACGGCGGTGGGGTGTAGAAGGAGGTGAGACCAATTGATTCTACTGTTCTTAATGTACTTATAAGGATCCTCGGCAGCGCGCCGGCCTCTCACAGCTGGGTTCCGTGGTTCAAATCCCGTTCACTCCATGTGACATTCGTGCTGGACAAAACGGAGGCGGGACAGGTTTTTCTCCATTCCAGCAACACATAATAATAATAATAATAATAATAATAATAATAATAATAATAATAATAATAATAATAATAATAATAATAATAATGTTCCGGACCGTCGTCAAATGTGCGGACCGCGCTGGAAACGGCTCCTGGACGGGTAATGACTAAGAATGCATTCCGGCCGCGGGTTCAGTGCCTTCTAGGCACCCAATATGACACCACGCCGGATCTCCTGAAGGATTTTATCCATATTAAAAATGATTATAGGAAAAGATGGCAAAGATTTACGGACCCAACTGACCGGGAGGAATACCTGAGCCTAGCCTGGGAAGTACGAAATCGATTGCTGGAAAAGAAGATTGAAAAATGGGAGGAAACATGCCGTAATCTAATAGAAAACGAGTCAGATCGGGAATTTTGGTGGGTTCTCGCAGAAAACGAGTCAGACCGCGAATTTCGGCGGATTATATATCTAAAACAATAAGCATTCAATTATAAATTTCAGTATAATACCGTAGCGAAGCACGGGTATCTTGCTAGTATGATAATATGGACAATAGTACCAGTAATACCATTAACAAAAGTAACCACACTTTAAAAAAAAAGATCATATCATCTATATAATATAAATCGTACGTAAAGTGCAGAATATAATTATGAATAATGAGTACTAAGAATATAATTATGAATAATGAGTACTAAGAATATAGCGAGGGTAGCAGGTCTGCGTAAACGGTGAACGATAGACCCCAAGAATTGTTTAGCATAGCAAGTCCACGGAATATACTTACCTGTAAGAGGTACGCGCTTTTATGTTGTAGTTTTCAGTTAAAATCCTCCTGTGGGTGGGGGCGGTAGAATAATACCCTCGGTATCCCCTGCCTGTCGTGAGAGGCGACTAATAGGGGCCGCAGGGGGTCTGAACTATGGAGCGTGGGTTGGCGCACACAGGGCCCTTAGCTGAGTCCTGGCATTCCTTTCACTTACTTGTGCCAGGCTCCTCACTTTAATCTATCCTATCCGACCTCCCTTGGTCAACACTTATTCTTTTCGACCCCGACGCTATTAGGTTTGCGCGAGGGCTAAGGAGTCTTTCATTTTCACGCCCTTCGTGGCCCTTGTCTTCCTTTGGCCGATACCTTCATTTTTCGAAGTTTCGGACCCCTTCCATTTCTTTCTCTCTGATTAGTGTTATATAGAGAATGGTTGACTCTTAAAACAATAATCACCACCACCACCACCACCTTTCAGTTAAAAACATCGATCTTAAATCATATTTTGAGATCCATCGAAATAAATTGTTTATTCACCTCAAAAAACCTAACAATGTAATTTTGTAATTAAGAGTTATCGTACATTTTTATGAAAACGTAAGTATGGTTTAAGTACCACACTACTAATACAGAGAGGCAAAATATGGTCATTACAGTATCTGGAGAGTGAAATCACCTGCAGATCGTGCTCCAAGCGAAAGCGTAGCGAAATACAAGGAAAAAACAGTTTTCGTAATGGCTTTTTATTGCTGGGAGTAAGACTCTGTGATCGCAGGACGTGAAACATGTTTGCTTTAACTTCAATAACAGGGATGAAAATACCGACAATTCACATTTAAAGCATGTGTGTGCAAGCTGACAACATTTTCGTCCTCAATAAAGAGTTAGCTCTATGGTGATGGTGCTGATTATGGTTTTAGAGGAAGTACAAGACAACCGTCCTTTATTAACATTAACTGTAGAGAAAAAAAGATGAAGGTATCGGCCAAGGACCACGAAAGGCGTTAAAATGAAACTTCCCAGCCCTCGGAACCTCACAGCGTCGTGGTCGGAAAAGAAAAAGTGTTTACTAAAGGAAGTCAGAAATGAGGAAACTGTCACAAGTGGAAGCAATGCCAGGACTCGCCTCTTATTACAGACAGGGTCCACCGTGACTGTTATTCTACCGCCCCCACCCATAGGATTAGCTCTATGTCCACAGGGATGTTATTCTACCGCCCCCACCCATAGGAGGATTAGCTCTATGTCCACAGGGGTGTTATTCTACCGCCCCCACCCATAAGGGGATTAGCTCTATCTCCACAAGAGTGTTATTCTACCGCCCCCACCCACAGGAGGATTAGCTCCATGTCCACAGGGCTGTTATTCTACCGCCTCCACCCATAGGAGGATTAGCTCTATGTGCACAGGGGCGTTATTCTAACACCCCCCCCCCCCCTCCCAAGGGAATTACCTCTATGTCCACAGGGATGTCTTGTCTTCCTAACGGGGAATGGACCCACATCATATCAAATGCAGGCAGTACGACGGAAAGTAATAAGACCAATATTTATCCGGCAGTTGGAACAATGTCTGCACGACGAAAACATGTGATAAACCGGGATTAATTGTTCGTACAGGACAACATTCTACATATAATACAGTATTTACTAAAATGGCTACAGTTTGTGCAGAGAAAATGTCTCAACAAACAGGTGTTTTGTTCACCTTCTTTGTAATAGAAGGTATCCAAGGAGGAGCGGTAACACAGTCACCTGGATATGACCTGGCAGTGGTCCAGCAAGGACCCCGCTTGCCAACTGGCAAATACCTTCAGCTACCATCAAGGATGAAGTACAGTATTACTAGTTCACTGCATATCCGGGTAGCGTCTCATTTCTGTAACCTGAGAACTGATAGCATTTTTTACTAATATGTTCGCAATTTAACATATTAATTAAAAATATATTTTTTAAAAGCTGAACAAGAGGTAAAACGAGTAGCTCAGTGGTACACGTTAAAAACTCCAGGCTCTCGGCGTCTCTTTATTCAGCAAGCACAGGGAAGTCGAGAACCACACAAAGCACTTACAGGGATTTCTTTTATTTTCTTTATGCCCCTATTTTCCTCCCAGGCCCAACTTGTTCCGGTCGTCAACTCAACAATTGTGAATTTTGGATCTCAAGACCCCCATGCTTTGCATGCCTTCTTGAGTGATTCCTATCACCTGCTTTAGTCCCGTTTTCATACTATTCGACGTTTTGGAAGTGATTTCCGTAGTGAACAAAATTCACCCATCTTATCTTTAATTGCTGCTGTACGTCCGCGTACGTTAAGATGGCGCCTAACCTGCGAATTCTAGTTTGCCAGGTTTTGGATCATACGTTCAGGATCTTCTAGAATAACAGAACCTTTAAAATATCCTTTGCAATTCTATTCCATTTTCCTCTCTGGCGATGGAAAACGATTAAAAAAAATTAATCAGACTCTGGGATGGGTTTAAAGTAATTGTTGAGGAATGCGAACAATGGTTGGGACCTTTAAAGGTGGTAAGGAATGGTAAAGACCCACTTTATCATAACAGAGAAATAACGAGACTAACAAGAAGGTGGTGCAGATTGGAAGGAAATAGAACTGGAAATGGCTGAGGAAGTAAGGAGAAATTGAAGGAACTTGCTAGGAAATTGAATCAAGCAAAGAAGTCAGCTAAGAATAACATAATGGCAAACATAATTGGCAGTGATACAAATTTTAGTGAAAAATAGAAGGGTATGTATACAGCCCGCGAACCTTTTAGCGATACTTCGTTTTATGGGGCTGAGAAGTAAGGATGGAGCTGCTCCGGTTCCTGTAATACTGCCAACTGAATGGAAATGAAATCTGAATTGAATCGATAGTATGGTCGATCGATATGAATTTTCTAAACCGTCGTTTCCGTGTAGGAGTTCTAGGTTGTTCCTGTGATGTACCTTGATATTTCTAACACAAGTTCAAGCTTAACCTATATTTTGACTTTGCTGTGTAAATAACAACAGTATTTAAAGTTTTGCAATTATACCGCCAGATGTCTCGCGGCGATGCATAATGGTTTCACATTTTTTGTGTCAGATGTTGCCAATACAAATCTTGAAAATAACCGAGGTCTACCGATTCAGCACTAGGGAGCCGAAGTATCACTGAAAGTTTCGCGTACTGTAAGTACTTTAATGCAGAAACAGGTTCCAAGAAGGACATTCCAGCAATCATTAATGAACAAGGGAAGTGTGTTTGCGAGGATCTTCAAAAGGCAAAAGTATTCAGTCAGCAGTACCTAAAGATTGTTGGTTACAAGGATAATGTCCAGATAGAGGAGGTGGACTAATGCTAAAGAAGTATTATATTTTTCTATGATAATGACATACAATAAGATACAAAAGTTGAAAACTAGAAAAGTGGCTGGAATTCATAAGATTTCTGGGAATATACTAAAGACAACTGGATGGGATACAGTACCGTATCTGAAGTTCTTATTTGATTATTGTTTGCATGAAGGAGCTATACCAAATGAATGGAGAGTTGCTATAGTAGCCCGTGTGTAAAGGAAAGGGTGATAGACATAAAGCAGAAAATTACAGGCCAGTGAGTTTGACATGCATTGTATGTAAGCTTTGGGAAAGCATTCTTTCTGATTATACAACACATGTTTGCAAAATTAATAACTGGTTCGATAGAAGGCAGTTCGGGTTTAGAATAGGTTATTCCAATGAAGCTCAACTTGTAGGAATCCAGCAAAATGTACCAGATATCTTGGATTCAGGAGGTCAAATGGACTGTATCGCGATTGACCTGTCTAAAGCATTTGATAAGGTAGATCATGGGAGACTACTGGCAAAAATGAGTGCAACTGGACTAGACAAAAGAGTGACTGAATGGGTTGCTATATTTCTAGAAAACAGATCTCAGAGAATTAGAGTAGGCGAAGCTTTATCTGTCCATGTAATAATTAAGAAGGGAATTCCTTCAGGCAGTATTATTGTATCTTAGTGTGTTCTTATTTTTGTAAATTATATGAGTAAGAAGTGGAATCCGAGATAAGCTTTTTGCGGATGATGTTACTCTGTATAGAGTAACAAGATTGTGAGCAACTGCAAAATGACCTCGATAATGTTGTGAGATGGACAGCAGCAATGGTATGATGATAAACGGATTTAGAAGTCAGGTTGTGAGTTTCACAAATAGGAAAAGTCCTCTCAGTTTTAATTACTGCGTCGAAAGGGTGAATTTTTTTTTTTTTTTTTTTTTTTTGCTATTTGCTTTACGTCGCACCGACACACAGGCAGGTCTTATGGCGACGATGGGATAGGAAAGGCCCAGGAATTGGAAGGAAGCCCCAGCATTTGCCTGGTGTGAAAATGGGAAACCACGGAAAACCATCTTCAGGGCTGCCGACAGTGGGGCTCGAACCCACTATCTCCCGATTACTGGATACTGGCCGCACTTAAGCGACTGCAGCTATCGAGCTCGGTGAAAATTCTTTATGGGGGTCACTGTAAGTATCTAGGTGTTAATATAAGGGGTAATCAGATAAACGTGTTTGTAAATAAAGGGTACAGACTTTGAACCTGATTATGAGGGTATTTATGGGTTGTAGTAAGGATGTAAAGGAGAGGGCATATAAGTCTCTGGTAAGACCCCAACTAGAGTATGGTTCCAGTGCATTGGACCGTCACAAGGATTACTTTATTCAAGAACTGGAAAAAATCCAAACAAAAGCAGCTTGACTTGCTCCGGGTGATTTCCGACAAAAGGTAGCGTTACGAAATTGTTGCAATTTTTTGGGCTGGGAAGACTTGGGAGAAAGGAGACACGCTGCTCGACTAAGTGGTATGTTCCGAGCTGTCGGTGGAGAGATGACGTGGAATGACATCAATAGACGAATAAGTATGAGTGGTATCTTTAAAAGTAGGAAAGATCACAATATGAAGATAAAGTTGGAATTCAAGCGGACAAATTGGGGTAAATATCTGTTTATAGGAAGGGGAGGGATTGGAATAACTTACCAAGGGAGATGTTCAATAAATTTCCAATTTCTTTGCAATTATTCAAGAAAAGGCTAAGAAAACAACAGACAGGGAATCTGCCACCTGGGCGACTGACCTAAATGCAGATCAGCAGTGATTGACTAACGTTATTTTCCCACTGGCATTACTCAAAATCAGTCGCCTTCATAAAATGTATTATAATGTGAATTACTCTGTAACGAGCTACTGGAGAAGGTATCCCTGAACAACCTCCTACATCGCTCTGTTTAGTGCCGGGATGTAATGAACTACGTTAAGCACAATGTCTTGCTTCTTCCAGGCTCGTACCGTACCACGTGCTCCAACAAAGTGTTCCGTATTACTTTCCGATATTTTCGATTGTCGTCTCAAGAATTTCTCTATGGCTAAGAAGCGAATAGCGAATACTTCAAAACTCCAGATATGTGATCGTACACAGAAGACGCATACATAACTTTCAGAATAGCGTTCTTAGACATTTTTATCTCTAATACTTTTTTTAAGAAGTAACCAGCGAAATGAGATGACTATGAATTACAACTGGATCGGATTTCTATGACCTAAACATTCTGGAAATATTCATACATTTATGTCCTAAAATACCAAAATATGATGCAAAACTTGGAAATATGACGCAAATTAAATACTGTCCACAATATGGGTAAGAGACCGGCAGCAAACTGACCCGTTCCAAACATTTGTTTGTCCTTTCTACAGTTACGACTTCCAGCTCACGCAATTCGGTATCTTCAAACTTCATTTTACCACAAATTACTTCTAAGCACATCCAACATAACGAAACAGGAACCAAACTATTTAGCATTACCGGAAACATGTGAATTACACTCCGAGAACGGCTAAAACTGTATGTCCAAAAAATGTTATTTTATACCATGAATTTGATCATAAATTATTGTAAAATAACATGTACTGGTATGATAGCCAGTGGTAGAGTGTCGGCCTCCAGATCCCAAGGTAGCGGGTTTAAACCCGCCAGAGGTAGTCTGATTTCTGAAAGGCGGAAGTCCATTCGACACTCCATGTCGTACAACGTCTGCATGTAAACGATCTCTGGTGACACATTTGGTGTTTACCGGACAAAATTAATTAAAATCTCAGCCATAGACGGCCAAGAGAGCTTCGGTTTACTCTGTCTGCCATCTAGTAGTCCTGGAGTAAAACGGAACGTCGAAATTGACGTGCAGACAGCCAGATGGCGTCAAATCGAAATGTCTGCACACGCTAGCTGAGGTCATACGATTATTATTGTTATTGGTATGATCAGTAAAAAGCGATTTATCATTTTCACAAAAGCTACAAATGTGTGTAATTTAACTGAAGATTGTAAAAAGAGAGCAAAATAAAAATATGACTTGTCACAGGATGACAAGCCCTATCCCGCAATCAAAAATAAACTAACCAAGTGTAAAATAAGTACCATTAACGGCTTTGATTCATTCTTGAGGCGAAGATATAAGTGAACTAAGTCACGAGAACGAGGAAGGCAAGAGAAAGTAACTCGTGACGATGACAGAACGATAGGTTCTACTAAAACAATAGCAGGCCGTCAGCCAAGACAGTCTACGTGAAACTAAAAAGAAATAGTGCAACAAGCTCGCTCAAAGAATGTCATGTTAGAAACTATATCAAATACTGTAATTAGGTAAGAAAAAAGGTCCCCAAACTGATGACTCACTTCTTCAGCTAGCCCGAGGGCATAACAATGAACTTGCATTGTGAAATATTTTCGCACGACACCGTGCTGTAGGAGGATGGCGCCTTGGCGTGCTGCAGATTACGGCCGTCACCTCCAGCGTCGGACAGCTCAACACATAGGCTGAGTGAACCTCGAACCAGCCCTCAGATGCCTCCGTTGCCTCCTGGATCGAGGCACGAGCGCTGGCCCCGTTGGCAATTTCTATAGTTTATATAAATCGGTAGAACCGTGAGGAACCAAAACGGTTAAAAATAGCCCGGCTTCCCAATCATTTTCTAGTGCGGGAAAGTAACATAGGTAAAGCCTGTGCTCAAAGTAGGTCAACAGAGTTTAAAACAAGCGGATTTTGCAATCAACGCTGGCTAGGAGAAACACAACAAATTCAGTTCGCTTCAATTCCTCAACAGAGGACCCGTATTTAATAAAGGCTATCAAGAGCAAAACACAAAGAAAGACGAGTGCAGTAGCAACGTGCTAATGTAGTATGAAAGTAGATATCACAAGTTCTGAATAAATGTATCGAAATTGGTTTTTTTTTAATGCAGCATGTACGGTATAAAAACAGGACCTTTTTTATACAGGGTGGCCCACCTGTTGAAGACAGCCATATGCGGTGCCCAGAGTTTAAAAAAGTTTATTTGTGTCGTGTACAAACACATTCAACGATGTCAAGTATAAAGCACGTTTTATATCCATTTTTTCCATGAAACTTTCAGAAGAACTGTATGTACATCTCTGCCCCAAAGCTGAGTCAGTATGTATGAACATCAACTGCATCTCACAGGTAGCCCTAGTAATGCGGTGGGTCATCTCACCGGAAAACGGCTTCTTCCAGCGTATGTTGCACGGGACATGAACCTTAAGTTGCCGCTCCAGATAGCAGCACAATCGGAATGTTGAAAGTGGCATTTTATTCACCTAGGTGAATTAGCCAGAAGATAGTAGTGGTCAATATAACAGAAATACACGCAGAATCTTGGAAGCATAGGACTCAAAGAACAGATGATGATGATAAGGATGCTTGTTTAAAGGGGCGTAACATCTAAGGTCATGGGCCCCTAATGGAACCAGATGGACGACTTGTAATGTATCCTCTGACTAGAATTGAAAACAAATGACGATGAATAATGATGGTGAATTCAAAACAATCGGTGGATGTAATTCGCAATGCCTTATTTTCGGTAAAGTGAAAGATGATAGGTTATGGTAGAGTAAGACATTACCTTAAAATTCAATGATATATCATGGAGATTACTATCTTTAAAAACACATTAAAATACACAAACACAAACTAAAACAGTGTCAAATTAATAAAACGTAGTGAACAATAATACGAAACACTACATTTGTATGCAATAAAACAAACCACCATCCCTCATAAAACGGATGACGAGGTCTGCTGACTGCTCGTTATCTCGCAGGATGAGGGAGATGGTACTCGCGGCGCAGATCGACCAGGTCCACACCGGAGGGGGTTCTTTCAGAGCAAAGTTCTCTGCGAAACGTAAAGAATTTCAACTTATTTTCTTGTCACGGCATAAGCCCAAAATCCCATATCATGTCTATACGTACGGGCCGTGAAAGCATCAATGGCAACATTCTGGAACGATGTTATCTGGTCTGATGATACAAAAAACCTTTTGGGGTCAGATGGCCTCCACAGAATATGAAAAAAAAAAAAATGGTACGGACAATGATGTGGCAAATACAGTCCCAACTGTAAAATACGGTGGTGGGTATGTCAGCCGGAGGTGTGGGTAACATACCGTGCATTTCATTGACGGAATAATAAACAAGGAGGGCTATAATGCAATCCTGAGGGCAAACGTGAAGCAGAGTGGGGATGCCACCTGTTCCAGCATGATAATGACCCAAAACACACCGCTGACATTAGTAAGACATGGTTGATCTGGAACACCTCCCCAGTCTCCGGATTTAAGTTCCATGCAACATGGGCTACGCTGAAGAGGAATATCCGTTGGCAATGTGTGCGTACGAAGGAGAAACTTAAAAGTGTTATTCTTCAGGAATGGCAGAAAATCAGCCCGGAAATGTGCAAGAAATGAGTGTATTCTATGCGGCGACGATGTCAAGCAGGGGACATTCCACCACATGTTCCAGGAACCTTTTATGTTTTTGTTTATTTCAAGTGTTCAATTTGCTTGTACGAATAGGAAAGATACAAGATTATGGGCGCGCCTTTCTCTTTTTTTTTTTTTTATTAGAAGCTAGGTGTTTTGTTAACATGGTAGCAAACAGATGGAGCAGATATGTTTTCTGAAGGCTTTGCTGAATATATGTTCAGTGAATGAACTCCTTTTCAGTTTATTAATTTCTGGCAGTGGTACTAAATCAAACATCCCATACGAATAGAATAGGTACATACAGTACTTCATATCATGAAGAGCGCCTTATCGTACGTATGAACAGTAATTTGAGTGGTCGTAAACTAACCAAACACAGTTTCTCGTTAACATGCTACTCACCTTTAACTTAATTACTATTGCGTAATGTGAACTTTTTTTTTTTTTTTTTTTTTTGTATGAGTGGAGTACGAGAAGTTGCATACATAATTGTATCTGCTATAACAACAACAGCATCAATCAGTATCGGTATTGCAATTTGTTACGTTCGCCGAAACCAATTTCTAAATAAATACATATTATAACCTATCTGCTCTTTGACCAGAGTGTTCTCCCCGTACTGACTTACGGTTGTGAAACCTGGACATTGAGCGAGTTTGTTAAGCAAAAACTCAGAACAACCCAAAGAGCTACGGAACGGTTCATGCTAGGCTTGACGAAGAAAGACAGGAAGAGAGCAGATTACATCAGGTCAGTCACAAAGGTCAGTGACATTTTAGAAAGGGTATTTACCCTAAAATGGCAGTGGGCAGGCCATGTTGCTCGGAGAACTGATGGTAGGTGGACAAAGCTTGTGCTTGAGTGGTGTCCGAAAGATCATCTCAGACTAAGGGGAAGACAACCGGACAGATGGGATAAAGACATCCGGAAAATTACTGGGATCAATTGGCAGAACATCGCTCAAGACCGTCCCAGATGGAGAGACCTCATGAAAACCTACCTTGCTTCGGACTTAAAGAGGCCACATCGTAAAAACGATTGAATATGGCTGATAGTGATAACCTATCTGAAAAAAAATATATCAGAATTATACCTGACAAAGAAACAATTTTATTAAGAATATTGTTTAAATTATTGAATGTTTATATATTTCTAAATATTTTGAGTGTGATTTGATGGAATATGACGATGTTTTTTCATGTCATTCTTCCTCTTTCAAGTATAACTAGCTCTAGTACCCGTCTCTGCTCCGACACTTTCTTTTCTGTGCTTAATTTTAGGCTTTGTATTAACTGTATGAAGTGTTCATCTGTGTGTGTGTGGGGGGGGGGGAGATTCCTTTATTGTGACGTTTACTATGGATTCAACACTCATCTTTTTCTACCGCTTTTCCCACAACTGTGGATTCGCGGGTACGAATATGTGTATTTAGTCCTGTTTTACGGCCGGATGCCCTTCCTGACGCCAACCCTATGGAGGGATGTAATCACTATCGCGTGTTTCTTTGGTGGTTGGTAGTGTGCTGTGTGAATATGAAGAGTTGGGAAAAACACAAAACACCCAGTTCCCGAGCTGGAAGAATTAATCAGAAATGATTAAAATCCGCGACCCGGCCGGGAATCGAACCCGGGACCCTCTGAACCGAAGGGCAGTACGCTGACCATTCAGCCAACGAGTCGGACACAATTTTCAACTATTTTTATAAGCCACCTCATTCCACTTCCATCTCCCCCCCGTGTACAAAGCTTGGTTTGGGAGATGTGGAAACATGGCGGCGTGTTCCCATCCCATTTCTTACGGGACTGTTACCTATCGACAATCTATCCATCAAGATCGATCCAAATTTTGGTGCGGGTTTTTAATTAAATTTGAAAATAAATACATTTCCTTTAATTTTTTAAGAAACTGAATATTTTTCCTGTACTACCGAGATGATTTGGAACGGCACCGTTTAACTCCCTTGAGTGTGCGTTGGCGTTTTATCGAAATAATACTGTTGCCATATGTTTTAGTTTTGGCAGACTAAAGAACCTAACAGTAATTCTGTCTTCTTTCTAAATCCACCATTTCTTCACCCCAGTACAACTTTCCTTGTGGAGATGTAAATGATCATGGGGAACTGCATTCTTCTGTGAGAAAGAGGCATTTGTAATGACAAACAAACTCGGGAGAATGGAATGTTGAGTTTCAAAGTAGTCGCTTGGCTTCCAACCTGAGTGTCCTTGGTTCAAATCCCTGCAACATCAGGTATAATTTTCAATCGAACTACCCTGTGGTAGCAGGAACGGTAGGTAGCCCAGTCTTAAGTGAGCCTAAATACTCAGCCACACACCGCGTAAACGTAGGATGTTGACCAAACTGACACTGATCCAAGAGAAGGTGTGGTAACGATCTCCTATTCGATCACCTTACTATGCACGTCTCTCTTGCCGAAATTAGAGTCGTTTATTTCTTGTTATCGTTCGGCTTCTCGGTTGAATTGTCACTATAGTGACCTTTGCTTCAGACGGCCACGCATTAAATTCCCGACCGGACCGAACATTTTAACTGCATATCGTGAATTCCTCCAGCCCGTAGACTGGGTCCTGCACCACAGAAACACGGAATACTGTAGGGAAGGGCATTCCGGTTTTAAAACTGTTCATTTTTCTTCAATACACAGGTCTCTTTAAAATAACCAGTGTGAATACGTATAATGAAGCTGTTGAAATATCTGTTTTCATGTTGTAACGATGTGTTAGCTCACTTTTTATTTGAAGAGGAAATAATCACCAACTTCCTGATGCAGCAGGCCATCAAGGGTCGATACAATAACCTTCTTTCTCAGTGACCAGTATGGCATAGTTCTTGTTGTGATAAGTAAAACCTTTTTATTGTTTAACTAACACATCGAAGGTTTTTGGCGACGAACTGTGGTGGTGGCGGTGATTGTTTTAAGAGGAAGTGGGAAAGTAGCGGCGTGGCCTTCGCCTGGTGTAAAAACGCAAAACCACAGAAAGCCATCTTCAGAGTTACCGACGGAAGAATCTCGTGAATGCAAGCCGCTGAGTAAAAGCATTTCGTAGGTAGTTAAAATGCGTGTCATACTGAGAAGGGGGAAGAGGACGTGACCCTGGTAACGAAGACGACACAGATGGCCGTGAAAGAAGAGCCCCGCCCCTTCCTCCTCATTGTTGTGTACAGATCAGTGTCATGGAAATCCGCGACGTGACCAACTCCCGCTTCTTCCTTCGCAGCTATATTGTAGATCGCTCAACAGACTTCCGTCCGGTATCGACAACGGAAGTACGGGGTCAGGCTCCCAGCCAGCTGCAGAAAAGCCGGATTTCAAATATCTGGGAGAAGGTGCGATATAATCGAGATATGCCCGGGCTGTATCTCAATTAAGGCTACGTCTGCTCGTTATTCCCCCAGCATGTTGGTCGTCCAAAACAGTTTCAGCGACAACTGTTCTCAGATCTTGACGCCAACAACAGCGTTACCGGACCCTGGAACCTAGTGTCCGACATCCGGGAGGAATTTTCTAAATGTTCTCTTTTTAGGAATTCGTACCAGTCAGTGGTTTAAAAAATGTCGAGAAAGAAACAAGATAGAATAAATTTGAAAGTAGTTTGACCCCATGTATAATATGATTATTTTTGAAGAAGAAATAACTGAAACCAATTTCTTGAAAACAACACTTCAAGCCTTGTAATATTTTCGTTCTCCCAAGTATACAACATGCTAATCTGAGCTTTGGAAATTTTGAATATTTTTTGACTACATCTGCATATAATGCGGGTTATTTCCGATGATGAGAGACTCTCTGAACTTCGAACACTACTTCTAATCCGGTCAGAAACAAATCGGGTTATCCTCTGTCAATGATAAAGTAAGTCTGATTTTACTGTCGGTATATTTCCATATATTTTCGCTTTCACCGTATAACATCCCGATGCTCTGCATTCCGCTAAAATCACACGGTACCCAAGAGGTGTCCACTGTGGTGATCACACCCTAGCGCGACGCAAGTAGCACGGTGCGCTATACCCTGACTCCCAGGCGGCCCTGTCTGCGCCTCGCAAACCGGCCACCTCGGATTTAGGCTACATGCCTACAGGGCTAACAAAGAACAATCTTACCATTTTCATTATGGTGCCTAAAGTAAGTTACCTAATATTTTGATGAATACACGTTTTAATTAAATCTTTTCATACGCATGGAAATTGCGCGGGTTTGTTGTTGCTGTAGAAAGTTTCACACGAGAAAATTGTTATATACTGCAGTGGCAATTACAATGCAAAATTTGGTTTACGAAAAAAAAAAACGTGGTACGAACATGCATAGTATGGTTCTTTCACCAAATACTTCCTGTATCATATTTAGATCAGAAATCGCATACACCACATCATTTTTATTGGTTTTGTCACTTGTACCACATTTTTACTCAGCCCTTCAATTGGTGTTAATTAAAATAACGTGTCACCAATCACAAAGCAATGCAGCCGATATATCCATTATAATTATTTCAATATGGTACGCTAATTAAGCTTGTAATAGTAGTGACGTTTTTACTCTAAATATTATGCCGTAATGCGGAACACTAATTGCATTATTACAGTGTTTGTTATTTGAGCAGATAGAAACACATTTTAGCGGGCTAGAACTGTATTTTAGAGCCTATGCTTTAGATTTTGTGGTCTACTTAATACATAAATGAAACCGATTCCTCCCCATCCGCAATAGACAATAACAGTCTCTTATGACTCGATTTACAGTCCTTCCTCATTACTAAGAGTCTGTTTCCATTTATAATACACGCGAATTAAAAAAATGTCATAATACTTGCCGTGTTTCACGTGGAAGTACATTTTAAAGTCACTCCGTTGGTCTGCCATCTCATAACATAACTGATCCCAGCTTAAAGCGAACCACGCACGCCACATCACACCAGCGTGCCACTGAGGTACCGACGCGGCTTCAAATAGCACCTAACTGGCCGGTGCTCCACCGTCTGAGCCTAACATAATCTAATTCCTATTTCCCCTTATGAAGGAAAGCTCTCCATTCAGTGCGTTATACAGACAGGTTCCTCTCGAAATGTCTTCCAAACGCCCTCTTTGCACTCAGCCGGGCAGAAGATAACCAATCCTGTATCACGATCAATCGGACGGGCAACCACAACTTATATCCTGCAATAATTAACCACACTTTCTAAAGAAATTCCTATCCAACTATCATTACTAAATACACACACACAGCATTATTTCCACGGTGGAATGCAATGTTAATGCTTAGAACGAGAATGTCAATTTCTCAAAAATAGTGATCTAAATATATTTTTTTACCTCTCTTATTTAATCAAACATTTGTATTTATTTTAGTGCAAATTATGAATTGTGAATATCAGAACATCCAAGAAGTGTGTGGTATGAAAGCCACTGTCTCTGCTGATACTTTCTGTCTGCCATTTCTTTCCTGTATCTGCCATGTGTGTGAATTGTTTGATGGCTGATGGGGCCAAAAGCCGAGAATATCACAGCTCAGCTTTCCTACTCAATGAGGTAAACATAGTTGTAGACCTCTTCTCAGCATGTTATTAATAAGTTCGATGACCACGATATTTCTGAAGCTTCCTTTGCCCGCATTTCTCTAATCATTCTGTTCTTCTCTCTTCATCCACAGTGCTAACGTTCATGTTTTAATCAAACAAATTGGTTCTAGACTCTTCGACCTATTCCATTCAGCCTCATGCGTAAAAAGCGCTCATTTCCTCACTTTCCTTCCATAAAATTTCATAATATATAACGTAGCCCTCGCCGTGAACAGATAGGCTTATCAAAAATGTCTTTTTTTTTAATCCTCCCTGACCTTAAACCGCAAATGAAAACAGCATCCGTAAAATTACTATCATCTACAGCAAAACGAGCTTGTCCAATCCTCTGCACTTTGTCTATAGCCTACATCTTCGACATCGCGCGAATGATTACATCGATGGACGAATGTTGCACAGCAAGAGACAGGACGACACGTTCCTAGAGACAGGACGTGCTCCACAAGTGTAAACACCGAAGACTTGACGATGACAGATCTCCCGCTCACAAGTGATTCACTGCCAGCTTATACTAAGAAATATTTTTATCAGCCACGACATGACTAATCCTCAGCCATTCTCCAGTGGCAGGCTGCTGCCGCTACTTTGTACCTCAGATGAGCAGTTTCTCGACCACTTTGCTATGAAAGAAGTCGCTGAACTTTTCACAACTCGCTGCCCGTCGTTACCTAACTACTAACTAGTTGTTCAATTATTGTCTACAGTTGCAGAGAAATGTCACTGCTGTTAGCCACTTCTTCCTCACGATCATTTAATCAGACAGACTAGCGTCCTTCCTCGCCGCCACCGTAAGGAACAGAATCCCCAAGCTTACAAGTCAGTTACGCACTGATATTAGGGGCTGCACATTAGGCGACAGGAATCTTAAATGGGCATTAACACTCGGAATATCTTGTCTCACTCTTCCCCGCGTTCCTTCCCGCTCCACCAGAGTCAAAGGTCTTCTTACTCCCACAATCCTTTCTAACCAGTGTTCCAACTCTCTAATACTATTAACACGAGACAAAAGCTTGATACAGCATCAAGTAAACGCATATTCGAGACAAGTGTAAATAAAAATAAGTTGTTGTGAAGTGGTAATGACCCACGACGACTTGACTATGAACAATGACATTTTCATGGTTTTCGATTGGAAGAGTTATTAATAAACTGCGTACCAGATGTTACTTATCTGTTATGTTTGTTTTATTCTATTATGAAAGTAAGTAGATCCGTGCTACAAAGAATGCTCTGTTGAAATGTTTCGCAAGTAATATAGAAATGCTTTCACGAAGGACAGATAGCATTTGGCAGCTTCGACATGAACTCGTGAGGATAAGGCACAACACAGAACACTTGGACCGCAGTACTGCCAACTAAAGACAGTGAAACTAATACATGTAAAGAAGTGCGATGCTTGTGTTCGTATGCACCACACTAAAAGCTGACCCCGATATCGTTATGGGAGGTTTGTGACGAGCGATATGCTATAACTATCACGGAGTGCGGTCCGGACCAGAACACCTCTCATATTGGGAACACAATAAGTTATCCTTACAGCTTACAGTTGAGAGACGCTAAACGGCAACTCACGTCCTAGGAACAGTTCTTCCTTTAACTGTTATCATAGTCAATTAATTGCTATTGGTTAAAATTCTTACTGGTCGGAGTTTTGCTTGAATATACTGTACATGATTCCTTGTTCTTCTGGATCTGTTTATGTCGGCCAAACGTGTAGCCTAGGGAGATAAGCAACATTGCAAACATCTGCGAATTTGCCGGTCAGAAGTCTGCTGAGACAGAACACGCCATTCGCAATTCTTTTTGATCAAATATAAGGAGAAAAAGCTCGACCCCTAGAGTCATCTGCGAGGAGATAGAAATGGCTAAACCTTCAAACAGTTTTAACAAAGGCGACGGTTGAATACTAAGCAGATACTTTAAGAGACTCTCGTATTCTTCTTACCTCAGAAGACTGGACCAAATTAAAACACGACCTGGCATCAGGAAGGGCATCCGGTCATAAAAATCCGCCACGAAAGATTCATCTCACCCGTAGACAAACGGGACATTTAATCATTCTTTCCCTCAACTTAAATTACGAGTGGTGGTACAACTATCATAAAAACGAAAATGGAAGAGTTCCGACACTTCAAAGAATGAAGCTATGGGCAAAAAGAGTGAAGGGCCACGAAGGGTGTGAAAATGTAGGCCAGACTCAGCTAGCAGAACAGTGGTCGTTCCGACCCACGGGGATTCGTTATAACGGTAAACAGTTGTTCAGCTGACAATGACAATACAATGAGATATTCCGACTTGTCTCTTGGTCAATTCTTTCTGACAGGGATTCCAGATGGTGAAGTTTGAGTCTGGAACGCTGCCGGAGAAGTGTAAGTTCTTAAATGTCACAAACTTTGTCGTGGTCTTCGTAACAACTTTCTACTCTCAGCAATGATGTGACACAAAGAGGTTCTACTGTATGACGGCGCTGCACTGTGGAGAAAAATGGCGGTGATCCACGTTTCCTTGTGTCAAGCTGTAGAGCTTCCCTCATCCACATTTCAAAGGCATCACTAAGCAAGAGACATTATTTCACACGTAAATGCTAAAGTCATTTCCTTTCTGTGAAGCATAGCTCGTTTTCCATAACAACTGACTTCACAGTTCTCTAAGCGTTAACTGTTTTCTGTTAACTGGAACACCAATCTTCCAAAACGCATCTGATAATACCACAGTGTATGACATTTTAATTTCTTATTATTCTAGTTATCTTCTGTAGAGGAAAATAACTTTCTCAGATCTCACTGTCGTGTTCCATGGTAGATGGTCACCTCCAAAATAAGAAATATACACGCCAAAAGTAGCAGTAGTAGGTGGGAAAATCTCATATTCTTCAACTCTAACCACCTTACGACAATATTATATGGTGTAAAAGTTTGAGAGTTCTTTTTCGATTTACGGAAGTCACGACAAGTAGGAAATGGGACCTTTATTACACCCGTCATTAATTTTTCGACGAACGGCTACACCACTTTCTTTCCGGCCCAGCCATGCACGTTAACAACTTCTGCCATACGGGATCATCTCATAAAGAACAGTCACCACAAACGACAATCATGGACGACTTTTCCAACAGTTGGTGTTACGTATCCGGTCATGGTCCCCATTTCGTCGAGGATGCTGTACACAATACAAAAAAGCCGAGTAACTTGTCGTGCGGCTGTAGACTTGCATTCGGAAGTTAGTGGGTCCACTTCCTTCCCACTCCTAGCCCTTTCCTATAGCATTGTCGCCATAAGACCTATCTGTGTCGGTGCGACGTAAAACCAATAGTAGATCAGGTAGTTTTCAGAAAGTACAAACGAACCCGAGGTAGCTTTCACTTATGGAAACATTTGTTCATCGCTCCGTACTCGTAGCATTCTCCGCCAATGCCACATATAGACTATCTTTAGCCTCCGTGGTTCATGTACAGAGACAGACTATCTTGCTCCTCGGTTCCATGAACTGCCCCAGAGACTGGAGATTTGTGGCATCGTCAACATTAGTTTCCATCATCACAGACACGCAGGACACCCACGAGCGTCAACTCGACAGACTACACTCCATTATTATTAATTATTATGAAATGAAATGACGTATGACTTTTAGTGGCGGGAGTGTCCGAGGACAAGTTCGGCTCGCCAGGTGCAGGTCTTTTGAAGGCGAACTCCGCGTCGTGATAAGGTTGAAATGATGACGACGACGACGACACATACACCCAGCCCTCGTGCCAATTATGGTTAAAATTCCCGACCCTGCCGGGACCAAAGGCTAGCACTCTAACCATTTAGCCATGGAGCCAGACTACGTCATTTCAAACTGGCTACTCCTGGCTTTGATGTCTGCCCAGTACTTCTGCATGCGTTCTCGGCGTTGTTCTTCCCTACATGTCATTATTATTATTATTATTATTATTATTATTATTATTATTATTATTATTATTTATCTGTAATTGGAGATGTACTGGCTGTTAGTAAATAAAAAATAGTACAGACTGGTATCCCTTTCAGCGCTCAGTCATGGCAACCAGCAGCAAAAAATGAAATGGCGTATGGCTTTTAGTGCCGGGAGTGTCCGAGGCCAAGTTCGGCTCGCCAGGTGCAGGTCTTTTGATTTGACACCTACAAGCGATCTGCGCGTCGTGATGAGGATGAAATGATGATGACGACGATACATACACCCAGCCACCGTGCCAGCGAAATTAACCAATGATAGTTAAAATTCCAGACCCTGCCGGGAACCGAACCCGGGACCCCTGTGACCGAAGACCAGCACGCTAACCATTTGGCCATGTAGCCGGACAACCAACAGCAGACATGCAGCCACCCATCGTGGCTACATACTTTAGTTCCTCGCCAGACTCAATGGCTCGAACTTAACATGAAGAAGAAATAGTAACATACTTTCAACGCATACGTGAACAGTGGATTTTTTTTAAAAAGAGGTCAATATTTATAAATAGAGGAAAGGGAGCGTCATTAGCTTCACCCCTGTGACCACCACTGTGGAATTTTTCTTAAGTGAGGGGACGAGGAAACCACGAGGCGACATCAAATGTGTCACGTGCTGAAAGCTGTGGGCCGCTTCCCGGATGTGCTCGCTTCTCACACGACCGTGTAGTGCAACATGTAACAAACGGCTGTCAGCGAAGACAGTCTTCTCGGCAAAGGCAGCGTCAAAAGTATTTTACAGGCAGATCCAGTAAACACTTGTTGCCACGTCATGACAGGTCAGGGCTGTAGGGAGGATGGTCCAGTGGTCCAGTACCTGCTGTTGGATGTGTCACAGCAACTGGACCTTTCAAACTGTGCGAAGAGTTCTGCACGCAGATACCGGTGTCGACAAGTTGGAGTGGTCAGAAGACTACGCTGAACAGTTATGTCTGCCTGTAAAATGAAGTTTCTCCACGGGAACTCGTGTCACCTTATTTTTTGAACCGCTATTGTAGTAAATGGAGCACTCTCTAAGATAAGTACATCACTCTTTCATATCGTCAACCTGGGCGGGCAGTTGCGTAGCTCTGGTCACAGGACATTCAGAGCCAACGAAATCAGCGCCTGAACGCGAACTTCATGATGAATGACAAAAATAGTTTTTTCTGCAAAAGTAAGATTGGATTTGCAGCTCGAATTAATATCAGTGGAAAATTATACGTTTTACAGAACTGTGTCAGGGTAAAGTTGGAGTAGTTGTATTTACTTCTCAGTTGCTAAGCGAATGGATAATGTCTATTTTCTTATTTGTGTGAGCAAGTGTCTTCACAAACGAACTCTACAATACAAAATGCACATCCCGTTTGACTGACGACCATCGTTTGCCGCAGGTGGAAATAGTTTAAACTGAAATAAACACAAATTAGTTTTTAAAAAATTGCAAATACAATTAAAAGTAAAATCATGTTATATATCATATCTGTTTTGTATAGTCTGAAGTACAAACGTCACATCATTCAGTGTCTGCATGCACCACCCTGCGTGATGTTTTCAGCCTGGGTTCACCCCTACGTGATTTATATAATCGACGCTGTATCATCTGCTTAATTAGGAGACCGTCAGCTTTGCCACCACAGAGCAGCGCCGTTTTAGGCATTTCACACCCCCAGGGCAATTCTTTCACATACGTATTCAGAGCTGATACACAACGAAACATCATAAGGTGTTCGGGGAAGTGGTGATGATTGTTTTAAGAGGAAGTACAACTAGGCAAAACCATCCTCTATGTATCACTAATCAGAGGGGGAAAAAATGGAAGGAATGACACTTCGAAAAATGAAGGTATCGGCCAAGGACAAGGGCCGTAAAGAGCGTAAAAATGAAAGACTCTCTAGGCCTCGAGTACTCTAATACCGTCGGAGTCGGAAAAGAACAAGAATTCACCAAAGGAGGCCAGATAGTAAGTGAGGAGCCTGCGTAGGACTCAGGTGACGCTCGCAAGTTAAAAGCCCCTTGGGCCCCTGTTAGTCGCCTCGTACGACAGGCAGGGGGTGCCGTGGGTGTTATTCTACAGGGGGGCAGTGTTCAGAGAACAAAATAATTTTTAACAACTACAAACACAACAATATTGGTACCAAGCTTCCAAGTCCAATGGATCACAACAACAACAACAACAACAACAACACAGAATTACACTATAGGGAAATCCTCTAGATTAAATTCAGTCAGCTCGGCGTTAACGAAAACTGTAACAAGTGGTTAGTGGGACGTAAAACGATTATCATCATTAGTAGTAGTAGCAGCAGCAGCAGCAGCAGCGAATTTTCCCGATATTGGACGACGTTAAAAAAATAACTCAGTCAATTCTTCTTGTTGTTCAAATAGGCTTTCAATCCTTCCGACCACTTTGGTCCGTACTGGTGTAGCTTCCCAACTGTGTCTAAAGATGTCTTTCTAGAATGTCTGTTGAACTTATGATGTTGTTGTTAAGTTAAAACAACAATCACCAATCATGTCCTGATCCTCGAGAAAGGTTGCTTGCAATGAAATCACGTGAGACCAAACGAGGACGCTGTATGTACAAGTGGGGTGGTGGATGATCTCGCCGGCGGTATTCTTTGATGTAGAGAAGGATTTGACACCGTCTGGCACGAAAATTTAATAGCTAAACTTTTGGACCTAAATGTCATTCCAAATTATATTATCAAAATTATCACATCCTATTTAACACATAGGAAATTTTACGTAACAGTAGACGGAGAAAAATCCACCCCTCGTAGGCTACGAGCTGGAGTCCCTCAGGGTGGAAAAATCTCCCCCATACTCTACGCCCTATACGTAAATGATCTACCCCAGTGGCAGGGAGTAGAAATCCAGCAGTATGCGGATGATATAGCTGTTTATGCCTCTAAAAGGAGAAAAAGAGATACCATCACCATATTGCAATCTTGGATCTCTCTGTTCGAGAAGTGGTGCCTTCGGAACAGAATTAAAATAAATGCTGGCAAGACCCAAGCAATTATTTTTTCTCGACGAAGGCCTAGCCTTGGTCATCTTATTTTACACGATACCCCCCTGTCCTGGTCTAATAAAATCAAGTATCTCGGCTTAACAATGGACAAAATTCTTATCTGGAGAGGGAACATAGAACAGGCCCTGCAACGAGCATGGGCTCGTGTGGCAAACCTGGCACCTCTGCTTTATAATAGATACATCTCGATTTCCATCAAGAGAAAGCTCTATTTAGCATGTGTCAGGCCCATACTGCTCTATGGGTGTGAGGCCTGGGGCTATGTTCCCAAGACTCCTCTTTCTAAATTACAAGTTTTCCAAAACAAAATATTGAGAAAGATGACAAGAGCCCCCCCTTCTGAGATCTAATAGGAAGATAAGCACAGAAGTCCGTATTCCGACTATTAGAATTCAGATAAACAAGCTAACAAGGATGACCAGGGCTAGAATTCTCCAAGCTCAGTCTACAGATCAGGGCATCGCATTACTAAAACAGGTCATAAGGACCAAGAAGCCGAATACTCGTTACAAGTATCGCGGCCCTTGGCTCCTGTATGACCGGTCATAAATGAACCATTTCGGCCTTTTCCAAATTATAATTTCACCCACTCAATAAATACCTAGAAATTACACTCTGAAAAGCGCCGTTTCTTAAAAACGCTCCTTCTTCTTCTCCGCTTACACTAAGCTAATTAAATGACAACAATTAAGCAGCGAAGAGGGGGTTTTCTCCTCTGACTTATAGGCTTAAGCCTATAAGACAGATCGCTTTCTCCCCCGCCAGTGTATGATTGCGATTTTCCGACTCATCGGCTACTCCTTGAAAACAGATGAGTAAAAGGGCATAGTTTTCGCCCTGGGACTCTCCATTTCGATGCTAAAAAAAAAACAAAAAAACTTTCCAGCAGCCACGCTCGATCAATGACTCACTACGTGCCCGGGAGGGACAATAATGTATGTATGTTCAGTCTTCAGCGCTAAGGCTGGTTGGATCCTCAACAGCTCTGCCATATCCTGTCAAAGATGGCCTAGGCACCACTGAAGAGGCGTACTAGGGAAATGAGAAGTGAGGTAGTTTCCCATTGCTTTCCTCAAAAGTCACATGTAATAGGCCTAAATACAGAGAACGAAATTTCTCCAGGAAAAAAAACCCTCTCTAATGGCCCCGTTTAAAATCTAAAATGTTATTTTATGCAAAAGGAATGAAAACTTTAAAGCTAGACGTTTCAAAAACTGGATACCTAGAGACCAGTGGCAGATGGATACAACAGATAAAGAGACAGTAAGTGCTTTGACTTAATATAGAAAATATTCGATAAGAAAGATGCCAACATAGAATATGAAGTTCAGTAAAATGTGTGTAATTCAGTAGTTAAAGCAAAGTTATTGCACGGAGCAGATTTGGGGAGTAGGACCTAGGTGACGGAATTTTCGCAAGTAAATTTGCCGAAATAATAATAGCACTGCCAAGTTGTAGCCCAGATATGTGAACAGATGAGTATACGTACAGATATTGCTAAACGAAGTATTGGCTATGGCAAACGACGAGGAGAAGACGTGTAATACCAAAACGAGAGTTACCGAGTGAATAGGGCGAGATGAAACAGGATTGGTGGATTACTGGGAATTTTTTTTCTATCAAAGGATGACATGAGCGTGTTTAAGAAAGAGTCAAAGAGATACAAACATTAAGGACAGAATATAAGAGCAAGGGAATACTAACAAAATTCTGTAAAGTAAGTATAGAAATGGCAAGATCAGCATTCAAGAAAATGAAAACTTTACTGTGTGATGACGCTTTAAAGTTAAAACTGAGACAGCGCATGGTTAAATGTTATGTTTTATGGAGTTAAAGCTTGGACCTTAAAAACGACCTCCATAAAAAGGCTGGAAGCTCTACAAATGTGGTTTCATAGACGAATGCTAAGAGACTCCTGCATAGAGCATGTCTCTAACGAACAAATATTGCAGAGAGCAAACTACTTTATTGTATTTAGCGTATGATGCTACAGTTGACAATCGACTATATACAAGTTCTTAACAGACACAAAATAATTGCCTTTATATACATGTGGGGGTCTTTAACTCTTACAGACGAATGTCCAGCTCTTCCAGCCAAGAGAGTGCCCCAGCGGTCACTCGATGAATGTCCTCGATGGAACCAGCAAAAGCTCACAGAGAGCAGTCCTTCAGAATGTGCAGGATGGTTTGCACTTTAGCACCACAGTGTTTCCAGGCCCACTGATGCAGAGCAGAAGCACTTCTTCCAACTCCGCAGCGTATCCTGTTGAGTGGGGTTGAGGTGGAGCGAGGATGTTTGAACCCAGGCATCCCTGATGCTGACATTGCCATGAGGGTGTGACCGAGACCATTTGTGTTTCATCAGCCTTGAAACGTGAATTAACTAATTCCTTTGCATTCTTCCAGGCAGGTCTCCGTGACTTGAGTCTCATTACAGCATTTTCATCAGTATCCTGATATACTGGGAGGAAACTGGTCTTCGCTACCCTGGTTCACAGTCTAACAAGGGCACAAGGAAAATTGCGTTCTTGGGGTATGTGTTACGTGGTGAAAGATATGCAGTATTACACCTCATTTTAAAGGACAAAATATAAGGACAGCGAGGAGTAGGCAGAAAAAGAACGTCTTGTCTCAAGAACATTCAAGACTGCACTGGAATACGAACCGTCGCACAACTGTCTGTACTGATCGCCAACGTCCGGGAGACTGGGCAATGCATATTGAAGAGGTAAAAACATAGCAATAATGACGGAAATGATAACTACGGCCAAATAAGAAATGAGAAGGTTAGTGGGAGTACGGTATATAAGAAAAAGGCTACAAAGGTATGGATTTGACAGCCCAACTAAAAGCCTACAAAGAAACAAGAAAACTATATAGATGGGAGGTATCTCAAAGCACATACTGCACAAGTAATGTATGCAGGTGCTCCACATCCTAGGCTTACCGTACATGTCCGCTTTTTACAAGAAAAACCGTCCACTCGCTTTATTGGAGAGCCTATCAATTGTACGCATGTTCAATACTGAAGTAGTATTTATTCAATTTTGTTTCGCACGTACGCACGAAGGGCGATATTGTGTACCGGCACCAAATGTCGGCAACTTCGCACGAATGAACAGCCAAGAATGGTGGGAGAACGCGCAGGCCACAAGCGCAGTCGACCAAGGAAAGAAATAGACTTACCACAGATTCTGTGAAAGGACTTGCCTTAGAGAAATGTACATGTAAACGTATTTGTATAGTACGGTAATAAAGAAAATTAGTTATAGGGATAAAAATGCAGGACCTGTAAAAATTATATAAAGGACGAAGTAAGTGGGGTACGTAACCGTCTCCAACAGTTGCAGCACAACAACTCACTGTGCCTCTCAGTACTTCTTGATACGAGGGTTTTATTTCGGACAGGGCAAATGATGCAAATGTCCAGTTCCAGTCTGCCCATCTGTAACAGGTACACAGGATAGGCTTTATGTTCCTCGAGATTTAAGAATCCTAGTGTATTTGTGTTCCGCAGTCATATCACAAATCTTACACACAGAACACCAATATATAACCAATACTTTGATCGCAATGATAAACACGGCTCAACTCGTAATCGGGAGGCTGCCACAGTCGGGGCCAAAATGACACGACTGCCAAAAATTGAGAGGAGTGGCATGGCCACAGGGGTCCCGGCAGGGGGGCTGGGTGCATGTCCTCACACACTCCCGGCACTAAAAGCCATACGCCTTTGTTCTTGAAACTATTAACGTTTAACGTTACGTCGCACATTCCTATCTACAAAATATTACTGTAAATTTTATCACAAATGGAACATAATAATTCCTTTTAATTAAATGAAGTGAAAAATCTGTGGTAAATTTATAAATACCGTCCTTATTAGAGAAATATGAATGCCTACTTTATGTCGTATTCCGCTGCTGGTGCCGTCTTTTGTTAATTTCTTGAGCAGCGAGGAATGGGGGTCCTATGTCTGTAGATTCTCATTATCTTTGTCCATATGACTAGAGCGGCCAGTTCAAACAGCATTCACGATGTTATTTCGTTCTTCAATGAGGCAAATGACCATATTATAGTGCTGTAACAACTTGGTGCTGCACATTACAGTGAAATATCGTACCGGTAAGTACCACAATGATTTCTGTTGAAAGAAAAATAGCATGATCCCTGGACCAATAAATTTTTTTTTTGTTCGAACGAAAATAGCATGATCCCTGGACCAGTAAATCACTAGTCCACAGAATTCTTCTTATGTTCATTGGCCATAGCTTTTTGTCGCCTATTAATGCCATTGACAACTGAAGCAATGAAACGAAAGCAAAGAATTTCAGTGAACGCAGACGTCACACACGAAATTGTTGAAAGTGTAAGATAAACAAAAGACATACGTGTGTTACTGTGAGCGTAGCACCAAAAGTACTTGTAGTTATACATAATATTCTCCAAAAATAAAATATTTCTTAATTTACCGCAGATTTTAGACTTCAACTGTGTAAAAGCAATTATTATGTTCCATTTGTCACAAATTTTACAGTGACATTTCGTAGAGAGGAATGCGCGATGTAACCCAATTAAGTACTGATATTTGTAATATATCAGCAGACTTCCCCAATAGTCAACCAAACTTATTGAATAGATATTAATGCACGACGCGATATTCGAACCTCAGAAATGGAGACCTGCTGGTGTCACTTCAAAATATTCAAATTTTATTTCCTCGGAACCGACTTGAACCACCATGGTCTGTACGTATGTTGGTCGGGACGCGTCGGCAAGGTTAGAGAATGGAATTTCCTTTTAATACTAATGATGATGATTGTTGTTTAAAGGGGCTTAACATCGAGGTCATCGGCCCCTAATGGTACGAAGTGAAATAAAAAAAGTTCAGATTCATCCACTGACCAAAATTTAATTTAAAAAATGTCATGAAGAATGAACCCAACAAAAAAAAAAATCTGTGGATCAGACAAAAAAGATCGTAAAACAGTATTACTGACCAAGGGACCACTTATAAAGCACAATGATGCTTGATGTCTAAAGGGGTGCAAAATCCACGTCTAAGGACCAACAGAATGGTACATGTCGCGAGTAAAGTAGAACCATGGTATTTGTCATGTTGGGGGTACTAATCAAAAGTAACGAAGACTCTCGGTGTTCCACACAAGATGGTACTACTCACAAGTATTGCACTTCGTACAGGTAACGCAGACCTATGGTGTTTCTCACACAATGGCGCCACTCATAGCCAACGCAAACCGATAACGTTCCTCGCCTAGGTGTACTAACCACACATCCCGTGGTGTTCCTCACATAGTGGGTACCAATGACAGGCAACGCAGACCCGTGGTGTTGCTCACATGGGTACGACGCACGGGTACTGGAAACCCCCAGGACAGCCTCTTTAATGCTATTAATCACAAACCTACTTCGTACGTAATTTAGTGGTACTACTCGCAAGTTCAGGCAAACCATGGTGTTCCCCGCATGATGGTAGGAATCAAAAGTAGTTTCATGGTTCTAATTCAATCATCCCTTCGTCGCCCCTTTTAGTCGCCTATCACGACAGGCAGAGGATACCGTGGGTGTATTATTCATCTGCGTCCCCTACCCACAGGGGGTAAAGGGAGAGAAAAATGAAGAAAGAAGGGATCCGTCACTTCGAAAAATGAAGTAACGGACGAAGAAAGGCAAGGGCCACGAAGGCAGTGAAATTGAAAGACTCCCTAGGCCTCGAATGCTCTAATACCGTCGGAGTCGGAAAAGAACAAGACTTGACCACGGGAGGTCGGACAGGATAGACGAAAGTGAGGAGCCTGGCACAAGTAAGTGGAAGCAATGCCAAGACTCAGCTAAGGGCCCCGTGGTCGCCACTCCACACTCCCAAGTTGAGAGCCCCTTGGGCCCCTTTTAGTCGCATGTTTCGACAGGCAGGGGATACCGTGGGTGTATTCTTCATCTGCGTCCCCCACCCGCAGTGGGTAGTGTGTTTGGTCCGCGAGAGGTATTTTATTTCCCTCAAGTCCGCCGGCAAGCCGGTTAAGACCCGCCACGTGGGAGTATCACCTCTCCCCCTGCTACGCCAGCGTAGTGGATTCGTGGCGTTTAATACTAAAGTGAAAACAAATGCTAAAATACAGTTTGGCTTAACTTTTTATATAATTTCTTCTACAGCAGTAATGTGTTCACGTCAATTCACTGATCGGAAAAATGAATAGATCACTTGAATTTTAAAAGAAAAAGCACGTTAAATTGTGAAATATTTGTTTTATTATTTACATTGTGCCATTTTTCACCACGTGTGAGATGTTAAGGAGAGGCTCCTCTCCGACTTCTATCTAGCAACAGAGAAACACTGTAGAGAAAAGAAACTTCCTTCAAACAAGTGCCTGCCGTACTGCATGCAGAAAATTACCGCAGACATCTGAAACATTTTGAGGTTGAATGCAACCTTTTCTCTCAGAGTCGTAGGAATGTTCTCCATGACTAAATGGTTAGCGTGCTGGCCTTTGGTCACAGGATTCCCGGCAGGGTCGGGAATTTTAACCATAATTGGTTAATTCCGCTGGCTCGTGGGGTGTATGTGTCGTCTTCATCCACAGACCTGCATATGGCGAGCCGAACTTATCCTCGGACACCGCCGGCACTAAAACGAGCCATTTCATTTCACAGGAATGTTAATGTTCGTAGGTACATGAAAGTTTTATCGTACAGAGATGAACGGAACGGCTTTGTTTTTATTCACTTCACCATAAAGCACTAATGGAGTGCACATTCCTGCACCACATCGATCATCGTTTCGTGTCGAAGTTAACACACGTCTGTTCGTACGCGGAGAATGACATATTGTGCAATACTTCGCTTTCATATTGGATTACTACAACAAAAGACTAAAATAAGTTTTCAGCAGATAGATCAGCATTAATAAAAAAAAATCAAAATCAAAATCTCTTTATTTGCAAACGAGGTGTCTACCTCGGTGACAAATGGTACACTAAAATACATTATTGTCAAGCACTAAATTTTAAATTAACAGGAGACGAAGAAAATTTTCCTAGAATACAATATTATACAATTTACGCTAATATTTTTTTCTATTAAACACACACATCATCCTTAATAAATTTATATTGTTTACAAAATTCTACTTATATCTTACAAATATAGTCAACTCATATACAGTACGGTATGTGAAATTACTTCTAATAATATTATACAACTGGTATAAGATTAAAATTAATATTGAATTTATTTACATATTTATATTTTACCCATTTTGGAACCTAAGTAGCATAACGACCTGCTGCGTCTGAACCAGAGCCCCTTTTGCCACCACTTTTCAGAGTTCCTGAAGGGCCTGCACAGCTACCGTAGCGGTCCCAGGGCCCTCGAAGTCCCCACTGTACTTCACCCCTACAGGCAGTCCCCTTCTTGGGCTGTCCAAACTCCTTAGACCAGGGGATGGAATTAATTTAATCACACACATTTTTTTATTTACAATATCCTGCACTGGTCGAATGCCCTCTAACATTTAATTTATTATCTCTGTTGTTGTTTATTCTCTTCTTGAATATCTGTACAGATTTTGGAAAAGGATAAAACACTACCCCTGGTAAACTGTTCCACTCCTTCACGCCCTTCCCAATGAATGAAAATTTACCCCAATCGCTTCTGCTAAAATTAAGACAATAAAAAGGAAGAAAAGACATTAAAAGTACATCCGAAAATGTTTTTAGACTTCACGACTTCCCGAGTCGAAACTACTTTTAACAAAGTCTACTGGATAATATTAGACTTAACTAGTCGATACTAGAATATTCCACGTTTGTTACATAGGCAGTGGAATTACGACGAAGGAAGTGAAAAGGATGGTAAATAAATTCGTTTAAAAAGTAGCGGGAATAGGTTAAATTAGACCTGAAACGGATAAATATAGCGGAAAGGCAGCGATGTAAGTCCGCTCTGATTGAACAAAAGCAGTAATTAGGCTACACAGCAAGGGAACGGAAATAATTGCAACAGCTATGGAGGTATTTCTTTAATCAGCATGCCAGGCTAGATGCCCACAGACATTTTCGAAACGAGAGTCCGATCAACGGAACATAGTAAATTGGGTTGCAGATCACAGAGTGCGCCGAAGGTTGCGAGAGGAACAGAAAATTACGCTTACGTTTCGTAGATCTAGAGAAGACATACCAGCGAGTTTCGCCGTACTGAGGGGATTATGGGATCAAGGGTAGCTTATTACAAGCAATCAGAGGCTGAGAATCGGGACGGAAGAGCAGCTTCCGTGGTGGGGTCGGCCATGTGGGGTAAGAGAAGGCAAAGATTTTTACTCAGTTTTGAATTACTTGTGCAACTGAACGAGGCCACAGACTTATTGCAAACAGGCGCTATTGTGAAGGCGATGAGGATTGTTGTCTAAACGGGCATAACATCCAGTCATCGGTCCCTAATGGTACGGGATGAAACGAAATGTATAGTTTTTAACATTTTAATATTTTAAATTTATCCACAGACAAGATTTTAAAAAATATGAATAAGAGGCGCAAAGACTTGCAGTCTGAACGCTGAAAGGCATAACAGTATTTTTTTCATTTACACTAGTGTCCAAAAGTTAATCATAATCACTAAACGAGGCCATACCGCCTGACAGCAATGTCAGACGGATTGCTAAACAAAGGGAAGCTGAATCACACACCATATGTCACACAACTTGTCCAAAAAAAAAAAAAAAAAAAAAAACAGTGTCAGAAAGGGTCTAATAGCTAACAACTAACAAAACTTGGCAATGTCTTCCACAGCAAAATGTGCTGTTAATAGGGTGTATGGTTACCCCTAACGGCCACACATGCTTCGCAGCGACGTGGCATGCTCTCTATGAGATCGTCCAAGAGCTCTAGTGGCAGTCGATGCCATTCCTCCGAAAGGGCAATGCGAAGGTCTTGGAGGGTCCTTGGTGGAGGCTGACGGGATGAAATTCGCCTCCCCAACGCATCCCAGGCATGTTCTATAGGATTCAGATCCGCAGACCTCGCTGGCCAGTCCATGCGATGAATGTCTTCCCCAGCCAGAAATTCATCCACCAGAGCAGCGCGGTGCGGTCGGGCATTATCGTCCATTAAGAGGAAGTCTGGACCAAGCGCCCCTCTGAAGAGTCGAACATGTGGTCTCAGTACCTCATCCCTCTATCTCCGAGCATGAACGGTGTTCCTCGGACCACCCATAGAGATTTGCAGGTCCGTACGGCCATTCAACATGATGCCGCCCCTCACCATGACGCCGCCACCACCACCATACTGCTCCCGTTCCACGATGTTCCTGGGGTTGTATCGGCTACCGGTTCTCTCCAGAATGATGTGCAACGGGAATCGTTCTGCAAACTGAAGCGGGATTCATCTGTGAAGAACACATGCATCCATTCATTCATGGTCCAGTTTCGATGCTGACGGCTCCACTGTAATAGGGCCCGTCTCTGTGCTGGAGTGAGCGGGACGCACACCGTTGGACGTCGGGCAAACAGCCCTGCTGTTCTGAGCCTCCGGTACACAGCTTGCCGGGAAACGGCAACCCTTGAGATGTCTGCAAGCTCCGCCGACAATTTTATTGTCTTGCAGGTGCACTCCAATTTCGTCGGGCGGTTAAGGGCAGATATAGGTCCTGCTGTGGGGTGGTTACTCTTGGTCGACCTGGTACTGGCCTACGACTAACATCTCCTGTGTCTCGAAATAGTGTCCAAAGCCTGGAAATGACACTTTGTGGCACATTCAAGGATACGGCGACTTTGGTCTGTGTCTGGCCTGCTTCCCAGGCGGCCGAGTATTCTACCCTGCAAAACGGGGTCCAAATGGTGGTGGTGTGCCCGTATGTTGTCACGTTCACCACGAGACTACGACTCCGCACAGTATTATAACAGGACAAACACGACTGATGGAACATCGGGCGCAGGCACTGGCTGTGTTAGTGTGTTTACCTTGCGGTTACGCCGCTAGACAAAGCAAAGAACACTCCTTTCCTATACTGAGCGAACATGTAAGTTTGGTAGGTGCATATGTCGTGCGAATTGCGGTCTATTTCCTGTTGCCCTGCTTATTCGTAACTTATGCTTAACTTTTGGGCACTAGTGTAGTTAGCGTATGGCTTTTGGCGCTGTTCCCTTTTAAATGTTATAATATTTACAAAGTAACCGAAGTGCACAAACTACAGGCCATAGGTGTTATTTGTTACAACAAGAGAATGTGCAGCTGAGAAACTAAACATTGCTGAAATTATGGAAGCTACATCCGAACTACAAAATAAATTCATTACAATGCTTTTCTCACGTTTAGGTCTTCCTATTTTCCTACTTCGTGTCGAGAAACATATATATGCTGGGAAACAAATGAGAAACATCTTGCGGAAGGCGGCGGTTGAAGAAGCAGTGCGAGCTGTGAACGGAAAAGAGAGAGTCAAGGCTCAAGGCGGGCGGCCTTCACGGAACTCGCTCCTACATTCTCCCACAAGGGTGGGAACAATCTCGAGACAATATGCTCGCATGTGTACTCTTTTGTACAGCACGCAGCAGCAAAGAACAAAAGCGTCCCACGTTCGCAAAAGATGTAACACGCTCTTCTGAGCTACACTATCGAGTGAATGAAATGACGTCTATCTGCCCTGCAAAACTGAATCACATCTAAACCGCCGGATGGAATATCAAACATTCTCTGATGGAATAAGCAAAATGTTTTATTCAAAATACTGAAGATATATTACATGCGAAATTATTTGCAAAAGAAATCGCGTAATACCTTAAAGAAAGTGAGTCACATATTCAATTCAAACGAAGGTCTATTCTGGTTTGTAAATATTTAACATTCTCAAAAATGGCGGCCATTAGTATGTAGGTATCTACTGAAACTGGGCATGCTTTTATCAGATATCAACCAGCGCCTGTAATTAAAATTCAGTTTTATGCAAAAACGCCTCGTACATGTTCTTCATAATTTTAATGGCTCTTCAGGAAATGTAGGGAAGGACTTTTTTTTTTTTTGCTATTTTGCTTTACGTCGCACCGACACAGATAGGTCTTATGGCGACGATGGGATAGGAAAGGCCTAGGAGTTTGAAGGAAGCGGCCGTGGCCTCAATTAAGGTACAGCCCCAGCATTCGCCTGGTGTGAAAATGGGAAACCACGGAAAACCATCTTCAGGGCTGCCGACAGTGGGACTCGAACCCACGATCTCCCGGATGCAAGCTCACAGCCGCGCGCCTCTACGCGCACGGCTAGGGAAGGACTAGGATGGGAATGAAGCGGCCGTGACGTTAATCCTCGAGCGCGTACGGGCTATGTATTTAAGTACCGTGCTATAAATGTTTATTTTCTTCATTTAGTCACGATAACGCCAGTCTGTAATATACTATACTATTCACTTTCACCGATTCTACGATGTAAAACACTAGTCAGTGTTGCCTGACAGAAATATGAACTTTTCTTTTTTGTCATTATTTTAACGTTTTCAGAGACGCCGAGGTGTCGGAATGTTATCCCGTAGGAGGCTGATGTATTCGAGCACCTTCAAATACCACCGGACTCACCCAGGATCGAACCTGCCTGCACTCTATCGTCTGAGCCTTTCAGGCCGGTACGAACTGTCTTCAACAATATTCCCCTGTGGGTGGAAGCGGTAGACGGTACCCCCACCTGCACGGGGCTCAACTTGGGAGCGTGGGTTGGCAATCATGGGGCCCTTAGCTGAGTCCTGGCACTGCTGCTATCCGACCTCCCTTGGTCAACTCTTGTTCTTTTAAGACCCCGACGGTTTTAGATTTCCGAGGCCTAGAGAGTCTTTCACTTTCACACCTTTCGTCACCCTTTTCTTTCTTTGGCCGATACCTTCATTTTTCAAAGGGTCGGAGCACTTCCATTTCTTTCTCTCTGATTAGAGCTAATGGTTGCTCAGTTGTACTTCACCACGTAGACAACACTACCAGGACCCATAGTCAATAATGATCTGTTAGTGAGAAGAGTCTCTAATACTGTACGAACATGTATCGTGTACGTTCTCGAGGAATGCGTCCTGCATTTGTATGGATAAGATTCATACATACATTATCATTACAGACTGTTATGCCTTTCAGCGTACAGTCTGCAAGCCTTTGTGAATTTAATAAACGTCGCCACAATCCTCGATTTGCAACTAGTGTTGTGACCTCATTTAGTTCTATACCTCTTATCTTTAAATCGTTAGAAACCGAGTCTAACCATCGCCGTCTTGGTCTACCTATACTTCTCTTACCCCCCATAGCAGAGTCCATTATTCTCTTACGTAACCTATCCTCCTCTATTCGTCTCACATGACCCCACCACCGAAGCCGGTTTATGCGTACAGCTTCATCCACAGAGTTCATTCCTAAATTAGCCTTTATCTCGTTATTCCGAGTACCATCCTGCCATTGTTCCCACCTGTTTGTACCAGCAATCATTCTTGCTACTTTCATGTCTGTTACTTCTAACTTATGAATAAGGTATCCTGAGTCCACCCAGCTCTCGCTCCTGTAAAGCAAAGTTGGTCTGAAAACAGACCGATGTAAGGACAGTTTCGTCTGGGAGCTGACTTCCTTGTTACAGAATACTGTTGATCGCAACTGCGAGTTCGCTGCATTAGCTTTACGACACCTTGATTCAATCTCACTTACTATATTACCATCCTGGAAGAACACACAACCTAAATACTTGAAATCATCGACCTGTTCTAGCTTTGTATCAACAATCTGACATTCAGTTCTGTTGAATTTCTTACCTACTGACAGCAATTTAGTCTTCGAAAGGCTAATTTTCATACCATACTCATTGCACCTCTTTTCAAGTTCCAAGATATTAGACTGCAGGCTTTCGGCACAGTCTGCCATTAAGACAAAGTCGTCACCATAGGCCAGACTGATTATATTTCCACCTAATTGAATCCCTCCCTGTCATTTTATACCTTTCAGCAGATGATCCATGTAAACTACGAACAGCAAAGGTGAAAGATTACAGCCTCTGTAAGTACCCTGAACCAAGAACTCATTCTACCATCAATTCTCACTGAAGCCCAATTGTCAACATAAATGCCTTTGATTAATTTTAATAATCTATCTTTAATTCCATAGTCCCCCAGTATACCGAATATCTTTTCCCTCGGTACCCTGCCATATGCATTATCTAGATCTACGAAACGTAAACACAACTGCCTATTCCTCTCGTAGCTTTTTTCAATTACCTGGCGCATACTGAAAATCCGATCCTGACAGCCTCTCTGTGGTCTGAAACCACACTGGTTTTCATCCAACTTCCTCTCAACGACTGATCGCACCCTCCCTTCCAAGATGTCAGTGAATACTTTGCCTGGTGTACTAATCAATGAGATACCTCGATAGTTGTTGCAATCCTTCCTGTTCCCTTGCTTATAGATAGGTGCAATTACTGCTTTTGTCCAATCTGAAGGTACCTTACCAACACTCCATGCTAATTTTACTACTCTATGAAGCCATTTCATCCCTGCCTTCCCACTATACTTCACCATTTCAGGTCTAATTTCATATATTCCTCCTGCTTTATGACAATGGGGTTTTTTTTAACCATCTTTTCCACTTCCTCAAGCATAATTTCACCAACATCATTTTCCTCCTCCCCATGAGCTTGGCTGCTCACACCACCACCAGGATGATTTCCTTTTACCTTGAAAAGATGTTCAAAATATTCCCTCCACCTCTTCAGTGATCGATTATGAGTTCACCTGAATTACTCAAAACACTGTTCATTTCCTTTATCGCTCCCTTCCTAAGATTCTTTATTACTGTCCAGAAAGGTTTCCTTGCTGCTTGACCTAGCCTTTAGAGGTTATTACCAAACTCTTCCCACGACTTCCTTTTGGATTCAACAACTATTTGTTTCGCTGTTTCTTTCATCTACATACAAATCCCTGTCTGCCTCGGCCCTTGTTTGGAGCCATTTCTGATAAGCCTTCTTTTTACGTTTACAAGCTACTCTCACTTCATCATTCCACCAAGATGTTTGCTTTTTCCCCACCTTTACACACAGTTGTTCCTAGGCATTCCCTTCCTGTTTCTACTACAGCATCCCTGTATGCCATCCATTCATTTCTACTGTATATCCTGAACCTGCTTACTGTCTACTGTTCGAAACTTCTCACTAATCATATCCATGTACTTCTGTCTAATTTCCTCGTCCTGGAGATTGCCTACACTTATTCGTTTGCAGACAGATTTCACTTTCTCTAAACTAGGCCTAGAGGTACTTAGTTCACTACAGATCAGATAGTGGTCTGTATCATCGAAAAATCCGCGAAAAACTCATACATTCCTAACAAATTTCCTGAATTCGAAGTCGGTTAAGATATAGCCTATTATGGATCTGGTACCCGTAGCCTCCCATGTGTAGCTGTGAATAGCCTTATGCTTGAAGAACGTATTCATAACAGCTAAACCGATACTAGCACATAAGTCCAGCAAACGCTTCCCATTCCCATTAGCTTCCACACATTTACCAATCACCCTTTCGTATCCTTCAGTTCTATTCCCAACTCTCGCATTGAAATCGCCCATTAGCACTATTCTATCCTTGCTGTTGACCCTGACCACGATGTCACTCAATGCTTCATAAAGCTTGTCAACTTCATCCTCATCTGCACCCTCACATGGCGAATACACGGACACAATTCTAGTCCTAATGTGGGGAAGATATGGAAGCTAATGGGAATGGGAAGCGTTTGCTGGACTTATGTGCTAGTATCGGTTTAGCTGTTACCCACATCATTCGCTAATTTACGTGCCTAACAGAAACTATGTTGCGTGCAATGGTATTTCTGATGTAGAGCCCTACCCCAGACTCTGCCCTTCCCTTTCTAACACCCGTCAATTACACTTTATAATCTCCTATCTCTTCCTCATTATCTCCCTTACCCGAATATCACTTACTCGTAGCACATCCAGATGCATCCTCTTTGCTGACTCAGCCAGTTCTACTTTCTTTCTTCCATAAGCCCCATTAATATTGATAGCTCCCCATCGAATTCCATTTAGTTCGCGAAGTTGTTTCCAAGGAGTCTCTCACCTGTCAAATGGGAGTGGGACTCCGTTACCCCCATAGGTCCGAGCCTTGCTTAAAATGTTCTGAGCTCGGTAAATTCATGAAGCAGGATGCTACCCTACCTGCACATAGTCCAAGTGAGGATCTCTCCTCTAACGGGTTATGGACCACCGGTGAATTGTATAGTCCTAGCCGCCTGAGCACAAGGAGGGCCATGACTCAGAATATGTCCGAGATTCTCACTCCCATTCCATACCAACTGGTATCCCGACTCCCAGGACCACTTACTAGGCCCCTCAGCCGTTGCCCATAGTTCACGAACTATAAATAGGACGTGACTACAGTAACCCAATTCATAGTTACGCGAAAAATTAGTTATTTAGGCCTACTGTATGGTTTTTAGTGCCGGCACAACCTTGATGGCTTTGCTCAAATTCGAGTTAAATGTGAAAAACAATCCAGAATGTGGAAACCTTTGCAACTTTGAATGTTGGTTTATGTAGATGTCAAGTGGAGTTTCTGTCATCTGAGCTCAAAGCCCCAACGACTTACTGCCAAAAACATTAAAATGTTGTGTGTAATCTAACACTGTATAAGAACCCAGCAAAATGGAATAAAGAAAGTTCATGACACTGGTTTAAACCTTAGTAAAGCAATTTCATCAACACCTGTGTGTATGAATGCTCAGAATCCTCCCCACCCAATCCATTTCACGCCATATTTTCCACCTTAAAATACTTTCCCTAATGATTATATTTTGAGCGACCCAACTTTTACGTACATCATGGGAGAGCTTATGAAGCCTCTACACAAGACCCTGATTCCAAGCCAATGAACCATCAATTCAATACTGTCTGCAGATTCACTCGAGCCAGCCTACAGCTATTGTTTGATCCCACAGCCTGTTTCCAGTCATTTGACCGGGTCAGGAATGGAAAGAATGAAGCCCCCATCTAGCGGCGAGGATAGGAATGGTGCCGGCTGCCGAAGCCTGTCGCACTCCTGTCGGGCAATGATTAATGACTGACAAATGAAATGATATTGGAGAGTGTTGCTGGAATGAAAGAGGACAGGGAAAACCGGAGTACCTGGAGTAAAACCTGCCCCGCCTCCGCTTTGTCCAGCATAAATCTCACATGGAGTGACCGGGATTTGAACCACGGAATCCAGAGGTGAGAGGCCGACACGCTGCCATCTGAGCCACGCCGGTTCCTGATCCCGCATGTACAGCTGTCAAAAAACACCGCACTTCAAAATCCACTTCGGATCCGGTGTTATTACACGATGCACGCGCTTGCAAACGCACTGTGAATTATGGTGTTGAACGAGGAGTCATTCGATACCTGCTTCTCGTGGAACAGCGGTAAAGCACTCGCTTAATGATTGGAGGTTGCGAGTTCGAGCCTCGTTCAACTTATCATTTTCACTGTATTGCCGTTTTTTAGCGACAAAAATAACACACGTGTTAAGTTTGGAACAACACAGCAGCACAATACTGATGTTAGTTTCATCTTATATTATTACATTACATTATGATGTAACGAAATAAAATGAAAGAACGACGAGGGTTTGGACCTCAAGGCGTTGCTATCTAGGGCCTTGGCCTACCAACCGACCGCTCCTCAGCCCGAAGGCCTGCAGATTACGAGGTGCCGCGTGGTCAGCACGACGAATCCTCTCGGCCGTTATTCTAGACCGGGGCCGCTATCTTACCGCCAGATAGCTCCTCAATTCTAATCTCGTAGGCTGAGTGGACCTCAAAACAGCCCTCATATCCAAATCCCTGACCTGGCCGAGAATCGAGGCCGGGGCCTCCTTGTAAGAGGCAGGCACGCTACCCCTACACTACGGGGCTGGCTAACAACGTTATCCGCAGGTAGTATTACTGAACTTATAATCAAAGCAATGGTTGAGGAATGTAGATACAGTTACTCCCAATACAAGTCTTAAGAAAAATTACGGCTTCATGGTCGAGATAATGAACTACAGTATATATTTGTGTAATCTTTGAAATGTATGCCTGCAAATAATATAGTAATTAATTATCAGGGTTCTGATGTTCAGGAAATGTATATTTAGCTGTAGTTTTATAAGATATATTTTACCACTTTTAAAGAAACATTGTTTTGGTCATACATTACCGTTATATTCTGCACGGAAAAATGTGCTGAACTCTGAATGTGATACTCGATGATAGCTTACGTAAATATGTTTGTGGAATTGTGACGAAATTTGAGGCTCTGTCTTCAAAGACGAATAGCAGACGCTTATTGTATTCTCGTCAGAATTTACATCACTAATTTATAAATAACTCCTTTAAGTAAAGCTTAAAGTCCAAAGGAATGTCACCCTTGTTAACCCTTTATAGGGCAAAACCCTGGGGAACAAAATATATTAATATTTGATTAAATACCATGTCATTGGGGTCTACTGTTTAGGTTTTGACAAAAATCTGAGTCAATACATTGTTTGATTATGCGATCTGGGGTGGTAAGTATTTTTACCAGAGAGCATTTAGGATGTTTTTCTCACTGTGCTTACATGACTACTTTCCACTGTGTTTTGCAAATAATAGGAGCAAAATGCAGATGGAAAGCATGGAACAATTAGTACATATAATTATAAATGCCACACTGCCTCTGAAAATTGCATTAGAAACATGGGATCATGGGGTCTGTGATGAAATTGATGATAGCCTCTTCTGAGAGGCCTTTGTTCGTAAAAGACATCGCTGGAACAATACTGCAGATATAGAACTAAGGCACATAGTTCTCCACACAAACTATACGATTCAAAACAAGCCATTGTCTAAAATTAATTTCTAAGAACGTATATCAATATCTTACAAAATAACATAAATATGCATTCAGGCAGGCAAGTGCCTAGGGGAGTGAGGGGAATTTTGTGATATATCCCCCCCACCCCAATATATGTCCTTGTGGGAAGCCCTGATGTCAGCCACCACATGAGGCAGTCTATTCTTACATCCATAATTACCCTAAAAATGTGTTTATTATTATTTTCTATATACGCCCCTGAACTCAGAGGAACTGAATGCCATACCGATGGACTAAATATATGTTTTTTCCGAAATACACTTGAAGTGTTGTTTGAATATGAATCCTTTTTTCATAATTTGGGAAGCTAATACATCTTGTGACTGATAAAACGTTCGTCCATTTCCTTAAATTCTTGCTGCATGTTTTCATATTAGTGAATATAACATGTTGGCCAGAATATTGTACGAAAGGGCATATGTAAAACATATAACTAGAAGATCTGAAGTCTATTTTCCAATATTTATATTACCAATTGCATCGAAAATGAGTACGTTATCAACATTCAAACCGAGCACACTATGTCGCCTTTCTTGGTACTTTATGTGTAGGCCAATGATAATTTGGATAAAATCTTTCAAAGTTAACCACAAAATATGCAACCTGTGTTAACAAAATAATCAAAATATTCAAAAATATACATTTTTGTCTTATATAAATCATGGAAATCCAGTATCTTGCTTAAAATGAGCTGTATCTTACGGTCAACACAATGCTTACACGAGTGAAGTTCAAGTGGCGCTCTCTGGTAAACATATATACCACCTCTCGAAGTGGAACGATTCAAACAGCCGTGAAGCGCGAGTTTCGGAAAAAGTGGTAAATATTCTTACCAGAGAGCGTTACTAGACTAGAAAGCAGACAGTTACAGCTACTTAGGGTATTACCATCTGAACAGTTTGTATGGAAACCCAAGTGGTAAATATATTTACCAGCAACCTATAAAGGGTTAAGAGACTAAGAAATACCACAAGGGTTTATCTTCTTATCTGTCTTAACAATTTGTGGTTTGTGACCACTTCAGATAGTGCCTGAATTACATTTCTCCCCCTTGCCTTCCTTAAAATTGTCAAGATAGACTATTTTCAAGGGTTCGTAGTTACCACAGTGATAAAGCTGACAAAGATACATAAATAAATAAAATGTAGTGAAACTGATAAAGTTAAAAGATACGGGGAGGAATGCTTCTCTACCGAATAAAAAATTATACTTCTGCAAAGTGTGCGTAGTAGTGCTGCAAAGCAGTGTGCCCACGGCGACATACGCCGCATTGTTAATTCCGATAACTAATACCAAGTTAGTTAAGAGTATCTTCGGTACTGGCCACAGTTTATTTTGTTATACGTCGCAAAGCCTCTGTGGCTCAGGCGGCAGCCTCTCACCGCTGGATAACGTGGTTCAAATCACGGTCACTCCATGTGAGATTTGTGCTGGACAAAGCGGAGGCGGGAGAAGGTTTTCTCCGTGTACTCCGGTTTTCCATATCATCTTTCATTCCAGCAACACTCTCCATTAACATTTCATCTGTCATTTATCATTGCCCCAGAGGAGTGCGACAGGCACAATTCCTATCCTCGACGCGAGATGGGGGCTTCCTTCATTCCATTCGTGACCCGGTCGAATGACTGGAAAAAGGCTGTGGATTTTCATTTTTCAATTTGCTTTACGTCGCAGCGCACAGATAGGTCTTAATGACGACGAAGAGAGAGGAAAGGAAGCGACCGTGGCCTTGATTAAGGTACAGACCCAGCATTTACCTGGTGTGTGAAAATGGGGAAACCACAGAAAACAACCGGTGGGGGGTTCCAACCCACTATCTCCTGAATCCAAGCCAATTCGCTCGGTACCGCAGTTGTATGTATGAGAGACTAGTGGAATTTAGTTTAAAGAACTATAACTGAAGCGGTGAGATAAGACTGCATAATAAATTGAATCTTCAATAGAAAAGAACTAGTGTTAAAACTCATTCGTTGGAAGTGCACATGTTTGGTCATATTTTCCATTTCTGGGTCATGCTTAGTTATTTTTAAACCGGGCAAGTTGGCCGTGCGTGTAGAGGCGCGCGGCTGTGAGCTTGCATCCGGGAGATAGTAGGTTCGAATCCCACTATCGGCAGCCCTGAAGATGGTTTTCCGTGCTTTCCCATTTTCACACCAGACAAATGCTGGGGCTGTACCTTAATTAAGGCCACGGCCGCTTCCTTCCAACTCCTAGGCCTTTCCTATCCCATCGTCGCCATAAGACCTATCTGTGTCGGTGCGACGTAAAGCCCCTAGCAAAAAAAAAAAAAAAAAGTTATTTTTAAAACCATATTTCTGCCAGCAACTTCGCAGTGGTCAAGGAGCGGGTTTTCCGGCACCCGAGGCAGCTAGGCGTTTCCAGGTTTCAGAAAGGACGATTGGGGGCAACATTATAGACATTGTTATCTTTGCCGCTAAACCTGAGAGTGGTATTTCAACGCCAACCACAACAGGACGCCAGATGAGAACAACTGCTACTTTAAAGAGAATTGTTATTTCCTGGCCATGATCGGACAATGAGAAAGTTCTTTAGGACGTATCGTCGTTGCACTATGTGAAATATTTTGCCTTAGCCGGTAACGTTCAATACTGCATTCTTCGCATGTGTTACAGGTCAGCATTTCTCCAAAAATATTATCGCATAGCAGTTTTCGCAGGCGCAACAACGATATACTGTAATCTTTGCAGCGGCAAATTGTGATCGGCATAGGAAAAGGGTATCGTTTCTGATGAAGTCACCGTACCCTGAGAATTACTGACCGCCGGCATGCGAAGATAAGGCGTATGTTTACCGAGCTCGATAGCTGCAGTCGCTCAAGTGCGGCCAGTATCCAATATTCGGGAGATAGTAGGTTCGAACCCCACTATCGGCAGCCCTGAAAATGGTTTTTCGTGGTTTCCCATTTTCACACCAGGCAAATGCTGGGGCTGTACCTTAATTAAGGTCACGGCCGCTTCCTTCCCACTCCTAGCCCTTCCCTGTCCCATCGTCGCCATAAGACCTATCTGTGTCGGTGCGACGTACAGAAAAAAAAAAAAAAAAAAGATGTATGTTACAGGAGAAGTGCCATTCGATTTTAGACAGAATGTTGTTATACCTATTCCCAAGAAATCAGGTGCTGTCAAGTGTGAAAACTACCGCACCAGTAGTCTGATCTTACAGGATCGAATTAAGAAAGGCATTTAATAATGTTGACTGAACCAATCTATAAGATTCTGAAGATCATCGGGATCAGATACCGTGAAAGAAGAATTCTCTACAATCTCTACAAAAATCCATCTGCAGTGATAAGAATCAAAGGCTATGAAAAAGCAGCAGCAATCCAGAAAGGAGTGAGGCAAGGCTGCAGCTTGTCCCCTCTCCTTTTCAATGTTTACATAAAACAGGCAATAAAGGAAATCAAAGCTCTGAGATTTGTCGATGATATTGTTATTTTATTTGAGTCAGCAGAAGATCTGGAGAAACTGGTGAATCGTATGGACAAGGAATACAATGAGCAAGGAATACAAGATGAAAATAAATAAATGCAAAACAAAGGTAATGGAGTGTGGACAAATGAAGGAAATATTAGATCAGGAAATGAAGTCTTATGAGAAGTAGATGAATATTGTTATTTGGGTAGTAAAATAATGGTCGCAAAAGTAAGGAGGACATAAAATGCAGACTAGGAAAAGCAAGGAAGGAGAACTATTAGCCTAGACTAAATTTGACCAGGAATAATAGGATAATAGGACACATCTTCAAGACACCCAGGACTTGCTCAGTTAGGTTTTGAGGGAAGTGTAGGCAGTAAGAAAGGAAGGGATAGACCAAGGTATGAATATGACAAGCAGATTAGAGTGATGATGATGCTTGTTGTTTAAAGGGGCCCAACATCGAAGGTCATCGGCCCGCAGATTACAGTAGATGTAGTAGTTAGCAGAGGATAAGGTGGCGTGGAGCGCTGCATCAAACTAATCTATGAACTGATGACCCAAAGAATAACATTATTTACATATTAATCAGCGGAAATAAAATATAATTCCAGTGTACCTAGTCAGAGAACAGTTTCATTTTAATTTAATAGATAAAAAATTACATTTGCACAATCAATATGTTTGTATTACACAAATCTCATTCCACAAGCCAACTTTATGGGAGGGTCAACATAAAGTACTAAAATGTGATGCAGATTTGTATTAGGCAGCTTATTACATTACACCATTTGTATTATTCTGGTGCCTTTAGATTTTTAAAAACCTATTTTCATTTTTCGCATGTCCGGCTCCGTGGCTAAATGGTTAGTGTGATGGCCTTTGGTCCAGAGGGTCCCAGGTTCGATGGATTTTAACCTTAATTGGTTAATTCCAATGGCTCGGGGGCTGTGTGTGTGACATATTCAGCATTAGAAATCATCCTAGGTATGGCCCTCATCTTCACAGACATGCAGGTCACCTAATAGGCCGTCTAGAGAAAAAGACCCGCACCAGGCCATACGCCATTATTATTATTCTACTGTCCATTTCCTAAATTTTAAGTGCTTATTTGCCTGCCTATTTTATCCAAAATAATGCCTGAACTTCCAGACTCCAGTTATGACATACTACTCTATAACAGCTATGATTCTGAGAGAGGCTTGGCAACTAGTACTGTTAACAGTTACATATGAAAGATAATCTCTGCCTTAAGGTCACCTACCTAGACATGAAACCTGCATGTTTTAAAGAATAAGCTATTTGTTCCAAGAGTAGGCTCACTGAACTTTGCTTATTTTCAAGTATCACCCATATACCTTCCTTAGGCCTAGTTTAACAAAACACACAACATTTCTATCCCAACTTAAATGCCAAATAATTTTCACTGAAGATGAGTCATAATTCTCCTTTTGCGCAAATTACTTACACTAATCAATCATCGATTTTCTGCTCCAGAAAGCCGGGTGCGGATGTTTATGAGCCTCTTCCAGTTCGTCCTGTCCATCCACAGCTAATGTTCTACCGTTTGCTGCCAATTTACATCACGTTTGGCAAGGTCTTTGAAAATGCTTTTCCCCAACTAACATGAAGCCTCCCTCTGGGCCTCTTACCAACATTTCTTTCTTGGGGACCTAATTGGAGCCATCCTTCTCATATGTCCTTACCATTGCATTCTGCTTAATTCTACGGTAACAACTTAAAAGTGTGTTTACCCTATTAAAATGGGCTCTGAAAAAGGAAATAACTCTTCCTAGAGGGTGTCACTACCATACTACTTATAAAAATATTCTTTTTTGCAGACCTTTCTGATAGCTGTACTGGTCTTGTGGTTTCTGAGAAAAGTGTAGCTTACAGCTACCTAAAGAAATGATTAGCTGACAGTGGCACTGGCATGGTTAAAATTCACTTCTGTTGCAGCAACCTATGATATACTTCTGGATTCATAAAAACTTACCAGAACTTACTCTATTAAAAAAGTGAAAAACCAAAACGTGAATTTTTTATGACTTTTTACATCAGCTGCCTTTAATGAGAATACAGATTAGATTTATTCAATGATATTTCTATCTAGGTTAGCATTGGCAGCTCAATTTCAAAGACCAACAGAGACAACTTAGACATTACACAGCACCAACCACTGAGCACAAAATCCCATGCACAGCTGATAATACAGCCTGATAAGGCTTCTAGTCTCAACAGCTTCGAGCCCGGATACAGTGTTGTTCAGGCCTTCTAAGGCACCATCTCCATCCCACACCCCATAAATAAGTTACGGACAGACGTTATCTCTGATATGTAACATATGCAATAGGCACAGTCTTTCATAACATAACATCTCCTTCAAACTATACAAAACACAAGCGAAAGAAGAGACAAAACAAAGTAGCCTAATCAGAATGTTATCTTGATATATTTAAATACAAGCAACCTAATGCTTAGGGTGCAACATAAGCGAAAGGTACACACAGAAGGTAGGTAAACAAGCTCACATAAGTACCAAATACAAATATATACTAAAATCTACACAAATAGAAAGCATGCGTTATGGTTTTGCTCTTCATCTCAGAAAGTAGTTAACTTCACGGTAAACTTAACAGATCCACGACCTGCAAGTAGACTTCAGCCCAAACTTACAGTATATCTAACCATTTTAAAAACACAATTTTATTATAAATCAAAGTTATTTTAGCAATCATGAAGCAGAAGTGTTCACATTAACAGTTATATTTCGCAAAAGTCTTAAAAACTCGTAAGCATAATTATAACAATGGCTATTGGCTGCAATAAATATAGGCCCTAATGCATGTAAGAGAATTGTGGTTCCCATTAATAAGAATAACCTACATTACCACCCAAGACTGGATCACAGCATCCATTCCGAAATTATGAAAAAAAGAGACGCAGAGATTGAAAGAAAGAAGAAATGAACACGGTATCTCCACGTATAGTGGTATTCAACAAGAAACCAATCGCTTCAAAAACAGGGAACTATTATACAGAGTTGGAGGACGAACAACTGAAGAAGATGAAACGTAGACTAAAATATTATCCAAAGAACAGTTCCCAGTTGTAAAATGCCATAGGCTGCCAGAGATATCCTTCAAACAAACACAGAAAAGACTAAAACCTGATTTTAAAATCAGCTCGATTTTACGACTTGCGTGCAAAATATGGCAATAAGAACAATCTGGATTATTACTAATGAAATAAAGATATTCACATCTTACCTTGCAGAAGTAAAATAGAATATATCCAATATAAAAATACAGGTGAGGGCGAATGCTATGAGGTGGTAATGTGTCACTTTTCATGTTTTCTGCACGGTATCCAACGAACACAACACTGTCCTACTTAATGATAACTTAGAACACTATTCGCTAAGTTGAAATACCTGTCATACTTTAGATCCTAAAATACGATAATGAATCTGCACTAAAACACACGGAACCGTCACGAACTACATAAAAACGATAACTCACGAACAATACTCGTCATGCTGAACTTCATTACTGTCTTAAAGTGCAGCGGAACTTTCTGTCAACCTTGCTCGTTCACCAACAGACCTCACCACGACACAAACACCGCTACTGTTAAAATGAAAATAAACTTCTCCAACCAACGATGTAACCAATGAGCGCACAGATTTCTCCAAATAGGAAACATCTAGGAACGGCACACAAGATTCTCTTTTTTTTTTTTTTTTTTTTGTATTTCGAAACGTACGCAAGTGATTGTACGTTCCTTACGAGCTGATATGGTATACCACTTAATATTCATAAAAGATACTATAAGATGTTTATAAATATAGAGTTTGACAACTTCCCGTTTCTTTCTCCTTGCACATAAGTTCTCCCCCCCTACAAGGGCGCTATCTTTGATTACAATACAGAATTGAATTCACTACAACAGTCAAAATAAAGATATTTACTCATTCTCTTTGATACTTACCCAAGAACTCTTGGAATGTGTATATTGTAAATGTCCATCCTTTTGTATATAAAATAAATATTATAATAATCTACTTTGAAAAACGAATATAACGTTTACTTCTTTCTAGTTGAAATCATACAAAATAGCTCATTTCGTTTAGCTTTTGTTAATACCACCATAATTGTCCTATTGGGGCAGTCTTCTATGGCCCCTTCAAAATTTTATATAGCTGCGATGCACTAACCCTAGATAGAAGATTTTTTTTAAAAATGTTCATTTGGAGATGAAAATAGTGAAATGTCTAACTTAGGGAATGTTCTTGTTGGTAAGGTACACCAGGAGGTAATTCGTTAAAACTAAGTACATACTTATAATCTAACGTTTTAACGATACTAACGTTAGATACTGATAAATTCTCAGGTGGTGGCACCGGATTTGTTGGATCTACATTGTGTCGACTTCTTCGGTGCAAAGGATATGGGGTTACCATTGTTTCACGTATGCCAGGACCTCAAAGACTGTCATGGGTATGTTGTAAATAATCTAATATACAATTGTTATATTCCAGTTATATTTTATGATTAAATACTGTAGGTAACCGTTGGTTCTAGGCTGACATTGAATGTTCAGGTATACCTGAAAATACCACAGCAGTTGTCAACCTTGCTGGCCAAAATATATTGGACCCATCCAGAAGATGGACCCCAGGTTTCAAACAGAATGTTAGATCCAGTCGTATAAATACAACTTGCGCCTTGGCACAAGCAATCATTCGTACAACTCAGCGGCCAAAGGTGTTCGTTTCTATTTCTGGAGTTGGTAAGAGTTTGTGAATGCATATTTGATTTACACTATTATTGAATAAAATTTATTGCTGCATAACATTTACAGGCATAGCACAGAGCTGTCAATAGGTTACTTTGCTAAGATTTGTTTATAAACATGGAATTTAAAATTAAAAGAGAAATAATAACCATTGTTCTCCTAGGTAACTTATATCCTCCATTCGTCCCACATGACATCGCTACATGTAGCTTTATTCATTGAGTTAATTCCTAATTTGGGTGTAGTTGTTTGTTAAGAAGACCATAACATAGAAGGCTAATCATATACCAATAAGGAAGTCCAGTAAATGCTTCGATTTCCATTCCGTATATTCCCCGTCTTTACCCATCACATTCTCATATCTTGCAGTTCTGTTGCATTGAAATTCCCCATTCCTCTCCTTGCTGTTAACACTGACTATGGCATCATTTGGTACTGCTTTAAACTTGCCTATGTCAGCCTCATCTGCTACATCATGTGGTGAATACACTGAGATGATTCTCATCCTGATCCCTCCAACCACTAAACCTGTCCACATCATGTTCACATACTAGCCATGGTATTGAAACTATGTGGCATGCTAGGTTATGGCTTTTTGGATGAAGAATCCCTCACCATCCTTTGCTCTTCCCTGTTAAAAACAATTTATATTGTCCTGTCTCTTCCTTATTTTCTCCCCCAACCCAAACATCGTTAACTCCTAACACATCCAGATGCATTCTTTTTTGTTGACGCAGTCAGTACAACTTTCTTTTATAAGCATCATTAATAGCAATGCTCCCATGCCTGCCTGGTGGCCATGATCGTTAATGCGCTGAAGTCTAAACGGTCTGACACCGAGGTTAAACGGTTCGAGTCTCATTGGTAGAAAAAAATTTCACCATCAGAATGTTGGCCTGCAGGGTAGGGGAGGTGGTGGTATACAATTTCTAATCACTAGATTGCGTTCCAAAAGCCTGGATTGAATTCCAAACCTCTCCGCAGTGCTCATATGGAGTGAGGGCATATGATGATTCGTCCGTCGGATGGGAACGTTTAAGCCTTGAGCAGACCCCTTGGTGCTATTCGACAGGAGTAGGCTATGTGCCAGCACCGGGTTTCACCCTCTCCTTACTATCATATAACACGCCATTCATTTCATCTCATTAACTCCTCTGATGAGGTTGACGTCAGGAAGGGCATCCGGTCATAAAAACCCGACCCCGTAGGGAAACGGGACAAGGGTTGGACAAACAATTAATAGCAATGCTCCCCATCAAATTACATTTCCTTCACCAAGTTATTTCCAAGGAATCCTTGGTCTGTCAAATGCAATTGGACTCCATCACACCAATATGCTTGCCATTGTGCTTGGTAGATTTCTGTGATGTAGGATGTTAGTCTTACTAACATGTGCTCCCAGTGAGAATTTCTCCTTAACAGTTGAGGGACCACTGAAGCTCAACTTGTAGGATTCCAGCAAGATATAGCAGATATCTTGGATTCAGGAGGTCAAATGGACTGTATCGCGATTGACCTGTCTAAAGCATTTGATAGGGTGGATCATGGGAGACTACTGGCAAAAATGAGTGCAATTGGACTAGGCAAAAGAGTGACTGAATGGGTTGCTATATTTCTAGAAAATAGATCTCAGAGAATTAGAGTAGGTGAAGCTTTATCTGACCCTGTAATAATTAAGAGGGGAATTCCTCAAGGCAGTATTATTGGACCTATATGTTTTCTTATTCAATATCGCCACAGCAGATGTAACGAAGATAATACAGAACTCTCCAGTCGTGCTATACGCCTATGCTGATGACATGATACTAGGCTCTAGAAACAGGGAGGTCCTCCAGGAAGCAATGGACAAGTTACAGATCTGGGCTGACGAAAATGACCTACAGTTGAATAAAGACAAAACTGTTTACATGACATTTCGAAAAGGAGGAAGAGTTGAGGCACAAGACACAATCACGTTTTCAGGACAGACCTTGAAAAAAGTAGGTAATTTCCGATACCTCGGCATCACTCTTCAATCTAATGGTACCTCTTACAGAATACACATAAGAGAAAGAACAGCAGCAGCCATGCGAGGGATCTACGACATAGAAAACCCCACCATGATCTCGCTAGAAACAGCAGTGCTCCTCTTCCGCAGCAAAATTCTCCCTGCTCTCACCTATGGTATTCATCTCATCTGGGACCACCTTACTATGACCGACGTAGAAACCCTAGAAAGTGTAAAAGCCAGATTCCTGAAAAGAATACTGGGGATAGCAAAAACAGCGCTGTCAAGACTAGCGCATATGCTTGCAAAAGAACGCTTTTTCATAGAAGATATGAGGTACATCCTACAGCTACCATCTACACCACAAGCAGAAGAAGTCCTTAGGAAAAGAAAAGAAAAACAAGAAGAAATAGGCCTATGGCTGGAATTTTTCACAACAGAAGCCATGCTAGACCGAAGATGGAGTGGACCAAACCAGGTTTTGTGAAGTGCCATTACTAGACTATCTGTACATGGTTTTCATCATAAATTGTGCATGAAAACATACTTCCATGACCCAGATGAAGACTGCTTATGCAAACAATGCAACAAAGTGTGTGAGCATTATCATTTTACAATTTGTACACAGAGACACAAGACTCTAAAGGAATAGAGCAAAGAATAATGTATTTTGTATCTATTCGATCAGTGTATACCATTTTTATGCACAATGTGCGCTCTTTCCTTAATAATAATATGAGTAAAGGAGTGGAATCAGAGGCAAGGCTTTTTGCGGATGATGTTATTCTCTATAGAGTAATAAATAAGTTGCAAGACTGTGAGCAACTGCAACGTGACCTCGAAAATGTGAGATGAACAGCAGGCAATGGTATGTTGATAAACGGGGTTAAAAGTCAGATTGTGAGTTTCACAAATAGGAAAAGTCCTCTCAGTTTTAATTACTGCGTTGATGGGGTGAAATTCGTTGGGGTAATCACATACAGATCTCTGCACATGGTTATGAGGGTGTTTAGGGGTTGTAGTAAGGATGTAAAGGAGAGGGCATATAAGTCTCTGGTAAGACCCCAACTAGAGTATGGTTCCAGTGTATGGGACCCTCACCAGGATTACCTGATTCAGGAACTGGAAAAAATCCAAAGAAAAGAGCCCGATTTGTTCTGGGTGATTTCCGACAAAAGAGTAGCGTTACCAGAACGTTTGCAAAGTTTGGGCTGGGAAGAATTGAGAGAAAGAAGAAGAGCTGCTCGACTAGCCTAAGTGGTATGTTACATGTTATAATTCTCATATTTTGGTCCGTATTGAAATGTACAATGAAGTCAAATAAATAATAAAGTTTAATTATTCCACCTATTCAATACATACGTTTTTCTCTCCAACTCTTCTTTACGTCAACCAATTTCAACGTTAATGAAGAGACTTCATATTTAACACAGCTACTTACCATCAAGCACTCTTCTTCACTCGTGTTTCTAGAAGACTGCAGTTTCATCCCTTCACATGAGAGTTTCAACAGTCTAACAATTTTTATGCTGACGCTTGAACTGTTTAATACCCGATAAATTTTCTCTAACACCCTCAACCATCAAAAGGCCCCGCTTTACTTGTTTCAACGTAACACTTTATTTCAAACCTCACTTGAAGTGAGCAACGGAAACGTCTCTTTACAATATTTACGTTCTTAAAAAACTACCAGTAAACAATTTGTTACCAATTTTTAAACAAGGACATTCATAATTTTACGACTATTTGTATATTAGACTTTATTAAGGTTTCATTTTAAGAATACCAACACTATTGTCAACCATTTCACTCACCATGTGAAACACATTTCCAACATCATCTTCATATTCATATGTATTTTAATTACAATCAAGTACCTGATTAATTAACTTTCAGGGCCAATGACCTTCGCTGTTAGGCCCCTTTAAACAAGCATCAATTAACTTTCAGATTGAGATTAGGCTAAAGATGCCCTTAATTAAAGGGCGAAACATGTCTTTATTAACATCTCTTTTTATGTATTGAATAGGTGGAATAATTAAACATTATTTATTTGACTTAAGTGGTATGTTCCGAGCTGTCAGTGGAGAGATTGCTTGGGATGACATTAGTAGACGAATAAGTTTGAGTGGCGTTTATAAAAGTAGGAAAGATCACAATATGAAGATAAAGTTGGAATTCAAGAGGACAAACTGGGGCAAATATTCATTTATAGGAAGGGGAGTTAGGGATTGGAATAACTTAACAAGGGAGATGTTCAATAAGTTTCCAGTTTCTTTGAAATCATTTAGGAAAAGGCTAGGAAAACAACAGATAGGGAATCTGCCACCTGGGCGACTGACCTAAATGCAGATCAGGATTGATTGATTGATTGATTGATTGATTGATTGATTGATTGATTGATTGATTGATTGATTGATTGATTGTATAGTCCTATTCAGCTGAGCACAAGGAAGGCTGCTATTCCATAGCAACTGGTATGCCGTCTTTCAGAACCACTCACTAGGCTACTCAGCCATTCCCTATGGTTCGCAAACTAGGACATGACTGTAGTAATGAAACAATAGTGATTCCAGGGTAGACACTTCAGACACTATTAATGTCATCTGTGTTCTCCCCAGAAATGTTTGTCAGCCAGGTGGCAGGAATGGGTAGACGGGCGGCGAATACTACGTTAAAAATGAATATAATAAAATGTCAATTTATTTCCCTCAGGCCATTAACAGTATCAGACATGTGAACATTAACTGCAAAATTGTACTATTTCAGTGTTATTACCACGAACAAGACATAACAGAGTACTAGTGTTCTACTGCTCCTTCATAATCATGTAACATCAGGAACCATTCGGTTGCTGTGCAGTGTCATACGGGTTTGCAACGTAATGCAGATTCGAATGCTCGCATATTATTCCACGCTAATGCAGACACCGCTCGCGTACGACACTACGTGAGTCAAGCTAAACATTCAAACTCCGATGTAACAGACACAATTATCCTGACAATAACGAAGATTTATCATTTAAATTAGCAGCTTCACAGTATTTACGTTTTAATGTAGAGCACTCAATGACTCAAATATGTATTGACAGTATGTAATTTGCACATACTATCTAGGTTATGTTAGCCGGAGAACATTGGTCATAATGCACAGTTTTATTTCCATATATTACTGTACTTAATTCTTTGCTTTTGGCTAGTAGAGTATAAGTAAAGTAAATTCGTGTCCTCGTCCTGAGGTGGTTCTAGTCTTTCTCAGGCACACACCCCAATGGAGGTGAATAGCATGTACACTTTTAATCTCATACCAGCCCTCCTGCCATTCTTAAATCTCGGGCAGTACCGGGAATCGAACTCGACAAGCCCCTGAGGACGGCAGCTACTGGTGCAAACCGTTACACTACAGAGGCAGGCAGTCAAGTATAACTCGAACCTGTCGAGTATTTGCCGTTATAAGTATAATAACTTTTTTAATACATTGCATATTGTATATTACTATAGCTGTTATATGTCTACAGTTAAGGACTGGCAACTTCATTTAGCTTGTAAATCTTGTTTATGGACTGTTTCGGTATGAGACAGAACAAACAACATTGAAATTATTACAAGAAATGAAATTTCATTTTTATTCTGTATCAGATTACAATTTTAAGGTCAAAGCATTTCCACAAGGAAATTTTGTTTTAAATATATATCCAGTTGTTCAATACTCTGCAACTATTTCGTTACAATAAATAGTCAATTTAATCTTATATTAGGACGAGTCTAATATCAACTTACTTTACTTGACTTACTTCCTTTAATTCCATGTGGAACATAGGGCCTCGACGAAATTTCTCCAGCTTGTTCTATCTGCCGCCAATGCTTTCACCTCCCTCCATGTCTTGTTAACTCCAGCAATCTCCTTATCTATGGTTCTCTTCCAGGTAATCCTCGGTCTGCCTTGCCTGCGGCTGCCTTGTGGATTCCAACTGAATGCCTGCCTTGTGATACTCTCTTGTGGTCTTCTCAGGGTGTGCCCAATCCATCTCCATTTTCTTCTCGTTATCTGTTCCTGTATGGGACTTTGACTTGTGGCCTCCCAAAGGTCTTTGTTTGAGATAGTTTTTAGCCACCATATTCTCATAATGAACCTCAAACACCGATTTATAAAAGTCTGTAACCTTGTGGTAATGTCTTTGGTCACTTTCCAGGTCTCACTTCCATAGAGTAACACAGATTTAACATTTGAGTTGAATATCCTTAGCTTCGTTTTTATACAAATGTGAGGGGATCTCCATATTGGTCATAACTGTGGAAAAGCTCCTTTGGCTTTATTTATACGAACCACCACATCTCTAAAAGCACCTCAATCCTGGCTTACCATGCTTCCTAAGTAGCAAAATTCCTCTACCCTTTCTATATCCATTCCATCTAGAGTCAAGTTGCAATTGTTACAGTGGTTTATGCGCATTTCTTTAGTCTTTTTGTTATTAATCTTTAAGCCTACTTCTTTAGCTTCTATTTTTAAGTCATTTTGATTTCCATGTCCCAAAAACATTCTGCAAGAAGACAGAGATCATCCGCATAATCCAGTTCTTCCAATCAGTTATTTAATCCCCACTGAATGCCACGCTTTCTATTCGTTGCCTCTCTCAGCATACAATCCAGTGTCATTTTAAACAAGATTGGCGACAGTAGACATCCTTGTCTTACTCCAGATTTTACAGCAAAAGGTTCAGACAACTTCCCTTTATGTTCTACTTGACAAGTATATCTGTCATACATTGCCTGTGTAAGGCGGACTATCTTTTGTGGAATTCCAAACTTTTCCATAGTCTTCCACATTTTGCTCCGGGTGATGGTCGCTGCCTACATCTGCTCCACGTTTATTCCTCACATCTAAGAGTGAATGTCTCCATCTTTTACGCCAAGTGATCAATTTGGTTTTCTGTGTAGAGATCAGGTGACACCCATGAGATCTTGTGGCAGTTCTTATGTGGAAACAATGATCCACCTATAGCCAATCCAAAATTACTGCATAGGTCTATGCATCTCTGGCCATTATTTTTTTTTTTTTTCCTATTCCGTGTCTACCCATGATGATTTCTCTTCCTTCATTTTCATTACCGATTTTTGCATTTAGATCTCCCATCAACACCACAATGTCCTTCTTCTTTATCCCTGCCAGTGTTGATGTCAGCCTATCATAAAACTCCTCCTTCTCTTCCTCTTCTGCTACCTCTGTTGGCACATAGCACTGTACTATGGCCACAAGTCTAACTTTGGTTCTTATTCGTATAGTAATTATCCTGTGTGATACAGGGGTCCATTCCATTATGCTATATTTTGCTTTCTTTGTGAGTAAGACACCCACTTGACTTGAATGCTGATCATTTTCTTCTCTTCCAGAGTAAATGAAGACACCCCTCTTCTGTCCTCACCTCTCCATAGCCTGTCCATCTTGTTTCACTCAACCCAAGTATCTCCAGTTTATACCTTTTCATTTCTGCCATTACTTCTCTCAGTCTGCCAGTTTCATACATAGTTTTAACATTCCAGAATCCAATTCTTGTTCTGTATTTCATTGCAAAAGTCGTCTCCATAAAATCCGGCCAGTATAAATTTCGTCTGCTTTCTGTAATGAGTTTAATTCAGGTGTGCGAGTTATTAGCCCACAGCACCCTAAGTCCAGTGGAGGGGCTGCCTCCTGTCTGCGCTAGACCGCAGGATTTTTCTCTAGGGGTTATCTCCCTTAGCCTTTAAAGATTCCTCTTTAACACAAGGCAGTGGTTTCTTCTTTATTTATCCCCAAGAAGAAGGGTTGCCTCATCCGCCAGCTTCGCCGTACCAAAGGACTCCTTTTCCGCCGTTGCTGCCGTTGAGGCTTTCACCAGAACCCTGTTAGCCGTCACTTTTCAGGGTTCCTGTAGGGCCTTCACAGCTACCATAGCAGTCATGGGGGACACACAGTCCCCACTGTACATCACCCCTACAGGCAGTCCCCTACTTCATGCCGTTGCCCACCTCCCACGACGTGGACGAGGGGTTGGCCTTGTGGGAGGCCTAACATCAACAGTACAAGATAAAATTAAGAGTACAAGGACATTTAAATAAAAAATAAAACAAACGGATACTTTAAAAAACATAATTGCTGTTTTGTGTCTAAAAAGGATAAAAAGACAACTGATTCCTTTGGTGTTCTTTGAGGAGCAAAATTAACAAATTACAAATACAGCTAAATTAAAAATTAAACACGTGGAAAGATTTAGAACGTCTTTTAAAATTCTTCCTGCTTAGTGTCTAAAAGGAGGATTAAAAAACTGATGCTTTTGGTGTTAAATGCAAAGCAGTAAAACAAGTGGTGAAGAATGTTCCTTTGTTATGGCCAAACATAACCTACTGCTGGTTCTTCAAAATGAAACAATTGTTTGAAATACAGTTTGTAAAAAGGATTGAATTATCCTCCTGGCTCGAAGCGTATCGGTACGCACTCACGTGTTGTTGACATTAGTTGCTTTTTTATCCTTTTTAGATGCAGAACGACAATTATTTTGTAAGATTTTTAAAAATATATCTGTTTTATTCTTGATTTAAATGTCTTTGTACTCTCTTTGCACTATTGATGTTAGCTGAAGGGCAGACACATCCTAATTTAAGAATAAATTGACTATTGTTGAACAGATGGATACAGGCTCTCTCTTATAAACCCAGACCAAGCGTGTATACAATCTTATGTGAAATTTTAAAAAGATGCTGGAAATGTCATCCTTCATAAACACCTTTAGGATTGTCTCTGCACCAAAAGCGAGAGTTATGACTGTTCATACGACCATTAAGATGAAACCTGGCCTCATCCAAAAAGAACGCAAGCTGTGGTTCGAATAATTGATCATTCAGTGATGCAAGATACCACTCACTCTTGTGGCTGGATCAGCAGGTTTTAAACAATGGGCCCGCGTAAATCTGTACGGTGTCCGGCCCCGCGTGTAGGGGGCAACGCGTCCACCTGTCACCCGGCGGCCCCAGGTTCGATTCCCGGCCGGGTCAGGGGTTTTTAATTGTAAATGATTAATATCCCTGGCCTGGGGACTGGGTGTTTGTGTTGTCCTTAACATTCCTTTCCTCGCATTCAACACTCTACACTTCCGCAATTACAATTACACGCATCCATCGTCCTTCAAGATTCTAGAAACAGAAGAGCTTTCTTCCAGCATCTTACTTCGCATTGACATTTATTTTAAGTTTATAAATATCTTGAGAAGACAATGTTACGGTACTGTAATTTCAATTGATCTCTGAATGAACAGCAGCATCGCTTGAAAACCAACCTTTTTCGATTTCCATGACCAACAACTTAAGTATTACTTTTATACGGCGCACGGGACCTTTTTATGGATCTCTATTTTTTAATATAATGTAGCGCATTTCTGGATTCTTAAGCCTCCACACGCAACAATTACCTTCCTACAAGTTCAAAAAAAAGTGAAGAGCCTTTCCAGCATCCATGTGTTTTTACGTCTATGAATATCTTAAAAAAAACAATGTAACTTCATCTCAGTTGTTCTTCGAATATACAGCAGCAAATTTAAGAAGCCAGCATATGTTGAATTCCTTGACCAACAACTGAAAAATTTCCATCCCTATCAACTTTTTAATGCTACACGGCGCACTGGTCTTTAATCGTAAATAAACGACGTGACTTCGGCTCAGTGGTTCTTCAATTGGATACCAGTATCTTAAAGGAGCCAGCCCTATCTATAACATCTTTTTAATATGCACTGGACTTATTGTGAATCTCTTTCAGAGAGTTATTTTTTAACATAGTGCTGCACAATATCTCACATGGTATGTACTTTTACAAGACCGTACGTGTCTTTACATTGTTTAATTTCTTCGTTATTTGTGTTTTAATTTTGCTTTAGGCTGACGATGACCTATTACTAGGTCGAAACTAGTCCCTAATCATTTATGTAATTTAAACTATTTACATTTTGTATTGAAAAGGTGGACCCAAATAATACATTAATTTACTCTATTGTACACGCAGGTTCATATCATATGGTGCAAGTAGTGACAAAAGATCTACAAATCTAATTTAAAAAATAAATTTAAAAAACCTGTATGGTTTGATGTGTAAGAGCTTTGTAGCTCTTGTGCTAATTTTCTGAGTAATTTATTCGGTGACCGTTCAAGAGTCGCACCAATGTCATCTAGCTTTTCCTCTGTTAAAATTGTTTGTGTGCGCACATGTTTTATGGAGCACTGAGCCAGTAGTTACAAGTCTATTTACAATTACGTGAATCTGTGCTCGTGAAGGTGGCACTTCACCAGGAAATTGCTGAATAAATGCTACGCATGCCCGACAAAAATACTGTTTTGCAATGATCACCATGTTAACAGCTGCTTAGGTTTCGGAGAGTAGAAACGCCGCTGGACGGTCTGGGTTTATAAGAGATACCCTGTATGGATTTAAACAAAATTTCCTTGTGGAAATTCTTTGATCTTAAAATTGAAATTATTGCTAGTCTGCTATCCACGTTTCTCTATTGTTTGTTTGTTTGTTTGTTTGTTTGTTTGTTGTAGTTGTGTTCATTTCTGCAAGTATGGTTCTCACAGTAGAGAAAAAAGTGTTTATCGTGCAACATTATTTCTGGTCGTGCAGGGTGGGGCGTCAGGTGCGAAGTTTGCTTCACATTAAAGAACAGTGCAAGGAGTGGCACCGAATGACAGAACAATGTTATTTGTCATTAAAAAGTTCCACCATACAGGCTCAGTGTTATGTCAATGAAAGGGGACAACAGGGCACCAAAAATCGTCGCGATAACGATACTAATGGATGACTTCTGCAACGGGTGTTACAGTCCCGAAGTGCAGTCTACGATGAACAACGCTGAAACTTGGTTTGAGTGATGCAGTAAGTCTTTCAGCGGATGTTTAAAAACTGGATTGTTTTGCACGTCGCATTCAAGTTGCTCGGCATCTATCAGAAAGGGACGAGGGAGTCCCATTACAGTATTGCAGCCGAGTGTTGTCTGTGATATACGAGGATTTAGATTTTTTCTGCAACATATGGTTTTCAGATGATGGCTCCATCAACTGAACAGTCTGTTGTTATACAGGATGCACTACACAGAGCACAGGTTATGATTTGGTCCACAGTGCCAATCGTGGAAGGATGCTGCACAAAATCCAAATACACTTGGATGAGGTAGACCTCGTTATTACCTGATTCTTGCGGGTTTTTCACTGTTTTTGTCTTGCCAGAAACTTACCCCTGCAATGACAATAGACGCAACAAGATGGGGCTACTGCTCGCGCCGTGGAGGAACAAACAACACTTTGGAGCTCGTGAAACTCCTTCCTGTTCTCTGGATTTCATGGCCCCAGACGCTACATATGGAGCGTGTTGAAAGAAGGTGACCGTTTTCCAAATATTCCTGAATTACACGAGAAGATAACTCCATTTCTTGTGTCCTTCCAGCAACCTGTGCAGCGTTATGAACAACGTGTGGCACGGAGTGGTACACACAGATAATACCTCAATGTCTTTTGTTTTGCCGTATACAGTAGAGCAGTATATACTGGCTGCTATTAAGTATAAGTGGTTGCTTTCTAAACAAGTTGGTATCCTGATATTGTACAGTCTTCATATTGATTCTGGACAATAACCACTGAAACAATCTTACATTGTATTATGGATAGGTGTGACCATTGTACATTTGAGCCTTTCAAGAAAAACACCCATGTGAAGTGATTGAGTGGGATCTCTCTAGGGATTTGAGATTTTCACAGCCGTGAATGCTCGGCAGAGAGTGCTCCCATCTCTTGCTAGGAAAACCAAACTGTGATGATTTTATAAACATACATCGGCACATATTCAAGCAGCTTGGAAATGTGAAGTAACAGAGGATTCTGTGATGCTGGATACTAGATGAGAGATATTGGCAGAATAAAATTGACCCATTATTTGCTATATTGTTACTTTAAATTACACATACAGCCTGCACGAGTAGGTCAGACGGTAGAGCACTGGTCTTCAAAGGTCAAGCTGGCTCAGATACATCAGCCACATATCGGTAGATTTAAAAAAAATTTGTAACGTATTTATTCAACCAAATACCACTGATTTTCATTTAGTGACATTGCCCTGTCGATTGTTTATGTCTGTCTTAAGTGATTTGAAAGAAGTAGGAAATTTATCAAACATACTCCTTGGTAAATTATTCCAATCCCATACTCCTCTTCCTATGAATATCTGCTCCAATTTGTCCCCTTGACTTCCAAATTTATCTTCCTATTATAATCTTTCCCACTTTTAAAAACTTTATTGAAGTGCATTCATCAGTAGTGTCATCCCACACAACCTCTTCACCGACAACTCCGAATATCCCGCTTAGTCTCCTTACTCCCAAGCCTTCCCAGCCCAAAATTCGGAACATTTTCATTATCCCAGGGCTGGACAAATTTTAGGAGCCAGTACCAGTTTGACCCGTCCATTCACTTTCTGGCTCCATGGCTAAATGGTTCAAGGGGTCCCGGGTTCGATCCCATTCAGGTTGGGGATTTTAACTTTCATTAGTTAATTCTTATGGCTCCGTGTTTGTGACGTCTGCAGCATCACATTCCGTCTTAGATAGGGGTCCATCCCTACAGACACGCAGGTCGCTGATACGGCGCCAACTCGAAAGACCTGCACCACACGCCATTATCATCATCTTAATCACTCTTAAATCACATTCACTACTTTAACGGGCTCAAACCAGCCACGCGGTTAGGGTCACGTAGCTATGAGTTTGCATTCGGAAGAGTGTGGGTTTGATCCCACCGTCAGTTTTCTATAGTTTCCCATTTTCACACCAGGCAAATGCTGGGGTCACTACCATTTCACCCTCGTGTCGCTGTAGACATTCGATGTGTTAGTGCAACATTAGACCACTAGCAATATAAATAATGGGCTTAAATGCACTAAACCCCAAGCAGTACACAAAGAATATAACGTAGAAAATCGGGTGTACAGACCACCAAAACCAAAGGTTATGAACGATCATGAGATACATCAAACACTCGTATCAATTCACGTTCAATGTTTGGACGTAGCCGATGCTTATAACCACTTCTAAACTGTATACTCTTCATCTTTAGATACACTACAGACACAACAGCACCAATAAAAAGAAACAAAACACCTTAGGAACGAATTGTACTGTCTTGTTGTTTAAAATACCATCAAATAATTTTTTATACATTATTATTTCCAGAGTGTAAATAAATTCTGAAAAGAATCGTTTTTCTCAGATTGAATTTAGCAGTCACAATTTGAAAATTTTACGTGCTTGCACATTTATTTTTGTCGTCATGGTGATTGGGCGCCTGGGATTTGTCCAGCCCTGCATTACACTACTCTTTTCTCGGAAATCACCCAGAACAAATCGTATTGCTTTCCTGTGAATACTTTAATCAGTCAAGTTTATTCCAAACTTAGCCATTAACTCCTTATTGGCCTTATTTATTTACTTATCGTATAGCTGAGGTATGGTAGTATTCGGGAGATAGTGGGTTCGAATCCAACCATCGGCAGCCCTGAAGATAGTTTTTCCATTTTCACAGCAAGCAAATGGTGGGGCCACGATCTTCTTTCTTCCCACTCTTAGCCCTATTCTGTCCTTCCGCTGCCGGAAACCTTTGATGTGTTAGTGCGACGTCTGTCAGTCTTTGATTGTTCGTTCAGGTGAAAGTGTGTTTCTGCTGTGTTGTAGTGTTTTAGTTTTGCATTTATCAATATAATTTTTTTGTTTGTTTTGCCAGGTGCCTAGGTTAATTTTTCTGCTTTTAGCTACCTTGTTTATTCTTATTTGAATAGAGGTTTCACCCAATGTTGACATGGATTGGATTTCTATGTTCTTAAATGCATGTAGTTATGCTTTAAGAATACCAAAATGTGACATAACAACTTGGAAATATGACACAGAAGAAATTAAGTACTGTTCAGAAATTCGTAGAAAGCATTCATTTACCATTCTGCAAATTTGATTTTAATGAATGTTAACTACGTGTTATTGGCTACCCTTAGAAAAAAAAGGAATAAACTGATTTTAATTCTGGAAAAACAAGGAAACATATTTAAATAACACTACATGTAAAATATTCTTACCTGAATCTTCCTTTTCAGCAGAATTCCACTGAATGAAAACTTGGAGAAACCGTTTCAGAGATGTGAATGGGGTGTGGGCAAGGGTGGCCACTTTGCAAACTGGGCACATTCCTGATGCCTTAACTTTCTGCTTCCAAAACACGTTTCCTTCAAACTCCATTTGTCCATAAAATATTTCTAAGTAAGGGGTTATTTATTTTATCTAGCATATGGAAAGGAAAACATGCTTATGAGATAAAGGTAAAAAGTTAACTATATACATATTTACAAAGTAACTTCACAATTACAAGCTACTGTGGATAAGACACATCCCAATATCCAAAGCATCTATCCATGCAAGTGGAGCTGGCAAAGCACTGAGGAAGTCTGTCCAGTTCCCACGATAGGCTCGTAAATTGCCCTCATGCACAGGGGCATCACAATCACACTGGGAGGATGTAATCTTTCCCCACTTGAACTAGGCACAGACTCCATGCACAGAACAGATCCTATTCGGTGTACTCCACGTTTTCTTGTAAGTTCAGCCCCGAGGAACTAAAATCTTTCATGATGCTGAATAGTTGCCAGTGCTGAGGGTCAGTTTTTTATGTCCAATCTTCCTTCCACTGTGCAGTGGGGCAGAAACTGCTTGCAGTTAGCATCTGGGCACACCGGATCAGTGGAGATCTTGATTTGAGCCGATTCATTTCAACGGCAGGAATGTCATCATCAATAGGCAGCGTGGAGTTCCTTAGAATTTTATTATATTCCCTTATCAGCGTTTGTGTCCTGTGAAGGGAAGGTGGCATGATATTACTGAGCACAGGAAGCCAGTAGGAAGGCGTGGATCTTATTAAACCTGAGATCATTCTCATTGTGTTGTTCAGCTGGGTGTTGACAAGCTTCACATGGCTACTGTTGAGCCAAACTGGACAACAATATTCAGCTGCAGAGAAGACTAGACTCAGTTCAGAATACCTCAAGATTGTGGCATAGGCACTCCAAGTTGTTTCACAAAACCTCTGTAAGATGTTGTTACGGGTCTTTATTTTCGCTGCAATGTTTGAAAGGAGAGTGTCCGATCACGTATTACACCCAGGTACCTAGAACTTTTCCTTCGAAAGGTATTTGGAGAGTGCATTGGGCCATTTTGTGATTTAAGTGGAAGCAAGACACTTCAGTTTTGCTTGCGTTTGGTTGAAGTCTCCACTTCTTAAAGTAGTTCCCAAGGATGGCTAGGTCTTTGGTGAGTAGCTTACTTTCTCTGTTTCCTTAATGCTGCTGTGTCTTATGACCAACTCATCAGCGTAGCAGAATTTCTTAGATACAATTTGAGGCAAGTCAGATATGTAGAGGTTAAAGAGGAGGGGAGCCAGTACCAATCCTTATGGAAGGCCGTTGTTTAATTTTCTCAGTTTGCTCATTTTGGTTCCTAAAACAATTTGGAAGAGTCTATTGCTGAGCATTTTTCCAATCACGTTTACTGTTGTCTGTAGTTTATACAGCAGTCCATCTCTCCACACTGTATTATTTGCTGAAGTCAGATCTAAGAAAACTGGAGATGTTTTTAGCTGTGATTGGAAGCCTGATTCAATATATGTGGAAGGAACTTGGTCGCAACAGCTGCGGTTCTGCCTGAAGCCCGTTTGCTCTATAGGAATGTGTGCATCTATGGTAGAACTGATCCTGTTGTAAATAAGTCTTTCAAGAAGTTTGTAGCAGCAGCTAAGCAGAGCAATTGGTCTGTAACTTTGGGACTGATGTTTAGATTTCCTGGGCTTTAAGATGGCGTGAATTTTTGTCGTCTTGAAATGTTTTGGAAGGATACCGATTTGCAATATCTGTGTGAAGAAGCAAGCTAAGGAACTCGGGGTGTATGCCATCAAAGCCAAGAGCCTTGCCAGTTTTCATAGACTTTATTGTGTTGTTGATTTCTTCTAAAGTGATGGAGATGAAGATTTGAGTATTTTCATATTCTTTTTTTCACTAACCTAGTGTCATCCTTGACCTCTGTAGCCCTAGAAGTTGACACATTATAACTTGCAATCTTATTTGGTGAGATCTCAGAGTATTCCTTGGTCACTGATGAACTGCCTCCTGATTTTCTCAGGAGGCTGCAAGCTTTTCTGCTTGAATGACAAAAATCCAGCCACTTCTGTTTCCATGAGGTATCCAAACTACGTAACAACTCCTCACCAGTTTCATGGTCACCTGTTTCTAGGAATTCATTATAGAGGGCATCACTTTCCTCATTCCACCCAGGAACATAATCTTTCCTGTAACCCCTTGGAATATACTTTGTGGCTATTGATGTAACAAGGCCCACAAATCTCTCATAGTTACTGCTACTTGCAGGATCCCTTTGATGCATTTGTCTAGTTCAGAAGAAAATTTTGTCCAGTCTACCTTTTAAAGTTCCATCTGGGATGGGGGAATGATTGATTTAAAGGGATGGAGATACCAGTTTCTATAAGTACTGGTCTGTGTTGACTTCTTGGGAAATCTTCCACCATCTTTCTCGAGATGGCAAAGGGATAGCCTGCATTATTACTGGTGACAAAACAGAGGTCTGGATTGTATTCACGTTTCCAACTAGCTAATCTGAATGTTCCCCTATCTTTAGCATTGAAAATAAGTTGTAGGTTAAGATCCTCCACCCATGCAACAAGAGCACTAACCACACTCATAATTTTTTGCATACTTCCAACTTTTGTGACGACTTTTGAAGTGTCCAGTGTAGCTGGCAGAATGGGAGAACTGGGGTACGCCAGGGGATCATCGGTGGTTTGTAGAGATTTAAGTCTTAGATTTTTACCACAACTGTATGGATGCTATTATCTGCATTACAAAAGAGAAGCTCTACATGATCCAGATTTTTACGAGCACATGTTGCCACTCTGTACACACTATGATAGATCGCTCTAATTACATCATAGTCATAAATTCTTCCTCTCTTCTTGAGTTCCTCCTCACTGGCTACATGAGTTTCCTGGAGGAGTACTAAGTCAGTGTTGTTATCCTGGAGCATTCTGGAGAGATATTCACATTTACATCGGCTGATGCCTTCAACATTAAGTTGGCAGATTTTTATGTCATTTCCCAGTTTCTTTGTCATGGGGTTCTGAAAAGAGCCATTGGGAAGAGTAAGCTTGAATTGGTGGAATCTGCATGTTTAAATTTGGCAGGAGATCTTATAAAGACAGTCTGGCAGCCAAGTGCTGACGTTCAGTTCAGTATTTGAGATATCAAATACCTATCCAGGGGCTCTAAAGTGGACGAATCAGCTTCACCCCCTAAGTAAAGGAAATTCACAGTAACAAAACACGAACATCATCAGCACAAAATATAATATGACTTCATGACTGTATTTATATGACCTTTCATGTGGGAGGTAATGGGTTCGAACCCCACTGTCGACAGCCCTGAATATGGTTTTCCATGGTTTCCCATTTTTACACCAGGCAAATGCTGGGGCTGTACCTTAATTAAGGCCACGGCTGCTTCTTTCCCACTCCAAGGCCTTTCCTATCCCATTGTTGCCATAAGACCTATCTGTAACAGTGCAATGTAAAGCAAATCGTAAAACAAAAAAAAGAAAGAAGTATTTATATGACCAATAAAAATTGTGTCAGAGTGTTCAATGAGTTTAACTCAACTGAAGGTTGTGAAGAGAGACCAGACTTGTCATAGAAATCCAAGCCCTGGTAAGGAACTCAATATCTGAAGCTGTCATGTTAAATATTAACTATAGCTCATTCCACGTTGAGAAAACAGTATTGCTCTTATGGTCCTACAAGGAGTGAACACACCTCCTCTGAGACACTCATACTTCCTTGTGATTAAGGGACATTATAGTGTACTTTGTAATGTATTATGAAAGACAGACAAAACAGATGAGGCATTTTTCCCTGCGAGTTATTAAAATAACTACATAACATTTTCTTTTTCATAAATATATTCATAAGGAGGAAGCACAATGGCAGGAACAACCATCACTTCGTTGCTTTCCTTCATTTTTCTTCTTCTGTGTTGCTCTGGTACAAGCATCGTGTAGTCCCTCAGTCTGTGAACCGCCGACAGGTCACTTCTGTAGTGAAGTCATCTATAGTATTCATTTGTTGTGTGTGTTTTTAGTCTTTAAATCAGTGCTTACTTGTTTTGTGTTGAGTGAGAGTTGGTTGTATATTGCATAGTATTTGTGTGTGTTCTATTATTTTTGTACTGTACAGAAGTTGTTGCTGAAGATTTTGGTGTTGTGATGTGCAGCGATACGTCATGGTATAACTTGTATCGATAAAATAAAATTGCTGTGTGTTTTATTTGTGCTTGGTTTTGTTATTTAGCTGTTCTTTCTTAAGCGCATTTTAATTTTAGCACTTTTTTCATGACTGCATTTAATTTTTACTATTGTTTTTGTGAGCAATACAACAGCACATTAGTACCCCACGCTGCCTGGAGAAATTTATTAAATGCAATTAAATGCATCCCCCAGCCTTCGAGCCAAAAAAAAAAATTATTTTTCTATTTTCTCCCCCATTTTCCTTTACACTTCAATACCGAGGTTTCTTTTAAATACCGTAGTTTACCTCTCATTCTGTACAAACCAAAAATAGACCCTATAAACCCTCCAACCCCTGTACTTCATAAACATAACTTGCAGCTTAGTTTCTTCCGTTTTTTATCTAGAACTTATATACGGAATTTCACAAATTTAATGTGGCACCATTTTCCCGTGATGGTGTTAGATATGGCAACCCTGTCGTCATAAGAGCAATACCGTTTTCGTAACATGGAATGAAGTATATATGATTTTCATTTGCAAGCCCACATAGAACATTTGAGGGGAACGCAGTGACACAGGCATGCAATCCCAGTTCTTCTCAGCTTCTGAGGAGCTCGTTTGTGCTTCATCGGCATTCATTGACAGATTTTGAGTGTTGATGTGAGCAGGAAGCAAGATGATTAAGAATGCATGTATTAAAAGACTAGAAACACAGGTCAATATAAGTTCCAAAACAAGTTCTATCACACACATCACTGGAATGTGTTGGTTCTGGGTCATTAGACAACTCCTGTTCAGAACATGACCTGTAAAAACTGTGACTGCATGTTTTTAGTTTAATGCTTAAATGTTGTGTTTCCTATTTACAGGTATATATGAACCCAGTAAAACTGCGGAATACACGGAGGACTGCCGTGGAGGGAATTTCGACTTCTTATCGGATCTTGCACAAGAATGGGAACAGGCGGCCAGACTTCCAAGTCACATAGGAGTGCGTCAAGTAATAATCAGATCAGGTGAGTCCTGCAACTCCCTCGAAACAGTTGGGTTCTACAAAGTTCATATGAGTAGCCTACCTACCAAACCATGTGAACATTGTTGCTCTCTTAGTGTATTTCATGTGATTAATGACTGGTAAATCTTAACGGAATTTTTAACAGATTAGTTCTCGGTAGAAGTTTGTAGGGGCTAATCTGGAGAACAACCAAACAGATGTTAATGCAGTTTTCAGAGCAAGCTACAACAAAAGGAAACCAATGGGTAACGGTTTTAGTGAAGGAAATTGAAGAAGAAAAACTGCCATCCTTGACTTGCACTGTGCATTGAATGTTCTTCAAAGAGGTCTCGGACGGTATACACCTATGTGTAAAATGTAGCCTTCAATAAGAGTAGTTTGCAGTAAAATCAATCAGCCTTAAAATGAGAAAACTTACGGTATTTTGAGATTAAACATGAAACTCTGATTGGGAAAAATTGTTTAGTCTTCTTCTTCAGTCATTCTCATCCAGGGAGCTCTTGCTGATTTAAAAATACCCTTTACAGTATGTAATGTGGTGAAAGGAAAGGGATAACAGGTTGTGTATGAGGTCTGTTTCCCATACAAAGCCACGACAGCTTGATGTTGAGAAACATTTAATCCGCAAGGGTGAAAGGAAATTGTTAGTAAGCAGAGAGGGATTATTGGTCTTGTTATCCCAACAAGAAAGTGCTAGATTGAATTCCAAAATTTCCTTAAAGCATACATAATTGATCTACCGATGTTGGTTCCACAGGAGAAGATTAGGTGTAATGTTTATGAACATTCTTACTCATCGACTGTCATTTGGTTATCACACAGCTGATTACAAGACAACCTGTCGGAACCGACGGAAATTTTTTAAAAGATGTTTATTCATGTTTTTAACTACTAATCTTGTAGGCGTTCTGTTCCTGGCATTCACCTTTCATTATCACTTACCTGGAGCTTGTTTCTTGCTTGAATTCTGCTGTAATCTTTGTTAAATAGAGTACACACATCACTTGATGGCCTTCTCAGTAATGGGGCCTCTAACCTTGGCGTTAATAATAGTGGAGCTGACAATGTATCTGATTTTATTTGAAACTGTGGCTTCAGAAAGAAAGCACTTTACATTAGATATGAAGCAGAGCTGGAAATTTTAGACAAACTGCACCGAGGTTCTTGGCAGGAAGCCATTTCTGCTGAATACCGTGATGGACGTACAACTGTTCATGGCATCAAAAAGAAAGAAAATTATATTCAACAATATGCGAATTAAACCTCTCTAAAGAACTAGAGAAACTGGGAAATACCTTTTGGTCCCAGTTTCAATGATGGTGAAATCCTGACATTCACCCGTGGTAGAGAGGGGGGAATGGTTGTATGTGTATTATATACAAGCGGTGCTAACGAATTAAGGGACTGAATATCTCCCGGTATAAGGAGACCACCTTCTACCAAATGCCAATGGCCTATAGGAGGGCAGATGAGCGGGTAGAAGGAAGGGCACTCTCTTGCCCTTGGAGTGAAAAACGCTCCTAAAGCCACTAGATGTCCAACAGCATAGGATGGGGAAGGAAACAGGAATCCACTCCATTAAAGACCTGAATGGGCATCCCAAGCATCGGCTGGTTGAGAACCTTGGGGGGTGCACCCATGTCGAGTAAGTGTACCCGATAAATCTCAAGAAATATTTGGCTGCTATACATTATAACCAGCAAATCCTATTCTAATAGAAGGTGTGAGGCAGAGTACCTGGCGCCTTAAGACTGGGACTACTCAGCTAAGGTATGGCAACCCTGACAGAAAAATCTCTGGCCTCCAGGTTATGGGTTGCACGTAGGATTAACGGCTCTATTGCGTAAAAAAGAAGGTTGATACGAATATCTCACATTTGCCTTGGAAATAAGAATGAATATCAAAATATGATGACCCTGCAATGGAAATCGGCTTTACGAATAGGAACTTGGAATGTAAGAACCCTGTATAAACCTGGATTCTTCAAAATCCTTAGTCAACAGTTGGAGAAGTATAGAGTGGGAATTGCTGCAATTCAAGAGACTAGATTATTAGGTAATGGTATAGGAGACATATGCCTTTGCTGGCAGGACCTAGTGTTTACAGTGCACTATGTACAGGCTAGAGCAATTTTGTTACTTTCATAGATCTGTCTCTGTCTTATCCTTGGCTTTGACAATATGAAAGTGACTGAGGTATGAGCGATGCTAGTAATGCCATTCCTTATGCAGCCAGTCCCTGCTATGAATGGTGTGAAAATGTTGCTCATAGGGTCGGTTGGTATATGCATTTCAGTGGGCTTGGCACACTGATATGTAATAGCAACTCTGGCTCGGTGAGGAAAGCAACGGGAAACTACCTCACTCCTCATTTCCCTAGTACGCCTCTTCAGTGATGCGTAAGCCATCTATGACAGCTGATGGCAGAGCTGTTGAGGATCCCACCAGCGGAATCGCTGACGGACTGAACATACATACATACATACATACATACATAGGGGACATGGAGAAGTATACACTTTTTAAGAATGGTAAAGAAACTGGACCCCACAAATTTGGTACTGCATTTTGTGTCCAAAATCCACTAGTATCATCAGTGCTGTCCTTTGAACATGTGAATGAAAGACTATGCTATTTGAGGGTACACTCTAAATGGTTTAACATATCACTGGTGAACTGCCATGCCCCCACAAACGACAAGGATGATCACGTTAAAGACTCCTTTTATGAGAATTTGTTAGAACTGTGGAATAAATTACCCCAACATGATGTCAAAATGATTTTGGGTGATTTCAATAAGTCAGAAAGGAAGAAATTTTTGTGCCAACAATAGAAAGAGAAAGTCTGCATGACTAAAGCAATGATAATGCCATTAAACTAATCAATTTTGCTACATCTACAAACATGAATGTGCTGAGTACCACCTTCCCACATAAACAAATACAGAAGGAAACACGGTATTCGTGTGACGGCAAGACTGCCAATCAAATAGATCCTGTACAAATTGATAACAGGCATAGAAGCTCCATACTGATATCAGAGCTTACAGAGGAACTGAGAGAGGATCTGATCTCAATACGATAACTGCTTGTGTTAAAATTAAATTGAAAACTTCTTGTAAGTCACAGACTGAGGAAAGATGCAAAGTTGAGACTGAGAAACTGAAGCAGGAGGACGAAAGTTTAAAGTCACCTTCACCATTCAGCAATTTCTCTATATCGTCTGCAGACTCAGATAAAATAACAATATCATCGGCAAAAGCTGTCACTGGACAGACGGCTGGACTAGGTAAACAATTGTTAGGGAATCTGCCAGCTGGGCAACAGCACTGATTGATGATTGAATATCATGAACAGTAAATGGTCAGAAATTTATCTTAGTATGATACTCTATGCACTCACTGGTTGTGTGTTATATATAGCTCAAGTTCTTATTGCTGATCATTTAAGACTATTCTGTAAGAATATTATTATTATTATTATTATTATTATTATTATTATTATTATTATTATTATTATTATTATTATTATTATTCGTAGGGATGTGGCGACCCCATCGCCCAGTGGGAAACCACTGCAATCAGCTACCCGAGTATTGGCGGGAAAACCATAATGTTTGCAGGGTATGGAAGAAATGCCTACTCCTAGTCCTGAACAACTAGAATGAAATAAGACAGAAAGCTTTCTTCACAATTTCATAAAATCATCCTTCATTTATCATCTTCACCTTTCTAAATAACATTTAGAATTGTAACTCTAGGATTTATCCACATCTCAAGGTGACACGTTACACAGTCAATCATGAAAGGTCTTTTGAAGAAGAATTCCACCGACTGCAGATCATATATTGCAGAAAAGACAGCATTCGGATGCGTTGGGCTATCATTCAGAATATTATGATGGATCGGAGCATCTGAAAACTCAACAGCCAGCATCTACACAAAAACATCAACAAATTAAACCTAAACAGATCTCTTTCTTCTCAACACACAATGTTAACTCTTTATGCCAAATTGGAAAATTAAAGATTGTCACCAACATCATGGACAAACATAAAATTCTAATCATGGCCCTTCAAGAAATAAGGAATAGTGATCCACGCCCAATAGGATCACTGTATAAAGGAATCCCTGGAAAATGACAATGAAAAACTGTACATAGTTCAGTAATGCATTTCTAATAAATCTCAAAAATAATAGATTCAGTCATGGAATTTAAATCTCAATCCCCCAGACTTGCAACACTAACTCTGAAATCTGCAAATAAGATCTACACTATTATCAATGAACATGGTCCCACTAATCAGAAAAATAACACTCTAAAGGATAAAGAAGCACAAAATTTCTGGGATCTCCTGTATCAAACTTTAATCAACATATCTCCATCACACATTAAAATTCTCCCTGGCGATTTCAACACCAACTGGGACAAGAAAGAAGGTACCGAGATATCATTGGGAAATGGCCAGCACATAAGAGGATGAATAAAAATGGTCAAAGATTGGTTGAATTATGCAGAAACCACAATCTTATATCAAAATCAACATACTTTAAAAGGAAACCTCACAAATTAAAAACTTGGAAACACCCTAATTTCCAAAAAGGTGAATGGCAACTGGACCAGGTTTGCATAGATAAATTTCACCATCATGAAATATACAATGTCCAAGACCTAAGGGGGGAAGACTCAGGGTCAGATCACTGTGTTGTTAAGATCAAAATAAATTTAACTCCAAGGGTGAAGAAAAGATCTCCAAATAAAAATAGAAAAAAAATTTGACACGACAACCTTAATAAATTGTAATAGGGAGTACTATAGGAAAACAAGAGAAGGATCTGTCAACACTAATACATTAGAAGAACTAACCACCAAAGTAAAATCGATAGCAGAAGAGTTAACTCCAACAAATCCTAGGAAAAAACATGAATGGTGGGATGAAGAATGTGATCAGGCAATTGAGAGAAGACACCAACCTTGCATAAGTCATCAAGCCCAAAAATCAGACAAATCAAATTTAGAACTAATAAAACAAAGAAAGTCAACCTATAAAATCATCAGACAAACCATCACAAACATCTTAAAAATACCCTACAAAGGAGTTTTAACAATAAACAATCACAAGATTATTATAAAACCTTTGGCAAATACCTTAACAAATATGAGCCCCCAATATTAATGCTGAGAGATAAATCAGGAAGGTTAGCCCACAGTAATCAAGAAAATGCAGAGATCCTCGCAGAGATATTCAACAAACTTTTAAATTGCGATGACCCACTGGAAACATTGGAAGTAAATATTGACACACTCATTTTAACCACCCCAGATCTAATAAATCCTCCAGCTATCAGTGAGGTAGAATTTGCAATTAAGGAACTAAAAAATTATAAAGCATGTGGTAAAGACCTATTCTTTGCAGAAATCTGGAAAAACACAGGGAAACCAGCGATCATAAATCTACATCAGCACCTAGTCAAAATGTGGATCACAGAGAACACCCCAGAACATTGGACCTCAGGCGTTATCTATCCATTGTTCAAAAAAGGATATAAAAATAATCCACACAATTAACTTATAGACTTACAAAATGTTCTCCCGCATAATTTACAAGAGAATAAAAAATAAAAAAACATTCTGGAACTACAACCTGGAGAATACCAAGGAGGATTTTGCCCATACAGAAATTGCCCAGACCAAATTCTCAGCCTGAAACTAATAGTGGAATATTACAAATACAGAAATAAACAGCTGTTTATTTCATTCATAGATTTCAAAAAGGCTTATGATAGTATACACAGACCCACTCTTTTAAAAATCCTCAAATCATATGGCCTTCATCCTAAATTAACAAAGTCAAATGCTTTGCTTTTACAATAAATACAGGCCTCAGACAAGATGATGGATTATCCCCACTGCTCTTCAATGAGGCTCTAGGTTACATCATGAAAATGTGGCAAAAAGAAAACCCACCTAAAATCAAAACTGGAGCAAAACCCTCAATAAGGACAAACTGCCTAGGGTTTGCAGATGATTTAGCTCGCAGCTCCGTGCTCAGATCATCAGTCTCCAGAAAATTGCATTAAAAATAGGATTACAAATATCCTTTGAGAAAACTGAGATTATGCCAATGAAACCCCTTGATATAAACGAAGACATCATAAATGATCAAAAAAATTAACATAGTCCTACAATTTAAATACCTTGGAGAAATCATTATGCACAACTTAAGTGAGAAAGCAACATGGATAAATAGAACCAACAAAATGAAAAAAAGCACAGTTTCTAACCTGGTCAACTTATAACAAAAATGCTTGTCAATAGACACAAAGATCCAACACTACAAAACTTAACTTTGCTTGAAGCCACTTATGCTTGCAAAACCTTGTTCCAAATTAAAAATGAAAGAAGAACTGATCATCTCCTCAACTCTGAAGGAAGAATTATCAGAACTTGTATAAATAAGAAGTACCCTGTTGAAGGAGCCTGGAGAATCCTCCCCAATGAAACTGTCTATCGAGAAATTGACCCAGTTACCAGCACGATGAAGAAGAAAAGAATCTTATTTCTTTCACATCTTATAATTACGAGAAAACACAATTTTACGACAACTAGTGATGAGAAATCTCGTGGCCGTGTGGTTAGGAGCGCGCAGCTGTGAGCTCGCATTCAGGAGATAGTGGGTTCAAACCCGACTGTCGGCAACCCTGAAGATGGTTTTCCGTGGTTTCCCATTTTCACATCAGGCAAATGCTGGGGCTGTACTTTAATTCAGGCCACGGCCACTTCCTTCCCATTCCTAGGCCTTTCCTGTCGCCATAAGACTTACCTGTGTCGGTGCGACGTAAAGCAACTAGCAAAAAAAAAAAAAAAAAAAAAAAAAAAAAACTGGGAAAGAAGAAGTCAGAAGAGCATTGGATCAAGAAAATTCTAGAGGATCTCAAAACAGTTGGACTCGAAATTACAGATGCAGAGAACAAGAATAAAATCACCACCCTTTTTAAGAAACACAAATTTTCAACTGAAATGATGCACAGAAATCTTGTAGAGATTTCAGACGAATTAAGAACACTGCGATCAGAATGAATGAAGAAGTACTGGGCAAAGAAGAATAATCAGACAGCACAACCTTTAAAGAAAAAGTGTACATTGAAGACTCAAGTGGTCCAATGTGGCCAATAAAGTTAATAATAATAGCAATAATAATAATAATAATAATAATAATTATTATTATTATTATTATGCAGGAAAAAAAAAAAAAAGCCCTTGACCTGACAGCACTGACAGGCCTGGGTTAGCCAAAAGGCTTGCAGATTACAGAGTGACGCGTGGTTAGCCAGACGCATCCTCTCTGCCATTATTCTCGGCTTTCTAGATGGAAGCCGCTATCTCACCGTCTGATAGCTCTTCAATTGTAATTGTAATTACTAAAGACCGGAAGTTAGGCAAAACGCCTTTTCTTATCTCACTGGATATATTGAAGAATCAGATAGAGATAAATATGTTTTTGTGCATTTAAGAAGTGTAGAGACAATTTTTATTTTGCTTTTTTTGCCTATTTTGGCTTCCATTGCCTATTTTAAGATTTAAAACTTTTTTTCCTTTCTTGATTGTTACGCAGTATTTTTCTGCGATTTACACATTGTAAAAAGCACATAATGAATTTCCGTACATCGAAGACAAAAAAGGTTGCACAAATTAAATTTACATTATTGCCTTCAAATATCTGTTTAGAATATTGTTCCCTGTAAATCGTTTATTTGTTTTCAGGCATCAAAAGCTTATTTTCTCAACCTTCATTAGTGAAAGAAATGCACAAGCATAATGAATACCAGGAAAGAAAGAGGATGAGGGAAGTACGTCTCTTCTCCTTCCTCACACCCCTTTTGCTGTGACAATGCGTAATTGCCTGGTATTCCCGATTTCGAAATGATAAGATAATGCAGAGGAAGGGAGGAAATCACTTCTGTCTAACAGGTCAAACATAAAAAGAAGCTGTTAGTCTACTGTTGAACTTGTTAAAGGCAACTCGGGTGTTCGCGCTGACTTATTTATCATGCCGAAATTTTCATCGTTGCGAGGTAAATTACATGGTTATGTTCGTGAATTCAGTTCCGATACACTTTCTACTCATGGAGCTATACTCTTTTGCAAAATCTGTGAAAAGTCTATTAATCACGGAAAAAAAGTACTTTATAACATTTTGCAACAATGAAACATAAGTCTAGGTTAACCCGATGAGTGCTACGCCTGCCTATAGACGGGCGTAGCACTGGTGGACTGGCCGCGTCAGCGAGAATTATAATTTTTTTTTTTTTTACTTTCCTGGTTCACTTTCGAGTGCGAATTTTATCTCTGACATGTTCTGCCATCTGTTGGGCAATATGTAGAACTAACTGATCAGAGATTATAGCTTCAGGAAGTAACTTACAGAGCTTTTGTAGACATCTGTAGAGTTCATCTGTGATGTAAACAAACATGGCGGAACAACAATTTAGTTTCTCTTGCAGTGATGTTATTTCAGATCACAGAATCTTTCAGTTATTAACCACAGTGGAAAGCTGTGATGGAGATAATCATTTTAAGGAATTGTTAAGCGATTTTGAAAGTGAGAGTGATAGAGAGAGTGCCAAAAATATTGTATGTGAGAAAGAAATAGAGCCTGCTTCTAAACGAAAGAAGAAAAACACCGTGAGTACAAAAGCTATTTTATTGCTAATTTCGTGGCAGATGGATTACTTTTCTTCACCAGAGTATCAGGGATCTGTGAAAGGCTCTGAGGGCCAAGTAGTGTTTGATGACATCCCGAAAATCATCGATTTTTCGGAAACTTTTGTGCCAGTGGAGTTGGTGCCGATAGTTGAACAAATCGGCATCACACACAACCAGTAGAAAACATTTAACTATCACCGCATTCCAGATTTGGAAAGTACTTTAAAATATCAACTTATATACTTCTAAGAAGTTACATGTATTAATTGCGTACCGATTTTAGGAAATATTATTTTGGGCTCTTTACTATGTATAAAGATAATGCACGCATGGGCACATAAGTGTAATTTTGTTTTCTCTCAAAATAATATTGAACATAAGTGTAGGATTTTCCATTTGCATTTAGATTTATAAACAACCAACATTTATAAACATTTTAAGCTAATCACCCCAATGGTAAGTTAAAAATTGAGGCTTCTACAATTTTTTTTACATACGAATGAAAAAACTCAGCACTGAGGTACCAAACAGTCAACTGGTAACTCAGCACTTAAAAGGTTAAATATTGTTGGCCCTAAGAAGAAGTACACTAAAGTACACTAAAGAAGAAGTTCCGTCAGAATTCTCATTAAGAAAAACATATTTGAATATCTCCTTTGAAGAGACCTTGCAGAGGACTCGAAGCAGAGTTTCAGAAAGAAGATCTGGATCTCCATTGATGAAACTACGGATGCAATGGGACGTTACATGGCCAACGTCATCATTGGAACTATGGAAGCAAAGCAAACTGACCTATCATCAGTATTTCTTTTGACGACAGAAGAGATGGAGAGAGCAAATGGTTCCACAGTGGAACAGTTGTTCACAAATTCATTAATGTTACTCTGGCCGGATGGAATACGGCATGATGATGTCCTACTTTTTGTCACAGATGGGGCACCTTATATGAAAAAAGCAGCTACAGCCTTGAAAGTTCTCTTTCCTAAAATGTTCCACCTCACATGTCTAGCCCATGGACTGCACAGAATTGCTGAAGAGATAAGAAGTTTGTATCCTCGCGTGGATAAGTTAGTTTGGAATACCAAGAAAGTCTTCCTAAAATCACCGTCCTGAATCCGGGTTTGCAAGGACATGGCACCAGAGTTCCCTTTACCTCCACGGCCAGTTTTCACCAGATGGGGAACCTGGATCTCAGCAGTCATATGTTACAGCAACAATTTGGACAAGATACGTGAGGTACTTCATGCCTTATCAGTAGACGAAGTTGCTTCAGTTCGCGAGGTAAAAATGTTGTTGGACCATGAAGAGCTCAGCAATGATCTGGCATTTATGACAGTACATTATAGTGTGATACTGGAAGCAATCTTGAAGTTTGAGAAAAGAGATGATTCGCTGGTATCATCTGTGGCGATCTTTAAGATGCAGTACATCAACTGCTTCAAGCACCAGGAGAAAAAGGAAGCAGTGTTAGTGAAAAGTGTAAATGTGTTCTGAGTGCTAATGTGGACATTGAAAAAATGAAGAACATTCGTGATGTTCTGAAAGGTGAAAATTCTGTTTTAACTGGCATGTGCCCTTCCGAAATAGCTTGATTCAAATTTGCGCCAATCACTTCAGTGGAAGTAGAACATTCATTTTCCATGATGAAAAACATTCTTTTGGACAAGCTTCTGTCTATGACATTTGATACTTTGAAAAAGCGCCTTGTTGCTGGTACCAAGGAAAGTAAGAGTAAGTACGGTAATTATGTGATAAATTGATAATAAAGAAATGAATGAGTATTTAAAATACATATTTTCATTAATAATGAGTGAGATTCCTCTTTGCTTTCACTCCTAATAAATGCCTATTTTAATTACAGTACTGCCTATTTTAACCAAAAATAAATGCCTAACTTCTGGGCTCTAGTAATTACGTATGCTGAGTGGACGTCAAACCAGCCCTCCGATCCAGGTAAAAATTCCCGACCTGAGCGGAATTGAACCCAGGCCTTTGGGTAATAAGCAGGCACGCTACTCCTAGAATGCAGTGCCAGCTATTATGATGCACCATAATTAGTAAAATATTTATTGTAAAATTGTACGCCTACTCTAAGCACTTGTCATTTTTTCTGTTTTCTGTCACTGAAGTTCATATTGATGATTACTTGAAACAGTAGTTAATGTTTGCTGGCCAGTAATGTTCATCACAAGTCATCAGTGGTGGGACGTGAAACTATAAATTCAAGCAGTTGATAGATGGCATTAGTTTATCAACGAAATTGCTACTGGAGTTGAGAGTGCCGGTGCCACAAACAAGAGTCTCTACTCTTTGCGACTCCATTTACAACCCATCCCACCCGTACAGTATATGACTTGAGACAAAGTTAATTCATTTTGTTGTTCAAAGCTGTGGGTCTCTCCTGGACCTCCATATCAAAAAACTGTGTTGGATACTGGAGTTTGAGAGATGTAGATTAGTGCTGGTAGTTACACGTCTTCATGACATGAACCTGGCTCAATGTTTGGTGGTGAACAAGATCTCAGTCTGGAACAGTTTCCTTACAAACTGTTGTGATGTTCATTAGGTGTCGTACTGGGCAGGAGCGGAGGCATGATCAAGCAAGTGTACTGGCCGTTCTACTTGGGGGTAGGAGGACCTGTTGGATCCGGTGACCAGTTCTTCCCGTGGATCCACCTACACGACCTTGTGCGTCTAATAGTGTTCGCCATTGAGAACAACGAAGTTAAAGGTGTATTGAATGGAGTGGCTCCACAGGTTAGTATCTTTGTTTATAAGGCCACGGAACTCCACAGAGCTCATGGTGTTCGTCATTAAGAAGGAACAAGTTAAAGGTGTATTGAATGGAGTGGCTCCACAGGTAACAAGGTAACAAGGAGTGACTATAGCTCTAACATTGACCTTACATGACATGGAGCAGTGTACTTTTGCCTGGGTGGCTCCCACACTCACTGATAACCTTCCTCCAGTCAGCTGATACTGCGATGGTGGACGTGATTAGTGCGTTGCAAACAGTGCTTCCAGGCCAACAAGACCTTACCAGTCACTGTGCAACCTATCAGAACTATGAGAAGCATTCGCTCACAATTCTCACTTACATCAGCGCAGCTTTTTGTCATTAACTTACAAATAAAACAGTCCAGCGAATCTCGGCTACAAAAAATGACAGTGGTATTAATCTGCTGAAAATGCAGCACAACAAAATATCATCCTCATAGCAGATATCAGTGATTCAATTATAATGAAAATTAATACAAACAGGTAAACGAGCAGCAGCTCTGAAGATAGTTTTCTTTGGTTTCCCATTTTCACACCAGGTAAATGCTGGGGCTGTACCTTAATTTTTTGCTATTTGTTTTACGTCGCACTGACACAGATAGGTCTTATGGCAACGATGGGACAGGAAAGGCTTAAGTTTAGTGGGTATTTTTCTCCACGATACCCTGTCACTGACTTGACGACCCATTTATTGTGTATGTGTACCAGGCGAGTTGGCCGTACGATTAGGAGCGCGCAGCAGTCAGCTTGCATCCGGGAGATAGTGGGTTTGAACCCCACTGTCGGCAGCCCTGAAGATGGTTTTCTGTGGTTTCCCATTTTCACACCAGGGGCTGTACCTTAATGAAGGCCACGGCTGCTTCTTTCCCATTTCTAGACCTTTCCTGTCCCATCGTCGCCATAAGACCTATCTGTGTCGGTGCGACGTAAAGCAAATAGTAAATAAAAAACATAAAAATAAAAATGTGTTAGCTGAACTTCTCTTCCTTTCATCATCATCATTATCCCCAGTACTGTTGGTGAAACTCTTCCACTCTGTCTTATTGGTCTTCCCACCATCTGTTTCCCTGCCAAGTGTCTCTCCAAGTCTCCAAGTTAACATAAGCTATCCTTGTTGGCTCCATCCTCATTACATCCCCAAACTACCTCAATCTAGACAAGCTGACCTGATCTAACAATTGTCTCAATCCCAGCTTCCTATCTAACCACGTCATTCCTGAACTAGTCCAGTTTGGTTTTTGGAATTCTCAAGGTGATTCCAAGCAAGAACCTCAATAGTAATCACCAGTTATTAGTAGCAAATCTGAAAGGAATTAACGTACCAAAGTTAACTACTAGGAAATTACCTACGACCAAAGTGTGGAACTACAACAGATTCGAAAGAGGACAATTGTCTACAGAAGTGGAGAGTGGTTAGTGTAGACAGGAGTGGAAGACAGGTGTGAGGCTAAGGGAAAAGACACACGTGGTTGAATGAAAGGGAGATCCTCGATAAAGGAACACAGCTCAAAAAGAACAAGATAGAAATAAATTCAAGCCAGAACAAATGCTACATTAACAATAATGATAACTTGAAACAGTAGTTAATGTTTGCTGGCCGGTAATGTTCATCACAAGTTATCAGGGGTGGGAAGTGAAACTATAAATTCAAACAGTTGATAGATGGCATTAGTTCATTAACAGAATTGACACTGGAGTCGAGAGTGCCGGTTCCAGAGACAAAAGTATAGACTCTTCGTGATGAGGAGATCAGAGACCTTGAGCAAGTTTACTGGTACAAGAAATAGAGTTAAAGGAAGAGGAGAAGGTAAAGACTGGGAGAATTTTACTAAACAAACTAGAGGAAGACAGCAGATGCCATATGAAACTGTTGTTCAGAGTGATCAAAAACTAAAGGCATGCAATTGAACCCTCAAAGCAATTGAGAATCCCAATGGAAACCTGTCCAGGAAAGAAGAGGACATCAGATAAGTTTTGAAGAATCATTCTGATCACCTTTTGAACAAGACAGAAGCATGTCAGAGAACAAAAGAAGCAGCTGTTGATATTTGCACAAAGGAACCTCCCGTTACATGGGCAGAAACAGAAGCAGTCCATAAGAAGATGGCACATGGGAAATCCCCAAAAAATCAAGATCAACAAAGACATGATTAATGCAGCGGAAGTCCAGGGTTTACACTGCGTAATGCAGTCTGGAAGGTTGACAAGATACCTGCTGATTTTCCCCCTGTTTAAGAAGGGAAATTACTGAAAAAGCTCCAGCTACTGGGGAATAATGCTCGTTTCTCATGGGCTTAGACCAGATTGCAAATCATTTTAGAGTGACAACATGGCTTTACACCTAATCTTCAGTGTCCGTATGTTAATGGAGAAGTATTGGGTCGGCAGTCCTGAACATGGTTTTCCGTGGTTTCTCATTTTCACACCAGGCAAATGTTGTGGCTGTACCTTACGTAACGCCTTTCCTATCCCTGTATGTTCAGAAGGGACATGACAACACTGCAAAAGAGAAGATAATGCGGATGCTTGAGAAAGATGAATGTACTGAAGGGACTGGTGAGGAATGTTCGGATGGGATCCTGGTTCCATGCCAGAAGTGCACTATCACCATTATCACCATCATGGCCTGTGGTGAACTTATTGCAATGGCCGTCATGATCCAGGCAGAAACTGAGGAACAATGAATGGAAGGTATTCATTTGTCAAGGTAAGCAAAGTCAAAACAATAGCGGTGGCAATAACCAGAGAGGGACGATGAGCGAACATCATGCTAGGAAACCATTCACTGGAAAGTGTGGAAAACTTTACATACCTTGATACAGAGTGCAGAAGAGCTCTCACTTTAACCAGTAAGTAAGGACACTCCTTAGAAAAACAAAGCTGGAGATGCTTAGTCACGACTTCATACTGGTCTTAACCTTAACCCTCACTAAGGTTATAGGCATCTGAGATTGATTTTCGTAAGAGAAAAAAATCTTCTCTGTGGAAGTATTCTGTCTCTATAAGGTTCGTTTGCCATTGCTTTCCTCACTGGGCCGAGCTTGTGCCAACTGATAGATCACAGACCAGGACATGTAGTATACTGTATGTCTGGTGCTGTTCAAGGATCCAACCAGCCTCCACGCTCACAACAACCCAATGAAACTTTCGAGGTTTCCCTTCAAAAATAATTGTTTCTGGAAACGTCATAATGAAGGAAAAAATTCAAGTTTATTTTTTAACTTCTATGAAGAGTACAATAATTCATCAGATTAATGGCCAGCAAGCTGTAAACATAATCTAAAAAGTTGCAGGAAATGTCATCAGAAAAAATCTGCAAAATTACAATATCTTAAATGGTTTTCTAGAAAGAACTTAAAAAAAAAAAAAAAAGCATTAAATTAAATTCAGCTTTTGTGAATCCCTGGCACACAGTGAATTGCCGCGCTGAGTAACTCAGATGATTGAGGCGCTGGCCTTCTGACCCCAGCTTAGCAGATTCGATCCTGGCTCAGTCCGGTAGTGCTCAAATCAATCAGCCTCACGTCTGTGGCACGTAACAGTACTCCTGCGAGACTACATTCCGACACCTCAGCATCTGACATTCACCTCTCCGCGGTAGAGAGGGGGCAACGACTGCATATAAAAATAATAAATTTAGTTGTTCTGTGTTCTATTGCTTCTTTTTCATTTGTGTTCCATGTTATTTCCCCAAGATATTTGAATTTCTGAACAATTTTAATCTCTTTATTACTGTTCAGTTGAATAACTGGTCAATCAATTTTAAAAGTTAGCATCATTTCTGTTTTTTTCAAATGAAATTTGTAATCCCATTTTTTTTTTGGCTATAATTTCTAGTTGTTCAATTTGAAATTTAGCCTCTTCTATTGTATTTGCAAGTAATGCTAAATCGTCCGCAAAAGCAAGGCAGTTGAGCTTTTTTTCTTCTTTGCGTCGCATCGACACAGATAGGTCTTATGGCGACAATGGGACAGGGAAGGGCTAGGAGTGGGAAGGAAGCGGCCGTGGCCTTAATTAAGGTACAGCCCCAGCATTTGCCTGGTGTGAAAATGGGAAACCACGGAAAACCATCTTCAGGGCTGCCGACAGTGGGGCAGTTGAGTTTAATATTTCTACCGATCTTGTTGTAATGGTAAGTGATTTAACAGCACTGTGTTTCAAACGAGCTGAAGGTGGCTTGATGAAGTTTCAGCTATTGTACGTCCTGCATGATTATGATTACTATAACTCTGTGTATTATTAGTTAATGTTTAAAGAAATTAAATCCTTTCGTATAGGCTGATGATGATAAAATAGGTCGCATTTTGTTTAATGTGTGTATGGCCAGGTACTACCTCCCCAGTCCTCTTGTATCACTCAGTCTAAACAGTACAATGACCATCTACCCATTTTACATTTTATTTCAACAGGGTCAGGGCATAATGAACCGCATCAGAAAGTGCAGAAATAAGATGTGAAGTAATATCCTGTCATGCTGTTATTTCTGTGGGTTATGCCTCTATGATCCAGCAGTTTAAGCCTGATATTCTCGTAGAACATTCCTCGCTTCCCACTTCATCACGCCGGACAACAGTCGGGGTGTACAGCATGCTTTGAACACTGTTGCTGGCCTGGCGTGACATATCTTGCGGAAGTAATACTTGCCCCATTTGACATGTGGGAAAATTGCAAGATGGGAGTTACTTCTTATCTTACAAAGGTGGTTTGAAAAGTCCGTGCAAAGTCGGAGAGATGGCACCACCGGCGCGTATCGAGGTCATGTTTAGTTAGTAGCATCTCTTGAATGAACGCACACCAAGTTTCAGCCATATTGGTCTATTTCTTTGTGTTTAGCATTCGTGTGAATCAAGGAAGTCGAGTGATTTTCAAGAAATGGATGAAAAAGAATTTCGTGTGGTGATTAAACATTACTTTATGAAAGGCAAAATGCCTTAGGAGACTAAAGAGAAGCTTGATAAACATTATGGTGACTCTGCACCTTCGATTAGAACGTTCTGGACGGCCTGCGGAGGTCATAAATCGAGAAATCATTGATCAAATCCATGATATGGTGATGGAAGACAGAAGAGTTAAAGTGCGTGAGATTGCTAGTGCTGTGGGCATCTCGACTGAACGGGTACATAATATTTTGCATAAACATTAGGACATGAGAAAGCTATCCACAAGATGGGTGCCGCGATTGCTCACGCTTGACCAAAAACAGAATCGTGTGATGCAAGGATGGTTTGCAGCTGTTCCAGAAGAATCCAGAGGACTTTTAAGTGTCGTTTCTTTACTGTGGATGAAACATGGATACATTACTATACTCCTGAGACCAAACAACAATCTAAACAATGGGTTACCAAGGGGGAATCTGCACCAAAAAAGGCGAAGACCGTTCCTTCGGCTGGAAAGGTTATGGTGACTGTCTTTTGGGGTTCACAAGGGATAATCCCTATCGACTATCTGGAAAAGTGTAAAACTATTACAGGTGCATATTATTCATCGTTATTGGACTGTTTGAAAACCGAGCTGCAAGAAAACTACAAGAAAGTCCTTTTCCATCACGACAACGCACCAGCATACACCTTAGCATTTGCGGTCGCAAAATTGATGGAAATAGGATTCCAACTTGTTTCACATCCCCCCTATTTTCCAGACTTGGCTCCCTCGGACTACTGTTTGTTTCCCAATTTGAAGAAATGGCTGGCGGGACAAAGATTTTATTCAAACGAGGAGGTGATTGCAAACACTAATAAATATTTTGCAGACTTGGACAAATCCTATTATTCGGAAGGGATCAACAAACTAGAACATCGTTGGATGAAGTGTATAAGCCTAAAAGGAGACTATGTCGAAAAATAAAAAAGGTTTACCCCAAACACGTAAGTAGTTTTTATTTTTGCACGGACTTTTCAAACGCCCCTCGTATTTGTGCACGTTTTGATGCCCTGTTCCTTAAAGATGGCATTTAGTATTCGTCCTGTATATATTTTACAGTGAAAGTCTTCATCTTGTGCACTGAGGGTTTGCAGACCTGGCTTCTACTTTCTGACAGATTATTGTTGAAATGTACAGTATATCTGTGTGTAATATCCTTATCCTAACTGTGTAATTGTTATTCTTTCCCTTGTCAATCCAGAGTTTATGGTTTAGAGCCTTTCAAATTGAAATTTGCATTTTAAATTAAAGTTCAGCTTGTTGTAGCATTTACATTTCTTTTGATTTACAGCACATTGGTAAACCATTAGGATTTTTATGACATGTTGAATCTACACATAGTATGAAAGTATGGCTGAAAGGTCAGTGTAATGGCCAGATATAAATTGTTTATTCACCTCCATAATCTTAAGGTGATAATGACATGGGGCCTTGTACAGGTCTTAGCGTCCCATCCTCAAACCCATGCAGGTCGCGCAATCTGTATGGCTAATTGGTCCTAGGTGCCCTGGGTTTGATTTAATCAGGGATTTTAACCTGCATTGGTTTATTTGTCCAACTCGAGGACTGGGTGTGTGTGCCATATTGAACGTCATGATAAAATCATTGTGTTTGTTGTTTAAAGGGGCCTAACAGCAAGTCCCCCTATGGGTGGGGGCGGTAGAATAACACCCAAGGTATCCCTTGCCTGTCGTAAGAGGTGACTAAAAGGGGCCTCAGGCGCTTCTGAACTTTGGAGCGTGGGTTGGCGACCGCAGAGCCCTCAGCTGAGTCCTGGCATTGCTTCCACTTACTTGTGCCAGGCTCCTCACTTTCATCTATTCTATCCGACCTCCCTTGGTCAACTCTTGTTCTTTTCAGACCCCGACGGTATTACGTATGGAGGCCCAGGAAGTTTTTCATTTTCATGCCCTTCGTGGCCCTTGTCTTCCTTTGGCCGAACCCTTCATTTTTTCGAAGTGTCAGACCCCTTCCATTTTTTCTCTCTGAAGAGGATGGTTGCCTAGTTGTACTTCCTCCACCACCTAACAGCTAGGTCATCAGCCCCTAATGGTATGAGGTGCAACGAAATGAAACAATAATTTAAACTTCAAAATTTATCCACTGACTAGAATCGAAAACAGAAGTTGATGAAAAATGATTGTGAATCCAAAACAGTGGATCAATTCACAATGCATTATTTTCCTAAAGAATGCTTCTTGTCTAAAGAGGTCCAAAATCCAGGTCGCTGGCCTTTTATGATAGTACTAATCACTAGTAAAGCAGAACCATGGTGTTCCTCCTATAGTGGTGCTACTCATAGGTAACACAGACACATTCTGAATACTGTGGAACCAACCCATTAGAGAGCAGTGTGCTAGACACCAGTCTATGCAGCCGAGCGCCCGCTCCCCCGCCACGGTGGTACTTATCACAAGCAACACCCAGACCTGTGGTGTTCCTCACATAATAGTATTGCTCCTAGGTAACGTAGACCCATGGTGTTTCTTACCACAAGTCACGTTGACACATAGTGTTCCTCACATAATGGTACTGCTCCTAGGTAACGTAGACCCATGGCGTTCCTTACCACAAGTCACGTTGACACATAGTGTTCCTCACATAATGGTACTGCTCCTAGGTAACGTAGACCCATGGTGTTCCTTAACACAAGTCACGTTGACACATAGTGTTCCTTACCACAAGTCACGTTGACACATAGTGTTCCTCACATAATGGTACTGCTCCTAGGTAACGTAGACCCATGGTGTTCCTTACTACAAGTCACGTTGACACATAGTGTTCCGCACATAATGGTACTGCTCCTAGGTAACGTAGACCCATAGTGTTCCTCACATAATGGTACTAATCACAAGTAGTCTCATGGTTCTAAGTCCATCATCCCATGGGGATACCGTGGGTGTATTCTTCATCTACATCCCCCACCCACATGATATTTAAATAAAAGTACCTTTTACAGTATATAATTTAGGAATTATCGTTTTTGTGAAAATGTAGAAATGGTTTAAATACTGCATGGTATGAAAGGAGAAATACAACTACTGTTGTCGGAAAGGAAACCTTGTAAGGCCTGTCATCATCCTCTGTGAAGTTGAAGAGAGTCACTAGTTTTTAATTACGCTTTACGTTTTCTTCATGTAATTCAGCGTGTGGGTGTATAATTTTTTCTACCCTTTATTACTAAAACACAAAACTTTGAAGGAGATATGGACTTGAACTAATATGGGAATTTCTTAACTACAGGCAATTGGAACGAAAAGTCAAAGTATACTGTGAATGTAGCCTGATAATAATCTTGGAAAGTTTACATACAGTGTCAATATAATGATATTTATAATTGGTAGTGTTATCCATAAAATCTAAGCAATTTACTGATAATAATACTAGTTAATAAGTAGGCAAATTTATCACAGCTTCCTAGTGATTTCTTTGTATCAGTGAGCAGCCATTTTGTATGGTGCAATAAAACCCATCATCGAAAAGACATAATCGACGATGGACACAGTTAAGGAACATGAACAAAAACTGGAGCAGAGAAAACAAACACCAGATCGATGTCCAAATGTGAGAAGACCTTCCTGGAAAATGTCAGCAACGCCATTGGCTGCAAAGGAAATTGCAAAGGATGGTTTCACAAAGAGTGCACCGGGCTATCTACTACAGAACTCAGTGCATTGAAATCAAAGAAAGCAAATCTAATTTGTATGTATGTAAAACGCAGGGGACTTCTAGAAGCTTTTGGGCTGAATTACTGTCCTTCAGAAATGAAAAAACTATCAAAATGGTGGAGGAAAACAGAAATACATGCATTAACATTAAAAATAAAATTGATGAGGTGGAAAAATCCCTTCTACAAAAAATGTCACTTCTTCTTGAAACACAATGTCAGATGGCAGATTGGCTAGTTTCAAACAAGGAAGCTACTTACCATAAATACACATCTCTACCAATATCACAAGAACTTAGGACAACAGAGGAAGAAGCAAAGGACCCATTCCAAAATATACATTACATCACACACCCAAGCCAAATATGGAGCCAGAACAAACAGTCCGGCAAGACAGACACTGCTACCTCAGGCAGCCTAATATCCAATGAGACAGAACTTGTAGATCAAGGAACAAGCCAACAGAACAAGGAACACAAGATAATTCCCTGGACAACAGTAATAGGGCATAAACAAAGGCCCATTAGAATTCCGACAGATCCACAAACCCCACATCATCAGCCACGAATAAGAAGATCCTCCAACCATTCAAAGAGGAACTGCAACATCAGGTAATTTGAAGGCAGCAGAAAGAAATGTATAGGTCTATATTGGACGCCTAAGCCAAGAAACCACAGCAAAAGACATCATGCAATATGTTGTTGTTGTTGAGTCATCAGTCCATAGACTGGTTTGATGCAGCTCTCCATGCCACCCTATCCTGTGCTAACCTTTTCATTTCTACATAACTATTGCATCTTACATCTGCTCTAATCTGTTTGTCATATTCATACCTTGGTCTACCCCTACCGTTCTTGCCACCTACACTTCCTTCAAAAACCAACTGAACAAGTCCTGGGTGTCTTAAGATGTGTCCTATCATTCTATCTCTTCTTCTCGTCAAATGTAGCCAAATCGATCTCCTCTCACCAATTCGATTCAGTATCTCTTCATTCGTGATTCGATCTATCCATCTCACCTTCAGCATTCTTCTGTAACACCACATTTCAAAAGCTTCTATTCTCTTTCTTTCTGAGCTAGTTATCGTCCATGTTTCACTTCCATACAATGCCACGCTCCACACAAAAGTCTTCAAAAACATCTTTCTAATTCCGATATCAATGTTTGAAGTGAGCAAATTTCTTTTCTTAAGAAAGCTCTTCCTTGCTTGTGCTAGTCTGCATTTGATGTCCTCCTTACTTCTGCCATCGTTGGTTATTTTACTACCCAAGTAACAATATTCATCTCGTGCAATATATCAATGAAAAAGGCATTGAAAATATCACTGAATGTGAACTATTAGACACAAAAGGTACCAACAAAGCCTTCAAAGTTGCAGTACTCTTCAGGTATAAGGAAACTATATTCAATACTGACTTCTGGCCAAAGGATGTAACATTTCAGCCCTTTTGGTTTTGTCAATTTTGAGCTGAAACTACGTCTCTGGAATTTTAAAGGCCAGTAACATCCCTAATGAAAGCTCAGGAATTCTCCTTAATGGACCAAGATCTATTAATAGCCACAGAAATTTTTCTTCTGCAATCAGAGGACATCAATGGTTATTACTCTGTGCATGCATTAGCAAAGGCAGGACGTGGGGGTGGGTTCCCTTGGCCAACTAATTAGCAAACATATCAAAGAAAACACTGATCGTTATATTCAAACAGTCATCGGTATGTACATGAAACCCATGGCTACAACTGAAGCCGTCATAGAATCTATTTTACACGCTCTTCAGAATGTGAATACATCCATCCCCCTAATATTAGCTGGTGACTTTAATTGTCGCAAAGACAAACCCAACAGCAAAGCTCCTGCGGTCTTTGAAATGCTGAAGGAAGAAGGATTCTCTGTAACCAGCAAGGAGGTACTACCAACCTATATTGCTCACAATGGATCCAGTATGATAGACTTAATATTTTATAGAGGAAAAAGTATAAAGCCAATGAATCAGAAGCACCTATGGACGTCCATACGGAAGCACATACCGATTCAGATCAACTTCTTCATAGATTTAATAGAATCCAAAAGAGCAGTGCAAAGATGGACACCTCGCCAAATTAATATGAAGGCACTCAATGAAAAGCTGAACAGAGTCACAATCATAGTGCTCATTCAGACTGGAAATATAGACAGAGCATGAGAGATGCTTGAGGAATCTCTCATTAAATCAACCAGAGAGAAACCTCCAAAGGAATAAGCAAACCTTGGTTTGATGAAGAATGCTACATCCTAAGAAGATCGACACTAGATAAATTGCACAAATGGAGAGAAACACAAATAGCCAAAGCACTGACAGAATTCACAGAGGAAAGAAGAAGGTATATAATCCTAGTGAAGGAAAAGAGTCTTCAGTATGCCAGAAAGAAAGAGCTTGAAATCATAACAGAAGTGGAAAACACTCCTTATAAAATACTGGTACCTCGACAATGTAATGTAAACTGTCAAGTGCCGATGGAGATATGGGAACAACACTTTTCCAAAATGTATAATACATCACAAATGTCCAAAGTGCAAAACGTATTCATAACAGAAGACATCTGGGTGGCATTCTAGCAAGGCAACCTGACCAATTGAGTTCTAAGGGAATTGCTACCATTCACTATCGAGTTCTGGACGCATGCATCAAACAAGGAAACATCCCTAAAAGTGGAGAAAATCAATTGTCCAGATTCTGTACACGAGAAAAGGACCAAAAGATGTTCCATATTCATACTGAGGAATTGTGCTTGAATGCGCTCCCTTCAAAGTTATCTCAAAGGTTACATCAACACACCTTCTACCATTAGCCATAGCACATATACCAGAGGAAGAGTTTGGTTTCATACCCGGCAAATCGACACTCCAGGCCATTGAGAAAATACTTGCAAACATGTGGGATGTCACCAGTAAAATAGGAGGACATTTATACGTCGCCTTTGTAGACTTCACTAAAGCCTTCGATAGTGTGAATCGGAATATCCTGATAAAGAAACTCTCTGCCATTAAAGGACAATGAAACCCACTCCTGCAACTAATTGAGAGTATACTAGCATTCAATATGCTATCAATCACCAGTAGAGTAAGTCAATCTAAGCCCATACTCCAAACAAACGAGGTTCTCCAAGGAGACCTTCTTAGCCCGATGTTATTTAACAACCTTACTCATGACTTAGTCAGAGAAGTTGCTATAGATAAAGTATCAATGATCCTTTACGCAGACGATATGGTTCTTCTTTCGAAAAGCAGATCTACCCTTCACGTAGGATTGACTAAGCTCTGTAAGTGGTCGCAGTAAAATGAATTAGTGATAAACACCAACAAAACAAAAATCATGAAATTCAGGAGAGGAGGCAGTATCTCCAAACTAGACAACTTCCACTGGAGTAACAACAAGATAGATTTGGTAAACTCTTATAAATACCTAGGACTAACCCTTCCAAGTCAGGGAAAGCATTCACGAAACATACAGGAGGAAGATGCACCGCAGCAATTAGAGCCATCTTTGACATAAAAAACATTGAAAAGTTATCACTCGACACAGCTCTAAAACCTTTTCACATTAAGATTGCCCCTATAGCCTGTTGTGCAATTACCAAAATTTGGATCCACCTAACTCCCGCTAATCTAAGAAGGATGGAGGCCGTGAAATCAACCTATCTACGGAGAGCCCTTTGGTTATCCCAAACGACAAGGACCAGACTTGTTTATTACTAGGAGACACAGATTTCTTCATGAGGGAGGTAGCAATAAAGAACAATCTGCTGCAAACCCCAGCATACAAAACCCATATAAAGGAAAGGGAAGAAAAAGCTAATACAATAGACGAAGGCTTTTATCACACGCCGGCCGTGAGCACAGTTGAATGGAGGGCCCCTAACTTGCCACTGCAACACGTATATGCGAGAATGGCAGTGCATGGATTTCATTTCAGAATCTGCATCCAACGAGGATTTCACCAGGCGTCATCTCATTGTTCCTGCACTCGATGTGGACAATGCTCTGAACAGTATCATCTACTTGATAGCATAGCAAGGACAACCTCGCTGACATTTTACGCAGTTGATAAAATTTTTGTGTAATATACAATTCTTGTACACATTGTGTTTAATAAATGTTATTAAAACTTTGAAGGAAATGGATGAAGACCAAAAAGAATATTTAAAAGTGTAAGAGCATGTAGCCTCTTGTGATGCATCTTTGAAACTGACCCGATATATTGAATTAACAACTAGAGTACAATTTTGAGTATGGTTAACTTCATTTTGAAAATTAGCCATGAAGGAAACTGACAGAAAGTTAACCCTTCATTAAGTATTTTAACAACAGAATATGACACCTTTGTAAAAATGCCATACTTAGTCTGCAGTTTGTCGCACAAGCTGGCAGGGTTTTCTGTCGCTACTTGACATGATCTGTGTGTAATTTCCATATCCTTACTGTATAATTCTTATTCTTTCCCTTGTCAGTGCAAAGTTTGTGATTTAGAGCCTTTCAAATTGAAATTTGCATTTTGAATTTAAATTCAGTTTGTTGTGACATTTTTAATCTAGGCCTACACATAGTTTGAAAGTATGGCTGAAAGGTCAGTGTAATGGCCGGATGTCAAACCAGCGCTTCCTTGGTCATCCTATCAGCAGTTTTCCATCCGTACTCTTTGCCATTGTTGCAGCCTGTGTTTGAAGTACGTACCTGTACCAGCATTGTCAGCTTTCTCTCAATCTTTTCAACGACTTGTGTCTCTCCATATCGGCTGTGAACTTAATTATGACGTGATCATAAAGTGGCAGGTCAGTTATCCACCTGAGAATCTCTGTTTCCAAGACGGCAAGTTGTCGTTCCACTTCTTTTGACGAAGGCTGGCATACAGGGCAACTGGGCAGGCTACAGGATGGTATTTTTTGATTCAAGATGGTTAGGAATCATCCTATCACACAGCACACCAGTCACAGAACACAATTTAAGCAACGTCCTGCTCAAGTGGATAGAGATTTCAACAGCGAGGGTTCCGTCAGCAGCAGTAGTCGAGCCACATACCGAGATGTACTTGTCATTGGAAGATCAACACCCTTGATTAGACACATTAGTATCCAAATAGTTAGATTTATAGTCAGATATCCAGAATATTACTGGTATCTGCGGAAAATCACTAATTTTATCTCTTACGCAAAACACAGAAAGATTCATAACCTGAAGCATTTTATTTAATTATAGATGTTAAAAACCACAAACTAGAACAACTAGTTTTTTCTGATGATGTATTTTCCCGTATCAGCCAAGAGTAACTCTGTTCTAGATTTAAGATGTTTGCATGTTTCTTTTTTTTTTTTTTTTTTTTTTTTTCCTAGGTTGTGACCAACAAAGACTTTGCCCTATCTTTTGGGAAAGCCATGTGGCGTCCTGCATTCATTCCAGTTCCAGAATTTGCTCTGAATGTTGCCTTCGGAGATGAACGAGCCAAGATCATGACCGAAGGGCAAAAGGTGGTGCCTAAACGCGTGTTGCAGTATGGGTTTGAGTACCGATATCCTGACATAGATTCAGCTTGCCGCGAATGTGCCCGCATGTCTACCAAGGAGCAGCCCGTCATCATGTAGACCGTACAGACTTTGTCTAGTACAGAAGTTAGCCAAGATGTTTGTTTTTAAAAATGTGTTGTCAAATAAATTATTGCTGTGAACCTTGTGTGTTTATTCCAATACCAACATTACTTGTGGGAGAGAAGTCACCATTACAAGATATTAGAATCATTCCGTATTGACGGTTTTCACTTTACAAAGGTGAAAGATTGGGTGTAACCTCCTAATTTGATACATCATATATTCCATCATTAGACGGAGCAACCAAATTCAAACATGTTTCGGCTCGTTTGAGCCATCTTCAGTGAAAAAGGAGGGGGTTGAAATAATTTACATAATACAAGCTAAAAAATGCCAAAAAAAAACATAACGAAGGAACAAATGAAAAAACAAGAGAGCCTAGACGGAAACAAAATTAGCACAATATACAATATTTACATTTGCAGACCTTGGCAATCTTCGAGATTCGTATTGGCAACCTTTGAACCAAGACTGACTACAATATATCAGACCTTAATGCTACTATCGATTGCGAGGAAAATGGCGACTTCGTGGGCGAGCGTTTGAGACATTTGGTTGGTTCATATCTGTGTTTACATTCTGTTAAAGAGTGTTATTTTGATCGAGTTATTGAAGTATGAAGTATATGTTTGGTAAAACAGTAATCTATAACGGTTTATTAGTATGTTGTTTTGTTTAGAGTTTATATGATGCTATTTTTAATGTATAATAGTGTTTATTGCCGTGCTGTATTTCACAAAATGGGTCGTTCCTGCTGCGTTCATGGTTGTAGATCTAATTATACCGTTGCTGGAGCTTTTAAATTCCCTGAAGATAGATCTCTACAGGAGAAATGGATAAGGGATATTCACTGGGAAGATTTGTAAGTCAAAGACCAAACAATCGTAGGCTATGTTGTAACCAAAATTTGTGGTTAGGGAAGATCTCTTTCCAACCGATAATGATGAGCCTATTCGTTTTTGTTTTCTTATTCAGTCGGAGTAATTTCATGTAAGTTGACGATAAGTATTAGTTTCTATATAGAATATAAGTGTGTAAGTGTATTTATATGGGTCAGTGGTCAATAGGATCTGTAATTATACGCAGTCATGTGACAATATATTTGTTTTGATCGTGTTGTGAACCGGATTTAAATCGAACTATGGCAATGCCTCTCATACACCTATTCTTAAGTTCTCTAAGGAATAAAACATTAAGAGAGAAGTGGATTAGGAACATACATCGTGAATATTTCTACAAAACAGTAGTGTGCATATGTCATCTGAGAGTAAGTCTGAGATTAGGGAAGACTATGATTTCTAATTCTAAATGGTCGACCTATTCGTATTCATCGAAAAAACAATTCATTTAGATAGATGATAATTGATATGGTGATGTTCCTTCAGTGTCTATGTGCTTCAAAGTGTCGCGTGATTTAGATGCAATTGTATTTTGAAAGAATCTGTGCTTGCCTGCGGGAACATTTGGCTAGATCTTGGTGTATAACAAAACTTATAGTGTGACAGATTGAGCAATCTGTACACTGTTACACAGAAGAAATAGTGACTTGTAGGGATTAGCTTCGTTTGTAACTCAGGGATTTTATTGTACCAATACCTTCCGATTCATGTTGTGGATATCTAGTATCAAGCAGTCTACACCAAATTGAATCTCGTCCATGTAGGTTAAAGACATCATTGTTTAGAGTCAATAGAGTTGTTTTACTCATGTTCTTCAATGGGGAAAATCCTATTATATCTTTAGTGTCTGGACGCTTCATTGCTAAGTTTACCATATGGTTGGAAGTGCTACTATATCATATGTCATCACATGATTTAAGAGTTTCCAGTAAGGAGGGCCTAACATCACCGGGGCTGTTCATTGGGCTGGCATAATCATTTCGGGTGTACTTCATTTTCATCGAGTGCTGAACATTAGAAATTGTCCACCACTGCGAAACTAAGACAACATGTTATGTTTCATAGTTCTTATGTGAGTGAATAAATCGAGGAATTTCGCACCTTAAATTATTTTTAAACATTCAAAATGATGTTATAAATATCAATTTAACAGTTTTATAATGTATTTCCATCTATCTAGCGAAGTGTAATCTAAAAGAAAACGTTATTTGACTAAGTGAAATTTCGAAATAATCAGCTTGTAGTTCTCTTTTGCTGTGGGGCTGTCCATCTATTCTAGCAGAATATGTGTGATTCTAGTTGATCATATGCGATAAGTACTTGTTCGCGAAGCGTTTTCATAGGTGCAACAGTGATTTTCCCTATGATGTTACATTTATCATGTTAAATTATCTACCACCGTTTGCAAAATATGTACGTGATCATTTCGTAATTTCTGGCAGATTGAACGAGATATTGTGTAGCTCTTTCAGTGGTATCAACACAAGTAATTTAATGTGACGCCGGGCTGAGTGGCTCAGACGGTTGAAGCTCTGGCCTTCTGAATCCAACTTGGTGGGTTTGATCCCGGCTCGGTCCGGTAGTATTTGAAGGTGCTCAAATACGTCAGCCTCGTGTCGGGAAATTTACTGGCAGGTAAAACAACTCCTGCGGGATTCAATTCCGACATCTCTGAAAATCGTGAGTTGCTTTATCGTCGAAATGAAGTTATTGCGTGCTACCCTAACCTTCATCAGTCGGCAGCTACTGCGCCCACGACGTCCGCCATCTTGGTTTTGATATTACGGTCTGATATATTGTAGTCGGTCTTGTTTGAACACAAACTATGAATCGATTATGCATCGCTGTGCGACATCTGGCGTAAACTTTAGGTACTAGTACTGTTTTTGTTTACACGGCAATGCCAAACTATAGAATTCATGCTAGGAACAAGATTCACATCGAGAAATGTTATAGGTCTATAATTTGTGTGTGACACAGTTGTTGACTTACGATAATAAAGGTTTAGAAAATTCAGGTTTTATTAAACTTAAGACAACCAACTGGTGCATAAACAAATTCAGTGGCAACAGTAACATCTGACTAAAAAGTGTCAGGGAAATTGTACAAATAAGGCAACTTTAAAACTTAAGACATTTCAAAGAGATCACACAAATTATTTCATTCTTATAAAAATTCGATCATGTTATTTCCGCCGATTATTAAAATGGGTAGATATTTTTCCTGTTTTAAACGAATATATCTCCTCCTTCATTGAATACATAACGTCCTTCTTTGTCAACAACTAGAAAATAATTTGAATTCATTGCCAAGTCAATATACTCGCATTTTAATATTTTTCACCGCCGCCAATGAATTTACTGCGCATGTCGAGTTAAATCTACAAACCAATTTACTCGGAGTAAAAAGAGTATACTCTGAGTTAACTCGAATCATGGCCATGCTCGAATGCATTTTCTGAACTCCTGGTAGAGTTAACTCTTTACTTTTGTGGACGGATAGAGTGAACTCTGAGTTTACTCGGAGTTGGAGAGTAGTATTTTGTGAACGCAACCCAGGAAGTAAAGAACCACCGTCTTACTAATAAGTCCTTATACAGTTGTTTAACTCTTGTGTAGTTATACAATGAATACACCTGTATAAGCGTTTTACATTTTTCTTACTAATAAACGAGGTATACGCATCGTATTACTATACAGCACGTATACACTCGTTCCAAGACGTAGGAATCTCTTCCTGCAGGTCACTGAATTTCGCACGTTCACCGCCTTTATGATCGCTTCTGCTGGTTATCTACGAGCAAAACTTTCCGGAAAGTCGCACAGTAGCAAGGCATATCGAAAAGGCACTGGCAACACTATGTGAGATAGCTGGAAATAGGCTTATACTAATATCAACATTTCTTCAGCTTGTTTGTGTAATGAACGAAAAAAAAAAGATCAATAGCTCCTAATTGGAATAGTGCGGATAACGTAAGCAATTGTAATTGAATGGGCGAGTTGAAAAGGTTACACATTCCAAAATCTTTACTTTTCAGGAGAAAGGAAAACCTGTTTTGCAGCTAAAAGAAAGGTTTGATCAAAAAAGTTTCTATTAGGCATTTATACATCATATTTCTGCATTTTCAACTACAAAGTATGGAAATCATATTACGTATGGTTTTCAAGTTATACCATTTTTATGTCAAGGAATATGTCCCTTTTTATACTCAAATTTGCTAACATATAGCAATAACACATTATTACACAAAAATACGCTCAACGATAATTTGTTTTATAGTTATTCATTGTCACTCCGTCTCTTTAAAGTGTTTTACTTTACGAAGATGTCTAGCCTCCATAACCTCTGAATGGTGTATGTCTTCTATGTTTAAAATATCGTGAAGATCACCAACGTCATCGTCCATTCTTTCAATGTGTATTCAATGTGGAATGGATAAGTCGAATATTTCACTGTATTACTATATTACTGTAGACAATAAATACCACGAAAATAAGGGGCCGATGATCTCGTTGTTAGGCCCCTTTAAATAACAAACATCAATCAACCACGAAAATAAACTGCTCACTCGTTTCTTTCTTTCTTGAGGAGATTGGGATTGAATGTTCTGTCTCCCAGTCACAAGCCGTTATTAATATTGCACTTAATTTACTTTTAGGTTACACACGCATCACTAATAGTCTTTAGAACCACTAAATTACGTAATAGCATGTAATAGAAGAAAACACTATATGACCTACAAAAAGGGGATGTGAGGAATACACGGGCAACTTATAGATGTGTCACTTCCAGGTAGTCGTGAAACAACTGAATGACTATAGCGTAATTACAACCTTATTTGAGTGGAATCAAGATAATCGTTAAGAATAGTGATGATTTGTGGTGAAGGTTGGAATAGCAAGACAAACTCGCGTGGGCAAAGGTACGTGAAGTCTGATTAATTTCCTCATTAAGAGTCTCTGTTGAGGCGCATATTGGGGACACTGAAAAATTAAATGATCACTGTCTCCATTATTATATCCACAAGAACAAGATGGGCTATTTGCTATGTTAAACCGATGTTGATAAACAGGGGTGAGCGAATGATTAAAGCGTAATCTTCTAATATTAATAATATGGCGTCGCGAGTACGGTACGTACCATTGACAAACCATGGTTATTTCGGAATGGTGGGTTGCAATTGATAATAGTGTTGTCCCTTCGTACCGCCATAGTGTATTCCACGCTTGATGAGCATCCCTTTTTAATACGTGAGAAATCGGAAACCGGGATTTTAATTTGCAATAAATGTGCGGTATCAGTACTTGCCTCTTTGGCTGCTAAATCGGCTGTATCATTACCTACGTGGTTACTATGTCCTTTTATCCAAAGTAACGTTATAGAAAAACCAGACTTCACGAGTTGAAAAAGAAGGTATTTAACCTCGTATACATACATATTGTAACTTTGTGAAAAAGATTGTAGAGCCTAAAGCACACTTTGGGAATCGCTAAAAATATTTATTTTTCGGGAATTCAGTTGTTGAACATATAAAAGTGCTTGGTATATGGCATAGAGTTCCGCTGTAAATATAGTTAGGCTATTCGGCAACGGATATTTACAACTTGTGTGGGTTTGGGGATCAAAGAATGTTGCCCCTACGCCAGTAGACGACTTTACTCCATCGGTAAATATATGATAATCTTGGGAATGTAATAAAGCCTTAAATCTCTTATGAGAAAAATTTTGCGAGTTAATTTCACGTGAAGATTGGGTAGGTGGACAAGAAGAAGCTATAATTATGGATGGACGGAATATGATGTCATAAATGTATGAATATATGATGAAACGCGGTGTCCGTACAATGGAATCGTGATTATTTTGCATTTCAACGTATGCCGTATATATTGCAGGTTATCGGTGATTCTTTGGAGGACGCTGTTGGTAGTATTCATATAGTAATTTCAATTTAGGAAATATAATAGAGTTCGATCTACTGATGTGCTTGAGCAGAAGTTTTTTCGCAATTTTTAACCAGCGAATATGAAGAGGCTCTTCTGTGGCTTCAACTAACAAAGCGTTAGTCGGTGTTGTTACTCACTGTTATACAACGCTTATACAAGGGTCCTGGTCTGTATAAGCAATTCAATGAATAACTATAACAGATGTATACACAGGAGGCTTATACACGGTTTATTAGTAACGAATTTCACATAAATGATGTATAAACCTTGTATAAAAGTTATACACCGTTTATTAGTAAGTTAGCGGATAGGACACTGGATAGTAAGGTTCGTTAACATCGACAGAGCGATGGAATATTTTTAATATTAAAACTGAAAAAGTGTTCAATATTAATGATAGTCAAGTTATTGTATTTCTATACGTGGAAATATTAAGTACCGTACGGGCAGTGGATATTCTTACCGAAATAAGGATATAAAAAATCAGGCACGAAGCAGCACTCTGGTTATAATACACGCCCATGGGGAATGTTTCTATCTACGAACCTACACAATAGGTGTGAAATAATTGAAAGTTACTAATTTTTTATTAAGATAGTTTCTATTATAGGGTAACATTTTGGTAGTTTGGGTAATTTCATTCGTGCTCAGTGGCTACACTGCCGATCCCATCCCGTCTGGCCCAGTCTGGCCAGTGGGATATATCTCTTTATTGTGTCTGGGTGAAATAACGAGCCCAAATCAACTTCACGAACAGAACGGGGATATAAAACTTTGGCAGACACTGTGCTTAATATGAGTTTTCATTGTGAATCCTAATACGCAGTTTTCGGGAAGCGTTTGATCGTAGTGATATTAATGAGGGTGTATAGCAAAACACTTAAGGAATTTCTGGATGCATGGCCTGGAAAGAAACGCTTTGGAATCTATCGATTCCTACCCCTATTCTTCTTACTGGGTGCAAGTTTGGAATTCAGTATGATTAACTGGCATGTTGGAGACGTAAACTTTTATCGCACTTACAAACGTCGTCAAGCAAGGAAAATTGCCGAAGAAATACTAGCCAGTAGGGAAAGTACTTAACTAATGGAAACAATGCCTGCCGGAGTTACTTGGCCGACCTACCTGAAATTCGCCGCGTCTGCAATGATATCTATGTTCGCAGGTGCCCAGGTAGTTCATGTGTATTACAAGCCTCTTGACGATATGAACGTTTTGGTAGAAAAGGAACTGGATAGACTAAAGACAGACAAATCTTCGAGCTGATCGATGAAGGTATTCTCTCGAGATGTGTGACTTAGCTGTTGATAGTTTTGAGGTTATAGGCCGAAATGAATGATTTCTTGAAGACTATTTTGCATAATGTTGTCAAGCAACTTACTATCATTTGTTTGAGGTTACAGCTGTTAACTAGTAAATATTAGCTACTATTGGTTTCTTTTTGTGTGTTTCTTTTTGACCTACCCCTTTCGATTTATACAGTGTTTGTATTATTGACAGTTTATAGCATTTTTTTTTTTTGTTTGGTTTATAAAATAGTCTGCAAAATACTTCTCAGCATGGAAGTGTGATAGAGTTGAGAGATCTGCAACTTGTACCATACTGTGTTGTAAATGAAGTTAACAGAGAAGTGCTTAATATAGGATATAAATTATATTCTTTGCTCTATTCTGTGAAAGATTTTGTACGCTTGTCATATTTAGTGAAGTGATAAGTCTCGTACAATTCCCACAAAGCCTGCACATGCATCTTGCATCTGGTTGATGAATGTACAATTTCTCGTAGAACTTGTGGAGGAACCCATGCAAAGTCGTCGTGTGATAGTGGTAGTCCTAACCAATCTGTGTTCATCATAGCCTCCATATCATAGAAATCTTCTTTCATTTCTGCTCTTTTTCTTCTTTCTTTGTATTAAATGATCCTTTATACACTTTGTGGTCAACAGTAGCAAAGTAGTTTTGATGTCCTCGATGAAAAATGTCTGTCAAGCCAATTCATGGACCAGTCGTGGTCATGTCATTTTGGATACTCCTAGAGCTTTTAAGAATCTTGCCTTTATCGATTTTATAGCCGTCAGGTCTGAGATTCTTAAATGTTCTCAGTGTCTCAAATCCGTAACAACTAGCATTATTTTTGCTCTGAATAGTTCCATAGTTGTTACAAGAGAGAGTTTTGTGAGGTCCGTCATATCATAAATAGCTCTCACTGCTCTATGGTTCGTTCGTGTTGTCTCTAAGATGATTCCTAAGCGTTTTTTTTGTCTGTTAAATTTCTTCTTCTCCTAGCTTTATCCTGCCTTCCGTACCCATTCATCCTACTTTTCTGAATGACAAATGTACTGTTTTGTGTCTGCTGATTTAAACATTGTTTTCGTGTGCCCTGTTTTGTAGGTTATCCACTGACATCTCAACGTCATCCCTGTTTTTGGAGAGCATATCATCTGCCTATAGGAGCAGTATAAATTATGCGCAGGAGAGTTTTCCACCTATTCAATACTAAGTTGTATTTACAATGTTATTTACATTACATGGGACTAGTTTCAACCTTACTCGGGGTCATCATCAGCCATATTAAACATACCGGTACACAATATTTGGTGAAATCCTAAAACATGTTTCTAAGCAGTAAGAATCTTATGAATATATAATTTACAATATGAAGTGTGGTTGAATTAGGCAAGGGTTATGGCGCTCAAAATGTTACCAATGAAAATTAAATATTACGTGTGACGTAGGTGAGTAATAAATAATACAAGTAAACTAAACATGCTTTTATTCCAGACTTTTTAGCAAGTGGATTGTGTTTGTGAAGTCTGTAGTTTGCGAGTGTGTGCTTGTGCGTTCTTAGTTCAAAGAATAGTAGTAGGCCTATAGTAATTACTAACCTCTTTCCATGCTAATATCCGTAGTGCTGTGAGAACTTAAAGTTCGCAAGATATAAAGTCACATCTAGGATCTTGCATTAAGTCATTTCTGACTATGTTAATTACAATTTGAGCATACTCCTTGGTAAATTGATATTTAATTTTAAAACTTCGTCCATCTAAGAGAAATGGCTCTTAAAGTGTTTTATTTTATGAACATTTCCAGCCTCCATAACCTCAAAACATTCTGTCTTCTACTGTATGTTAAAAATATTGTGGACATCATCATTATTTTACGTTCTTTCAGTGTGTGCTAAATGGATAAGTTGGATATTTCACCACGATTATATTATTGCAGACAGCAAATGCCACTAAAATAAACTGATCACTTGTTTCTTTTTCGTCACTCACTGCTATACAAGGCTTATACAAGGGTCCTGGTCGGTATAAGCAGTTCAGTGAATAACTATGACAGATGTATACACAGGAGGCTTATACAGGGTTGATTAGTAACAAATTGCACATAAACTGTGTATAAACATTGTATAAAAGTTATACACCTTTCATTAGTAAGACTGTAAGTCTATTGTGCTTGTTCTGTTCGACAAATAATGAGTTTCTTCTAGTTTTTTGTGTACTAAAGTGAATCCTCCTTCGTGCGCTTTTCTGTAAATAATGAAAATGAACAGTTTACCGAGAGAGTTAGCTACACGGTTTGAGTCATGTGGCTGTGAGCTTGCATTCAGGAGAGGGTGGGTTCGAACCCCGTGGTCGGCAGTCCTGAAGATAGTTCTCCCATTTTCACAAAAGGCAAAAGCTGTGGCCGTACTTCTATTTATGACCACGGTTGCTTCCTCCTGAGCCCTAGACCCGTTCTATTCCATTGTCACCATACAAGATATCTGAGTCGGTACAACAAAACAAATAGCTAAAAAGGAAAGGTATGTGTTTATAATGTTCACTGAAAGGAAAATGATACCGTATAAGAATTTTCAAAGACCAGTGATGGAATAAAGAAAATTCTGTAGCCTTTTCCTGTTGTTGGGCACAAATCAAGGGACATATATTCTAAACTCTGTGTCAAATACTTGGGAGAATTTAGTGAAGTCTTTACTTGTCAGTAAAGTTTCAAAAGAAAGGAGTACAATTTCAGTACTGTAGAGGAGAGCTGCTCAGGATCCACCACTTTCAGTGAACTATTTACATTTTCCAAAGTAGGCAGGTGAAGGAACACTTCAGTATGAATGTATATGAGAGGTGTGTCCATTGCCACCCTCCTGCCCCTAGAAGAAACTTAACTTGGAGAAATCTTGAACCCTCCGCTGAACCCTCACTACCATTGGACGCATTTAGCGTCGCTCCCAAAATTCGAGACAGTTGAACGTAATTGCTGATTGATCCCAAGAAGAGGTTAAAACCTCAAATGTGGGCCAATGGCTAACGTGTTAGATCAGTGTATTTGTTTTTCACTAGCCACGACGTTTTGGCAGCGCATAAGGACGCTCCTATCGGGACTCTTCTAAACTAACAACAAACTCCATGCTCACTCATGCAAGAATCTCGTAACACCTCTCAAGTATTGTTGTAAACATTTCTCTGTCAAAGCAAAAGTCTCGAGCATTTTTAAGGATCACATTTAACTACTTATTCACGAAGAACAACAACAGAATATAGTTTAAGCTACACACATTCTGCAAAACAGAAGAGCTACCAGGTGATTCTTGACTGCCTTGGAAATGTCTCATGGTTCTTCAAATAGCAAATTATGCCTGATGTATTTTAGCTTTCAGATTTAATATGTTGGGATCAAACATTACATAATTCTTCAGGACTTCCCTGACTTCTCAGACTTGTGGTTTTCTCTTCAATAAATAACAATCTGAATCACAAAGATCAATCGAAGGCTCATGCCCAAATGTTACGCACCTTGTGAGTTGAATGGGGTAAATCAAACTTTCTCCATCTTGCACATATGTAGAGGCATGATTTTTTTGCATTAACGATAAACGCGACAAAAAATATTTTGAAGCAATTTTGTGATACCTTTACGAATCATATGTTTCTGGTTAAGAAAATATGGATATTATGTTCGCGAATTAAAGTGACAAGGCCATTTTAAAGCGAAATTCAATTATTTTTCACAATTAAGTATTTATTTATTTTCCACCTAGTCGATACAATGATTGCTTAAGGCAATTTTTAATGGTCAAAAGTGGTACATGTTTCATATATTATCAACATCTTCAGCCACATAACACTGTTTAGATGAAAAATATATAAAATTGACAAAGTAAACATATGATTCGTAAAGGTATCACAAAATCGCTTCAAAATATTTTTTGTCGCGTTTATCGTTAATGCGAAAAAATCATGCCTCTACATATGTGCAAGATGGAGAAAGTAATGCTTTACTTTGTCAATTTTATATATTTTTCATCTAAACAGTGTTATGTGTTATGTGGCTGAAGATGTTGATAATATACGAAACATGTACCACTTTTGACCATTAAAAATTGCCTTAAGCAATCATTGTATCGACTAGGTGGAAAATAAATAAATACTTAATTGTGAAGCTATTGAAGTGCGATACGGACCATGAAGCTGATTTTATGTAATTCAATTATTTAGCGATAAGCGCAATATTACAGTGAACTCTGTTGTGAATAACGAAACTGACATTTTGTTCCAAGATTATGTATTAAAAGAAAAGGAAGAGATTCATCAACAGGAAAGAAATATGTTATCATTAATGTTCTGGAAAATCTCTTTAAGACATGACATCAAAGAAAACGGGTTGGCTCCAGGCTTCTTGCCAAACGAAATGTTTGGAATGTTGCTCTTGTGGTGGCTGGTAATCCCACCCCGGCCTGTTTCCTCGCGGCATTGTGCAATCCTGGAAACCCTAATGACGTCTACAAGCATCACAATTGACTGGTGTATTTCGGTTTCGTGGTCAGGTAAAATTAAGAAAGTGATCACAGACAGTAGCGAAGATAGGTCCCTCGACAAGTGTTATGGTGCACAGCAGAGCTGAACAGTTTGCGAGTGAATGTTTACATGTTTCGGAAAGCAATATTTTAATGTGTAAATTTTGTAATGTTCGTATCGAGTGGGAGAAAAAAAGTTACTGTCTCAAAACATTGTTTTAGAAATAAGGAACATTCAAAACGTAAATTTAGCATTCCAACAGTGAAACGGCAGGCAACAATAGAACTCTCATTAGTAGGGCCCGGATTAAAAAAAAATGCATATGCGCATATGCAATTGCATATTTTGACATATTTTGAGGGTTAGTGCATATTCTAGACATAACAGCATATTCCGGTATATAATGTCTGAATTTAAGGATAATTACAAGAACTACTAAAATAAATCTGTTTTGTACATCCCTAGCTAGTTGCCTATTTTATGTGCATCCCTCGCTAGTTGGTATTTTCGACTGTCTGTGTAACGGCACTTTACTTTCACAACTGACAATGGCAACAGATAGCTTAGGTGTGGGTAGGCAGGCTTGGACTTCCTTGAATTCATTTCTCTACCACAGCAGATAATAGTCTCAGGGGGCTGGACACTTGGTCAGGACAGAAGTATCTTCAGTTCACTAGTTATGTTCCATTTTAATGCCCTGCATCTCATTTCTAAAAGTGTTAGTTTCTAAAAATGCCTAAGGAAAAGAGCAGCAGAAGAGATTTACTAAATCAGTGGGTGTCGGGTAATAGGGACTATTCAACAGATGGTGTCATCGTGTACTGTCAAGTTTGCTCAAAGGAAGTGAAATGTGAAAAGAAATTTCAGCTTGAACAGCATTCAAAAACAACTGCACATATTAAAGCAAAGGAGGAGAAGAACAGCACATCACAACAACTACTTCTTACACAGGTAAAGCCCAAGTCCTGTAGTCTTAATAAATTTTCAAATGATCTTTGTAGGGCTTTTGAATGCAGCAACATTCCATGGAATAAATTAAACAATCCAGTTCTGCGATCATTTCTCGAGAAATATTGCGTAAATCAAAAAATACCAGATGAATCAACTCTTAGGAAAAATTACCTACCTCCGCTATATGAATCTACCCTGGAATTGATCTGTTCTGATATCGGAAGGAACTGTGTCTGGATATCGGTGGATGAGACAATGGATTCGTGTGGCCGTTACATAGCAAATTTCGTGGTTGGTAAATTACATCCAGACGAACCCAGTAAGCCACATCTGCTTGCTTGTAAAGTACTAGAGAAAACCAACCATAGCACAATAGCAAGATTTGTAAATGATTCTCTGCGACTATTGTGGCCATCTGAAATTGAGACTAATTGTTGTAAAGTGCTTGTACTGCTCACAGATGCAGCTTCGTATATGTTGAAAGCAGCAAAGGCCCTCCAAGTATTTTATCCAAAACTCATACACGTAACCTGTTTAGCGTACGGATTACACCGCATTGCAGAAGAAATACGCGCACAGTTTCCAGCTGTTAACAATTTAATTGGATGTGGGAAGAAACTGTTTCTGAAAGCACCAGCTCGTGTCCAGCTCTACAAAGATTGTCTACCTGAAGTTCCTTTGCCACCTGAACCTGTCCTGACTAGGTGGGGGACATGGTTATCTGCAGTATCATTTTATCAGGAACATTTTAATGACGTGAAAGAAGTGGTTACAAAACTTGAAGATGAACATATTGCGTGTGTCCGTGATGCAAAAGGTGTGATTGAAACCGCTACTGTTTATCAAGATGTGAATTTTATTCATGCACATTTTTCTAAACTTCCAAAAGCCATTGAGAGCTTAGAATCTTCTGGTACTCCCCTCCATGAATCACTTGATCTCGTTGAAAAAGCTGCACCTTCGTTGAATTACGCTCCAGGCGAAATTGGAGAGAAGATTAAATGCAAGTTAGAAAAGGTGTTGATTTCGAACCCAGGACTGAAGAAGATTAAGTTAATTAGTCAATACTTGAGTGGAACTAGGGTATCCTTGCCAGATGTATGCTCCGAAACGTTGGTGCCCATGTATAAGTACTGTCCAATTACGTCAGTCGATGTAGAACGATCATTTTCAGCCTATAAACTCATTTTAACGGACAACAGACATAGTTTGTCTCCAGAAAACATTGAAAGACTACTAGTTACCTATTGTGATGCTTCTTTTTGCAATAAATGATACCTGTAAATAGGTAAGTGAATACAATTGCATGTTTTTAAGAGCATATTTCCTTATTTTCCGTGCATATCTTGTAACTTTTTAGTGCATATTTGCATGCATATTTTCAGGTTTTTTAGTGCATATAAATCCAGGCCCTACTCATTAGATATGCAAAAGAAGGCTAAGAGTGAAAAAATAGAATTTATTCACGAAATAATCACAAAATAACAGCGATGCTACTCAAAGCCAACATCCCGCTGGGGAAGGTAGACGACCTTGCAGTCCGGAAAGGGCTTCAAAAGTATGTACCAGGTATGTACAGTCTATCAATTAAACCTCCACCATCAACGATCGGTGATTGTAATGAAACCTTTAATGAATAATTTTAGAATTTCATTAAAGCGATATGCCAATATCTATTTCGCGAAATCGTTCAAAAATTAATGCGAAAAAATCATGCCTCTACACATATGGCTTACTAGACCAGTTGACTGAGATGTTACAGCATGATATCACCCCCTACGTACTTACTTTTCTTGAGAGACTTGCAAGACATCTCTCGTCAGCAGGATGATGAGAAATTTTCAGGCTTCTTGAGATATACAATATCTTTTTCCAAACCTACTTCTATGTAATAAACAGTCTAAAATACTTTGGATCAACTATGTCTGCTGATGGTAATCTAAATCTACAGTAACCACCAAATTCAGGCTGCCTGGTCTAACGGACGTCCTCTGTGAATAAAGGGGAAAGCCTATAAATGTGCGGAGAGAACTGCCTGGCCAACAGTGCAGTCACAATGTAAACAGCTGGAAGTATCTGAAATGAAGATGCTGAGATAGATGTGTGGAGTTACAAGGAACACCTTTATACGAGGCAGCGTGACTGAAATATCTAGAAAGGTCCAAGAAAGACAATTGCTCTGGTATGGTCACATTAAGCGCAGGGATGAAAATTATGTAGGAAGGAGAGGGGAGAGGTAGACCCAGAAGATTGTGTGCAGGACGATCTCAGGGAAAAGAGTTAAGAAAAAATGCCATTTGCAGCCAAGGCAAATGGAAACAACTTGTCAGAAACGTTGACCTAGCATGAATGGGAAAAGACGAAAAAGAAGAAGTTGATGTTGAATGAATGAACACATTTTAGACATACAATGATGCCTTTTTCCAATTCTATCAGCAACCGTTTATGACAATTTATTTAAAAATATTGGAATTATACTTTTTTCCAAGCGATCAGATAAATTACAACAATTGGATAACCTGAGAGAACAATCTCTTTGGATGGCCTTACGACTAAACACAACACACTATACCCAAACAAAAGTTTAGAAATGGAGGAAACATAAATAGAGGGGAAGCGCAACTATGGGAAGTGGTTATGCACATGGTTAGAGTACAATCCCACGTAGTATCTTATGTAACATTAAAAGGTGTTATTGCACATGGTTTGGGTTACTATAGTCATGTCCTAGTTCGTGAACTATGGACAACGGCTGAGTGGCCTAGTAAGTGGTCCTGAGAGTCAGGATACCAGTTGCTATGGAATGGGAGTGGGAATTTCGGACATATTTTGAGTCATGGCCCTCCTCTGCTCAGGCGGCTAGGACTATACAATTCACTGTGGCCCCTAACACGTTAGAGGAGAGAACCTCACTTGGACTATGTGCAAGGAGGGTAGCATTCTGCTTCAAGAATTTACTGAGCTCAGAACATTTGCTTGCAGACTGAACGCTGAAAGGCATAATGGTCTATAATGATATGTATGTATGTATGTATGTATGTATTGCCAACAATGCTTCATGGGAAGCATGCACATTTCAGTAAACAATACTATCATCTCAACCAGAGTTGCAGGGACTTGGCACAGCTGCAGTGATTGAAGGACAAAGTCAAGCAAGCTATATGGAACTTTACTGCTGTGCTAATATTGTCTACGTATAGTTGTATTTTAAAACAGAATCAAACATTTCAATAAGAATTTTATTATAAACAAAAGGTGACTAGTACAGTAAATAATTTGGGAGTGGCATTCAAAAGGCAACAACAGATGGGTGCTCCATTCTTAAAGCATACTGTCCCTGTGCTTTAATTCAAAACTCAACATTTTTCACTTCTTGCAATCACAATGAGCCAAGAGCTACTCAGCATTCTTTGAGAAGTTGAAAGTTGATGGTATTAGAGGCACAAGACCACTAAGTTCCAAAAAGAGAAATAGTTGATTGATGCTTGTTGTTTAAAGGGGCCTAACATCTAGGTCATTGGCCCCTAATGGTACGAAATGAGACGAAATAAAATGACAAATTAAAAACCCAAAATCCTCCACTGACCACAATTCACAATGTGAGGACGAAGAATGGATGGATATGAATTTAAAATGATCAGTGGAACCGACCCACAGTGCCTCACATGCACAGAAGCTGGCGAAAAACAATAGTATCACCGACCAAGGAACAGCTTCTATAGCACGATACTGATTCAATGATGCCTGTAGTCGAAAGAGTCCAAAATCAAGTCTTCGGCCCCTCATAATGGTACTTATCACTTGAAAAGTAGAACCATGGTATTTGTCATGTTGCGGTACTAATCAAAAGAGTAGCGTAGACTCGCGGTATTTCACACGTTATGGTACTACTCACAGGCAATGAAATTCGCACATGTATTACAGACTTACTGTGTTTTGCACATTGCGATGCCATTGACAGGTAATGCAAACCTATGGTGTTCATCACCTAAGTGTACTAACCACAGGGACTCGTACTATCCCGTGGTGTTCCTCATATAGTGGGTAGTAATCATGGGCAAGCCAGAACCATGGGTTCCGTCATCCCAGGGTGTCACTCATATAGTACTACTAATCACAGGTACTGTAAAAGGCGTCGCGCTCTTCGTTTGCTACTAATCGCAAACCTATTTGGTACCTAACATAGTGGTACTACGCGCAAGGAAAAGCGATCCATGGTGTTCCCCGCGTGGTGGTACTAATCACAAGGAGTTTCATGGTTCTAATATAATCATTCCTTGGTTGTCCCTTTTAGTCGCCTCTTACAACAGGCAGGGGATACCGTAGTTGTATTATTCATCTGCGCCCCCACCCACAAGGGGTTATGTGTTTGGTCTGCGAGAGGTATTTTATTTCCCTCAAGTCCGCTGGCAAGCCGGTTAGGACCCCGTATACGCCACCTGGGACGCGCCACGTGGGAGTATCACCTCTCCCCCTGTAACGCCAGCGTAGTACGAGGACGGTTTGAAAAGTTCTTGGAATCACTGCTAGATGTCAGTGCTAGAGCAACGAGGTTCCCGTGCAATAATCACACATCCTTTGTGAGTGAACACGTGGCGCGTCAGTGCTCTAACTGCAGGAGTGTGGTAGTGACGACTCTTTGTTGTTGTTCCCGCGTAGTGATTTGTGACAATGGAAAAAAATGAGATTCGAGCAGTGATTAAATACTTTGTAAAGAAAGGTATGAAAGCAAAGGAAATTCATGCCGACTTTCAGAACATACTGGGGGACTCTGCTCCTTCATTTTCAACTGTTGCCAAGTGGACCAGGGAGTTTAAATTTGGTCGGGAGAGCTTGGATGATGATCCACGTAGTGGACGGCCAAAAAGTGTTACGACCCCAGAATTTACCGCAGAAGTGCATAAAATGGTCATGGAGGATCGTCGACTGAAAGTGCGGGAGATTGCTGAAGCTGTAGGGATGTCTTCTGAACGGGTATATTATATTTTAACCGAAGAATTGAGTATGAAAAAATTATCCGCAAGACATTGGACAATAAACGCACCAGATTGGAAATGTCCGAACAAAGTCTGGCCCGTTTTCAGTGCAACCAACAAGATTTTTTGCGCTGGTTTGTGACTGCAGATGAAACTTGGGTCCACTACTATACCAAAACCAAACCCCAAACCAAACCCCATGGCACTACAGCCCTTGAAGGGCCTTGGCCTACCAAGCGACCGCTGCTCAGCCCGAAGGCCTGGCCAGAGACAAAACAGCAGTCAAAGCAGTGGAAACATGCTGATTCACCACCAAAGGAAGCAAAGGCAGTGCATTCAGCCGGAAAGGTCATGGCCTCGGTTTTCTGGGATGCAAAAGGCATTCTGCTGATAGATTATCTTCCTACTGGCCAAACAATTACGGGGCAATACTATGCAAACCTCCTAGACCAACTACAGGAAAAGATATGCGAAACAAAGCCTGGTTTGGCAAGGAAAGAGGTCATCTTTCATCAGTACAACGCTCTGCCACACACAAGAGTTATTGCCATGGAAAAACTTCATGAACTGGGGTACGAATTGTTGCCACATCCACCTTATTCATCTGATTTGGCACCATTAGACTTTCATCTATTCCCCAAGCTGAAAATTGTCCTCGGTGGACGGAGATTTTCTACAAGGGAAGAACTGACAGCCGAATTGGAGAGGAATTTTGCAGGCCTGGAGGAATCTCATTTTCGAGATGGGATCAACGCATTGGAACATCGCTGGACCAAATGCATTAGTCTACAGGGAGACTATGTTGAAAAATAAAAGCAGTTCCACCGAGGTAAGATACTTAATTCTAGTACATTCTGAAAACTTTTCAAACCACCTACGTAGGTTCATGGAGAAAAATAGTTGCCACTGTGAAAACAGCTATTTAAAATATTTCAGCTTAAAACTTTGACAGGTAGTGTTATGTCTTCTAGCGTTCAATATTGTGTTGGAGCAGTATTTCTCAGACACAATCACACAGCAGTATTTACAAAATGTAATCATGGTTCAAATGTACATTACAATCTTTAAGGACAATACGTACATTCTTTTGTTAAAAGAAAAGGGGGAAAGAAACCACTACAGAAGTAGGTACCTGTGCCACAAGGTCACACAATTTCTGCTGTAATAAGTGGATGTGGACATTCTTCTGAAAACATTTTTTGGTAACAAATGGCAACAGAAGTCGGAGAACAACATTTTAACACCCCAGAAACTAATACTGACAAAGACAACTAGCGATTAAAACATTTTTTATGAGAAGTACTTGAAAAGGGTGTGTTGTAGTCCGATGTTTCCATCACACTTTGCTCTTAACCCATATATGCCCATATCTCTTTATGTAATTTTGTTCATGATCTTCGACTAAAGTAGTCCTTAGAGATACAGAATTCATACTACATGCATTAAATAATGTTATTATTTGTATCAGTTGTTTTATTAATATGGGTCGTTAACGACCCGGCGGGCAGATACTGTGTCTTTAGAAATGAAGTTGACCTTTTCTATTTCTTTGGCTATTTTGAAGTTCATACATAGAATAATTGCTCATTTTATACTTTTTACTAATATATAATTATAAAATGTGATTGAGCCAAATCCTGCTCCAAATGTGTCATTATTATGTACCACATACCATACAAAATAAGAAGTTGTGTTAGAAGATGTTCTCTTCCTCCGAAAATGTGTCTTTACAATTGTTTGATTCTGTATCCAGGAAGTTAAAGAATTCAGTCTGAATCCTCTTAAGCCCTTTGGAATTCCAAAAAACCATTATCATGGGGCGTGATTGCTGCATGACAATGAGATGTTCTACCTTTTCCTTTCGTGCTGACTTAGGTATTATCCGAGGAGTAGCTAGGAGGCGATTTGGTCCTGGAAGCGATCTTGGTGAGCCATATTTCATTAGAAGTGACCTTGCAAATACTCTGCAGAACTTCAACATGTCTGATGAGTATCCCATTGATTTTGCCAGTTGAAAGGCATTGTTCTGTGTTACGTCAAACATCCAGAAGATTATAGGGACATACGACTTCTTTCCTCTGATTGCAATTGGGTAAGTGAAAATATTACCATTCATCTGAACAACCCCCCCCCAGGTAGGTATTGTACTTTTTAGCTACATTTGGTTGATCTACATCTCTATAGCGTTTCACAGTTCTTAAGGGTTGCAAGCCAAATTAACTGGAGAGGAGTCATACCAGCGTACAGCACAAATCTTGTGTGCTTCACCTACACAGTGTCATAAGAACCTTGCTCCAACTGTTCATGTCTTTTTCATTCACTCGAGGACCCTTAACTACAGTATCGAGCTGCTCGAGTATTTCAAAAGTAGTCAAGACTTCTCGAAGCCCCATTAAAACAACACAACATGAAACCATAAACACATAAAGAAATAAAAAGTAAGCAGATAAGTATATGTGTATTTATAGCTATTTTCCAGTGAATAATATGATTTTGAGCTTCATTGTACATGAAAATAATTGAAAACTGAAAACTTTGAAAAGAAACTAAGTGCTACGATATATGCCCACCGGGTCGTTAACGACTCAGACAAGTATTACAGTCAATAAACCAATGTTTATGACTCAACAGAGAACATTTTCTATATCGATAACTAATATGAATATACCTTTACCAAAACCAATCACTGAACTATATATATCATGCCATTTGTGAACGAATCTTACATTTTTCCTCAGTACTCTATCTTCTCTGGAACACGGATGAGAGCATGCATTTATTAATAAGGAAACAACTTGCACATTGTTCTCGTAAGAGGCGCCAAGATTTCAAGGTACAAACAACAATGCGTATGGTAATACTGTGAAGCATTATTGTAATAATTCAGATGTTGTACGAAACAGGAGTGGGGGGATATATACCCATGGGTCGTTAACAACCCGGCGGGAATATATGGGTTAATTCCCAATTATTATTATTATTATTATTATTATTATTATTATTTTACAATATGCCGTGCATCGCACCATCACAGGTAAGTCTTATGACGACAATGGGACAGGAAAGGGCTGGGAGTGGGAAGAAACCGACTGTTGTTTTGATTAAGGTACAGCCCTAGCATTTGCCTGGTGTGAAAATGGGAAACCATGGAAAAGCATCTTCAGGGCTGCCGACAGTGGGGGTTCAAACCCACTATCTCCCAAATCCAAGCTGACAGCTACATGAGCCTAACCATGCATTCACTACACTCTTTAGTTTCCAAATTGATCATGTTTTCCTTCAAAACCTTGTAATAATTTAATACAATGAATTTAAAGCTATTATACATTATACTGTGAACTTGCATGTGAATGTTCAGTCGTTTTGCAGCTGTTTAACAGAATCATTCAAAATGCAATATGTCCAAATTACACACCCATCCATATGTCTTCATTATAGACCTTCAACATTCAGTCTGCAAGCCTCAGTCCAAATAATCAATTAAAAAAAAAACTGTTACAATTTTTTTTGCTATAAAAAACCTCTCTTTAGTGCATTAGCGCAATAAATAAGTCATTAAAATGTTTACCGGAAATTCATATTGCAGGCAAATCAGCTGTCCCTCTTCCTTCATATTTATGCAACTTTTTTATAATCTAACATGAAAACGTTCCCTGTCATCAGATAAGTTCTTGTGTCAGTAGAGGGCTTGAGGTTCATGTATTTCTTGCTGACAAACCAGCAATGAGGAAGCCTGATCTCAGTACTGTCAGGACAAGAAGGACTGTACGCAGCTCTGCACCACCTCAGGATTAGGACAAGGGAGCACTCTGTACAGCTGGTTAACTGCCAGTGTTCATGTACAATCCCATATGTACTACACATTCGACACACACAATTTATAATGTGTACAGTAGAGATGCCTGGCTAAAGTTCAGATCATGTGATACTACTCACCAGCTGGTGTGCGAGTTATTCTCAGTTTCATTACGCACAGCTTCTTCGTCATAATTAGATGTTACTGGCATATCCTGAAGGACATGCTGCCCTTTTTCATACCCTCTGAAAGGATGTAGCCAGCCTATTGACGATCTGTCTCCACAAGTCTCTCTGCTCTGGGCCTGGTGAATGCTTGTTGCAAGTTCTCCCTATCCATCTCGTCCTTTGTCCAGCGACTTTCTTTTCAATGATAGTCTTCTCCAGCCCACTAGATCTTCTAACTGTGCTGCTGCTGTTTACTAATTCTCAATAGTCTTATTTTATGCCGAGCTGTCAACGAGTCTATCCTGTGGAGTCTGTCATCTTTATCGTGCAGGTTTCTGCTGCATTGGTGGCAATGGGAAAAATTAGTGTCCGCAAAAGCATTAGTTTTGTCGTTGCAGTAATGGAGGTGTATTTCCATAAGCGAGCATGCTTTGCTGTTGAACTCCTCGCAATCGCGACGCGCCTGCAGACCTCGGATTCACAGTATTAGAGACAACAGATTGAAGGTTCTCAAAGCAGTTAACCATTCCATAGTTAGCAACCCTCGTGATATCAGGCAGCATTAACTATAATCAGTTTGGTCTTCTTGGTATCGATTTGAAGTCCATACACTCCGCTATGTTCTTCTATCCTCTGCATGTTAGTCTCTAGCTCATCATCAATGTTGTCTGTTTCTCTGTAGAGTGAACTAATATTCAGGTGCTCATCGCATAACATATGGTGGTTGCCAGTATAAAGAGTATGGCTTCAATGTAAGACTATTCTAGCCCTTTCATTCTCCCACTGCCACAAAACTTTGATGTGTGTTATGTTAAACAACAAGCAAAAGTAAAATGTGTGGACAGATTTGCCCTGCTACAATGATCACATTGTGTTTGAATCACGCACATCTTAAGCAGCATTTATAGTTGCAGCCATTCCCAATGAACTGTATTGAATACTGATAATGTTATACACATTTTATTTCTCCATAGTCGGCATTTAAGTTGCAATATTTATTATGTCTACTTTATTTATTGTAAGTCAGTTACAAAGATAATCTGAGACTATAAAAAATGCCTACCTAAAAACAAAATGAAAATAAAGTCATCAGTGAAGGAGAATTTGACCCTCACTGATCCGAGACACCATATGTATCTACCGTGCATTATTCCACACAGCTATTTGAAGCATGTAGATTTACATGTATAACTATATTCACTACAAGACCAAAGTTGTCCCTTTGAAAAGATGCTCTGTTGAAAGCTCAAACAAGGTGTAAACTATCACGTGTGCTGTACCCCATTAACAACCATAATTTATAAAAACACTCCTCTATCGATGTCAATGTGGTGGTTAACAGGCATGACCTATCACATATTTTGTGGTACCTCAGAGCTGTAGCGGTGGATATGGTTCCTTCATTTCAGTAACATTTCATAAAAATGCTCTACTTAAAGGGTACAGCATTCTAAAAAGAGCCTCGCTTACTGCCTTTTGTACGGAGAAGCCTATACAAGAACGTACGCATTGTTGTAAGATATGAATATGAAGGATTTAATTTCTAGGAGGTTGCATACGTTCAAGACAAAACCCCAGTAAAATTTACAAGGACATGAGGTACTTATTTCAGAAAAGTTTCTCAGAGTGCATTCCACCTAATAAACCTGGAGTTTAAATTGAAATATATAGGATTGGACAAGGACTGCCTCCATAACTCCGTGGTTGAGAGCAACTGCACAAGAACAACTAGTGATACTAAACTAGGCAACACTTCCACTACAAACCAATATTACATAATTTTTTTTTTTTTAAATCAACCGTTCCTGCCAATTTCAATCATAGTCCTTACGGGGGAACTTTTATTTGAAATCTTACATGTGACAGCGTATTCGTGTTTTCTTAAGTACTATGTCCAGCTGCGGTGAAGGGAATGGCCGGGGAGATGCTGATGTGATATAACGGAGGAGAAAAATAACTCCCTAGACACCCATGGAGGTGTACCTCCAAGTCTTTTCCAGGTCAATGTCTGCACCTCATTAGCCTCTATATTTTACGGCTATTGGCATATGTTACAACCTTCAAAAACTAGTCAATCTAAATACAGAAAAACCTCAATTCTCAGTTCTATAACTATTCACTACAAGACCAAAGTTTCAAGGGACGTTAATGGGAAGATCCATAGGGATAAGGGATCAAGGAAAAAATGTACAGTACGGGGAAACGGAAAATCTGAGAATGAATTAAAAACATCAACAATTTTGTTAAACATCACAATCATGAAATATGTATAATTATAATCTTACAAGAACTCCTACATAAATTACACAAGTTAAAAATTGTGATACTTTAAATTCAGTTTTATCGCAAAGACTGCATCAATTTTCTTTGAAAACTTCTTTCATGCCAGTAACTTGGATCAGCCAAGTTCGCGGGAAAAAAAAAGCTACATAACGCCAAGACAAGCAACAATCGATCATGAGTAGTTTGGGCTATGCTAATATGGCATGTTCATAAAAATGATGTTTTCCATATTGCAAAGAGCTTGTATCGGCCTCACCTCAATTGACTTAAGTGTTCCATGATTGTACCAGAGAGGGCAGCTCCCTCGGTCATGAGCATGGAAGATCATTCTTTCAGCGAGACAGTAGTTTTATCTCTTTGGAGCGATTCGTTGCATTGTTATGTGTGTGGAGTGTAAGCATGGACCCCACGCAGATTGGAGTGGCGTTTTTATGCCATAAATGGGTTTTCAACAGATTTAAACTTGACCCGTACTACCATCCTTCTTGTTACTTTGATTAATGATATTACAGGTATGGTAATCCTTGTATTTATAGTATTTCTATGGTTAAATTGTACCGTTCGCCTCTTCTATGATGGCCGATTGATATGCGTCCTTCTACTCTGCTGCATGAATGGGCTGCGTGCTAGTTGTCTTTACTGTGATTGAGTTATGACGTTAGTTGGGTCTCTGATTGATTTTATTTACGTGCACTACATTGTGAAGTTTTTCGCCATCAATGAATGTATGCCCTGCGTGTCAACGCGGAGATCCATTTGTGTCGTACGGAGTGCGTGAGCTGATGGGTCTATGTGTGACCACTTGGTCTCAATTATCCTACTGCTAACTGCCTGCGCCGTGCACGCTATCTCTGACATATTGCGAGACCTTTGTGTGTGACCATGAGAGTCATACTATATGAGATTGTGTTCAACTTATTAACTGGAGCAACTGTTCAGATTGTTTGCCGATACTGGCAATGTCTGAATGTTTGGGTGTGTGCTGGTGAGTGAAAGGGGAGAAAGGATGATGTATCGGTCAGCTCATTTTATATTTTAATCTTGTTTCTGTGCCTCATGTTTGTTGCCGGCACGGTGATATTTATTTTGCCTTGGTTTCTATCGCGGCCTTTTGCTTGCCCACGAGGCCGCCATGTTCTTTTCTTATATTCAGGCTATGCGCATGCCTGTGGTTCTCTTAGGGTTTAAATTTTATTCCTTTGGTCCAGAGATGTTACTCTGTGCTATGTTGTGATCTCTCGCATCTTATTTTTACCTTCTCTGGATACCTTTTTCTTTTCCATGCCGCGTGGGAGCTTTGATCTGTGTGGTAATTGTTGTGACGATGTGGAATTTAAATAGACGCGTATGTAACGAATTCTGTTAATCCCACGGAAAGAATGACCAAGTTGATCCATGTGGATTGTATTCACATTACCACATTATGTAGCGAGACTGCAATTATGAATAATTTAAGCTTGGTGTTTGAAAAAGCTGTGCTCACACGTTAGTGTTATGACTTCAATTGGATGATCTCTGCACATGTATGTATCCTTTGTTTTTAATTGCTGGCTTCATTTCTTGTTTATTTTTGATTTTATTATATCAATAAAACCTCGTTTACATTTAGTTGGGATTTTATTGCTAGCAGCTTTGGTCTCATTCCTGTTCTACTTTTTGAAATGAGGACCGTTTCCAGTTCAGGGCTGTGTTTGGCCTTTCGTAGTCGCGGTCCATGCCTCGAATCCTCCGACGTGTGTGTTTTATGGTGAGGTAGGTTGTCGGTAAGGGAGGGGGTGCAGCTCAAGTTTCTTACTTCTCGAATCTGAAAAACTATAACGGTTGTCAAAACAGCTCAAAATCCTGGTAGAGAATACAAAAATGGAAATTGAGGAACTAGAGAAGAATAAAAAAATTCTGAGGAAGCTCCTAGGACCAGGGGAAAAGATGGTAAGTTACTTGGCGAAGGAGGAACAATGAAGATCAATATGGGCACGTAGAGAAGATTTGGACACAATGCACAAGAGAGATGGAAATTTATTGGACTAAAATAATTTTCAACTGGCCTATGTCACCAAAGTAAAAATGACAAAATGGGCTCAGGAGACAACCTTTTCCATACGGTTGGGATCCGTACAAATGAGATCTGGAATCAAGTAGTGTTTCAAACTAAGGCTGATAAACCCGAGGGGTTCCAGGAACAACATACAAAGGCAAAGACCACCTGGTTAAAAGGAAGGAGGACGAACCTCAGGATGAAACAATTCTAGGAGGAGAAAAAAAGATCAACCAGTTTTCACCAGTCCGAAAGTAGACGAAAACTGGAAGAGGAGAAGAAGAAAATAAAGTGCATCCGATATAAAACACCCATCATGATGGTGAAATTTTTTTTTATAATTTTTTTTTTTTTTTAAAGTCTTCTCTTGTTATTTGGTCACCAGTATAAGTAGTTTTTGCAAGTCTTGTATCACATACATTACCATCAGCCTACTCGACTTTTAAAGGTTGTGTTGTACTTGAGAATATAGTTTCAAATGCAAGTATCAATTCTGAAAGTTCTCGAATGCATTATATTTGATTCTGCCCGTCGCTAATCACAAGCCATAAATGGAAGAAAAGTATTGCCAAAGCTCAAGAAATTTTGGTTTATTCGTGACCTTGAGCTCAGGTGTGAAGGGTGTTAAAATACTACACAAGCCAATACAGGTGAGAAATGATACAAAGTTGAGAGTGCCGTGACATAAGTCCAGGAAACCTAGATGGCAATACAATTGTAAAAGATCTCACAAAAATGAACATCTAATTCCCTGGACGTAAGATGGTTTTTTACAGGTATGAATGTTTGACAAAATTTGTTCCGTCTTTTGGTATAAGAGTTGGAATGTGCTGTTTCCTTCCAACTGCTGTGGCCACACTGCTTTATGACTTCTGTGGTTTCCACTAAACAACACCAGGCAAATACGATGCAAAGATTGTCCATTAAGCAAACTCACCGCCGACTGCTTTTCCGGTATTTGCTCTAATTACCACAATGATGGGACGTTAATTGGAAGATCCGTAGGTATGACGTCCTTGTTATTTAGTCACTGGTATATGTAGTAAATTTTTTAAAAACTCTTTTTGTAACTGATAAATTACCATTAGGCTTACTATATTTTTTAAAATTATGTTGTACTCGAGCACATGGTTTCAAATGCAAGAATCAATTCTTAAACGTTCTCAAATTCATTATATTCAATTCTGCATGTCTTGAAAAACCAATTGATCGAGGATTTAACATTGATGGGACCAAAATTGCTGGAAGATTGATGACGGAAATAGTTTCTTCCTGGAATGGGCAACCCAGGACGATTCAATTCAGATGCTTGTGTGACTATGTAATTTGAACTAATAATCTGGGATAATTCCTGACCCAGTCGAATGACTGGAAACAGGCTGTGGATTTTCATTTTCAATCTGGGAAAACATTGTTTCCAGGAACAGATAATCAAGGTTCAGCTGTATTTTTTAACTTTTAGTCCCTACACAAATCTTTCTAAATGAAAACTATTACGTGCTTGCAATAGAAACACACACTTAAGAAGTGACACGAGAGATATAAAACTTACCAAGTGTGTTTGTTCAACCCTTGTCCCGTTGCTCTACGGGGTCGGGTATGAGGTGAGATGAATATGTCGTGGCGGGTTTTTATGACTGGATGCCCTTCCTGACATCAACCTCATCAGAGGAGTTAATGAGATGAAATGAATGATGTGATATATGATAGTAGGGAGAGGGTGAAACCCAGTGCCGGCACATAGCCTACTCCTCTCGAATAGCACCAAGGGGTGCTCAAGGCTTAACGTCTCCGTCTGACGGACGAATCACCATCAACAGCGTCATATGCCATCGAACCATATGAGAGGTTCGGAATTTAATCCAGGCTTTTGGCACGCAATCTAGTGATTAGAAATTGTATACCACCACCTCCCCTACCCTGCCGGCCAACATTCTCATGGTGAAAATATTTTCCACCAACAGGACTCGAACCGGCTAACCTTGGTGTCAGACCTTTTAGACTTCAATGCCTTAACGATCATGGCCACCAGGCGGCATCATAAAAAAGTTTATTAAAAATATTAAGTAATTATTGAAAAATGGTGGCCACGGTGGCCGGTTGTATGTCAGTATTCAAAGATGGGCCATTTGCTTTTTAATTGTGCTGTTTAATGTCGCAGCTAAAAAAATGACCAATTTTGGAAATAATATAGCTTATTTCCAAAATCAGTCAATTTAAGTTTGTCATACTTAAATATTTTTGTAAGTTTAAAGCTTTTCAGCCTGTCGCTAACAATAATAATAACAATGTAAATTTATAACATACCTGTAAACAAAATACACACTATTAAACAAGAATGACATGTTTCGTTCTAGAAGAACATCTTCAGATTCTATCAAATCACTTTAAATCATTCGTAAGTATGTACAATATTGTTTACGAATGAGAGTTGGTGATGGTATGAACAAGTGAAAATCCTCAGCCTGTATTTTAGTCATTCAACCGGGTCAGGAATGGAATGAATGAAGCCCCCATCTAGCGGGAAGGATAAGAATTGAGCCGGCTGCCGAAGCCTGTCGCACTCCTGTGAGGCAATGATTAATGAGTGACAGGTGAAATTATATTGGAAAGTGTTGCTGGAATGAAAGATCACAAGGAAAAACGAAGTACCCGGAGAAAAACCAGTCCCGCCTCCGCTTTGCCTAGCACAAATCTCACGTGGAGCGACCAGGATTTGAACCACGGAGGCTTCACATTATGAACAAGTATTGCCAAATAATGATAGTAGTAGTATTATGTTTCTGCTATCTAGAAGCACTTGTTGAGTACTACTACAATAATATTATGACCAAACTCTCAATCACTGACAAGTTTACTTGCTCAACTTGGCACAGCATATGGTATTCAACCACGGTGACCATCTTCCAGTCATTCGATAACTGAGGCGAGTTTGAAATCGAGGTAGAAAGTAAAGGGACAGATATTGCAAGAAATAAGTTATTTATGTTCACTGCAGCGTATACAACCTCAACAATTTTTATAATGTACGTCATGAATTAAAATTTTCACTATTATATTTTATAAGGTGCTTTAGAAGGTGGATAAGCTGTGGCTTGTGGTGATTTGAGTTTTAATTATCTGATAAACTCACCAACAATGCAGTCATAAAAATAATGAGGTTATTTACATCTACCTGATGGATTGTAGTTGTACTTTAATATTTGATAGTAAATTTCTATGTCCTTATCCGTGATGAAACTCCTTCTCGCCATTTAAAGGCTACCTATTATCACCAGATGCCTCTTAAAATTTAAATACTATTTTCAGAAATTCAGTGAACAGGGAAAGTCACACAACATTACAGCTCTGTACAAAATCATTGTTGCTTAATGTAAAAACAGGAATATTTCTTTTCTAAATGGAAATACTGTCATTTACATCAAGGAATTTCATATCTTAGCTTGTCCACTTAAACCTTTGTACATTGTAACACAAAAATTATAACGTGTCAGTTTTTTTTAAACGATGAATATAAGAAACCAAACAGACTGTTTATATGGAGCCCAGTATATATCAAACTGGAATATCTTGAATAGGTCAGTTTTTATTGTTGCGATTATAGAGTTTTATTTTAAATAATGTACCACCAATCAGCACTTCGCTGAGTAGCGAACATGAATGCTCTCTCGCTTCACTGTGACATACGTTTGCCAGCCCAGCTGAGCACCTCTGTTGTACATGTATAGAATCTGAAGCTCTTCTTGTAGAAAGGAACATGTCATTTTTTGTTTAACAGTGTGTGTTTTCGACAGACTGAAAAGCTTTAATTAAGTCGACACTGGAAAATGTGACTTCGTTCTTAAACGAGATGGCGGCAGGTCGACCTGTATTTTCTTGTTGTTTATAGTGGTTAAACGAGTCACGTGCGGAAGTAACAAAGTGATCTTTAACAGTGGGGTGTTCAGTGAGTGTCCTAGCCGTTCAATCTTCCAAGAGAACTTGCTAATTGTGAAAAATAGTAAAATATCATGCTTAACATGGTGCACCAGTGAAAATGTGTACGTGACTGCTGGTACTGGCAGTGCGCTTCAAGCGAGGCGCAGGGTTGCCAGACCGCCCTTATCAACATTCGACCTCATTCTCCTGACCATAGCTGCCTGTGGAGACGTAGAAACAAATCCAGGACCTCTAAAGAGAAATGGGAGTAACATAAAATGTCACATTTGCTGTTCTAAGTGCCGCATCAATCAGCTGTATGTGAAGTGTGTGTCGTGAGAAATGTCCACGCATAAGACCTGCGTCAAAATCTCTCTATCTGATTACCATAAAATTAAAGGTGGCTTGTCGTCTTGGCAGTGCTGGAAGTGTCGTCTCCCAATACCATCGGACTCGTTCTTCGAAGTGCCAGACAAAATAAATTATGTAAATAACTCTGTAAATAGTAATCAGTTACCAGTGTACAGGGCTTCCGAAACATCACCATTCTCTCATTTAATGCCCATAGTATAATGGGTTATAGGAGACAGCAGGAGATAAGAGCATCATTCGCAAGTATCGAACCATCAATCGTAAGTGTCTGTGAAACGTGGTTGAGCAGTGCTATTTATGACGGTGAAGAATTTCCGCAACCATACTTGGTCTTCAGGAAGGATAGAACCTGAACATCTGGAGGGGGTGTTCTTCTAGCTATACGACTGGAACTACAACCAATCTGACTAGGATACTTGGAGACTGACAGTGAAGCTCTATGGGTGGAGGTGATATGTAGAGGCAACAAATTCTTGATAGGTAGCATATATCGGGCCGAAATCCAAGCCCTGTATAAATGAAGGGTTACTGGAATCTCTAAGATGAATGCAACTCATTCAGCACAAGTACAATTCCATCTACCTCACAGGCGACTTTAACCTGGACATAATATGGACCCGTGATTCTGCTCCCATACCTGGAAATCCATTGGCAGACACATTCCTAACAGCGTTCTACGATCTCTTTCTAGAACAGCTCAGTATCTCAAGTTGAAGTCATACCCGGCTTCAGTGATCACCACGCCATTCAAGCGACTTTAGCTACCCTAGATTGCAGAAAACCTGTCAAACAAAAATCCAGGCCGCAATATAACTTCAGGAAAGTTTACTGGAAATCCCTCTCCACCTTTCTACTGAATCACCTACCCACTCCAAACTCCTTATCAACCTGTGACGTAGACTCTTTGTGGCTCGCCTGGAAAAATGCATTTTTCTGGTGCATTGACCAAACTGTACCGAAACGCACTTTAAGAAGAGAGAAGAAAGTTCCGTGGATTAAGAAAGAACTTTTGAAGTTAATAAGGAAATGGAACAATCTATACAAAAAGTGGAAACAATGCCAAACGGAACAAGCATGGGAAAAGTACAAATCTGCATGGAAAGACACTAAGAATAGGATCAAGGAGGATTACGATCAGTATATTCACAAGGCTTGCTCAGATACCAAAGAGCTATGGAAGTTACTAAAAAGGAACTGTGGCAGCACTGCACCAAGCTCCTTTCAAGCTAACGGGAAATCCATCTCCACGCCCGCAGACATTGCCTCAGCCTTCAGTGAAAAATTTAAAGAGAATTCCTCCCAGGCACAATCAGCTCAGGACATGTATATAACCAACACATCCGTACCACCCCTCCCTCTCACCAGCCTCTACTTCTCGGAACTTGAGGTACTAGCAAGTTTGAAGAGGATTCAACCCCATGCGGCGAGCGGCCGTGATGAAATACCCAGCCGTATACTCCATGACTGGCATCATGAGTCACTGGCATCATCTCTCTGCAAACTATTCAACCTGTTGCTTCACTGTGGATCACTGCCTCAAGATTGGAAGTGTGCTGATGTAGTTCCGATTTTCAAGAAAGGGGACAAAGCACTCATTGACAACTACCGGCCAGTGTCTCTTACATCCCACATATGTAAATGTATGGTATGACTGGTAGCCTCTAATATACGGGAATACTTCCGGGAAGGTAATCTGCTAAGTGAAAGCCAGCACGGTTTTCTTCCAGGAAGATCCTGTAATACTTTATTAACAAAGGTTATTGATGAGTGGCAGTTCTCTTTCGAGAAATCTAAAATTGTTCAGGTAGACTGTGTGGCTTTGGACTGGGCTGAAGCTTTTGACCAAATCCCTCATGAACGACTTTTGTTAAAATTAAGACAGATGAATGTTAGGGCAAGTGTACTGGCATGGTTGCGGTCATTTCTCGAGGGTCGAACTCAACGTGTTGTGTTTGATGGAGTTCAATCATCGACCGTTAAAGTAACCTCAGGAATATGTCAAGGCACCATCTTAGGACCTTTATTATTTAATGCATTTGTCTATGATTCACCTAAATGTGTGACCTCAACCATAGCCCAGTACGCTGATGACACTGTAACGTACAGGGATATACAATGTGCAGATGATTGTCTGAAGTTACAGTCGGACTTGGACACTATAGTGGTGTGGTGTTACGTCAACGGTCTCAACATTAATGCTGGCAAATGTAAATACATTAAGTAGGTCTCGACACCCAGTAGAATGTATATATATAACATTAACAATGAACATACTGAGCGGGTTAAAACCATTCATTTGTTAGGAATAACCATTTCTGAACAACTAAAATAGAACACACAAACAGAGGAAGTGAGATGCAAAGCTGCCAGGGTGCTCGGTTTCATGCACAGAAGCTCAGTGGGTGCAAGTCGAATGCTATACGGACGGCTTACCTGACACTAGTGAGACCTATACTAACGTATGGTCTACCTGCCTGGCACCCTACCACTGCAGCTAACCTTCACAGATTAAACGGAATCCAACGTTGCGTTGAACGACTAATTAACAAGAGCAGCAGCCTGTCTACTCTCCCATCAATCGCCTCCTTGTGTAAACAAAGCAACATCACCTTCTTACACAAGTCCCTCACAGGAGCCATTCACCTTTCACCGTTCCCTTGACGCTCCTCATCCTACAGCTCCGTCTGCAGAGGCAAAGGGGTGTGTCTTATACCCCCTTTTGCGCGAACTGAGTCCTACAAACTAGGTTTCTTTGCTCGTTCAGCACGGCTTTGGAACGATCTACCCGCCAACATTATGTTGTGTTAGGAAGCACATACGGTGAGAAAATGCATGTGAATATGTGGAAGAATGAACGAGGGAGTGAAAGGTTGTATAAATGAGAAATATGTATATATTAGGCTATACTTTGTTACTTTACCTGTAAATAGCGTATATGACTGTTTTAGTTTAGGATTTAGGTAATTATTTCAAAGGTCAGGGGGCACTACGTGTGGGGGGTGCTTGTCCATTTTCCCTGGCCTTCCATAGATACTGTAAAGGTTTATGGTAAATAAATAATGAAAGAATGAACTTAATATTTATGAGTTACATTCTTGTGCAATTTATAAACATCATGTTTGTTCCATATTGACTCCTTTAATTGGAATCTTTTCTATTTGCACCATTCAATACATATTATTTCATTAGCTGAAGAAAGTCTGACAGACATGTTCTAATATTATGTGTTTATATCTTAGAAATTATTGAAAGGTGGAAATATAAAAGATTCCAATTAAAAGAATAATTATATTTTTGTGTAAAGAATCATCAACACATACGATTCAGGTCAAGTTACCAATTAGGCCCATTCAGTTCAACATCTCTCATCTTTAAGAACAGAGTCGAACCATCATCTCTGCTGCAGTTAGGAGGAACAGAGAAGAGAGGACGATAAGATATATCACACAGATCTTAAAAAGTCTATGGGAGTGGGTGATACAAACCTTTCACCATCTGCTAAAACACAGCTTCTTGCTTTTTAATTCACAACTTTGAGACTATGCAGATACTGACAAAAATTATTTCAAAAGAATGTTCGGTTAACGCTGGACTATTTGTAACACATACCAGTCCCCTGTTCCTCTTCCACTGCTGCAGAAGGGACCATACTGTCTGATAAAAGACATGTGGCACTTTGCTTCATGGGGTCATGCGTAATGTCTCGAGTACTTCACAGTGACGGCTTTCAATTTCACTCTTTTCCTTCTGCAGGCCGCCCTCTGTGCAGTGACTGAAACAAAGCAAAAGTGACACGCTGTAAGCAACACAAGACATACGCAGCAGCTCAGACGAGAAACACTTCCACACCTCTCATCCTTAAACCAATGGAAACCAAATCTAACCATAATCGCACAGTGTGCAATTTTCCCAATAAGGCTGGGCAAAAATCCACTTTTACTTGGTGACTTAGACCGATGTACGAACTAATTTTGTTCCTGATTGTATAAGGAATGTCTTTTAAGTCTCGCCAGCTATTTGCTATGAGAGTGTGATCTTGTATCTCGACTTATTGAAATTACGACCTTTAATTTGAAATTGTCCTTCATTTTGTTAAAATTAATATTTTGCGGCATAATTTGAATTAAAAATTCTCTGTGTCACGATACGTCTTCTGGAACGTGCAGGGGTATTTTTCCAAACTTTGACTCTGGTGTGCCTGCAGCGTGCTTCAGAGTTGCCAAGTTCTAGTGAAATCATAGTTCTTTTGTATTCTTGTAGTTACTTTACAAAAGAAAATATTTATAAAATCCTCCTATCAATACAATTCAATTTCACTCTTTTCCTTCTGCAGGCCGCCCTCTGTGCAGTGACTGAAACAAAGCAAAAGTGACACGCTGTAAGCAACACAAGACATACGCAGCATACAGTTGTATTGATAGGAGGATTTTATAAATATTTTCTTTTGTAAAGTGATAACCGTCAATATGGAATGAGATTCATAACTTGCAATTCTTGTAGTTACTCATTTCACTTTAACCCGCCAGTGGTTGCTAGGGTAAAAGTAACGCGAGTGGTCGCGCGTTGAGCAAAATGCTCACGGTATGACATGACGTGTTTACATAATAAATACCAAACGATTTCAAGCGTAAATGTATTAACACATTAAATGAACATAAGAATAAATCTCAAATAATTATAAAGAACATTAAGCATTACAAATAAAATTACAAATATTAATAAATCTCAGACGGTTATAACTGTACCTGGGATAAACAATTCCCAACTTTCTAAAATAGTGTGTGTGCGTCTTTCGCAATGCCTTTCACACAAAGACGAGTCACTGTATTTTCGCACAAGTACATGAGCGTGGATTTCTTCTTGAGGGGTGTCTGCCCCACTTTGTCACCTTATTTTTCCCTATATAAACATTGTCACTAAACATGAGATTCTCATTTACCTCCAACATATGTTATTCGCCAGCTACAGATTGCTTTCCAGGTACGGTTCCATCAACACGTTCTTTTGGCTCGGGCTGTTCAGTATCTGTATTATGTTTACTGTGTTCACTTTCACAGTCCGAGTCACTGTTTTCGCCCTCGAGTTGATCACTAGGAATTTCATCAAACCAAGCTAAAATGTCACATCTTGAAGCCATCGTAACGCACTAATTACACAACACATGCATACAATAAGTTGCAAAGTACTGCTTCAACAATGAAACAGCATACAACAATAGAGAAACTATAACACACACAGAAATTAGCACCACATGACTGATCGCACGTGAAGCAAACTGCTCACTGTTGACGGTCGCTGATAATTCCTCCCTCCCTGTCCCTTCTCAAGGTCACAGATGTGCATTACAATGTATCCGTTCTTCTCTCAAAACTGCAGTGCGAAGGTACAACAGGGCTCAAATTCGAAACTAAATGCTGTATAAAAGTGTAGATGATTTTCAATGACCGTGAGCATTTTGCTCATATAGCGACCACTGGCGGGTTAAGTTTTAGTGTGCAGTTATAAACTTCGAAATTAATATATTTTATTAATAATGTGTTTTAGTTTATTGTTATGGTATTTTAGTTTAGGGCACGTGTGTTCCTTCTTTTTGTGTTGTGAGATGGCTAAGCATCAGTATTCTTCCAAGACACTGAGCGAGAAAATGAAAATTATACGGGAGGTCGACAAAGGACAAAAATTGAAAATTGAAATAGCTAAAAACTTTGGAATTCCTGTGTCCATGCGTTCAACGTTTTTAAAAAATCATGAGAGCGTACAAGCTCAAGAAATGCAGGGTGTAAATACAGCAAAGTGAATGCGCAATCAAGGAGCTAAACACTCTGATTTGGAAGCGGAATTATTGATCGAGTGGTTTCGGCATGTTCAGGCGAACAATATCCCTGTTGATGGCGAGATTATTAAAGGGAAGGCGAATTAACTGACATTAAAGATGGGGCTTGAGTTTCAGTGTTCAAACGGGTGGCTTCAGCGTTTTAAGGAACGGCACAATATCACGTGGCAGGCAGTGTGCTAAGAAGCAGAATCAGTGAACACTAGCGATGCGGACAGTTGGCGAGAAAGCGTGGCTCACATAATCAATTCGTATGCACCGAACAATATCTTCAATGCCGATGAGACTGCATTGTTTTATAATGCCAATTTAAAGTTAAAAACTTCATCACTGATCCGTATTGAACTAATAGTTACAATGCTAAAAAGAGAAAAATGTTCCACCTTTTCAATGCAGTATAGTTCACCATTTTTTTAACCTCAAGATCAGCAAGAGTGCTCATGAACCTCTACATGAACTTCTAATTTTAATTCAAGAAAAGTGTCATAAGTGCTACAATTGTGTTAACTTCTTGCCATTTTTGTGTAGGCTGATGATGACATGGACAGATGACGAAACCGGTCCCTTAATAAATTAAATATGTTGCTACATTGATTCGTGCAACAGTGTTATTGTATTGAAAAGGTGGAGCATTTTTCTCTTTTTAGCATTGTAATTATAATGCCAAGCCCAAACGGACTTATGGTTTTATAGGAGAAAAGTGTCATCGCGGGAAATCTTATAAGGATATGGTCAGAGTCCTTCTGTGTTGCAATGCGGACAGAAGTGAGAGACTTCCTCCACTTGTCATAATACCAATGTAATGGTCCGTTATTGGACATTATAAATTTTCCAGCTAACTCATTCTTGGTTGCCTGCGTTTCGCCCTCGTGTGCTAAGTTAGGCTCGTCAGTTGGGACTTAGCACACCACCCAAGACGCAAGGCTAGTGCATACCATGGAGGCCACTGCATAGGCTATTTGAAGCCACCAGCAGTGCCAATGTACTGAGAGAGCCATGTCTCACTTTCAAAAATAGATGCCTGCCTGGCCATCAAATGATGTAGATGTTGATTCCCATAGGGAACCTAAAATATTTGTCCTGAATGAGTAAATTTATAATACCAATGTAATGGTCCGTTATTGGTATTATAAATTTACTCGTTCAGGACAAATATTTTAGGTTCCCTATGGGAATCAACATCTACATCATTTGATGGCCAGGCAGGCATCTATTTTTGAAAGTGAGACATGGCTCTCTCAGTACACTGGCACTGCTGGTGGCTTCAAATAGCCTATGCAGTGGCCTCCATGGTATGCACTAGCCTTGCGTCTTGGGTGGTGTGCTAAGTCCCAACTGACGAGCCTAACTTAGCACACGAGGGCGAAACGCAGGCAACCAAGAATGAGTTAGCTGGAAAATTTATAATGTCCAATAACGGACCATTACATTGGTATTATAAATTTACTCATTCAGGACAAATATTTTAGGTTCCCTATGGGAATCAACATCTACATCATTTGATGGCCAGGCAGGCATCTATTTTTGAAAGTGAGACATGGCTCTCTCAGTACATTGGCACTGCTGGTGGCTTCAAATAGCCTATGCAGTGGCCTCCATGGTATGCACTAGCCTTGCGTCTTGGGTGGTGTGCTAAGTCCCAACTGACGAGCCTAACTTAGCACACGAGGGCGAAACGCAGGCAACCAAGAATGAGTTAGCTGGAAAATTTATAATGTCCAATAACGGACCATTACATTGGTATTATAAATTTACTCATTCAGGACAAATATTTTAGGTTCCCTATGGGAATCAACATCTACACCACTTGTCATAGGCAAGTTCATCAGGCACTTTCCGTGCAAATACAAGTCGTCTAAAAATTCCTGGATGACAGGCAAAATTTTTGACGAGTGGCTGGTATGCCTTGAGCTCAAAATGGCATGCCAGGACAGAAAAATACTTCTGTTGTTGGATCAGTGTGCTGCATACAAACATAATTTAATTTTAAAACATGTGCGTCTTCTTTTTCTGCCAGCCAACACTACGAGCTACTTCCAGCCCCTAGATCAAGGTATAAATTCATCTTTGAAATGTGCCTACAGAAAGCAACTGGTGCGTTACTTTCTCCGTGAAGCTGCTAGAAATATTCTGGCGGGAGAAGTACCCAAGTGAAATGTGATTGATGCAATGTGGAGTGTGACAGTTGCCTGAGACGCTATTCCTTCGACAAGCAAAAACTGCTTTGTCAAGTGTGGTTTGGTTCGTTAAATGAAGTAGAAGGAGAAGAAGACGACAACGAAGAAGAATGGGAGGAGTTACGGCAAAAGTCTGATGTCAGTATAACTTTCTCCGAATACATCGCCGGAGACAACTACAGAAGAGCGGGATCCTGCCATGATGATCAGTTGTGACGCCAGAGGGAGATGCAGCTGCAGCCATGTTGGATTCTGTGAAAAGTGCAAGTGATGCAGACGACGCTACAATTAAGGTTTTGGCCCACACGGAGCAATTCGTAGCCAGTGTTAATTTTTTTAATTGCTATTTTTATTTATGTCGCACCGACACAGGTAGGTCTTATGGCGACGATGAGACGGGAAAGGTCTAGGAATTGGAAGGAAGCGGCCGTGGCCTTAATTAAGGTACAACCCCAGCATTTGCCTGGTGTGAAAATGGGAAACTATGGAAAACCATCTCCAGGGCTGCCGACAGTGGGATTCAAACCCACTACCTCCCGGATGCAAGCTTAGAACTGCGCACTCCTAACCGCATGGCCAACTCGCCCGGTAAAAAAAAAAAAAAAAGCAACCTCTCACACACTCTTTCTTTAAAGGCAATAAGTCTAATGGGTGACAAAAAAAAAAACTCCTACTGGACCATTAAACATTTGCAAAATTTTTCAGGTACTGTAAAAAGTGATTATTATTCATATTTGTGTTAAATACCGCATATGTCTGGGTTTTTAAAGTTTGTTTTGTTGGTGTCATGCGTTTCCAATTTGGACAGTCTTATTGGCTCCCCTGTGCAAGTGCTTTATACTGTACTTAAATCAAATATATTAGGACCCATTTGCTTAAATTGCGTCCTACGTATGAAGTAGATTACTCTTTGTCTTTCAATCGTGTTTTACTTTTCCTGGGTGCGAGGTTACGTTTGACTGCGTATGGCATATCCAAGAGCATTATTTCAATAAATGCACCTTGCTGGATACATTTCGGAAATATTGTATTTTTTTTTCCACGGCATTTGAAAGATTTAACTGTGAATCAAGGTGACTGCATGCATTAAAGGATCTTAAGAGTATTTTGTGATACAGCAAGGGTTGGCATTTCTGAATTTCGAGTTGGCGGTGGTTAATGCGAAATCACGTAATTCGAAGTCCGATTTCAGTGTCCCAGCGACTTCAAATTAACAAGGTTTTACTGTAATAATATGTACCGCATTTACTCGCTTATTAGATCCCCTTTACTTTTTTTTGGCTGTAAAAAGTTGGAAAAAAAAGGGGGGTCTAATACGCAAGTAAATATGTTTTGCATGAACTGTAAATAAATGATATTTATAGAATTTTTTCCTAAAACTATCTTTAAATTAAGTTACTGTATTTTTAAAAATGACTACATTTGACCTTGTCAAATCTGTGTGACTATGCATGAACATCAAAACTTTGAAATATGCAATCTTTTTTTTTTTTTCACTTACTTGCCCTAATACGAAAAATCAATTTTGGCTATCCAGGCAGCATCTATTTCAAGTGATGTGCAGAAAGTTCTCCAGCGATGGAGACACTATCGACAAATTCATAGGAAGGTTACGCTTGTGCCAAGCAAGGGTAGAAGGCAATGTCCTACGAAATTATTTAGTGACAGCAACGCTGAAAGTAAAAGAAGGTAGGTACATTCATCGCAGAGGAAAGAGATGCTGCACGAATGTTTAAAGAGCTTTCAGCAGCATCTAGCCCAATCATTCTCCATCTTGTTTTGCCAGGAGGTGAACAGTGTGTGTGTGTTGACACAGTTGGAGAGCCTCTCTCTATCTAGGAGCAGGTCTTTCTTCTCTCTGACTTCCAGTTTCTCAATCAAGCCTTTTCAATTTAGTTACACTTTATGTCAGTGCCTTTGCTGGTGAGATCTAGTGTTCTCATCCTTGGCTCTGACAACATGAAAGTGACTGAGGTATGAGCCATTCCTTGTGCAGCCAGTCCCTGTTATGAATGGTGTTAAAATGTTAAGCATAGGATTGGTTGGTGCAAGCTTTTCAGTGAGCTTGACAGACGGATATGTGATAGCAACGGCTGGCTCGGTGAGGAAGGCAACAGGAAACTGCCCAACTCATTTTCCTAGTATGCTTCATCAGCAACACCTAGGTCATCTATGACAGCTGATGTTGAGAATCAAACCAGCTTCCAGGCTTATGACTGTTGCATAGTGTTTCAGATTGCGAGACAAGCATTGCTTGTGGGAGGTGTTTTGAATCATTCAAATTTGTTAACTCTTGCGGAGAGGGCTGCTTTCCCTGACAAGTTGGGCTCAATCAGGTCACCAAGGTACTTCAATTTCTCCACCCTCTTCTAGTGACATCTCTCTGTTATTCTCTTTGATGTTGGTTTTCTCCGCTCTGGCTGCTTGTCTTCTGAGACATTTGACCTGAATCACTGCTATTTCCAGAGATTCAGTGATCACTGCCAAGTCAGACAGTCTCTTGTGCTCACTCCGGATACCCAAAATAATCTTGCGCCATTCTCTCACACTTTCTTAAGGTTGCTGTTGAAGAGGATCGAGGGAAGTCCATCATCTTGTCTGACCCCTACTTTGATCTTATAGGGTTCCCAGATCTCGCCTTTGAGTGTGTCAGTCAGAGTTCGTAGAATGAGTCTCAGTTCCTTGAGAATTCTACCAAGGGTTTGTGTACTGTTTTGAGAGTGAGGATTTGCTCGACACAAGATCAGCTCAACCCAATGACACTAATTTAATTTATGGCCAGTTTCTGGAATGACAGTTATCTGTAGATGCGTAGTTATCAGTGACTTAACATGGTGATACGTTTAAAATGAGTTTCCGGGTGATACGTTTAAAATGAGTTTCCAGGTGATACGTTTAAAATGAGTTTCCGAAACAACAATTATCGGCTTCTTCACAGTTATCTCTGCAACGACTGGTAACTGCAGCTAGTGCTGCTTTAATCACTGGTTCCACTTGTATGGTGTCATCTGTCTCAGCTGTTTAGAGATTACAATCTCCTCAGAGTATGACGCCTCTAGTGTAGATGTATCTACCAATACGAGAAATGAATCGTCAAATAAAATAGAACTAGAATCAAACGGATTTTTCATCAGGATCTTTCAGTGTAGCTATAATGTTAAGATCTCTTTCATCAGGCTTTGAGCTGCCTCTGTGGATCAGCGGTAGAGTGTCGGCCTCCGAATCCCAAGATAGCGGGTTCAAACCCGGCAGAGGTAGTCGGATTTTTGAAGGGCGGAAAAAAGTCCATTCGACACTCCATGTCGTACGATGTCGGCATGTTAAAGATCTCTGGTGACACATTTGGTGTTTACCCGACAAAATTCATTAAATCTCAGCCATAGACGCCCAAGAGAGTTTCGGTTTACTCGGTCTGCCATCTAGTGGGGGCCTAGAGTAAAACGGAACGTCGAAATTGACGAGCAGACAGCCAGATGGTGTCAAATTGAAATGTCTGCACATGGTAGCTGAGGCCATACAATTATTATTATTATTATTATTATTATTATTATTATCATCATCAGGCTTTGAATCATAAGTCCCACCAACAGTTAGTGAACACCCAATCTGAAATTATGGAGTATTTACCATTAATATTCACATTTGTACTAAATAATAAATATCTTAGGTATAAGCCTGCTGAATAATAAATATTGTTTCATTGCTTTTTTAACGTTATTATATCCTTTAATCGCTGACGTGAGGTCTCATAGACTCCCAAGAAACATAAAACATCTGGACTTTAATTAAAAATCTTGCAGGGAGCTGTAGTTTATGATACCTTCTTATCTGTGTCAACACACTTCACACTCTGAGTAAGGGTTAGCTCGCTACGTTCCACTGAAATTCTCAAGTGGACTTCACGTCAGCAGTTACGAGAGTATTTTTGTCAATGCATGTTGCGTGGTCAGTGTAAATAAACCATCTCTAATTACTAGTCCGTTGCAGTTATTAAGAACTACAAATTCTCAGTTTGAGGAGTACATTAGGGAACTACTAAATGAAAAATTTAGTGATGTGGCTATTTTCTTTTGGCTATTAGCAATCGCAGTTTTAATGCTTTCGTGTTGTTCAAGTTGTGCCACGATGCAGAAAAAATTGATTTGGAATTCTTAAAGGGTTTGGCATCTGATCAGGTCAAATTACATGTCAAAGAAGAAAGATAAATGAGCGAGTTTCCGAGAGATACGAGCAGTAATAAGCAAGATTATGCACGTAGACTCGGTGCCGAGATACGGAAGAAAAACTGAAGAAACGGCAATCTTGCCGTACATGTCCAGTATCCTTGAAGAGTAAAACAGTATATGGTGTGTTTTAAGTAGGAGTTTTCGGTTTGTTTGCTATCTACTAAAAAAATCTGCAACAGCTGCAGCAAGAACAAATGGATATTGCATCATCAGTGCTGGGATGATAGGTTCCAAAGTGAACTGCACGTTCTCATTTATGTAATTATTTTCGTTTACGCTTACTGTCTTCTGGATCAGTGAAAAGTGATTTGTTTGGTAATTGTTGTGTATTTTTATAATTTTACTGACGACAACGATCAAGATGAAATTTAAGACAATGTCTGCGTACTGTGAATAAGAAAGAAGGGGAAATCATCTGCAGTTTCCAGCTGCCTGCATTATTAGACTGTACATATTATGAGAGATTGATTGAGATGACAGTGTTCATATTTACCAACTATTTTTCATTGTAGAAAACTTCTGCTGGTAAAAGTAACTAGATATTACCAAAATAACCCTAAAAACATTTGCGTAGACACATCTATTGGAGGATGAGAGATACCAAACATGACGATAACTGTATGGTTTATTACCAGGGCTTGTGAATCTGCATTTAAGTTTCCGGAAACTCAAAGTGCATTTAGGTAACTCACAGACATCTGTGGTGTAGAAACCAGCCATTAATGTAATATAAGAATACAGTAGAATCCTTATTTAATGTTTTACAGGGACGTGATTTTTTAAAACCTTAAACGGGGGGTTTACCTTAAATCAAGGTTTCAGTAGAACACACATATTTTCCAGAGATCTTTGCCTGTATTAACATAAACTGTACTATCGTGCATTATTTACAGCGACAGCAATAACACAAGGAGATACCCATTCTACACACTGTGCTGTAGTTACAACTTGTACGGTTTGTACTGCACTATAACCAGCTTTTCTCAGATTGTTCTTTGAAAATAAATACATTTCATCAAATAAATAAATGTTTGGGTATGCCCTAACAAATTTGTTTCTTTGCACTATACTTAGATGACAGACCTATGCTATTTGCTGAATCCAACTGAATAATTGCTGAAGGCACATACATAAGGAAATGTGATTGCTAGATGATGGATCATTATCTCCGATATGCATCTTCATTGTACACTGTTACGCGCTTAAGCATTCAGTCTGCAAGCCTCTGCGAATTAAATAAGTGCTTCCATAATACTCTGTAGTTTCTTTTACACTGACCGGCAAAATTAACGGGTCACTTGAATTTCAAAAAACATGTTAAATTGAGAAATGTTAGTTTTACAGTCTGACTAATAAAAAGTCAACACAAAATCAAACAGGGGAAATGCAGGAGTTGGTTTAATAATGAATAAGAAAATAGGGCAGCGGGTAAGCTACTACGACCAGCATAATGAGAGAATTATTATAGTCAAAATAGACATTAAACCAATGCCCATCACAATAGTGAGGAAATTGAAAGAATATATGAAGAGATAGTAGATTTAATACAACATGTAAAAGGTGACTAGAATCTAATTGTGATGGGAGACTGGAATGCAATGGTAGGCCAAGAAAGAGAAGGAAATTCAGTAGGAGAATTCGGATTGGGACAAAGGAATGAAAGAGGAAGCTGGCTGGTTGAATTCTGCACTGATCATAATTTAGTCCTTGCCAATACTTGGTTCAAACACCACAAACGACGGCTGTATACGTGGACAAGACCTGGAGACACTGGAAAGTATCAAATAGACTTCATTATGATTAGACAGAGATTCAGAAACCAGGTGTTGGATTGCAAAACTTTCCCAAGAGCAGACGTGGACTCTGACCACAACTTGTTGTTCATGAAATGCCATCTGAAGCTAAAGAAATTGAAGAAAGGAAAGAATGCAAAACGATGGGATCTAGACAAGTTGAAAGAAAAGAGTGTGAGGGATTGTTTCAAGGAACATGTTACACAAGGACTAAATGAAAAGGCTGAAATAAACACAATAGAGGAAGAGTCAATAGTCATGAAGTCAGTAGGGCTGCTGAAGAAATGTTAGGAAGGAAGAAAAGATCAACTAAGAATCAGTGGATAACTCAGGAGATACTAGACCTGATTGATGAATGACGAAATTACAAGAATGCTAGAAAGGAAGAGGGCAGAAAAGAATACAAGCGATTAAAGAATGAAGTGGATAGAAAGTGCAAGGTAACTAAGGAAGACTGGCTGAAGGAGAAGTGCAAGAATGTTGAAGGTTGTATGGTCCTAGGAAAGGTCGATGCTGCACACAGCAAAATCAAGGAAACCTTTGGAGAAAGGAAATCTAGGTCTATGAATATTAAGAGCTCAGATGGAAAGAAGATAAAGCAGAAAGAGGGCAGGAACATATCCAACAGTTGTATCAAGGTAAAAATGTAGATAATTTGGTTCTAGAACAAGAAGAGGCTGTTGATGATGATCAAATGGGAGATCCAATTTTGAGGTCAGAGTTTGACAGAGCTGTGAGCGACCTAAATAGGAACAAGACACCTGGAATTGATGACATTCCCTCTGAATTACTGACTGCCTTAGGAGAAACCAGAATGGCAAGGTTATTCCATTTAGTGTGCAAGATGTATGAGACAGGAGAAGTCCCATCCAATTTTTGGCGGAATATTGTTATACCTATTCCCAAGGAAGCAGGTGCTGACAGGTGTGAAAACTATCGCATCATTAGTTTAGTATCTCATGTCTGCAAAATTTTAACACGTATTATTCACAGAAGAATGGAAAAACAAGTTGAAGCTGAGTTGGGAGAAGATCAATTTGGCTTCAGAAGAAATGTAGGAACTCGTGAAGCAATCCTGACTTTTCGTCTAATCTTAAGAGGATTGAATCAAGAAGGACAAGCCCACGTACATGGAATTCGTGGATCTAGAAAAGGCATTCGATAATGTTGAATGGACCAAGCTATTTACGATTCTGAAGGTGATTAGGATCAGATACCGAGAACGAAGAATTATCTACAATCTGTATAAAAATCAGTCTGCAGTTATGAGAATCGAGGGCTTTGGAAAAGCAGCAGCAATCCAAAAAGGAGTGAGGCAAGGCTGCAGTTTGTCCCCCCTCCTTTTCAATGTTTGCATGGAACAGACAGTAAAGGAAATCAAAGAGAAATTCGGAAAGGGAATCACAATCCAAGGAGAGGAAATCAAAACCTTGAGATTTGCCAATGATATTGTTATTTTATCTGAGACTGCAGAGGATCTCGAGAAGCTGCTGAAGGGTATGGACGAAGTCTTGGGTAAAGAGTACAAGATGAAAATAAATAAGTCCAAAACAAAAGTAATGGAGTGCAGTCGAACGAAGGCAGGTGATGCAGGAAATATTAAATTAGGAAATGAAGTCTTAAAGGAAGTAGATGAATATTGTTACTTGGGTAGTAAAATAACTAATGATGGCAGAAGTAAGGAGGACATAAAATGCAGATTAGCATTGTTTTTGTATTTTTATTCGGCTGACGATGACCCAGATTGGGGGCAAAACCGGTACCGCTTCTGCTTATAATTAAATAAGATTGTAACACTACATTTCTTATTTACTTGTATTGAATAGGTTGAACTACGTTATTTGTTATTTCAATTTAATTGTGAAGGAGAAGTATCACATTCTTATTTTATTTCAGTACGTACTGTAGTATTAAAATTGCACCTATTGCAGAAACATGTTAACCCAATGTTTGTTTACACCAAATGGAGTTGTGAGGAGATCTCTGGCTCAAGATCGACTCGCTCACGTGTAGCGAGGAATCAATATGGAAGATGACCGGTCGCATTCAATGTAAACGGTGGAGTAGAGTGTATGGATATTGATAACGGATAAAAACTAACATGACCGGGCGAGTTGGCCGTGCGGTCAAGGGTACGCGGCTGTGAACTCGCATCCGGGAGATAGTGGGTTCGAATCCCACTGTCGGCAGCCCTGAAGAAGGTTTTCCATGGTTTCTCATTTTCACACCAGACACACCAGGCACCTTAATTAAGGCCAAGACTGCTTCCTTCCAACTCCTAGGCCTTTCCTATCCCATCATCACCATGAGACCTATCTGTGTCAGTGCAGCAATCATACCTGCCAACTTTTAGAAACCAAAAATAGGAAGATTTTTAATTCTTGGATTTCATCACATATATTCCACCACGGTCTAGGTGAAAAACGGTCAGTATAAAAGGCATACATATCTACAGTTACAATGTGAATTGACAATTAAATTTAAAATCTTCAACTAAGAAAACATAAAAATGGTTACAAGAAAATGTACCTAATCATTCTCATTTATGACACTTACATGCGAAAAATAATATTTATGTCACACCAACACACTCAACAAAATGCATAATACCGTATTTTCTCGAGTAATTGACGCAATTTTTTGACGAAAAATACAGGCGAAAACTTCGGATGCGAAAATTATTCAAAGAATTCAGATATTTACAAATTATTTACAATTCATTTTCATTTTAAAGACACACCAAATCTATATATATAAAGTAGCTTGTCCTGACTGACTGACTGACTGACTGATTCATCATCGCCGAGCCAAAACTACTGGACATAAAGAAATGAAATTTTGGGGATATATTCATATTAAGATGTAGGTGCTCGCTAAGAGAGGATTTTTGGATATTCCGTTGCTAAGGGGGTGAAAAGGGGGGTGAAATTTTAAAATGAGTGTGTTTTTATCTCAAAACTTTAAAAGTTTAGAGATGTGAGAATTGGTATGTAGAATCTTCTTTAAAAATAAGGAAACACGTATTTTTTTGTTTTCAGACAATTCCAATAGGAGGGGTGAAAAAGGGTGAAAAAGGGTGAAAAAGGGGTTGAATGCCTAATCAGGATACCGGTGCTTATATCTCAGAAACTGAAGATATTACAGACCTGAAAATTGGTACTTTTGATCTCTTTTAAAAACAAAGAAACAAGTATTTTTTTGTTTTTGGAAAATCCAATTAATGGGAGGGTGAAAAGAGGGTGAATTTTAAAAATGAGTGAATCTATATCTCCAAACTTTTAAAGTTTGCAGATGTAAAAATTGGTATTTAGAATCTTCATTAAAAATAAAGAAACACGCATTTTTTGTTTTCGGAAAATCGCAGTAGGAATCGTGAAAAGGGGTGAAAAAGGGGTTGAATGCCTTTAATGAGGCTACTTATATCTCAGAACCTGAAGATATTACAGACCTGAAAATTGGTGTTTGGGATCTCTTTTAAAAATAAAGAAACACGTATTTTTTTGTTTTTGGAAAATCCAATTAATGGGGGGGGATGAAAAGGGGGTGATTTTTAAAAATGAGTGTATCTATATCTCAAAACTTTTAAAGTGTATGGATATAAAAATTGGTATTTAGAATCTCCTTTAAAAATAAAGAAACACGTATTCTTTTGTTTTCGGAAAATCCCAATAGGAAGGGTGTAAAAGGGTGAATAATGGGTTGAATGCCTTTAATGAGGCTACTTATATTTCAGAACCTGAAGATATTACAGACCTGAAAATTGGTATTTGGGATCTACTTTAAAAGTAAAGAAACACACGTATTTTTTCGTTTTTGGAAAATTCAAATATTGGGGGGTGAAAAGGGGGGTGTGAATTTTTTTTTTTTTTTTTGCTAGGGGCTTTACGTCGCACCGACACAGATAGGTCTTATGGCGACGATGGGATAGGAAAGGCCTAGGAGTTGGAAGGAAGCGGCCGTGGCCTTAATTAAGGTACAGCCCCAGCATTTGCCTGGTGTGAAAATGGGAAACCACGGAACACCATCTTCAGGGCTGCCGATAGTGGGATTCGAACCTACTATCTCCCGGATGCAAGCTCACAGCCGCGCGCCTCTACGCGCGCGGCCAACTCGCCCGGTGGTGTGAATTTTTAAAATGAGTGTGTCTACATCTTAAAACTTTAAAATTTACAGATGTAAAATAGGTAGTTAGAATCTCCTCTAAAAATAAAGGAACACGTATTTTTTTGTTTCCTGTAAATCCCAATAGGAGGGGTGTAAAAGGGTGAAAAATGGGTTGAATGCCTTTAATGAGGATACTTATATTTCAGAACCTGAAGATATTACAGAACTGAAAATTTGTATATGAGACCTCCTTTAAAAATAAAGAAACACGTATTTTTTAGTTTTTGGAAAATCCAATTAATGGCGTTTAAACAGGAGTGACAAATTGGGGTGAATTTTTTGAAAGGCTATATCTACAGAATATCTTGGAAACGTAAAATGTTACAGACGTAAAAAGTGGGTGTTTGGAATCTCCTGTAAATGTAAAGAAACATAGGTGATTTGTTTTTTGAAACTCCACTTAAGGGGAACTCAAAAGGGGTGAAATTTTAAAATGAGAATTTTTACAGTATATCTAAAAAACTTAACATGTTACAGAAGTGAAAAATGGTATTTTTTTTTATCTCTATTAAACATAACGAATCGTGTATTTTTAGTTTTCGGAAATACCACTTGGGTGGTGGGGGGTGGGTAAAAGTGACTGAAAATGGTGTTGAATTATTTTAATTAGGCTACTGATATCTCAAAAATGAAGATGTTACAGACGTGAAATTTGATATTTGCAATCTGCTTTAAAAGTAAAGAAAGACGTATTCTCGGAAAATCCAATGAAGGGGGGGGGGGGGGGTGAAAGAATTAAAATTTAATTGACTTAATTGTATGAGAATGCATACATCTAATAAAAACTAAAGTTGTTACAGACGTGAAAATTCGTATTTAGATCTCCTTTAAAAACAAAGAAAAACGCGTTTTGGTGGGGAAACCATCTTGGAGGGTGGGAGTGTAAAGGAGTTGAATTCCTTTCATGGGGACACATAAATCAAAAACTGAAGAAGTTAGAGTCGTGATAATTGGTATTTAGAAGATCTTTTACTATTAAAGAAACAAGTATTTTTTGCGGGAAAATTCACTTAGGGGGCGGGGGGAAGAGTAGTGTGAAATGAAGTGAAAAAAGTAAATTATTTTTATGGGGATACTTACATCTCAAAACTGAAGGCAATAGACGTGAACATTGGTGTTTGGAATCTCCTTTAAACATAAAGAAACAAGCCTTCTTTTAATTTTTTTTTGGGGGGGGGCGGGGGTGGCGGTAAATAAACTTAACGGCGGTGGGGTGTAGGAGGAGGTGAGAACAATTGATTTTACTGTTCTTAATGTACTTATAAGTATCCTCCGTTGCTCAGGCGGCAGCGCGCCGGCCTCTCACAGCTGGGTTCCGTGGTTCAAATCCCGGTCACTCCATGTGACATTCGTGCTGGAAAAAACGGAGACGGGACAGGTTTTTCTCCGGATACTCCGGTTTTCCCTGTCATAAGCCATTCCAGCAACACATAATAGTAATAATAATAATAATAATAATGTTCCGGACCGCCGTCAAATGTGCGGACCGCGCTGGAAACTGCTCCTGGACGGGTAATGACTAAGAATGCAGTCCGGCCGCGGGTTCAGTGCCGCCAAAGCACCCAATATGACACCACGCCGGATCTCCTGAAGGATTTTATACATTTTAAAATGATTATAGGAAAAGATGGCAAAGATTTACGGACCCAACTGACCGGGAGGAATACCTGAACCTAGCCCGGGAAGTACGAAATCGATTGCTGGAAAGGAAGATTGAAAAATGGGAGGAAACGTGCCGGAATCTAATAGAAAACGAGTCAGATCGCGAATTTTGGCGGATTATATATCTTAAACAATAAGCATTCAATTATAAATTTCAGTATAATACCGTAGCGAAGCACGGGTATCTTGCTAGTATAATATAAACTCAATTGGTTCAACTCATTTGCGGTTATCGTCATTTGGCGTAAAATTCCGGCGTGAGATTTTTTCTGAAAAGTCAAATAAGGCAAGTTGGACAAGTGGGTTTGACGTACCGAAACCGGAAAACATTCTTCCCGGTACGAGCTGACAATACGACCTGAAGTAAAATAAACATGAACTACCGGTAATAAAAGTACAATTAATGCAATGTAATAATAATGACATACTGGCAAAAAAAGAAAACTGTCCAACACGAGAAGGGCCGGGCATAGAAGGAGGGACCCTGCTACATTACCCAAACCGTTCGTATCCAATCTTGTACGAGTGGCGTGTCCATCCACCCTTTTTCTTGAATACGAACGTGCATCACTCGCGGAAAGTTTGCTTTAGTTTAGGCATTGTTTTTCCTTTTAGAACAATGTAAGGCGCATGTTTTCTCCCATCAGCTATCACAGCAAGCATTGCAGTACATCGCTGTTTTTTGCTTCCGGTAGCAGGTACGATAACTGTTGTAAACAAGGTTGGGTTTACAAAAAGCACAACTTCTTTATTTGCTTCACATGTAAAATTACAATATTTACAATAACAAAACTGAAAGTTACCTCGAAGCAAATTGAACTATGAATTTGGAGAAAGAGTCTGTCTTTGTACACTATATACACGTTTGAGTATTCACGTTCACTACTATCTCGGAAAGATAGTCCTTGTAACCTGAAAAGTTCTTGATAGTCGAAAACTATCAGAAGCACTGACGTAAATATCTCAGAGTGTCCTTCCTTGTTGAAGTGTCTGAGTTCATTAACGTAAGTTCAATGACTGAAGAGTTTCTACTTAGCAAAACTAAGTTGATAATGGGAGCTCGCATTAGCTAGGGAATGATATTGGCATATAATGGTAAGACTGGGCATGGACAGCGGAATAGGCAAGAGGAGCGGTGACCCGAGGTGAGACCTCTTACTGCCAGAAATTCAGTCCACCTGGCCGAAGCACATTTTCAAGAGGAGTAGCCTCCGTGCTCGACGTAGGGTGTATTCTGGAGCTGGGCACCGGGGTCAGTGGGCGTCTGGACAGACTAGGAGCTCCTTTTATAGCACACACGACGTTCCAGGCACGCGCACTGAGAGCTGCGCGTCGAGGCTCGAAGAATAACACACTGGCACGCGTGTAGCTGGCTGGCGGATCGAGAAGGGAGCGACGGACATACAACAATAACACTCGATATCCCTTTCTCATCGAATGTTAGACTTTGTGGCATATGGAAACTGATTGGCGTCCTCTACTTGCGGAAACTTGCCGCTTTTTGGTCCGCGAAATGCTCTGCGAGACTAATTGGCCGCTTGAAGTGCACTTCTGTTCTCGCAGTAGCGCACGTTCCATTCGGACACAGTATACTTGCGGCCCGCTGCCCTATTCTCGTATGTTTCAGCGTAATTGATCACCGCGAGTTTGTATGATGCAGTATTACTCGAATACTGTGGAATGACAAACAATTTTGAGATCACAGAATGTGCCGTACCCGAAACATTCGGGAAACTAGTGCAGTGGGATTTCCTGCCTGCTAATAACAGCACGTTTCCCTGTATTTGGAATGCTCGCTTTCTCAATAGGAACCCTGCTACTTGAGAAGTTGACATCCGGAGCTGCGTGATGGATGTTCGAAGTTGTACTTCGTAGGTGCGTCAAATACGTGAACATTTCTTTTTCTCCACTTTGGACCCAAAAATATTGGGATGCGTAAATTATGTAAGGGCGTTAATTACGCGAGAAAATACGGCAGTTTCCTTTATCAGACGGTAAAATGAACGGAAACACTTGGAGATAACATTTGTTACACTTTTTGGCCATAACAAGAAAAGAAACTACCAGAAACTGTCACTGACACCCCTTAAAGACATTCAACTCATTAAAATTATGCACTTAAATACGCGAAACTACCACATGTAAAACAATTCAATACCGGGTATGTCCCATACATTATTAACATACGACTTTGGCAGAGGGGGAAAACATAGGAATGCAAGAAAACACACGTGGACTACAACTCCGACGAAACTACGCACAGAAACGATGTTAACAGCTCGCGAACAACACAGTAACAAACTCATTCTTTCGTCCAGATTAACTGAGTCGCTAGCGCGTACGCCTGGTGAGCGGGAAACACGATACAGGAAGTCGACGGACGAAACACTCACGAAATAAGGCATCAAATAAATACGCTTCAAAATGAGGTTTCGTAAATTACACAAGCACATAAGAATTTATCGTTTATCCTAGGGGAAGAGTATTGGCGGTACTAGAGGTTATATTGGTCAAAAAATAGGAAGAAGTAAAAATAAATCGGAAAATCGGAAGACGAGTTAAAAATCGGAAAGTTTCCGGGTAAATCGGAAGGGTTGGCAGGTATGAGCAATGTAAAGCAACTAGCAAAAAAAAACTAACACGCCCGAAATTGCCCGTAATTTCGGATGGATCAGTAAAAGGTTCTCATTGTAAACGAAGGATATTGCACAGATTAATATAGGAATTTTCGAAGGGCATAATAACACTGTCATTAAAACGGGGGTTCTCTTCTACTGTACTGTACTACAGCAGCCCTAAGTGCCTGTACTCTAAATTCCTTTTCTGCCTTGAATCATCCTTAGCAAGCTTATGCTGTCTTTTTCATAGGTTCTTAATGTCCCATAACAAAAACAAATACAAGTAAATATTTCAGAATTTTAACGTTTCTTTAACGCTAAATGCAGGTTTTGCCCTATTGTGAATTATGTTCAATCGAATATAAAATTGCATTGCTCTTATGGGATAATTTTCGGGACTTTCGGGGTTAAAGTGTATATTCTACTCATAACAGACGTAGGGACAGGGTGAAACCACGTGCTGTCACATAGCCTAGAAGAGACTGCTCAAGGCTTAACGTTCCCATACGATGGACGAATCACCATCAACGGGATCACATGCCCTCATTCCATATGAACACTGCAGAGACGACTGGAATTGAATCCAGGCTTTTGGCACGCTATCTCACCTCTGCTATGCTGGTGACTTACATGTTATGAAGACTGAGGAGAGTACAGAGTAGTGGCTATGTTTTGTATTCACCTCAAGGATTGATGTGCAGAGCGAGTATGGTGTCTGACGTCAGAATGTACAGGATGCGAGGGGATGCGTGAACGCCGAGCACCTCCTTGTTGGTGTCCAAGTTCACTAGCTGCTGCTGGGCCGTGTGAGCGACTCTCCGCCCTGTTCGCCGGTTCCTCATCTCTGTCGCCAATACTCGGGGCTGTCTGTAGATGTAGACGTGACTCACTGCCTCGCAGACTGCTACGTACGTCAGATCTGAGAACAAAAATTAGTAACACATTATTCTTCTTTTCTTGTAATATTTCCTCGAGGAACAATCAAGTGTCAAATCAAGTCCTTCAAGAAGGTCGGCCTCTCGATGATGAAATAGAAACAAACTCACATGGGACTTAATGGATGTAGAAGAACTGATGAAAATGTGTTGTCTGCTCTTACCCCAGTTACCTGTCATTTTGTTAAAGCAGAACCCATTTTTAATGAATCTCCAGCTGGGGACCTGACTTCTGCTCCTTTAGTAGAAGTTTTCCTTAAAAGGGGATTCATATAAAAAAATAAAAAACTGTGTCCTAAGTTTATTTGACCTCAGTACTTTATTTATTTTTTATTTGGTGTACAATGAATAATGACAACCTATAAATTATTTACACAACCAGTGAAAGATAAGTACAAAGTAAATACAAATTATCATATCTATACAGTCAAAGAAAGCAATTTACAAAGTTTGAAAGAACAAGAAGAGAACACAATATATTTACATCACTATCCACCTATCAACTCTGACAGTTCATATATACACACTGAGTGCGAGTGATGTACATCTCGCTAAATGTGAATGTCCAAACCCACCACCCACTTCACTGCTTCAGGATTTAACCTCAAATGCTGAGTGAGGGTAAAGTTACTGTATTACAGAGTTTAAAAAAATAGAAAAATAAAAAAATAAAAAATTGTAGCCACAAATAAATCATAATATACATGTCTTGTATAGCACTAAATGTTGATGCAAGAAACAAAAAGATTAAATTAATAATAATGGGTAATACTGTACAAAATATATAAACAAGTTTTACAAAAATGTTTTGAAACTCCTGGCCTAAAAGTGGCTGAAAGAATTGGTTGATGTGACTGAAAATATTGTGCACTATAAGATGATGATGCCGGCACCATGGTGTAGGGATAGCGTGCCCGCCTCTTACCCGGAGGCCCCGGGTTTTATTCCCGGCCAGGTCAGGGATTTTTACCTGGACCTGAGGGCTGGTTCGAGGTCCACCCAGCCTACGTAACTAGAATTGAGGAGCTATCCGATGGTGAGATGGCGGGCCCAGTCTAGAAAGCCAAGAATAATGGCAGGGAGGATTTGTGTGTTGACCACACGACACCTCATAATCTGCAGGCCTTCGGGATGAGCAGCGGTCGCTTGGTAGGCCAAGGCCCTTCAAGGGTGTAATGCCATGGGGTTTGTTTGTTTGTTTTGTTGTATAAGCTTATGATAGAGATCCATAATATTAATTTTAAGCCATTAGTTCCTTTTTGAAAAAAATAAAAGATTTACTTCAACATTTTTCAGGAATACCAGTATGGTGCTGTGATCCAAGTCCTTGTAACAGTTCACACATACACCAACATCACATCCAAAGCAGCCATAGTTGGACCTTTTCACTTTTTTATTTCCTGCAGAATTGCATACAACACATCTGCATTGACGATTTTTTTTTTTGCAAGCTGCTTTACGTCACACCGACACAGACAGGTCTTATGGCGACGATGGGACAGGAAACGGCTAGGAGTGGGAAGGAAGCGGCCGTGGACTTAATTAAGGTACAGCCCCAGCATTTGCCTGGTATGAAAATGGAAAACCACGGAAAACCATCTTCAGGGCGCCGACAGTGGGGTTCGAACCTACTATCTCCCAAATACTGGATACTGGCCGCACTTAAGCGACTGCAGCTATCGAGCTTGGTCGTTGACGAGTATTAGGAAGTTTCAAATGGAAATTCTAAGTTCCCATGGAGGGAATTAGATTCTTTTCCACCAATAGAGCATATCAAAAATCAGATCAAAAATTAGATGGATGGCTTTTCCGGCGTTTGCTCTATTAACCAGCGTTTCGTCTTAGGTCTGACACTAGACTCTTCAGAGTGGGATGTGTCAGACCCTACCCACTGACGCTGGGCTGTATGCAGGTGAACTTATCAGAAGCTTATTTATGAAGCACAGTCTGATAACTGCATACGGGAGATAAAACTCCACAATGGAATTAATGCCCGCCTAGCAATTCCAAATGGAAATTCTAAGTTCCCATGGAGGGAATTAGATTCTTTTCCACCAATAGAGCATATCAAAAATCAGATCAAAAATTAGATGGATGGCTTTTCCGGCGTTTGCTCTATTAACCAGCGTTTCGTCTTAGGTCTGACACTAGACTCTTCAGAGTGGGATGTGTCAGACCCTACCCACTGACGCTGGGCTGTATGCAGGTGAACTTATCAGAAGCTTATTTATGAAGCACAGTCTGATAACTGCATACGGGAGATAAAACTCCACAATGGAATTAATGCCCGCCTAGCAATTCCAAATGGAAATTCTAAGTTCCCATGGAGGGAATTAGATTCTTTTCCACCAATAGAGCATATCAAAAATCAGATCAAAAATTAGATGGATGGCTTTTCCGGCGTTTGCTCTATTAACCAGCGTTTCGTCTTAGGTCTGACACTAGACTCTTCAGAGTGGGATGTGTCAGACCCTACCCACTGACGCTGGCATTAATTCCATTGTGGAGTTTTATCTCCCGTATGCAGTTATCAGACTGTGCTTCATAAATAAGCTTCTGATAAGTTCACCTGCATACAGCCCAGCGTCAGTGGGTAGGGTCTGACACATCCCACTCTGAAGAGTCTAGTGTCAGACCTAAGACGAAACGCTGGTTAATAGAGCAAACGCCGGAAAAGCCATCCATCTAATTTTTGATCTGATTTTTGATATGCTCTATTGGTGGAAAAGAATCTAATTCCCTCCATGGGAACTTAGAATTTCCATTTGGAATTGCTAGGCGGGCATTAATTCCATTGTGGAGTTTTATCTCCCGTATGCAGTTATCAGACTGTGCTTCATAAATAAGCTTCTGATAAGTTCACCTGCATACAGCCCAGCGTCAGTGGGTAGGGTCTGACACATCCCACTCTGAAGAGTCTAGTGTCAGACCTAAGACGAAACGCTGGTTAATAGAGCAAACGCCGGAAAAGCCATCCATCTAATTTTTGATCTGATATTAGGAAGTTTCTCCATAGCGTGAGAGGTGCTGCCGGAAGCTGGCAAGATTTGAACTTCTTCAGCACCACATAGAGACTCCACAATAAAGTCATACTTGATATTAGTTTATCTTCATCTGTAATCTATGTATATAGGGATTGAGGATGGCTGTGTCAACATTACCAGTTCCTACAGCTAGCTTGTTCAGCTGACACGTGATCAGACACATCAATGCCCCTCATCCCCTTCGAAGATCTACATTTCACCTTGCGATTGATAGCTGGGCATGCAGTAGAGAGAACTGATAACTTTTTCTGATATTTTTTCTCTCTCCATGCAGTGAACAGCAGTGGGGCCACTTCTTTTATATACAGTTTGTTCAGGCTCTAATTTTATAGAGTTCATTCCTGGAGGAAGATTTTTTCCATTACAGCGAACAGCTCCGGTGGAAATAGTATTCTTTTCCCAAATGCCACATCAACAGAAGTATACCAGTTGTCCACAACAATATCGTATCCCTTCCCAAATATACTTCCAATACTGTTCAGTAAACTGAAAACTACATCAAACCCCAATCCTTTACCACTTGTGCAGAACTTCCAGACTTTACAGGTGAATAAACACTGAACTGCATTGTATATGAGGAACCTGGTTCACACACCTTGAAAAGTTTATTTCCCCGCTGGTGGTGATGCTTGTTTGGCAGATACTGAATCAGATGAGTTCTGTTCTTAGTACCAACTAATGTCTCATCAATACTGAGTGTTTTCGCTGGAACATAATGATTTTTAAGACAAGAATTGAAGTGGTCAATGGCTGGCCTAACCTTGAAGAGTGGATCGTAGTCCGAGTCACCTGGTTTCTTGCTGCAGGTGTTGTCCACAATATGGAAAAATCTGTTTATTAGTAAGAAAGTATCCCTTGCCATCACTTTTCTAAAGAAGGGTGTGTCTTGACTAAGGTGCTGAGTTCACCAATAACGTGACAAGTTCTTTTTCTTCACAAGACCCATATTTATGACCACGCCAATAAAACGTTTTAAATCTGCCATCCCATTACCACCATCTGGCCATAGATGAAATCGACTGTGCTTCTGCAGAACATCTAACTTGTGAATGTATTGTCTGGCATAACGATTAGTCTCTTGCACTAATAATCTCCAGAAACCAAGGGTAAAAAACAGAAAGAAGAACAAGATTGGGGCTGCATTACGGGGAGGCATATTTCTGGGTCCTGGGTGGTAAACAGTAAATGAGACACTTTTTCTGAGGAATTCACTTTCTGGAGTTTCCACATCACACCAATTCACACTCACGCCTTCAATACTTACATTACTAGTCACCTGAAAACCTGTTGTAGAACCTGGAAGCTCACCAACATAAGCGTCACTGGATTTTGGGACATCCTGTGGAAATCTAACCGCTGCACTCACAATTTCATTTTCAGTTTCGTCATCTGATAACTTTCCACATTAAACTCCACACGATAATCATCATCACTATCTGTATAATCATAAATAATTCTTTCAATTTCATTATCGTCAACAAAAACAGACGCCATGTTGCTTAACCGATAACTTCAATTGTAAAGATAAAATAGTGTCTGTCTTCCAAATAAATGATATTCGTGACACACAAATAGATTCAAAAGAAAGATAAAACTTCTGACTATAGTCTGCATTGCTTTACTTCTAAACTGACGTTTTGGCCGATTTTGGCTTTGTCCGGTGGTTATGCGCTGAAACAAAAGACATTCAACAAATTCCAAGCTGCCATTCATATCACTTATATCGGCAGAGTGCGATCTCGTAACCTAGTTGCCAACTGCAATATTTTTATTCACTACGTGGTGTGTAGGGTATTCGTCATTTTTCTTAAGTAATTAGTGTTTTTCATAAGCGAGCAAAATACAGGTTTAGTAGTTCAGTACAGATAAGTGGATGAGTGGAGTGTGCCAGCGAGTGATTCAGACAGGGTTAATGGTAAACAGAACGGGCTAAAAGATTGACTAGAGTGAAGAAGTTTGGGGAAAAGATGAAATTATCAAGTTTTAAAAAGGAACTAATTTTTTGATGTACAGTAGAAGTCCACTATAGCGAGTACGGCATATTAAGGCGGGTACTCACTAGGAGGCTGCAACATGCAACGCAACGGTTGCTGCAACCATATTTTTGTATTGAGTACGCCTTGAGCTTCTTTGCTGCAACCGTTCGCAGTGAGGTGCGCTGTGATCCACCTGGTTGTCGGTATTCCGGTGAACACAAAGCGGCGCGCAGTGTGTTTGTTGACGTATTCCAGGCATATTTCGTAGTCAGGACGCGCAGAGGTCATGGAATGGACTGAGGAATCTTGTCTGAATTTAATAGAATTATATCGCAATTCTACATTATCGGGACCTTTCAGTGAAGTGCCAAATAATTTCAATATCGATGACGTCTCATAAAAAATGTTTAATGAAATGAAATAAAATTAAATGAACCTTACCTCTACGTGATCTTTTAATTCGCTGATGATTGCTTGACACACTTGTGGTACAAATTTACTTATGTCTACCGGGCGAGTTGGCCGTGCGGTTAGGGGCACACAGCTGTGTACTTGCATCCGGGAAATAGTGGGTTCGAACCCCACTGTCAGCAGCCCTGAAGATTGTTTTTCCGTGGTTTCCCATTTTCACACCAGGCACACACTGGGGCTGTACCTCAATTAAGACCACGGCCGCTTCCTTCCCAGTCTTACCCCTTTCCAATCCCATCGTCGCCATAAGACCTATCTGCATGGGTGTGACATTAAGCAAATGGCAAAAAAAAAAAAAAAAATATATATATATATACTTGTGACTTGCTTGGATATTCTGAAGAGATACTGCAAGCTGGTGAAGCTGTCACCGGTGGCTAAAAATCTCAAAGTAAGTGCCAATTTATCTTGAACAGATATAGATTTTCTAAATTTTGTGTCCCTTGTTTATCTTCGGTTCAACCAAATTTAATAAATACTCGAAATCGGTCGGTGATATACGAGTGAAATTCTTAAAATATCCACTTATTTCTTGTGATTTCAAATCCAGAAGCAAACTGGAAGTAGCTTTACCTTTGTACAAGTCACCTTGCCATCAACGACGGGGATGTTTGTAGTCATCGATTAGGTAATGCAGCAGAATATACACAGCACTTATGACGAGTATACTGGATGACATGGTTGCATGTGTCACAAAGAACGCTGCGGAACTACTGGTGTTCGCGTTGAGGTTTGACGAACGTACACATTATACAAGGTTGCAGCAACCGTTGCGTTGCATGTTGAAGACTACTAGTGAGTACACGCCTTAACGAGAACTCTGCTATAGCGACGATTTTTTCTGTCCCTTCAAAATTTCTATATTAAATTGTGTATCGTCCTTTGGTTACAGCAAGAGCCCTATCACTGACGCATCCGTTATTACGAGTGATAAAGCGCGCGTGATTTTTTCCGTTACCGATATTTATGCACCCCAGGGATGATAGTGCATGCAATCGATTACCTTCGGCATCGTTTCCTCGCTATGTTGGAGTCACTTAGTTATACCCGTCGACTGCTGTTCCGTAAAGAAAATTCTAAATGAAAGAGAACACCTTTTCATAATAAATGCGTAAATAACGTGTCCGGTAACAGTTGTTAACTCATTAAAAATTAAGGCTGACTAAACGACAGCTTAATTTTGAGGCTAAATACTGCAATTAAGTAAGAATGGGATAAACCTCAAGATATGGCAGAGTGCTTAATTGATTTCAGAGGTTAGTTTACATCTTCTCGCGTCTGGTTAAATTACGGAAAGGCTATTATTTAAATTTATAGCAAGAAGGTTATCATTTCTCTACTGGCGCTTGAATTGTGTTACGTGACGCCCCTTTGAAAAAGAAAACTGAAGTGTTTGCCACAAAAACCTCTGGAGTGATACCGTATTTCTCGGAATCCAAGACCTTTTTTCCCTCAGAATCTCATACGAAAACTCAAGGGTTGTCTTGCATTCACGGCCTAACAGTAAGTTAATAGATACCACGGGCAACTTCCGCGGTAACCACTCGTTGACAATAAACGACCGCCTCTTTACTATAGCCTACATCGCTAGCCACGACAACCGATTGTACAGTGCCTGTGTGTAACGTCACTGGCACTCAGGAATAGTGAAGAGAGTATGGCGTTCTATTAGCTTCTACAAAAACGTTTCTCAAATTTGCAGAATGGCATCAAAAGATGCAAGCCTTCAAATTTCTAGAAAGGCCATGGCTAATCTGTGGCAGAGTTATAACGCGTCTCTTGTACTTAACGCTTAGTAAGATTAAGTTTTATAGACAGCAGGAATATTTTCGTGACGGATAGTCGTATTGTGAAGATACCGGTATGTGGAAAAGGTATTGCTGGCAAATTTTCAACTGGTTCTAGTCGATACTATGATGCCAATTTCAAGTTAATGATTATTAAACACTCGTAAATGTAGAATAATTGTGCAGCCGCAAGAAAATACGGCATAGGCCTAATTAAAGCCAATATTTGGCGTTAGTGTGAAGAAAAGAGCTTTAAAAAATGCGTATTTTACAAAAAATGCATTCAGTGGTCCGCAACAAGAACGCTTTAAAGAAGTCGAAGATGAAATTGTGAGGTTTGTGCATGAAAAGCGCAAGGGCGAAATGGCCATACCATGGTGCAATAAACTCGTTCGGTGACTTTCAATGTTCGCGATTAGGCCTATACACCGCTAGCCACTGAATTTGGCCGAACCCAGCAAGCGAGACGTGCGTGTAGCGGTAGCAGGTTAGGCTATATCTGACTCTGAGTAAATGTAACAGTTTTATAGACAGCAAGAATAATTTCCTGATGGATCGTCGTATTGTAGAGACGCAAGGAATAGGTATTGCCGGCAAATTTTCAATGGGTTCTCTTCGGTATTATGATGCCAATTTTAAGTTAATGGTCCTTAAACCTGCGGAAATAAAGAATAATTGTGCAGCCGCAAAAAGAAAAAGAAAATACGGCATGACGAAAGTTAATGTTGGGCGTCTAAAAATGCGTAGGCCTTCTGCACAACAAAGCATTCATATGATTTTACAAAGTACTTTTTGAGCCTGATTAAAAATTTTTGAAGGAAAAAGTGGGGTTCATTTTGGATTCGGAGAAATACGGTACTACATTTTTTTCAGAATGAAATTAAACGCATACTTTCACGATGTATCAACTTTCGAAAAATAACAAACAAGTAAGCTGTAGTGCGGATATCATCTGCGGAAACACAAGTTTTGAACAAACTGATTGCCATTTCATAACGATTTTAATGTGCATGGGGGGTTTTTCCGACTTTTATAGAAAAATCGGATATAACGACAATCCGCTATAGTGAGTAAATTTTTCGCTGTTATAAATTCTCGCTATAACGGACTTCTACTGTACTTATTTCTTGAGGATATTATTGTATAAGGTTGATTTTGGTGCTCCAATGTGGGCGTAAACAGTGAAAATAAATAAATAAATAAATGGTCATAATTCAGGGATGGGAAAACCGCTTGAATGGGGTGATGTCACGAGTGCTTGAGGTGGTGTAAACAGAGGTCGGCTACAATCACGTTCCATAGGCAGATGTCATCTCAAGAGATTTGGCACGCACGCATTTAGAAAATATATGTAGATAGCAAGAGGAGCCAATTCCTTGTTATGCTCGTATGTCATCACAAGTGTAAAATGATTAGATTGACACATGGAATAATTTCTCAAAATCTTGTCTGGTATTACGAACAATCAATTTCAGTGTAGAAAACATCTCCCATCAATTTATGTAAACACATGTATTTTACATTTTTCAGGGGTCATAATACTGTAATGTAATACGTTTGTGTTACACGTACAGCGGTCGCATAAATACATCTACAACATGTTTGGATAAGGGCAGATAGGAGCATTATTCCTTCATCCAGCAACAACTTAGTGCTCAAATCATGCAATCTACCATCAATCAATGTCGTATGGCACAGGTCTTTCTAGTTGACACCCGTGGGCAACTGCATGTGTGTGTGTGTGTGTGTTTGTGATGATAATGAGCTCGGAAGAGGGTGAACCCCAGTGTTGGCATATAGCCTACCTGCTGTTGAGTTCTGTTCAAGGCTAGAAGTCTCCATCTGACAAACAAATCACAACCGTCGTCATCATCATCATCATCATCATCATCACCACCACCCCCCACATGCTTTGGAATTTAATCCAGGCTTTTGGCACGTAATGTAGCGACTACTAATCATATCTAAGGTCAAATTCTAAAATAATTTAATTATATAAAGTCCACCTGCCCAACATATTTCTGTCATTTAATAAATGGTCTGTTTAAAAATCTACATTGTTACATAGTTGTTTTTAAAAACTACCTAGGACATGTTTTGACCTAGCCTAGAGGTCTTCATCACTAAAATAACATAAAGAAGAAAGACATAAAACAAAAACAGTGATACATAAAAAATTCAAGATAAAATACACCCAACAAATACAACGGAAATCTGTTAAAATGTACATGAACTCAAACTTGGACTAATTTAGTTGTAAGTGTGGGTCCAACTGTATTTAATATAATATTGGTTGGCTGGAGGAAATACTTAAAGAATTGTGAAGACAGTTAGATGTTCTAATTTGTCATGTTTCTGGAAACGGAGTGAAGATTTTGAAAAATCTGTTATATAGCATCACGGAGAATACAAGTATAGCCAGGATGTCCCCTTTCCTCCAGCTTGTATAGATCAGGTTGGGTCGATGTTGACCTCCTCACTCTACTTTCAAAATATACAGTTCCAGTTTAATTTTGTTTTACAATATTTTTTTTAGTTCCGTTTGGGCCTGCTATGGACCACGTGCTTCTTATCTCTAGCAGCTTTCTTCTTTGACCAGTACTCCTTCATTCTTGCACTGTGAATCTCTTTTCGCTCCTGAGTCCATTTCACACCTCCTCCCGGACGTACTGTTTTTTCTGTTAGTGACTGGAGAGTGTTTGATGTTCTGATCAACGTTCTGTACCTATTCCTGTCATAAATTTCACTGGGAGCAATGTCCAATTCTTGAAGGTCTTTTCTGACGAGTCTTGCCCACTTGGCATTAGTCGCTTTCCCTGTAGAGATGGTGTGGAAGATTCTGGAGGTGAGCCTCTGATTGTCCATTCTCATGACATGACCGTAGAAGTTCAATCCCCTCTTCCTCATAAATGTTGTAATGCTCTCCAATTGTTGGTACAGTTCGTTGTTGTGCCTGATTCTGTACTTACCTTCTTCTTTAATGGGGCCCATGATTTTTCTCAGGATCTTCTTTTCCTTCAGCTCCAGTTTTCTAAGTTGCCCTTTTCTTACCATGTTTAGGCATTCTGAGGCGTATAGTACTGACGGTCTCACTACAGTAGTGTAATACCTGATTTTGAGGTTAAGGGAGAGTGATTTGGATTTTTACATACTCTTACAGTGTCTGGCTAGTTAAATCTGCTATGGTATTGGAGTAAACCATATAGCCGGTGTCTCCACGCCGAGTGTTGGGCGGCGGTAAATAGCCTGACCCACTATAAGGATCAATGGGTAAGGGCGGAGGAGTCCTTATAGAAGGGAAATGGGCCCTCAGTGGAGGAAATACCACTGAAACCCCATATCAACTGTAGCGTCTGTATTCCAGAGGAGCGGCTACAAAGCATCTGTTCTCTAGGTTAGGAGCAGCCTACACGTTTTGGCTGGCAGTAGCTCTTAAATGCCTTTGAGAGTGGCAAACCCATCATAATAAAAGCCTACATGATGACAAGTGTACTGAAGCCTCGGAAAATGCTAGGGCGTTCCCCACAAGTGGCGTGCAGCTCTTGTGATGCTGGGAGAAATGTGAGAAATGGTCGACCAGAAACCAAATACATCAAGATAGCGACCATGTAGTGACACTAACAGGGGAAGTGGAAGAAAATGTATATTTTATGGTTGACAAGGATATAGCATTGCTGGGAATCAGTGAGACCAAATGGAAAGGAAAAGGTGAGAGGAAACTAAAGAAAGAATACACCTTATACTATAGCGGAGGAAGAGAAGCCAAAAATGGTGTAGGTCTCATAATTAGAAAAGACCTAAAAGAATACCTAGAATTGGTGGAAAACATTAATGACAGGTTGATTTAGGTCAGATTGAGACTTGAAACTGGTATTACTGATATAATTAAAGGGTATGCTCCACAAACAGGAAATACAGATACGGATCTACTAGAATACCTTGAATATCTGGAAGGCCATATACAGGAGAAACAAGTTGTGATCGTAAGAGACATGAATGCCCAAGTAGGTCAGGAAATAAAAGGAGATGAAGAGATTATAGGTCCTTTTGGATATGGGAAGAGAAACAAGGCAGGAGATATTTTGGTAGACGTTTGTAGAAGAAATGAGCTGATCATTGGTAACATATGGTTTTGACAGAAAAATAGTCAGAAGATAACAAGATTAGCTGGGATAACAAAATCAAAACTCTGAAAATTATATTTTGATGAATCTTTTGAAGGAGATCACAGAATTGTGATAGCTAAGTTAAAGATGGGAAAGATACAAAAGATGACTGAGATTAGGTAGAGAAAGCTAAGGATGTGGAAATTGCAAGAGAAGGAAATAGAATTACAGACACACATTAAAACAAGTATACTTAAGGAAGATATCGAAAAGGTCGAAGAAGATACTTTAAAACAGTCATGGTGGAGTCTGCAGAAAAGACCTGCAGAAGAGTATCAGGAAGGAAGAAAGATCAAGAAACACCCTGGTGGAATGACAGGGTAAAAGATATAGTTACACGGAAGAAACAAGCTTGGAAAAGATGGCTGAGAAACAAAACAGAACGCAAAACAGAATACAGGCACTGCAAGAAGGAGTGCTCCAAGGTGGTGCAAGGAGAGAAAAAGAAATGCTGGCAAAAATTCACTGAATCTCTGCAAGAAGACACAACTGGAAGCAAAAAGATCCAATTTCAGTGGATAAAAAAGAAGAACTCAGGTGAAGGCGCTAACTTCATTAAAAATGAACAGGAGGAAGTGATGACACACAATATATTGCAGAGGTGGGGAAAATACTTTGAACAGCTTAACAACGTGCAAAATACCTCGGTACAAGGAGAAATCGAAGAACCAGATTCAGTGCAGATGGAAGATAAGGAAAACAAGGTGTCCATAGCAGAGATTGAGTGGGCCACTAAAAGAATGCAATGAGGCAAGGCAAGTGGAATTGATGAGGTCACCATAGAAATGATAATAGCAGCAGGAGCAGTTGGTGTACAGTGGTTGTATAGACTCTTCAGAGTGACGATAAGAAGTTCATATCTTCAGAGTGATACGGAGAGAAAAGACTGTTCCAAATGAGTGGACGAAAGAGGTCATTATACCAATTTTCAAGAAAGGAGACAGGAAGCAATGTAAAATTACAGAGGAGTGACACTGATACCTCATAGCTAAGATCCTTGAAAGAATCTTGGATAGACGAATAAGAGAGAGTAGAGGGAAAATTGGCAGAACACCAATATGGATTCAGAAGAGGCAGGTCCACATATGACCCAATATTTACTTTATGTCAAATGATGGAAAGGTATTGGGAATATAGAAAGGACATGGTAGTAACGTTTCTAGATATTGAAAAGGCATATGGCAGTGTCCCAAGGAATTTGGTTTGGAAAACATTGACAGAGGCACAGGAATGAAACAATGCAGATGGTAATAGCACTGTATCAAAATTGCAAAAGCTGTGCTAGCACCAAAGTCGGTCAAATTGAATGGTTCAGAGTTGAGACAGGCCTAAGACAGGGAAGTGTATTGTCTCCCTTACACTTCATCATCATGGATAGTATTCTACGTAATATCAAGAAGAAGATCATGGGCGGGCAAGTAAAGTCTATGCTCTTTGCTGATGACACTGTAGTTTGGGGAGATAATGAAGAGGAAGTACAGACACAAGTTGATTTATGGAATGAAGATTTTGTTTTTGCTAGGGGCTTTACGTCGCACCGACACAGATATGTCTTATGGCGATGATGGGACAGGGAAGGGCTAGGAGTGGGAAGGAAGCGGCCATGGCCTTAATTAAGGTACAGCCCCAGCATTTGCCTGGTGTGAAAATGGGAAACCACGGAAAACCATCTTCAGGGCTGCCGACAGTGGGGTTCGAACCTACTATCTCCCGAATACTGGATACTGGCCGCACTTAAGTGACTGCAGCTATCGAGCTCGGTCCCAGATTCTTTCTGGATAGGGTAGTGTTCCAAAGTCCTCCACCTTAGTCGATCTCCCCCCACTCCTCTTCTAGTACTTTATTGCTATCGACTGTATTGCAAATAAGTAATAATAATAATAACTTAAATGTTTCCACCTTTTCAATACAATATATTCACAAAATTACAAAATTATACGGTACTAGTTTCGACCCATCTAGGGGTCATCATCAGCCGTATTGGAGCAAAGATCACTTGTGGCGAAATCCTAAGACAATATTATTTTAAAGAATAACAAGTGAAATGAGATGTAATGGTAATAGTTAATAATACAAGGAATATACATAATAAGAGGTTTTTAACAAAGAATAAAGTATAAATGGGGTGTTGTAAAAATTATAATCATGGAAATCAGTAAGTTCTTGTATTGAAATGAAATATGGCTTAGGAAGAGGGCTTAAGGTGGGGCTGAAGGGTGCGGGAGAAAGTGTAATTGTCTTGGAAAAGTACACTTTCTCCCGCACCCTTCAGCCCCACCTTAAGCCCTCTTCCTAAGCCATATTTCATTTCAATACAAGAACTTACTGATTTCCATGATTATAATTTTTACAACACCCCATTTATACTTTATTCTTTGTTAAAAACCTCTTATTATGTATATTCCTTGTATTATTAACTATTACCATTACATCTCATTTCACTTGTTATTCTTTAAAATAATATTGTCTTAGGATTTCGCCACAAGTGATCTTTGCTCCAATACGGCTGATGATGACCCCTAGATGGGTCGAAACTAGTACCGTATAATTTTGTAATTTTGTGAATATATTGTATTGAAAAGGTGGAAACATTTAAGTTATTATTATTATTACTTATATATTGTTCAATACGGACCAAAAACATGAAATTCATAACCATCAATGTATTGCAAATAGCAGCTGAAATGAGGTTCTTGAGGAGCATACAAGGAAAGACAAGATGAGATAGAATACGAAATGAGGAAATAAGGAGAAGCGTGGGAGTGTGTGAATTTCAAGAAGAGATTGATATAGCAGAGCTAAAATGGTTTGGACACATGATGAGAATGGCAGGAGAGAGAATACCAAAGAGAACATTCATGGATACAGAGGCTGCAAAGAGGCCTAGAATGAGATGGAGGAGCTCTGTTGTGAATATCTCCCTTATTCTTCTATGTATGGTAAAAACATATGAAGAATGAAAGTTCAGAAATTATATCACGCAGAAAATGTTGCATACTTTATGGATACAGGTAATGTTAAGGGGGAAAACAGACATTTACTGTTTTGGTCCCCTTAACATTGCTATGCCTCAGTATACTTGTGCAAAACTCAGCAAATCCTGAATGTCTGACTCATTTGTACCTAATGTGAGCTTGTCATTCTCACAACAGAAAGTAAGAGTAGGATTACCAGACGGACACGTCGAGAACTTCCTCTGCTGCTTGGAGGCTTGGACGTAACCAAAGGCCATGAACGTTCCGACGTGGGTAAACGGCCAGTCGTCTTTCCCTTCTCCAGGTTTCTCCGGCTGCCACACGCAGCCATCGACGTCGTGCCTCAGGCAGATTGCCGGGAGCTTCTCTGCTGCCAACTGTGCATTGAACAGCCACTGAAGGCCTCCCAGGTTCACCTGCACACCAAACATCATATCACATCTTGAAGATCTGTAAATCTGTTCACAATTAAGAGATAAAACTTCAAACCCATACCAATCATGTGGCCATCTATTTCACATCTTTATCTCGCTTCTGTTTCAAGCCGAGCACATCATCACGATAGAATTCTTACATTCTCGCCATCAAGTCCTGCCGTTCAGATGCATTACTTGATATATTTAATCTGATCACTGTATTTTATTGGATCCCAGCTTCTCTGTCCTTCAAGTGCCCCTTTGATTACATTTTTTTCAGGTCATCTTGCTGTAAAATGCGCCCAAATTACTTGACAATGCCGGCTGTACCAGATGTATGAATAAGTTTTTGCGGGTTTTTGTGGTAAAGATAACACATAAATTTCAAGGAAAATTCATTTATTGTTTATTCAAAATACTAGCCATGGGCTTTTACAGACTTCGCCCATCTTTCAGAAAAACTGTTTGTTTTGCGGCAAACCATCCGTCAAGCCATTTTCCAACTTCCTCAAAATTGCTGAAGTGCTGCTCTGCACGCGCGTGCCCTATTGATGTGAAGAGGTGATAGACAGCGCCTTCGGGGCAGTGCAGCGGGTACGTTAGGACGTCCCATCCAAGCGATTTCAAGGTGTCTTACACTGGTTTTGTTGTGTGAGACGGCGGATTCTCATGTAACAAAATTACTTTGCCATGTCTTCTGACCCATTCCGGTCGTCTTTCGATCAATGAGTGACTTAAATTAATAATTTGTTGGCCTTAGCGTTGTGCATTAACAGTTTCGCCAGGCATCACAAGTCTTCACACTTTTGTGCTCTACCAGAGCATTTCACATTGAAATCACCAGTCTCACATGTTCTAATCGTTGAAGCATGTTTACCATATGTTTCTACCAGCAAACGATGATTTTCCACAGCCTTTTTCTTTTGATTAAATAAGAAATTTAATGTCAAAAACTTCATAATTGGTCCATATTGAAAAAAGATTTACATTCAAAGATAAAGAGTAGGATTCTCCACCTGTTCAATACTACTTAAAATGTGAGATAATTAAAATGTCACATTTTTACTGTCAATTTTTAGGTAGCAGTTTCGGCATCTTTTATGCCATCATCAGCCTAGGATTAAGTAAACAAGGACATTGAGTAAATTACATATGTACGTACACAGAAAAACCTTCTCAAATATCTAGCAATTTATAATTGGATCACAACATAAAACATTTGACTGCACAAATATCTCCTATATTTATCATAATACAGTTCTAGAAAAGAGGTAAAATTATTCTATATACAGCTGTATGCATTTCTATTACCTGGTAATGTTAAATTAGACTACTGACCTTGGAGCAATATATAAAATCCTTTTTGAACGTTCTATCAAGAGCGATTTTAGCATATATACATTATTAGCTAATTTTTCAGAGTATTTCTACACAGTATAAAAGGGAAGACCATTTATTGTCCAATGTTTGTAAAAAGTAGTTCCTCATGATTATAATCAGAGAGCCATCATAAATTGGTCGGATTTTTTAGAATCAAGTAAAAAACTTGCATGGCATGTATCTTGTTTAAATCTTACTGAAATAGCGTGACTTAGTAGGGTATAAAATAGTTTTTGAACCTATATTTCAGTAGTATATTTAAAAAAATGTGAGTGGACTGAGGCCGTAGGTTGACAGGTGAGATTTCTTGAAAAAAACGATGTTTTCAGGTGGTCAAACGTAACTCTGGAAAGATCTCAATTCAAACGGACCTAAAAGAAATTGAATACTTTGTAAGTATGACGTAAACGGATCAAAAAAGGTATTAGGCAATTTTAAGATAGAAACTCACCTCAAGCACCACGTTACCAGCGAGAAGTTAAAGAGGAACTAGCAAGCGAAACTGCCGTGCGGTTTGTCAGGCAACAAGCCGCACGCATCAGCGGGGAATCATGGGGTGCCCGGTAAGGGGAGGGGAAGACGCAAGAACAGGCGAGTAAGGGCCGGCCGGGGGGGGGGGGGGGTGGATTCCGGTAGGGGTAATACGCCAGCGTATTGCAAACTGTTTTGTATATTGGTTGATCTTTTGGAATTTTAAGCTTGTTAATAACTGAAATGAATATATCAAATAGGATAGTAGGTTTTTCGGACAGTTCATTAAGATTAAAATTAGGGTTGTAGTACTGGTCCAAAAGAATGAAGCACTGCTCTGTTAGGTCTAAAAGAAGCTATTTGTTATTTCGATGATATCTAAATCATTGTTGATGCCGTAAAAGCTGTGTTTGTAATCATGCGTATGCTGTCCTATTGCTGAGAATCTTTTGTATTTAATGGCATTAACATGTTCGTTATATCTGATTTTGAAGGATCTCTCAGTTTGTCCAATATAAACGCTAGAACAGTCATTACAGTGAAATCTGTACACACCTGACTTATCGAAAGGGTTGGAAGGTTGACATGGCTAGAATTAAGGAATGTATCAAGATTTCTGTTGTCGGTTTTAAAGGCGATTTTAGTGTTTTTCTTTTTGAATATGTTAGTTACTCGGTAAATATCAGGGCTAAATGTAAAGGTTGCATATGTTACAGATTTCGTTTTTTCTTTCTGTAAATTGGTTTTGGGTCGGTGTTTAAACTTACGTATTATACATTCTATAAAACCATGATTAAAACCATTGTGAAGTGCAATATTACGTATAGTATTAAGTTCTTTGTTAAGATCTGCTTTTGACATGGGAATATTGTAGGCACGATGTACTAAACTGTTATAGGTGGCACGCTTATGGCACGAGGGCGAAACGCAGGCAACCAAGAATGAGTTAGCTGGAAAATTTATAATGTCCAATAACGGACCATTATATTGGTATTATAAATTTACTCATTCAGGACAAATATTTTAGGTTCCCTATGGGAATCAACATCTACATCATTTGATGGCCAAGCAGGCATCTATTTTTGGAAATGAGACATAGCTCTCACAGTGTATTGGCACTGCTGGTGGCTTCAAATAGCCTATGCAGTGGCCTCCACGGTATGCACTAGCCTTGCATCTTGGGTGGTGTGCTAAGTCCCAACTGACGAGCCTAACTTAGCACACGAGGGCGAAACGCAGGCAACCATGAATGAGTTAGCTGGAAAATTTATAATGTCCAATAACGGACCATTATATTGGTATTATAAATTTACTCGTTCAGGACAAATATTTTAGGTTCCCTATGGGAATCAACATCTACATCATTTGATGGCCAAGCAGGCATCTATTTTTGGAAATGAGACATAGCTCTCACAGTGCATTGGCACTGCTGGTGGCTTCAAATAGCCTATGCAGTGGCCTCCACGGTATGCACTAGCCTTGCGTCTTGGGTGGTGTGCTAAGTCCCAACTGACGAGCCTAACTTAGCACACGAGGGCGAAACGCAGGCAACCAAGAATGAGTTAGCTGGAAAATTTATAATGTCCAATAACGGACCATTATATTGGTATTATAAATTTACTCATTCAGGACAAATATTTTAGGTTCCCTATGGGAATCAACATCTACATCATTTGATGGCCAAGCAGGCATCTATTTTTGGAAATGAGACATAGCTCTCACAGTGCATTGGCACTGCTGGTGGCTTCAAATAGCCTATGCAGTAGCCTCCACGGTATGCACTAGCCTTGCGTCTTGGGTGGTGTGCTAAGTCCCAACTGACGAGCCTAACTTAGCACACGAGGGCGAAACGCAGGCAACCAAGAATGAGTTAGCTGGAAAATTTATAATGTCCAATAACGGACCATTATATTGGTATTAGAATTACGAGTTGGCGGTTAATTTGAAATAATGTTATTCAAAGCCAGGTTTTTGCGTCCAAAACAACTTCAAATCAACAAGGTTTTACTGCATAACTTTAGTTATGTAGTATTTATTGATAGGACCACTAATAACATAGAAATTCAAGGATTACATTTTTTTTTTTTTTTGCAAGTTGCTTTACGTCGCAGTGGCACAGATAGGTCTTATGGCAACGATGGGACGGGAGAGGGCTAGGAGTGGGAAGGAACCGGCCGTGGCCTTATTTAAGGTACAGTCCCAGCACTTGCCGAGAGTGAAAATAGGAAACCACAGAAAACAATCTTCAGGGCCGCCGACAGCGGGGTTCTAATCCACTATCTCCCGAATACTGGATACCGGCCACACTTACACGACTGCAGCTATTGCAGCTATTGATCTCGGCAGAATTACATTTTAGGCCTTTCCCTAAACGACCATTTCACTCAAGAGTGAATAAAATTAATTATAGCCTAGACTGCAGTGCCTCATTCTCCGACTTTACATACCGATCTTCATTAAAATTCTATTAAGCCGTTTTCTTGTGATGCGCATGCATGCGTAGAGAGAGAGAGAGAGAGAGAGAGAGAGAGAGGAGGGGGTATGATGGAAAATTAAAAAGGGCATTTCCTTATTACTGTGGACATGATCAATACAGAAATACCGTATTTACGCAAATAATACCCACGCATTTTAAATAAAATTTGAGGCACAAAATTGGGGTGCAGGTTTTATTTGCGTCAATCTTGGCAATTTTTTTTCAAAATCAGCCTTCCTAAAGTTAGGGTGTGGGGATTATTCGCGTAAATACGGTACAATTCTCTTTAAATTCTGAGCAATGAACAGAAAAATATAACAGGCCATATATGAAGCATGCACTGTGGTTCTCGGAAAGAAGTATGAGAATAAAAATTGGGAGTCAATGTCTTATGATTGGCACTAGAGGACAATTCCAAAGGAGACGCTGAACTTCCTACAGATAAAAAAAAGAAAGAAAAAGAATCCTGGGCAACATCATCCAGACCATAGCACAGACTGTACTGAAAAATTTGTTGGTGATCGTTGACACCATTTGCACTCCTTGACCTGCAAAACCACAAATTGGATTTTTTTTCCTTGATAAAAACCTAAAGAGGGCTGGGAACCAGAAATGAATTCCTCAGGCTCTGAGAAGAAAGTAGAATACAAGCAGCTGAATTGAAATTCCTTAGAGGAATAATTGGGAAGACACGAAGGGATAAATTCAGAAACACAGAAATCAGAGAGAGAATTGTATTGCTAAACTGCAAGACAGATAGAGGCCAGCAAGCTGAAATGGTACGGACACATGATGAGAATGGAAGAGGATACAGTTCCAACGTATTTATAGTGAAAATAACAGAAGGAAGAGAATGGGGAAGGCTTAGAAAGAGGTGAATGGATACGGTGAAGGAGAGTATAGAGAAGAGAGGAGTAAAAGTGCAAAAAATATTGGAGGAAGAAAGGGAGTGGTGGAGAGATTGAAAACTGCGGAGGTCCTTCATTCACAACCCGACTCAGAAGACTGGAAACGGAAAATGAAGAAGTAATTTAACTCAAACCTCTCTGTGAGTTGCTTTACGTTGCACCGACACAGATAGGTCTTATGGCGACGATGGGACAGGAAAGAGCTAGGAATGGGAAGGAAGTGGCCGTGGCCTTAATTAATTAATTAATTAATTAATTAATTAATTAAGCACTTGCCTAGTGTGAAAATGGGAAACCACAGAAAACCATCATCAGGGCTGCCGACAGTGGGGTTCGAAGCCACTATCTCCCGAATACTGGATACGGGCCGCACTTAAGCTATTGCAGCTATCGAGCTCGGTCAAACCTCTTTTACACCCAAACAACAGATAAAGGAAATATTGTTCACATGAAGTGATTCCCAATTAGGGATGGCTATGAGGTGGATTATATCTTACAACTACATTCCAGACATATGTTTATAAGATGCCAGTGCATTACAAAACAGAATGAAAGGAATCACAAATGTACAAACCTGATGGGAGGCCTTGTGCGTGATGGGTTCAAATCTGCTGAGGACGGCCATGGTATTTGGTGGAGCGTCACATTCCTCCAGTTGGTCCGAGTTGAATCCAGGAGTACAGCCGCGCTCCTTCTGCTGCGGAAAGAAACACCAGCATCAGCAAATACTTTATTTTAAAGCTGTGCAAGGTAGGCACTCTAAGGCTGGTGATACAGGAAGTTCCTTACTACCATCCCAATAGTCCTAACATGTGCAGTTTATCAAAGTGTTTTGTAAAATGTTATGTTCACATTAGAATAATGGCACACAATGGACGTTCTCGAGGATTGTGCGATTACTGGCCTCGTCAATTCCCTACGATTATTACCTGCACACCAAGAACCGTCACACAAGGGAAGAACTACAAGAGACATTCGGCATGTTATTGCAAGGAGAGTGCAAACCTGTTTAGGTGCCAAATATCTGAGAGAGCTCAGGGATTTCACTCTGAGCATCTCCTTTAATGCCAAGCAAGTTATATATTTGTCTCTTAGTTTCCACCTACGGAATCGTGCTGCAAACTACAAACCAAGAGTTCTGCTCAATGAATGAAAGCTGAGCTACAATCCTTTCTTGGAGTCACTTTAGATAGAACCCTGAACTTCAAAGAGCACATCACTAAGCTTTATCATAAAGTTGCCGAAAGAAACAACATACTGCATAAGCTCTGTGGTACCTCCTGGGGGGCCTCTGCTGATTGTCTACGTTTAACTGGCATCAGCCTTGTCTATTCGGCTGCTAAGTACTGTGCTTCTATCTGGTTGGAAAGCGTACATGTGAAGAAGGTAGACACAAAATTCAACGATACAATTCATTGCATTACTGGTACCATCAAATCAACTCCATGACACTGGTTACCTCTGCTGAATCACATCCCTTCACCTCACTCAAGGCAGAAGCAAGCTCTACTAAGGGAAGCTAAGAAAATCTTTGCATCACCCTCCTTGCCACTGCACCAAGAATTCTGTCATCCGTCACTGCAACGACTGCAATCAAGAAGACCAGCAAGTGTCACTGCAGGGCAACTCATTGCAGATGGATTTGACCTAAATGAAAGCTGGAAGCATGAGTAGTCAACAAAAACATTGGGAACAAGTGTCCACCATTTTGATTCCACAAAGAAGATAACGGGTTTTGACCTACCGAGGAACTTTTGGTGACATACCAACAGGTTAAGAACTGGTCATGGTTGTTGCAATTATTTCAGGCACAAGTGGGCTTGGATCAGTTCATCAGTGTGTGATTGTAACCTGGAAGAACAGACGATTGAGCACCTGGTTCAACGCTGTCCTCTTCATTCCTGACAATTTGTTCGTTCTCACACCCGGTTTAACTGAATGGCTGAGAAGGATGGATTTTGAAGTTTGATTCTGCCTTGTACATTTATTTTATAAAATCACCATACAATTAAATAAATAAGTTACCGAACAAGCTGGCTGTGCAGTTCAGATCAATTAGCTGTCAGTTCACTTTCAGGAGATAGTGGGTTTGAACCCCACTATCTGCAAAACTGAAGCTGGATTTCCATTTTCACAGCAGGCCAATCCTGGGGCTGTACTTTAATTAAGGCAATGGTCCACTTGCTTCTTACCCCTTTCCTATTCCACTATCACCATAAGATCTACCTGTGTCGGTGAAGTAAAAAACAAAAAGTCTCTTAGTTTCAAGAGAAATACCATTCTATGATTTATCTGATGTGCAACCTGGCATACGATTGAGTGTTAATTCAGTAACCTGCCATGGCAGTCTAGGCATAAAAGTCTGCTTTTTACCCAGAGTCCAGGTCAGGGATTATTACCTAGATCTGAGGTGCACTCAGCTTGTTTAGAAAAACTGAGGAGCTATCCGACAGAGAGCCTAGAGTAACGGCTGAGAGGATTCGTCACACTAACTAAACATGACCTCTTAATGCTCAACCCTCTGAGGTGAGGACTGTTGGTTTGAGTGGTGCTGCTAAAAGAAGCACCCTTTAGATCTAGAACTAGTGTGGAGACCCTCCTTGTCGCCTGAAACATACCTTTCAGTGTTCCACCTATTTATTTACTGCCTTCATAAGTGGCGAAATTAAGGCTTGCATCCTCTGTCACTTAACTACATGCTAATTTTTACAGCAACATAAATAAGCAGTAATTACAAATCAAATCAAAGACACCCGTCTCCCTTAATCTCGAAAACCATAGATTAGGGAGAGGGTATTATTTATTGTAACCGTTTCATAATTTGTGATACATGCAGTATACAAAATTAGAAGGAGTAACTTGAGATAAGTATTGAGAATTGTGTTAATAACTGGTACATTCAATGATTATTAATATAAAACAGATGGTTAGAGATTGAACAGAGAAAGAATAATGTAAACTGAATGTCGGAGTTACATTGATAGATGGCATTTTGAAAAGTATTCAGCAATACGGCAGACTAATAGACCTACTGCAACAAGGTAGTTCCATACTATACCTTAAGCCTATGCACCTAATGGCTCTAGACTTCAACGGAGTTATATTGTCTAGGCTACCTTAGGTACTATTCAGTTCCTGGCTGACCTGTACCACATCCTTTCCTTCCCTCAGTTTCCTGCTCCACATTTCCCTAATAATGTTAAATAATTTTGCGATTCTCCCCGGGTGCATCCATTCTCTGTTCAATAACTTTACAACTGTATACAATTGGTTTTCGTTCTCAATTTTCTTTACATCCTTCTCATCTATAAATTTCTCTCGTATTTGCTTTGTCATTGAACAATCTTATCAGGTGTGCCCATCCCATTTCTTCAGAACATAGTAAACATTTATTTTCATCTCTGTTTTGTCTGTATGCTTTATTTTTATAATAATATTTAATGCAGCCAATGGCCACATAATAACACAGTTATAAAGCCATAGTGGTCAATGTATAGTTTACATAGCATTTAACTATTAGATAATTTTGTCTTGCTTTATTTTTATGTATCCCCATTAACCACCGTATTATACCCCTCATTCCCTTTTTTTGTTATAATCTCTACATTAATTCTCATTCTCCCACTTACATTACAAAATTCTTCTAATGACCTCTTACTTCTACATTGTGTATCAATACACTGCTTTTCAATATCCTTAATTCTTAGAACTATTTTTTTACATATTCTCAACTTCTCTATACAGTCTCTTTTCCAGTAATATCCCATTCCTATCATTTCCAAAATGTCCCGTACTTCATCCACCCAGTATCCTTGGTTCTGTTGTTTCATTTGGTGTTGATAAGCTATCTGTAATACTTCGCCCCCTTCTCGCGGCTTCATTCTCAGCCAATACCTTATTATCCTTTTAATAATATCCACTTGCAGACTTATATCTTTGCACATCATTCTCACTCCACAGTTAGCTGTACAACTGGGTAGACCCATAATTATCTTACCAAATCTACTCATAATTGTATCAAGTGAATCAACCCTCCCTTCAACTCCCCAAATTTCCGCTCCGTACAACACTCTAGATTTAACCACTGCATTAAAAACATTTTTATACACTCTGTAGTCTGTGTTGGGCATCTTCTTCTCCAGTATGTTAATGGCTGACAGTGCACTCATACCTTTTAGTTTCGATCTTTTTATTTGCTCTGTCCATTTCCCATTTCCACTTAATATCAAACCCAAGTATTCCACTTTCTTGACAACTTCTAACCTCGTCTCGCCCATCCACCATTTTTCATTCTTTGATAATTTATATCCTTTCTTGCACACCATTACCTTGGTTTTCTAAGCATTAATTTTTAAATTCCACTCTTTACAGTAATTTACCACTACATTTATACTACCCTGCATACTATTGGGTGTCAAAGTGAGCAGAAGGATGTCGTCAGCAAAAATGAGACCCGGAATATCCTGGTTCTCAAGACTTGGGTAAACCCCTGCCTCAAAACTTTTCGATTGGAAGACATCATTTATAAACAGTAGGAACAGTACTGGTGACAAATTGCAACCCTGTTTCAGCCCTACTTAAGAGAATATTTCCCCAAATACTGCTCCCTCCTTAGTTTTAATTGAGCACTTCTAAATATACGTTTTCAACCGCTCGTCATCTTCTGAGACACCCCTATCCTTCTCATCTTGGCACGACCACCCCTCTGCTCACGGAATCAAATGCTTTCTCCAAGTCAATGGCAGTAATGTACAATTTTCCACCTTTCTTTTTTATATACTTATCCATTATTGTTTTCACTACAAAAATATTATCTGTTGTCCTCATCCTTTCTCTAAAGCCTGACTGAAATCTCTCCAGAATCGATCCCCCCTCTGCCCACTTCATTAACCTTTTTGCTAACACACCTGTATAAATTTTACTTAATGTATCCAGCAATGTAATACCCCTGTAATTATTTGGTTATCTCCTTTCTTCTTGTAGATTGGGCAGATCACTCCCTCTTGCCAAGATTTCGGAAATTCCCCTCCTTCAAATATTCTGTTAAATAGTTTCACCACTTAACTACATAATGATACTTAGTATAAATTTCAAAAAGCATGACGATCTTACTGTAAACAATCGTAACTACATTCATAGCAACATTCACACAAGCTGGTCATAGACGAGGAAATTTGGGCAAGACAGCTTAAGGGAAAATACAGAAGTGAAATTTCTACCACTACCTGGAATAAAAATCAAATCAAACTCTTGAAAGGAGTAGTTACATGTTGATGAACGACGCATATATATTGCACGTGTAGAAGTCGATTGTGTGTTATGTTCATGAGAGGAAACTGAACTTTAGGGATGAATACTGAGGTTTGGATTCAAACAACAGTGGAAATATGAGGAGCTAAATGTGAAGATATCATAGTTTAGTGATTTTTAACCAAGAGTATTTTATAATGGGGAAAGACATGCACTGCTTCACTGATTGTTCTATACTCTGCAGACATACCTCTTCACTGGAACAGAGATGCGCCAATCGACGGTGGACCTCCTCGACGAGAGCTGGGTCCATCACGTGTTCCCCCTTGGTGTCGCCCACGACCAGCTCCGACCACATGAGCCCCGTCTCCTGTTTGACGAGAACAACCTCCAGCCTGGAAATGATACACGTTTCACTAAGAACACACTGGACTGTTGTTGTTTTATGTTCATCCTCTTTGGTTTGAATGTGGCCCGACTCCATATCGTACGGTTGAAATGATAAAGGTCCCCGGTAACACACTTTGGTGTTGTCCCACAAAATGAATTAAAACTCAGCCACAGATTTGGTTTATTTTGCCATCTGGTGAGGTAGTAAAGTGGTATGTTGAAATTTCAAAGCTTCAGATATTATGCTAATGAAGAAATACTATGAAACTTAATGTACCGTAGGCTACATGCTTTAAAATGACACTTTTTATCACACTCTCATTTTTGTATTATTTATCTTTCACGTTATCGCACCTTCTACAGTACCGGTATATTGCCAATAATTTGTTTTAAACAGACTCTGGAGCGTTGGACCTTATCTTTCCTGCAAAGTGTTATTGGCGGAATATTTGCTATGGCTATGAGTAAAATAAAACTTCATGTGCATGCAGACTGTACGAAAATTGAATCTCAATAGTTGAGGTTATGTATGATGACAATCTTACGCAGCATTTCAAATGATCCACATGGCCGTGCGCTGAGTACAACCTTCTTATTCTTACTAAATGGAGTACATACTACTTGGGCTGAGAATATACTCCTGCTCTTATATCAGGGTTTATTCATACCACCCGGTATAAGGTGACGGACAATGACCACCATCATAGTTGATCTTGACTGCCAGAGGAGACATCTGTTGCCTTGACTGAGACACAGAACAACATGCTCCAACCCGGAAAAACAATTTGCTGATCATTCCATGGGGAAATGGTCACCAAATATGGAAGTTTTTACATAAAGATTTTCACAGGAACCTAGGTTACCCTGTACATAAAGGCTAGAGGTGGACAGACAGATGCGAAATAGTCCACAAACTTCTGAAGACAACCATACTATTGTGCTATGCTCTACATAGTTTTGGGTGAACTATTAGCAAGGCATCTTATGCACGACAAAAGGCTAATGAATTACATTTTATATAAATTACTTCGAACAATGCTAACTTAAACACTATATTATAATGCCTTTACGGATTTGTAATAATAATCTCATACAATATGCAGCAGCGAATACAGAAAGGAAAATTTAACAAATACATATAAGACTAGATGCTGTTGTTTAAATATCATGGTTTGTATTTAAATTAAATATTTTCCTAACCATTTCACCAAGCAGCCCCAAATTATGTGTTTGTATTGAGCCGATAAAGCCAGCACACACAAATTGTTGAGCCAGAACTGCCAACACTGAATGCTGGTTTTCATTGTTAAATCCAGTAGTGTTAGCCACATTCATTATTTTTTCGTATCTTACTACTTTAAAAGTTTCTGTGGTGTTTTTTCTGTTCTCACCAATCCTCATAGCACTCATAAAGAAAATATAGAATAATGGGTATATTTGATTAACTCCTGTGTATGTATGTTTAGTCCTCAGTCCGAAGGCTGGTTGGATCCTCAACAGCTCTGCCATCAGCTGTCATAAATGGCCTAGGCATCACTGAAGAGGTGTACTAGGGAAATGAGGAGTGAGGTAGTTTCCCGTTGCTTTCCTCGCTGAGCCACAAGTTGCTATTACATATCAGTCTGCCAAGCCCACTGAAATGCATGCACCAACTGACCCTATGAGCAACATTTTCACACCATTCATAGCAGGGACTGGCTGCATAAGGAATGGCATTACTAGCATCACTCATACCTCAGTCACTTTCATCTTGTCAAAGCCAAGGATAAGGCTGAGACAGATCAATGAAAGTAACAACATTCCTCTAGCCCATACCAGAAGACATAGTGCACTGTAAACACTACGTCCTGCCAGCAAAGGCATCGGAGTAATATATATGCATTTAACCTCTTGCTATCTTACAGACACAACTCAGCTACATACAAGGGCAAGTCAATAAGTATCTGCTATTTCGCTCTCATTGTCTTTAGGTTGGCTCTATGGCGTTGTGTGCTCGGCAACCGGTAGATGGCACCGTTGTCTACATCTGCGGTAGGTTTCAGCGTTATCAGATCAGTATGGCTTGAACTGTTGTGACGTAAATTTGGTCGTGCCACACTCTGTTTGCACCAATGAAGAACAGCATTCTGCAATCAGTTTTTTGTGGTCTGAGGGTGTACCAGGAGCGGAAATTCATAGAAGAATACAGTAACAATGTTTTGCAACAGCGAAGTGTTTACCAGTGGATTGAAACAGTTAAAAAGGGTCGCACGAGCATGAAGTATGAGGAGAAATTTGGGCGTCCATCTGCAGCCGTAACTAATGCCTATATTTAACAAGTGCGTGATATGATCCTGAATAACAGAAGAGTATCTGTTGATGATGTGGCAAACCATTTGCACATTAGCCATGTTTCTGCGTATGAAATCATACATAAGAGGCTTGACTTTCACAAAGTCTGTTTGAAATGGTTTCCAAAACAACTCAATGAAGAGCAGAAACACGCGCAATTGTGTGACAATGTCAGCAACTACTGTACCGTCATGCTAACGAAGGTGAAACATTTCTGAAATAGGTCATCATTGGAGATGAAACATGGAATCACCACTTCGAGCCAGAAAGCAAACTTCAGAGCATGGAATGGAAGCATCTGCTTTGGCAAAACAATGTCCCCGTATTACGCTGAAAGTTTTCTATGAATTTCCATTCCTGGTACACCCTCAGACCACAAAAAACAGGTTACGGAACGCTGTTCTTTCTTGGTGCAAACAGAGAGTGGCATGGCCATCTTTACATAGCAACAGGGCAACTGTACTGATCTGATAACGCTGAAACCTACCAAAGATGTAGACAACGGTGCCATCTAGCAGCTGGTGAGCAAACAATGCCATTGAGCCAACCTAAAGACAATTAGAGCAAAATTGCAGATACTTATTGATTTGCCTACGTAATAGACAAGGATGGAACATTCAAGAATCATCCAAGCAAACGCTGTTAAGATTATCTGGCTTGATTTCTCTTCCCTAGCTGAATAACGCTGTTAAGACTATCTGGCTTGATTTCTCTTCCCTAGCTGTAAAAAAAAAAAAAAAAAATTAAAAAAAAAAAAAAAAAACCCAGATAACCAGATCAAATAACACAGAGGGTTGTATTGAACTTTGGTATGGTATCTATTGTGACTCGGTAATGCAGCAGAGTTTGCTGGATGACACACATCTGTGAGCTACTGGTACAGTCGCCTGTAACAAAAAGAATGAATAGCATGCTAAATTATGGCAAAGGTCCACAGCTGGACTTTCTGATGCCAGAGTAGTCTTTCAATGATAGTAAGATGTTGGTAGCATTATACAATTACATAAGAATGAGTTCCCAGGTCACCCTGCAGCAACAGTAGCCCAGTTGCTTCCCTCAGTGCAGAACATCAGCCTCCAGATCCCGAACATTGCAGAGGTAGTTGCTTTATCGCAGGAGAGATAAAAGTCTATTCAACGCTCCATGCAATAGATCCCTGGTGACACGTTTGATGTTTACCCAACAACAGATCACCCAAACAATATCTGTTTCTCCACCCTTTGGTACAGTAAAACAGAATGCTGAAACTGTGTTTAAAAAAATAGCACAAATTTGTCATTAATACTTTCTTTTGTAAGGTGAAAGCCAACAAATTCCTGTTAAATAAATGTTTAATCTTTTGAAGGGTTTTCTCCTTGTACATTTCTAACATTAATGAAATCATACACCTTAACAAAAGTTTGGAATACTCCCAAAATGAGTATTCTGAGATATTTCATGACACACTCACATAGGTACATTACAACCCTGAAATACGACAGTGTTTACTACAGACATGCTTTCTGCTCGTATACTAGTCATGTAAAGTTACCCTGAGTGCTGTAGCAGATGGTCCATTGTCTCACATTACCAAACTCTGTTGCGTTTGTGTTGTGCCTTGTAGTGACAAGCCACATAGATGAATACAAACATTTGATAAGATTCAGATAGTGGCTTTACTTTTGGCCATAAACAGCAAGATGTTAATGATCAGTTAAATGCCACACAAGGCAGCGCATCTAAGGTGTGGAGAAAGTACAGAGAGATGGGAAATGTGAACGATAGGCCTCGTTCGGGCAGTCCTCAGGTTACATCTCCAGCCCAGTCGGCTCGCTGATGTCCAACATCAACTGCAAGGGCTCTTAGGAATGACCTCTCTAGTAGTGATGGCTACTGAGTGTATGATTCGAAGCAGTGCATCGATTCATTCAAGTGTACGAGCGAATCGATTCACAGGAACGGCAAGCTTACGGCACACGATTCAGTTGACTCGCAGCAGACAGTGCTGAGTGGTTCACTCACGAATCAGTGAGACACAACACACACGGTTCATTATCGGCACACTGGACATTCATATAAGAAATAACAAAGGTATTTTTAACGTTCCACCTTTTCAATACAACACACTGTTCTGTGGTTACATTTATAAAACAGCTATATACATAGATTAATGGTACATGTTTCGCCCTTACTAGAGAGCATCCTCAGCCTTTTGTTAAACCTAAAATGCTAAACTTCAATATACAATAAACATGTGAGAAAAGACAATTAATAACGTAAGGCTCAAATTAGAATACAAAGTCATTTGTTTTGTGGACAATATTAAATTAAAACATGTGATGATAAAATGGATTAAAAATCAATGTCAGTCTAAAAACACGATCTCCATCTTTCCATGACATGTGGTACTTGCATATTTCCGAGCATGTAGTTCCACGAGAATAATAACTTGTAACACTGGACATTGGCGGGGAGCCGAACTTCCGCTGTGGGCGAGACATACAGAGCCATGGCATACTGAAAGAATCGTGCGCTAAGACGGGATCTCGCCCTCAGCTCATTTGAAAATAATACCTATTTGCATTCACTGTCCTCTTCTTACAGGGAGGTTTAAATAATACCGTATTTACTCGCGTATTAGACCCCTTTTTTCCCCACTTTTACTGCCAAAAATAATAAAGGGGGGTCCAATATGCGATAACCTCAAAATTTTGTGCAGCGAACACATGACTTCTAGGCTATAAAGAGCTACAAATTGTACGTGTAAACATTCTATACTATTATTTAATAAACTTAAAATGTATTTAAGTTATACTGGCTATTTTCGTCGGAAGGCAGTATTTTTAAACGTAAAAAGACAAAAGGTGAACACGACTTTTAGGCCTACGGTACATATAAAAGTCCGTTTCAGTTACTCATATCATGTCATTCGTTACATCTTCATTAATTCCTCTGATGAGGTTGACGTCAGGAAGGGCATGCAGCCGTAAAAACTCGCTACAAAGATTCGTCTCACTTCATACTCGATCCCGTAGAAGAAAGGGATAAGGGTATCATGTTATCATATAATTAAATATTGATACAAAAGAACTTAATGGCCATTCATTTGTCTGTCAGTTCAGCAGTAGGCCTACCACACAGTAAACCTGATCACTGCTTTCATTTGAATTATCGCCTTGTGCAGCCAACTTCCCTGCCATTCTAGCGGCGTGTCGGCATTCTAAGTGACGTCATCTTCACTACTAATAATAATGTTATTTGTTTTACGTCCCACTAACTACTCTTTTACGGTTTTCGGAGACGCCGAGGTGCCGGAAGTTAGTCCCGCAGGAGTTCTTTTACGTGCCCGTAAATCTACCGACACGAGGCTGACGTATTTGAGCACCTTCAAATACCACCGGACTGAGCCAGGATCGAACCTGCCAACTTGGGGTCAGAAGGCCAGCGCCTTAACCGTCTGAGCCACTCAGCCCGGCATCTTCACTACTATCTCTTGCCATTTGCGTCAGGCATGCTTCACTCTCTTTGAGCCATGCACTGCAGTCAAGAGCATACAAGGTCCCGTCTTTTTGAACCTTTTAAAAATAATTTTGTTCCCGTCTATAGAGTCTAAACAGTGTAAATCTATTCCCAGATGGTCCCTTTTTTTTTTTTTTTTTTTTTTTGCTAGTTGTTTTACGTCGCTCCGACACAGATAGGTCTTACGGCGACGATGGGACAGGAAAGGGCTAGGAGTGGGAAGGAAGCGGCCGTGGCCTTAATTAAGGTACAGCCCCAGCATTTGCCTGGTGTGAAAATGGGAAACCACGGAAAACCATTTTCAGGGCTGCCGACAGTGGGGTTCGAACCTACTATCTCCCAAATACTGGATACTGGCCGCACTTAAGCGACTGCAGCTATCGAGCTCGGTACCAGATGGTCCCTGATATTCCCGGTAGCATAAGCCACTCCTTCCAAATAAAGCCGTATTGTAGAAGGCATGCCATACCATCAGCTGATAACTAGCGTATGTTACGAGTTGTACTTCCGAATGTAATATATAGTAACTGGAAACACTCTTTTGATAACTGCGGTAGTTGAAACACAGACCCGTATTATTAAATATATTTCATGCTTTTTCTCTACATTTATTACTTCAGGATTTGCGTAAACAGCTGTCCATGAGATAAGACAGACCACATTGTTTAGGTGAGGTATATTACCGCCCTGACAGTGCCAAAAGTTCGACGGAAAAATAAAAATAAATAACAGGAAAATATACCGCATTTATGGATACCTACAGGTGTGGCAGTAATGCGTTTTATTATCATAATGTTTAATTTTGTACATTTGTTCATCTCTTTTTTTATTAACGCATACCCTAGTATGTTTTGTTTGACGTCTCCGAAAATCGTTTAAAGTACGTGTGGACATAAAATTATTATTATTATTATTATTTGTTAGGTACATTGGCGAGTAAAACAATCGTTTTAATTGGATATCTTTTATATAGGCCTACCTTTATTGGCCCGAGTTACGAGATATTAAACGACCACTTTGTTAATGATCTCACCTGCTGTATAAACAGCAACAACCGCGGACATTTCTCAACTAAAGTAAGCTCTTTTTAGACACACCCCCAGTGGAGGGGAGTTACATGTACCGCTTTTACCGCATATCAACCTTCCTGCCATTCATAAATCTCTGGCAGTACGGTACCGGGAATCGAAGTCAGACCCCTGAAAACAGCAACTAGTTGTGCTAACCATTACGCTGGCGACATGGAGGCAATGGAAGAAGGCAAGACCTGGAGAGAGGTGAAGAGGTTGGTAGGCAACAGGATCAGATAGAGATGCTTTGTTGATGCCCTATGTTCCACAAGGAACAACAGGAATTAAGTCAAGTAAGTCATTACGCTGGCGGACATTATTAACTACAAAACACAGACATACAGCATGACTGATGCATGCTTGCAATACGCGGGTTGGACACGAAGCTAGGCCTATTCATCTATTTGTGCGACGTCATCAGAGTTGCAGTAGACCTACGCCACAGAGGCGGGCATTTCTTAACTACGAAACACAGATGTACCGTATGGATTTGACGCGTTTTCCATTGCGTAGGTCGTACGGACGAAACTATTCACAAATTTGTGCGAAGTCATCAGAGCTGCAATAAGACTTGCACCCGCTTCGAAGCGGAATCGTCATCGTTCTCTGACGAATTACGTTGGGGGGTCTCATAGGCGAGATGTATTTTTTTCATTTTCTTCGTCTCGAAAAGCCAGGGGGGGTCTAATATGCGAGGGGGTCTAATACGCGAGTAAATACGGTATATGGATTTATTTGCAGTGTTAAAGAGGTAGTCAAAACATAATTCCAAAGTAACTAGCTAGTAAATAGGTAGGCTATTAGGTTCTTTTGTTTATTAGTTTAATGAAATGAAATGTCGTATGGCTTTCAGTGCCGGGATATCCCAGGACGGGTTCGGCTCGCCAGGTGCAGGTCTTTCTATTTGACTCCCGTAGGCGACCTGTGCATCGTGATGAGGATGAAATGATGATGAAGACAACACATATACCTAGCCCCTGTGCCATTGGAATTAACCAATTATGGTTAAAATCCCCGACCCGGCCGGGAATCAAACCGGGACCTTCTGAACCGAAGGCCAGTACGCTGACCATTCAGCCAACGAGTCGGATGATTAGTTTAATGAATCAGTATTATAACTTAGTTGACATCCGACAATTAATTCAACTCGACTCTCTAGCCACCCTTATGACTATAAGTCATGCTCGTGACCACTCCAAATTGTCTGTTTTATATTGGGAAGTACTGCTCAGTATTTTCTCAGTTTGTATGTCACATCATTACACAAGACTTCAATAATCGAATCACGAGATCACTTGTGTACGTGGACAGTGGGTAAGAGAGCTGACTGATGAAATACCTTACATAAAAAGATGTTGAATAAGAAAACCACAGGGTTACACTGCATCTCGGGTAGCCTATACAAAATATGACGATTTCAAAAATCCTTTATTGAAAGAGACATATTTTCAAAGATGACCAAATGAGTTGGCCATGCGCTTGGGCTTGCATAGCCTTGAGCTTATTCAAAGATATGAGCTTCATTGATGTTTCCATACTGAACTGAGATCACAGAGATGAGTATCTATTAGGTTCCACCTATTCAATACTAATTACGTGTTGATGTTACTAATAACTTTTATTCAACTTGGGACCAGTTTCGACACATAAAATGTCATCATCAGCCATAAAATGAATCACAAATATATAAGCAAAGACATAATAATCAAAACTATTGTGGATACATATTGAAATATGATCATTAAAAATCTTTAACCATCCATTCACACCATGTGTTAAGATAAATAGCAAAACAATGGATTCAAGAAAGAAATGGTTAACAAAATCATTCACAAAATAAAATCCCAACCCAGAACCAAACTAACAAAAGTAAACGAATCCAAGAAAGATTATGCACTATTCACTTTCAATAATGTACACATATACCCCATAACTAACATTTTAAAAAAACATAACCTAAGAATAGCATTCAGAACTACACACAATAGTACCAACATCATACACAACGTCAGGACAATCAACAGCAACAACAAATACAACCACTCAGGGGTATACCGTATCAAATGTAATAACTGCGAGACAAGCTATATCGGACGTACCGGTAGAAACTTCCTAACCCGATATAACGAACACATAAACGCGGTGAAACACAATCATTTTTCCTCAATAGGACAACATGTTGCAGACTATAAACACAGTTTTACAAACATCGATAACGATATGCAAATCCTAAACATAAACCCCAAAGGCCCCCTGCTCAACATAACAGAAGAATTTTACATCACTCTAGATCAGTACACCAATCCAAATTACAACATAAATGTAATCACAGAAAAAACTAACATCATCTTCAATACAGTTATCCCCGCCCTAAAAAACCCTTACCTTAAGTTAATCGATAAACAGAATGCAACCCGCAACAGAAAAACACCAAACACCACACCCAGCTCCATCCCTACCCCCACAACAACAACAACTCTCCCTACCCCTCCTTCCCTTCCCCTCACAGCAGCTAGTATAAGCCCAAGAAGAACACGAAGTGGTACATTACAAGCTCGCACGTCAAACACAACTCAACTACACCAACAACAGTAAGTACATATTCCAATTCACACACATAACCCTTAGACATTCCTCCAACACGATATCACTTATAACTCAATCTTATCTTCCACAGATAAACATAACATCATTGCACAGCTACAAATGGGAAAGGAGCCACTACTTTGAACCCAATGTCATCCAAATTTACGGACGCCAAAGGACAACATGAATTGGTTCTAATAAAAGGGCAACACACACAGCAGAGCTGAACATATTTTAGTTGAATTTCATCCATACATTTGGCATCTTTTTAAAATTGAAAGTGTTTTATCTCATATACACACAGGAAGACTAAACTTTTTACCCATGCAATTTTACAAACTCCACGAATAGCAGCTGAAGTGTACAACTGTGAATAAGACTTAAATACGGAAGTTAGTCGATGTATTGACCAACAAGCAAGAACGAATGTTCATATACATGAAGTGTTTTTATATATTGTATTTATCTTGTACATATATATATATATATATATATAAGTTAGTTTAGGTAAAGACGTGTTTTATACACTAGTTTTAAGACCTTCAACATTTTAGACATATAGTTGCAATCTTCTTCTTCTTCTTCTTCTTCTTCTTCTTCTTTTATGACCACATAGGATCACTTTAGTCAGTCCGTCGTTCAGGTCTCTTTGAAGGGATTGTTCGGGCTTTGCGGTCCTCCCAGTACTTCTTCAGACGCTCCGATCTTCGTGCCCTTTCCTCAGTTGAAAATGTGCGTGTTGTTGGTTTGTTTTGTGTAAGGGTAAAGCGGAGGTTTGTATTCTTGAGTTCTGTATTCAATTTTATCTTATTTTTGGTGTCTTCTGTTGTAAGGCCTATTTCCTTCAGATCCTCTCTTACTTCTCTGATCCATTTACATCCTGTTGTGGTATTTTTTGAGACGAGATTGTGTTGTACTAGTTGTTTCAGAAGTCTCGAGTCCTGCATCCTCATGATATGTCCAAAGAATCCCAGTCTCCTCTTACGCATAGTATCTGTAATGGGTTCTAGCTCTTTGTACACGACTTTGTTAGGTATTAACCGCCACTGTCCATCTTTCTGATATTTTTTGTTGATACAGGTTCTTCCAATCCTCCTTTCAATTTTCTGAAGTCTGTCAGTCTTTGATTGTTTATTCAGGTAAAAGAGTGTTTCTGCTGCATATGTAGCTTCCGGTTTTATAACTGTGTTGTAGTGTTTTATTTTTGTATTTATTGATAGACATTTCTTTTTGTAGATATCCCATGTTAATTTTTGTGCTTTAGCTAATCTATTTGTTCTTACTTGGATTGAGATTTTTTCATTTAAGTTATGTGTTATTACTTCTCCAAGATATTTAAACTGAGTTACTATTTTGATTTTATTACCATTTATGGTGACTTCTTTTAGCTGTGTTGGTTTTTGGGGCATAATTTCTGTTTTTTCAAATGATATTTTGAGGCCAATTTTATTTGCAATGTTTTGAAGTTCTGATATCTGGGTTTTTGCTTCTTTTATGTCCACTGCTAGTAATGCTAAATCGTCAGCAAAACCCAGGCAATTTGTTTTGATTTTTCGGCCAATCTTTATTTTGGGGGGACATTTTCTAAACCATTCCCTCATTACCATTTCTAGAGCACAGTTAAATAATAGTGGTGAGAGCCCATCTCCCTGCCGTAGTCCAGTTTTAATTTCAAATGTCTCTGATGTTTCACCCCTAAACTTCACTTTTGACTTGGTATTGGTGAGAGTCAATTTTATCATGTTTATTAATTTGGGGTGTAGTCCAAGGTGTCTTAAAATTTTAAACAGAGATTCTCTATGGATGCAATCATAAGCTTTCTTGAAATCTACAAATGTTATCACCATATCTCTGTTTCTTCTCCTGTTATAGTCCATTATCAACTTAAGACTCATGATCTGCAAGACTCATGAGTTGCAATATTGTAAAGAATGACATATACGCCAGTTCACGCTAAGACGTGCCCCATTTGTATGTGACTAAATGTACATCATCATCATATGGCATTCCTTTAACACCACAATCTTAATCAAAGCTTCATTATATAAATATGTATGTATGGTTCGGCTGAAGATGACCTTGAATATGAGGTCGAAACCGGTCCTGCAGTTTAATATATACAATAAATAAGTATTGATTGGTGGAAATCCTCTCCTATTTTTAATTGTGCAATTGTCAATACGGAAATGAAGATTATAGATTACGAACACTGATAAACCCGAAAATGTCTTCTTGGAGACAAAACAATTTGCATATCCATAACTCGAAAACTCTTCGCGCTAAAGCTGTAAATGCGAAACCAAGTATGAGTCTATACTACATATAGAGGTCGGCGCTGAGGGGTTAATGGAGTTGTCACTGTGAGGGAAAGGCTTTGTAACATCAAAATTTGATGCGAAGAGGCAGCTGCCAGGAGAAACCTGAATCTGAAAGGTAGATGATGCGTAGGAAAGCAGTTCATGGAATGAAGACCAGATGGCAGCAGCAAGCTTTGAATGTTGTTGCTGCTGTGTCATCAGCAGACACTACACAGATGTAAGAGGAACGGTGACTCTAATGTGCCGTGAATCAGACCACTGTATTGATTCAGTAACGTGAACGTTCTATTTGCTATTGCAGTGGGGTTCAAACCCACTATCTCCAGGATGCAAGCTCACAGTTGCGCGCCCGTAACACCATGGCCAACTCGCCCGGTGTAACGTGAACGGAATCAAATGAATCGAATATCCCATCACTATTCTCCAGAGTAATAGGGCTTTGTATCACAGACCAAACAGTGCACCGAAGAAAGCGCGAGGTTGGTCTTCAGGCCAGAAGGCCAATGAGAAGCTTTGCACCGAACCAACAGAACAGAATGGAACGTATCGAAGGATCTGGGCTCTTACTTATCAACACTGCACCATTGCAGAATGCGGTAATGTCATGTTTAACAGCGAGACCAGGATGGGTTTCAGACCTGACACCCGATGTACAAGAATATGGGGAACCTCTGGATAACGTCATCAATATAGGCATTCCCAGGAAGTTCATCCTAGCAGAAGAATTATGTTCTGGGCAGGAAGGATGCTAGGACGGCGGACACCTCTCATTCCTATCCAGGGTGCAATGAATGGCCCCCCGATACATTCAAGAGATACTACAACCATTTGTGTGGCCCTTCCGAACTGCATTCGGCGATCATTTCATCCTAGCAGACGACAGTGCAGAACATCACCCTCATGGGACAGACACATCATCTCTGGTGTGGATTGACCTGCACAGTCCCCAGATGTGAATGCAATTAAACATGCATGGGACATGCTGAATGGGGCCATTTTTAAACATCCAAACCTATCGGACAATCTTCAACAACTTACAGAAGCTGCAACAGAGGAGTGGGACTGTTTGCCCCAAGACAAACCTGATGACCTCATGTGAAGCATGCTGTCAAGGACAGCTAACACCATGCGATGAAGAGAGTTTAAAAGTTTTGTAGTCTGAACTAATTTCAGAAGTTGCCTTTTGTTTTGCTTGTTCAGTATACATTGTTCAAAATGTTTAATTCAGAGGGAAATATGCTTAATATTTTAAATATTAATTGTAAAGCTACCAAATGGTTGAATGTAAGAATGCAATATAGTTGTATCAATGTTATTCCAAAGTTGTGTTGAGCAGTGTATTTTAATTTTACCATCAATATGACAGTACACCTAGTAAGTGAGAACCAGTGGGATACAACACTCACTTGCCTCTCTCAACAGCCCAGGTACTCAGCTCTGACTCCAGCCTATTGGCCAGAGGACCCTCCAGCAACATGCGATCTCTATAGGCGACACACAGTCTCAAGTCCTTCACGTCCACTGTGATGTCTGACTTCTGAGTGTCATCCGGTAGGCGAAAGGTCACTGTGATGTCCTCTGCACTCTGCTGCCACATGTACTCCTTCTTTTCTGAACAAAAAACACAAATTTATTACAAGTCTCATGAGCGTTAACCAAATGCAATAAACAACATATAATATCAAGTCAAGAAATTCCTGGACTGGCGTCATAAGTAGTTCACTGTGTAACTTAGACATTACCGACCCCCATCATCTTCAGGGTGGTACCCACTTGAGGTAGGGTAGACAAAGATTCCAGCAATGCTGCCGTGATCGAAGCATTTCAGGAAGTCATTTCCTCGCAACATGATCAAAGTGGGCTGCTTTTTAGCTAGAATTTCCTTCACCGTCTGAAATCTTTGCCCTTTTGACTCTTTTGGGAATAGGAAGTAGTGGTTGGATGCAAGGTTGGGCACCCGCGTGGTGTTGTTCTTAGCCAAAAAAGGAATGAAACACGAGAACAGATCGGCAGGTCCGTTATCACGACGAATGAGCCGGATGTGTTGTTTTGCTACAGATCAACAGATTGCAGATTTTTAGGTCCTAAAAACAGTTTTTAGTCACCTGAAATAAGGTCTTTCAGTACTTCATTGAGGCTTTAAAAACATAAAACAGGCTCTAAAAGTTGAGGGTAGTATAAAGTTTACCAACTAGGAAACATTACACTTATACAGAGAGTTGCAACTACAGGAAATAGTACTTGAATGTCCACACTGTGTTTACATAAAATGTTATATGTATACACCTAAATGTATTTAAAACTCTGCAAAAATTGAAGTCCATTCAACGATGTCTTGATTCCAATAATCTACCAAGATGAATGGGTAGTGCATGCAGTGGAGGGTCAGGCACTATGAGACTTGAACTTCTTTTCAAATACAGTAAAACCTTGTTAAGATGTTTCTGCTGGGGATAGCAAAAATGAACGTGTTAAGTGAGAAAACGCACAACTAAATAACTAATAAAAACTATCCAACAAGGATATGGAAACACTAGATACGTTTTTCTTCGACATTAGGGTATTTAAGGTTAAGTTAAGAGTAAGTTCCCACCTTCCAATACTTATCAATTTCTATATAATAGACTTATTAATTACATAATATAATCCATATAACCTCTAGTACATGTTTCGTTCCGATATGGAACATCTTCAGCTAAAATTGGTAAAATGGCAAGACAATTAAAATACATTGATGTTAAGATGATACATAAGCTAAAAGATATGATAAAATGGCTCGAAAATTAAAACATATGATAAAGATGATGAGATAAAGTTCATTCATGTTGGTTAAAAACACAACAAGTCAGTTTTCAAGTGGCGAATTAAAAACAGCGATAAGGTTCTTCATGTTGGAGGCGTGTACATTTTGTCGATCTTGAAGATAAATTGAAGAATACAGGATTTTCTTATATGTGATTTATCGGGGAAATCTTGATAAAATAACCGTAGTTGAAGTTGAGTTTGGTAGGATTATTAAAATGTGTCTGAAACGAGAAAAGGAGAAGTGAAATAGAAAATATTTTGAGGAGAAAACCTTGTTAAAAATGTATGTTCGCGAGAAAGAAGGATAATAGAGTTGATTACCTTAAAGACAATCTTTAACCAACATGAATGAACTTTATCTCATCATCTTTATCATATGTTTTAATTTTCGAGCCATTTTATCATATCTTTTAGCTTATGTATCATCTTAACATCAATGTATTTTAATTGTCTTGCCATTTTACCAATTTTAGTTGAAGATGTTCCATATCGGAACGAAACATGTACTAGAGGTTATATGGATTATATTATGTAATTAATAAGTCTATTATATAGAAATTGATAAGTATTGGAAGGTGGGAACTTACTCTTAACTTAACCTTAGTTGTGTTGAGCCAATACGGAATAAACATGAGATTTATAAGCTGTAATTTAGCCAACCAGGCAAAAAAACAATCAAATACCTATTTGAACTTAAAGATTAAATTGTCAAAAATTGGCAAAGACATAAATTTCCTAAAACAATGTTTACATCAAAAACTCGTTCCTAAATTTCTAAATTCAGTACAGAGAAAACCTTGTACAACAAAATGGCACAAAGCTACTCAGGAAAAAACTAACGACTTATGGCTCAAAAATGAAATTAAATTTCTATACAGAAAAAAGTCTTTTTTAAACTCTAAGTTATATAACGCTCATCTAGAAGCTTCCTCCCTTATGGCCCCTATTGAATGGGATTCCTTTTTGAAATATGGTGATACAAAAATTCAAAATATCTTGGATAAGAAACAAGAAATCTTGAACAAAAAACTTCACGGTCTTACTCTAAATCAAAAAAACATAAATCAGTCAAAAGAATCCTCCACTAACATTGAACCCAATTCAACCTTTCACCCCCCGACTAAGAATCTAACTGACGTTGTTTTCGAGGACAAAGAATTGCAGATTATCAACAAAGGACCCAAACATAATTGGTCTAATCCATACAACCAAAAGCAATACATAACAACCATTGCTGAAGTAGAACAGGTCATAGCTCAACTTCCAGTAGATCAACAACTCGAAACTAAATTCGAAGTCAAAAAGAAACTTGTAGAATTATTTAAAGATCAGAAAGTTAACACACCCCATTTACCTTCTACAGATATAAAAGGCCTAAAACAAAAAATAAAAGATAATGACCTTATAATCACAAAGGCGGATAAAGGCAATGTGTCAGTTATTATGCATAAAAAAGAATATATAGAAAAAAACCGAAGCATTTTTTTCAGATAATACTTTCACAAAAATTAAAAAAGATCCGACTATCTCTGTCCAAAGAAAATTAAAACAAATACTTAAAAACATTAATTTCATCCTTAATGAGAACGAAATATCAAACCTAATTAATATGAATCCAAGACTACCAACAGCAAGGGCTTTGCCTAAGATACATAAACCTGACACACCCATTAGACCAATTATTAACTTTAGAAATAGCCCCACCTACAAAACCTCTAAATTTATCAATAGCTTCCTAAAGAAGTACTATACATTCCAAAGCAGAACCACAATCAATAACTCAATAGAATTTTGTAAAATTATCAAGAACACAAAATTAAAATCATCTTTCACCTTGAACTCTTTCGACGTCACTAATATGTATTCTACGATCCCCACGAAAGAAACTTTAAATATAATTAAGAACAACTTAAAGACACACAGAAAACTTAGTAACCATGAAATAGAAGAATTTATGTTACTCCTAGAATTCACACTTAACAATAATTATTTTTCCTTCAATAACACAGTATACCAACAAAGTGGTCTTCCTATGGGATCTCCAGCGTCAGGTATCCTTGCTGAAATATACATGGATCACTTAGAAAAACATAAAATTTTAAATGATGAAAAAGGCATCATTATCTGGCTAAGGTTTGTCGACGACATCTTCGCAATTATAGATGAACAAATTAATAGTAGCACTAATTTATTAGACCAAATCAACAGTTTGGACCCTTTCATAAAATTTACATTAGAAACTGAGAACAATAAAAAACTAAATTTCCTTGATTTAACAATCGAAAGGAAAGAAGAAAAGTTGGCCTTTACAATCTTTAGAAAACCGACTCAAACTATAAATACCATACGAAAAGATTCATACCATCCTGAGGCACATAAAAAGAGTTCCTTTTTAAGCATGTTAAACAGAGCCTTCAACATTCCCTTATCTAAAAACGACCTCCAAAAAGAAATTAATCTCATTTATAAAATAGCGATAAGCAACGGATACACAAAACACTACATAGATAGATTAGTGAATAAAATGAAGAATAAACCTCAAACGCAGCTAGTAAAAGAACATAAAAAGAAGAACTTCGCCACCTTTACTTATAATAACGGGAATATTTACCAGATTACTAACATTTTTAAGAAATTTAATTTCAATATTGCTTTCCGCACCAATAACAACAATCAACGGTTAATTTTCAATCACCAAAGCATTGCAAGTAATAACAAATATTTAAATTCCGGGATATATAGGCTTAAATGCTCAAATTGTGCCACTTCTTATATCGGACAAACAGGCCGCAATTTCTCAGTAAGATACCAAGAACATATTAATGCCGAAAAACACAGGAAGTACTCGGCCATGAGTCTTCACATGACCGAATATAAACACAATTTTACATCGATAGAAAGGGACTTAACCATTCTACAAACGCTAAACAAAGGTAAATTAATGAATATCCTTGAAAATATCTACATTGAAATTGATCAGAAGCGAAATCCCAACCAGAATGTTAACGAAATTACGGAAAACATAAATATATTATTAGAAGAGGCTACTAATTTAGACTCATCCAGAAAAACCATCAAAAAGAATCCCAATAAACAACCAACACACCTCCTTCCGAACAGCTCCACCTTACATAATTGTCCCCCTACCTTTCCGTCCGTTTCCCCTAGCCTATCACAACACCACTCCTCAGTAAGCTCCACCCTACACAACACTTCACCCGCTCTCCTCACGTCACTTACCTCTCCCTCCAATACTCCCCGCCCACCACAAGCACCTCACACACGTACACAGGACTCAGTCAGTTAACAACACGGCGTAAGGGAGGACGTTAAATACGACAAGATTGTCTTTAAGGTAATCAACTCTATTATCCTTCTTTCTCGCGAACATACATTTTTAACAAGGTTTTCTCCTCAAAATATTTTCTATTTCACTTCTCCTTTTCTCGTTTCAGACACATTTTAATAATCCTACCAAACTCAACTTCAACTACGGTTATTTTATCAAGATTTCCCCGATAAATCACATATAAGAAAATCCTGTATTCTTCAATTTATCTTCAAGATCGACAAAATGTACACGCCTCCAACATGAAGAACCTTATCGCTGTTTTTAATTCGCCACTTGAAAACTGACTTGTTGTGTTTTTAACCAACATGAATGAACTTTATCTCATCATCTTTATCATATGTTTTAATTTTCGAGCCATTTTATCATATCTTTTAGCTTATGTATCATCTTAACATCAATGTATTTTAATTGTCTTGCCATTTTACCAATTTTAGCTGAAGATGTTCCATATCGGAACGAAACATGTACTAGAGGTTATATGGATTATATTATGTAATTAATAAGTCCATTATATAGAAATTGATAAGTATTGGAAGGTGGGAACTTACTCTTAACTTAACCTTAGTTGTGTTGAGCCAATACGGAATAAACATGAGATTTATAAGCTGCATTAGGGTATTTTACTTTGTGTACCCGCGGGTACAGTGAAAATTATATCTGCCATTTCTCAAGATGAGAGGAAAGTATTAAAAGGTGTGAAAAACACAAGAGCAAATATGAAAACCTTTTCCGCTGGGAAAACAAGTGCATCGAAAGGTGTGAAAAACAACAGACAACAAACATGAAAAAAAGACCACAGGAGCCAGTAAATATATCAGAGTATTATTACAGATCACTCAACCGCACCATACCACTTTATGGTACGTATACTTTTTCTGATGTCTTCACGTTCCTAGCGAACTCTTGTATCCTATCTATGAACTATTACTCTTTCCCATCATGTGTAGTTACAATGTAATCTTTCCCTATTCCGGCAGATGGCATCTCATACGATAGGATAGGTCAAAGCATTTCTTTTCTGCCCCGTCTTGTTGGGTTATCTTTCTGGTTGGTTGTGTGGGGAGTTTTTTGACTTGAGAAGATGGAAGGATTGGATTTCCAAGTCCCCTTCGTGGCATATAAAAGATATTTTAATAGATTCAAGATGTCTGTACACATCTCGGCCTTTCGAGAATGTGAATTGCTTATATAATTGAGGTATTTATTTTTCTTTAATCTTTTTTATTTGGGTTAGAAAGGCTTCCCTCATTACGTGTTTTTTCTAATTCATTCATGTGTTAACCTTGATTTTCTTTTACTGATCCAATATGTTTATTTTGTGAATTGAAGGTAACACGAATTCATGTGTGTGTATGTGATTGTTTGCTGTGTGCCGGCAGAGACATTTTTCTCAGGTCGCTTCATTAACATTCCGCTTGAGCTCATGTTGTATTATTTTATCGCGTGTTCTGTATAATTCATGTCCATTTCATAGACCTGGTATGAATTCAAGCTAACTACGCGATTTGCCTGCTTCTGTGTGTTTCGGTTTTGGAGACACTTCGTCTCTTTGATGGACCACTTTCTGGTTCATATTGTCTGAGCTTGAGAGCGGTTGTTTATTTTATTATGTGCTGTGCGTTGATGCTCTTATAGATCTCTTTTTTGCGACGACCTGACCCCTTGGTCTCTGTGTGAGCGTGGGTGGTTCTGACACTTTATTCGTGATACCTTTTGTGCCTAATTTACTTATTTATTGCTCATTTCACATTGCCGTCATTGGATTTCCTTACCTATTTTCTAGTTTAATATGTTTTATTCCTCGAGGGTTGCCTTTCCATATTTTTGTTGTTCTGCGTGAAACTATGGTAACCGCCCCTTTTCCCTTTTTTTCTCTGTGGTTGAATTTTAAGAGCTCGGTGCATCCTTCCCTCTTCTCCCATTTTATGCTCCTTTTACTTTATGTGATTGTATTCTCTGGGGACGTGATTTTATTGTTGGGAGTCTTTGTGTCTTAACTGAGGAATTGAATGAGAGTATGTTATGATGAGATGCTATTACTCTCTAAACTTATGACGTGCTACGAAGAAATGTTTTGTACCCACCTAAATTCATGTTCTTCAACCAATTAATATAATGCCAAATCCTTATACCAAACTTTTCGTCACGTCCTTTACAAAGGTAAGCGTGTGAAGATACTGTTACCATTGAGTCTGGTTTTTTTTTTCACGGGCCACATATTATTGATATTACCTATTTGATTTTTGGCCCCCTTGTTTTACTTATAGTATTTTCTTTTGATTTTTACTCCATAATAAATTTATGTTCTCACTCTTATTACTGCTATGTTTTTGTTTCCTTGCGTCTCTTATATGTTTTTTATCTGTAAGAGGCCCGAGTCCAGTTCCTGGCAGTTTTCTTTTCGCTAGTTTTGACCGAATCCACTGCACTGGGTCTTCGTCGTGCTCTTAGTGTCAGTTCATCACTCTCTTTCTAAAACAAATGTTAGTAGAAGCCCTTTATTTTGGAGCAATGGGTTATTATCAGGTCACACTCTTAGACAGTGAATTGGAGATTACACTCGACCATGTGCGAGGAGGAATGACTCTTTGGCTGCCATTTTGTATAAACTTTGACCAACTGGAGTGATCAAGTCGAAACTCAAAGGTGCGAGTTCAACACTCGCGACACGTGCGCACTTTAACATGCAGACGCCAGTCCACTTTTTTTTTTTTTTTTTTTTTTTTTTTTTGCTACTTGTTTTACGTCGCAGTGGCTAGGAGTGGGAAGGAAGCGGCCGTGGCCTTAATTAAGGTACAGCCCCAGCATTTGCATGGTGTGTAAATGGGAAACCACGGAAAACCATTTTCAGGGCTGCCGACAGTGGGGTTCGAACCTACTATCTCCCGAATACTGGATACTGGCCGCACTTAAGCGACTGGAGTTATCGAGCTAGGTAGTCCACTTTCTGACAGATTTTAATTTTATGTTCATTACTAAGGAATTACATGACATTTTCCATATCCATAACTATGTATCACAAGACAAATACAGTAGAAGTCCGCTATAGCGAGTACAGCATATAACGAGAACTTTTATAGCGACGACTTTTTCTGTCCCTTCAAAATTCCTATATTTAACTGTATCGTCCTTCCGTTACAGGGAGAACCCTATCACTGGCGCAACCGTTATTACGAACGATTAAGCGCACACGATTTATTCCGTTACCGATATTTATTCACCCCAGCGATGATATTGCATGCGATCGATTACCTTCGGCATCGTTTCCTCGCTATGTGCACTAGCGATTTCTCTCGTCGACGTACGAAGGCGATGTCGGAGTCGATTAGTAATATCCGTCGACAGCTGTTCCGTAAAGAAAATTCGAAATGAAAGAGAACATATTTTCGTAATAAATGCGTAAATAACGTGTCCGATAACGGTTGTTAACTCGTTAAAAATGAAGGCTGACTAAACGACCGTTTGCAATTAAGGATACACCTCGAGATATGGCAGAGTACTTAATTGATTTCGTAGGTTAGTTTGTATTTTGTCGCCTCTGGTTAAATTACGGAAAGGCTATTATGAAAATGTATAACGAGAAAGGTATAATTTCTCTACCGACGCTTGAAGTGTGTTTTCATCATACGTATAGTACGGTAAAGTGAGGATACGTGACGCTGCTTGAATAAGAAAACGTTTGCAACAAAATGCGATCGATCATCTTCGGTACAGTATAGTTTTCTCACTTTGTGCATTTGCGAGCTCTCTCGTTGACATTCAAAGGCGATGGAGTTGATTAGTAATACCCATCGACTGCTGTTCTCTAAAGAAAATACGAAATGAAAGAGTATAACACGTTTTCGTAATAAATGCGTGAATAACGTGGCCGATAGCAGTTCTTAACTCGTAAAAATAAAGACTGAATAAACGATATATTAATATTAGTGTTATATACGGAAATTACGTGAGAATGTCATACACCTCAAGATATGGCAGAGTACATCACTGATTTCAGAGGATATTTCATATCTTCTCGCGTCTAGTTACGGCTATTTACATGTAAATTTTTCACGAGGAGGTTATTTCTCTACATGCGTTTCAAATATGTTTTCATGACAGGCTACATATACGGTTAGGTTAGGTGACGCTGTTTGAAGAAGAAAGCTGAGGTGTTTGCCATAGAAATCTCTGGAGTGATACCGTATTTCTCCGAATTCAAGACTTTTTTCGCTCAGAATCTCATGCGAAAACTCGAGGGTTGTTGCATTCGCGGCCTAACAGTAAGTTAATGGATACCACTGGCAACTACCACGCTAACCACGCTGCTTCTTTTTACACGCACACAGAACTCATTGACAATAAACGACCGCCTCTTTACTACACATCGCTACCGGTTGTACAGTGTACAGTGCCTGTGTGTTTCTCAAATCTGCAGAATGGCATCAAAACATGCGACCCTTCGAATTCTTAGAAAAACCATGTCTACTCAGTGGCAGAGTCATAACGTGTCTATTGTACTTGACGCTTAGTGAAATTAAGGTTTATAGAGAGAAGGAATATTTTCGTGATGGATAGTCGTATTGTAAAGATACGTGGAAAAGGTATTGCCGGCAAATTTTCGGTGGGTTCTAGTCGATATTATGATGCCAATTTTAAGTTAATGTTTATTAAACACTCGAAAATGTAGAAAAATTGTGCAGCCACAAGAAAATACGGCATAGGGCTAACTAAAGCCAATATTTGGAGTTAGCGTGAAGATAAAGAGCTAAAAAATGTGTACTGTACAAAAATGCATTCAGTGGTCTGCAACAAGGACGCCTTAAACAAGTCAAAAATGAAATGTGCACGAAAAACGCAAGGGCGGTTGGCCATACCGTGGCGCAATAAACTCGTTCGTTGACTTTCAACGTTCGCGATTAGGCCTATACATCGCTAGCCGTTGAATGTGGCCGCACCTGACAAGCGAAACGTGCGTGTAGCGTTAGCCGGTTATATCTGACGCTGCGTAAAAGTAACAGTTTTATAGACAGCAAGAATAATTTCCCGATGGATCGTTGTATTGTAGAGACGCATGGAATAGGTATTGCCGGAAAATTTTCAACAAGTTCTCTTCGATACTATGATGCCAATGTTAAGTTAATGGTTCTTTAACTCGCGGAAATAAAGAATAATTGTGCAGCCGCAAAAAAAAAAAAAAAAAAAAAAAAATACGGCGTGACGCCAGTCAATGTTTGGCGTCTAAAAATAGTCTAAATATGCGTAGGCCTGTATGATTTTACAAACTTCTTTTTGAGCTTGATTTACATTTTTTGAAGGAAAAAGTGGGGTTCATCTTGGATTCGGAGAAATACGGAACTATATTTTTTTCAGAATGAAATTAAACATACACTTTCACGTAGTATCGGATTACGAAAAATAACAAACAAGTTAGCCGTAGTGTGGATACCATCTGCGGAAACGCAAGTTTTGAACAAACGGATTGCCGTTTCATACCAATTTTAAAGTGCATGAAGGGTTTTCTGACTTTTATACAAAAATCAGATATAACGACAATCCGTTATAGCAAGTAAATTTTTCGCTGTTGTGAATTCTCGCTATAACAGACTTCTACTGTATGTATCATGCTAGTCAATTTCACACGATTATGTTACTAATCCAGATATAGGCTACCATATCATGCGACAAATATTCGCTACACTTCACTGTACCACTCAACACAAAAAAATACAAACACTAACAGGGTCAATCTGTTATTCAGCAACTTCGCTGCTAACCGGCAAGCAAAACTGAACATTCCTGAGGGTAACGGCTTGCTCCTCTAAGGTGCAACTTATCCTGTGAAGTTGAGGAATTCAAGACCTTTTCCTGTATTCATGCAACTGTGGTGACTGTTTTTACCAGTACCCAAGATGGAAATAACGTTTCTATCACAAGGATGACAACATTTTCAGGGTAGAAAAAATTACTAAGCGGTAATAGCAAAAATCTTTGACACAATAAGTGAGGTATTCTTATATAGATTCAATACGAAGAAAATTGGGACTTCAAATTTACAACGTGCTAAGCGAGAAAGCGTGTTAATGAGGAATGCACTAACAAGGTTTCACTATATATTGGAATTAGGAATTTACTCAATCAGAACAAATATTTTTAAGTTCCCTATGGGAATCTTATGATGTCGACATGTAGTTGTCTCTGGAGACTATACTGCCAAGCAGGTGAAACCGTCGATACTCTAATGGCCATCACCACTGACTGAGTTTCGCTCGTCTTCAGGTTGAACTCCTATTCCTTGTCTTCTATTTATTCCCAAATCACATCATCACTGGCAAATGCAACTGTCTTGAGTTTAACCGACGTTTCGTTAATAGTCTTCATTGCGCTGCCCTGCTGGACAAAACTCTTGCTCATAAACTATGATGAATACCCCTCTCCAGTACAGTTCTTGTATAACGAGTCCTTCACAAACACTTGCCTTTCTCCCAATACCTTACTATCAGCATTCTGGCACAGAATATAAGGTCTACAGTTGACATGCTCCTACTCCAACTCTGGTTCTTTGATGGTTTCCAGCCTCTGCTCTAGAGAAATCATGTTTAAAAATATAAAGGGAAACAAGACGCTAATGGTTCCAGCATAAATGCCTCCGTACCTCCTCAAGAGAATGTAGCAGTTATGAAAATGAATACCACAAAGCATCAATCTTCAATTCTGAACTTATGAAACCTCCATGTCAACGAGACCAGGAGAATAAATACTGCCATGCCCCAAGCTGATCGCTTCAACTGGGCGCTGACTGTCTGCTAGAGAATAGTGTTCATGTTAACTGTGTAGAGGGCAGAGCAAAGAGAGTGAGAAATAACTGATACATATATAACTAGATATTTTCTTAGTATTTAAAGAATTTCTGTCAAACTTGTGACACATTTTTTGATTACTGAACAAGACTACAATAAATCTGAACTATCAAGAAGTAAGTAAAAACCCTCATGACAGAACCACAGCAGGACAGAAGGCATGATGGTTTCAAATAGATTCTTGTGAATTTTCTATTAACTTTCCCATATTGATAACTTGCCTGCAAAAATTATAAAAATAAACATCAAAACAAAAATTCTGTTTTTTCTCTTTCTTTTTACCCATCAGTTACATACCTTCTTGAACCTTCCCTCCGTTATTATGGGCGGCATCCTTCAAGATGGGGCTCTCAGAATCCTTAATAAACTCGAAGGGGTATTCACTTGCCAGACAAAGAGCTTGACAACCTGGTTCCATAGCGATGTAGTTCACACCACCCGGGCCGGACAAGCACCTGAAGCACCGCAATGACCAACTGCCCATTTCACCTGTAGAGAGAACCAGCACATGTATAAATTCACTAATAATTTAAAAAACCATGTGTGGCTATTGCCAGTCTGGTGGAGCCCTCTGCTCTGTACAAGGCCTGTTCAACAAGAGCTGCACTTTAAAGATACTCTTTATGCAACGTCTGTTGGGGCTATGTCAGGCGACTAGGGTGGATGTGTTGCCATGGCAGAGGCTCTACAAGTCTGGTTCTCTTCTCTCACACTTCTCAAGATTTCCAGATAATACCAGCTGACAATTGGGTAGTAATCCAAGGTGCACAACACCGCTGATGACAAAAAAGACTGCTCTTTCTTCGGTCTTAACGACTTCTTCTGTCATCTTAATAAATGCTCTCCCCAGAATGAAGCAGGAGCGAGTGTCGATACGCTGCCGAATGATAACTGGTTATTTAAGAAGGATACCAACATGCAGAGCCACAAAGACATCACATTGGTGCAGTAATTTCAAACTTAACAGGTCTCGTACAGCATTTCAGACAATTGTAATTACCTTAAGTAACAGAGAATGCATGTAACTTACCTGTAACAAATGTTTCATTTCATACACATGATAAAGAAAGTTCATAGAAAATAATATCCATAAAAGCAACCACAAAACTTTCACTAAACTGTCTCCGTACTTCTAAAATTCCAATTCACAAGGAAGTTCCTAACCTTCAGCAAATGTTATCCATTCCAATGTCGTATCAAACGATCCAGCCGATCTTCGTTCCACATCATCTCTCTTAGCTTCTTCCACACGCAGCAGTACGCAGTGGACCTCCTTACGACATTCCAGAAGTGAGCAACGGCTGTCTGCAACGATGAAGGGAGTCTCCTTCTCACAAACCTTATCGCTGAACAGCACCTAGGACACAGATCCTTCCAAATGAAAACAGTATCTAATACACGCCTTTGGTTCCAAACACAGAAATGAAGAGTAAGTCAATTGCTGGGTAACACATTGAAATTACCATTAGTAAGGGTGGTCTTGGATATTTCACTAAAAATGTCTTTCTGGATTTTATAGGCCTATTTGAGACAGGGACAGGTAGAATGGTCTCTTGCAATGATATTCAGGATTATTTGTAAAGTGATAAGTGTCAATACAGAATGAGATTTATAACATGCAGAGGTTTTTCTTTCTATAATTTTTCCTGATGGTTGTGCTACACATTACTTTTGTTCATTGGTTGAATACCAATTGTTCTGTGTGAAATTTGTTTAATAATAATAATAATAATAATAATAATAATAATAATAATAATAATAATATGAACCATCCTAAATCTGCAACCGAACGTCTTGCACTCCCGAGATCAGAAGGTGGTAGGGGCTTCTTATCCATTGTCAATTTACATAGCAATCTGATATCAAGTCTAAGAGAATATTTCCACTCGAGATCTGATACATCGTGTCTTCATCATGCTGTTTGCAGAGCCGATATAAACTATACACCTCTCAATCTGTCGTCGCCAGAAATGCCTGTTTCTACCCCACCTACAAAAGAGATGAATATGGCCATGTGGAAGCAAAAACCTCTTCACGGAAAATACCCCCATGAACTGGATCAACCTCATATCGACAAATCTGCGTCGCACACTTGGTTGACCTACTCCGGTCTTTTCCCAGAAACAGAAGGATTTGTTCTGGCCATCCAAGATCAAGTAATTGCTACATGGAACTACCGTAGATTTATCATGAAGGATCCAACAGTTGTCTCAGACCACTGCCGCCGCTGTTCCAGAACTACAGAGAGCATACAGCACGTCATCTCTGGTTGCCCACACTTGGCCAACACCGATTATAAACACCGACATGATCAGGTAGCAAAAATCATTCACCTGAAACTTTCTGTAAAATGTGGATTTCTTCAGTCATCAACTGCATATTGGAAATATACACCTCCACCCATTCTCGAAAACTCTTCATATAAACTACTATGGGACCGAGAAGTCATAACCGATGTCACGCTCAGCAACAATAGGCCAGATATTATTCTAATCGATAAATCAAAAAGATCCACATCCCTTATAGAAATTGCTTGTCCAAATACCTCCAATCTGCAAACAACAATAGCCACAAAGATATCAAAATACACAGAACTGGCAATAGAAATACAACGCCTGTGGAAACTAGAATCAGTCACCACAGTTCCAATAGTAATATCATGTACCGGTGTTATTCCAAAATGCTTGCACAGCTCTCTGGCCGCATTAAACCTGCATCATCACACATACGTAGAACTACAGAAAGCCACCCTCCTGAGCACCTGCCACATTGTGAGAAAGTTCCTAGGAACGACTTTTCCTCTGACTCACGCCAAACAACATGAAGTTCCAGGTCGCAGTTCCAGTAATACTGAAGAACAGATTCCCAAAACGGGGACATAAGAAGTCTGAAGTTGTTTGTATTTATTGTATAAATGTATATGTTGTAATTATTTCTGTTGTAAATATTTGTACATATATGTACCTGTAGTTTCATAATCAAGAGGGTGACTCCTTGCTTAGGCCGAGTCAGCCCATTATGTTACCGGCACAAGCCGAGCCTTCCTAAATTGATACAAATAATAATAATAATAATGTTGTTTTCTTTACGTCCCACTAACTACTTCTATGGTTTTTGGAGACACCAAGGTGCCGCAGGAGTTTCTACTGACACAAGGCCTTGCAGACTGAATGAGGGCCGAACCTGCCAAGTTGGGGTCAGAAGACCAGCGCCTCAACCGTCTTAGACACTCAGCCAGGCTGAAGTCCGCTTCCGCGGAGTTTTGGTTAGCACTATTAGCTGCCATCCTCACAGGCCCGGTACTGCCAGAGATTTAAGAATGACAGGAGGGCTGGTATGCGGTTAAAATGGTACATACAGCTCACCTTCATTGGAGGTGTGCATGAAAAAAGCTGCACCAACTCCGGATGAGGACACGAGTTTGCTTTACTTTAGACTGGCTGTTTTAGGTTACTAGAGCATTTATTTGTTTGTGTTGTACTTCTGAAATAATAATAATAATAATAATAATAATAATAATAATAATAATAATAATAATAATAATAATAACTGTATGGCCTCAGCTACCGTGTGCAGACATTTCAATTTGACGCCATCTGGCTGTCTGCTCGTCAATTTCAACATTCTGTTTTACTCTAGGCCCAAATGATGGGAGACAGAGTAAACCGAAACACCAAATGTGTCACCAGAGATCTTTTACATGCCGACATCGTACGACATGGAGTGTCGAATCAACTTTTATCCGCCCTTCAAAAGTCTGACTACCTCTGCCAGGTTTGAACCTGCTATCTTGGAATCCAGAGGCCGACACTCCACCAATGATCCACACAGGCATCAACTTGAGAGATTCATACTATCTACACTTGTAAGTGTAATGTAAATGCAGTAATTGACAACACAGAAAAGAAATAGCTATTAAATCCATGTTACTGTAGGTACTGTAATGGCACAAATTGACTGGCTCAAATTGAACCAAGAAAAATAGAAGTTACGACAAAAAAAAAAAAAAAAAAAAAAAAAGTTAATGGCCGCTTTATCCTCAGAAGAGGCAAATTAAACCCTGAGTTCACCGCCATGGTTTAGGGCCATAGGGACGTAACTAATATTAATCAAAAGTTTCCTAGTAGGTGAAAGGAAAGCCCACAAAAATCCAAAGAAACTCCTTCCTACAGAACAAATGTACCTTTCAGGAAAGTAGTCTACAGGACTGAACGACATATCGCTGGAAGAAAGTTTTTTTCTTAAAGTCACTTTGAAGTATGCATGACAGAGTCTCATGATGATGTGCTCAAATACATGCCAAACTGTGTGATGCAACTAATAAAACAAAAATAATGACACAGTACCTATTACGGAAGCTTAAATGAAAGTAACAGATGAATAAGAGCAAAATAAAAATTATATGTATGTTATTGACATGTTCCAATTCATTCACATGGGGCAGTAAGTTACAACTTTTTTTTTTTTTTCAATTATTGTCTCGCTTAATGTCAGTCAAGTTGACAAGCGATATTACATACCTTCCACTGGGACTGTGTTGATGTTGATCTGGCTCCAGTCTGGACTATGTACAAAATTCCTGCTCCATCAGAGAGTACAGCAAGCTCTTCTGAGGGAAAACACAGGGAGGTGTTGTAGTGCCCACTGCGGCGGGACTGATGGTTTGGCATCTGCCACATTTCTTTTGTGCTCTCAAGTCGTCCAGTCTGAAATGATTATAAAGAACTAAAAGAAAATTTTAAGAGATTCATTCATTACAGAACAACAGACACACAAATATTCTGAAAACTATGATACTTTCTTAGCCAGATTGCAAAAACTAGGTTAGAGAACCAAGCATGTGGCTGAGCACAAGGAGTACCAGGACTCAGAATATGTCAGAGTTGCCCTCCAAATCAACTGGTATCCCGACTCTCAGGACCACTTACTACACCACTCAGCCACTGCCCGTTGTTCACGAACTAGGACGAAAGTACAGTAATCCACACACAAACCACTTAACAAAATATTCCTGCATGAAAAACAGAGTCAAACCAACAATCTAATTATAGCTAGATGTCATCGCTTCAACTGTAAAAACCCATTGATATTAGCCATTATAGGCAATGGATTCATGAAATATAACATGGGAATATCCAGGCGAGAGTTTGCTCTGCAGGGATAAGACAGAACTTGAAAAGGCAAGAAATAATATTCTTCAACTTACATTTGTATCGGATATAATCTTTTGTACCCTCCACATTTTATCAATGAAATAAATGCCATCATCTGTCCATGGATCTTTATACAGATGATTGTGAAGGCTAAAAATCTTCAGATGCAGGAATGAGTATTGATCATCACTTGGCAAAATATGGTCTGCACCTATACAAAGAAAGGAAAAAAAAAAAAAAAAAAAAATTTCAAAAAATATATAGCAATTAGAATAACTGAATGGGAATTTATTATCAATCACGAAAACTTTTAATGGCAAGCATACTTCACTTGTGTCGAAATATGAGTCAGGTGCAAAACAAGAGAATCGGCAGATATAAAGGTAAACAATACTGTTTTATAATATCAGTTAACTGAACTTACCACATTCCAAAGTCAAACGGTAAACAGGTACCGGCTCCAGAGACAATTTGTATCCATCGAAGTTAGGGTCTAACAGTTCCTTGCGCGGTCTTAACTCGATCATCTTTAATTAACAAGCACCATCGAACTATAGAATTAATTATATTTGTGGTGCCAATATAGATTAAACCTCACGGATTACAATATTTGCACCTACACTGCACCTAACAACAGAATCAAAATGTTATGAAATAAGTTTTATTTTTATTAAAAGATAAACAAAACGCAGATCAATATTCACATGTTTTGAACCAATGAAGCCAATACAAAAATCGTCATACCAACAGTTTAAAACAGAGCCATCTATTGTCCAGTAACAAAGCCATCTGTAGTCGGCTATGACTGTAACCAGTCGGCTATGAATGGTCAAATACAGTAGAGACAATACGCGACACTGAGCGAGATATCGAGGGACAGCTATAGGAGCTCATTCTAGCAGATAGACCTGAACAGTACTGATTCTCTCATAAGAGCACGTGTATTTTTGTGTGAAGTTTTTGGTGTTATTTATGCGTTTTCAGTGAGTTGACATAATTAAATAGTAGCGTGTGTCATTCCTTGATATCTCCTCTCAACATGAGGGGAAAGGTATGTGCTGTGTTTGGCTGCAGTAATTATGAAGTAGAGAAAAATGCGCGGTCGTTCTTCAGGTTCCCTCGTGACAAGAACATGTAATATTATGTTTGCATATATATTCTTCCAGTGACAGAGATTTTTATAGTACTTCATAATCTTCTGACCTGCTCGACCCATATTTTAACTGGCATAAAATGTAATACGCATATTTTATTGTATAGTGCAGCAGTTAACCTTCAATACCGATGTGTTGTAGGTGTGATCTGTGGGTTTTGAAATGTCACAGAATTGATTTGGGTAAGGTGTACAAGAATTAAGGGACGTTACGCTTATATAAGAATTATAAGATCTGTTCAGATCATTTCCAGGCCAGCGACATGAAAAATCCTCGACTATACAGCCAAGGGTATGTTACATTTTTACTCTAATTGTACGTAAATATTCCTCAAAGCATCACTATCGACAACATTTTCATACTTTTCTTTCTTTAATCCCTCTGCTCAGATTAAAGCCGGAATTTTATAGATTTTCTTTCTGTTAGTAGGCTTCATGTTAAGAGGAAAATTGTCCAGCTTTTAAAAGTTAATTCATTGCATCACGTGCAATGCGCCGATGTTTTTATTGACAAGTGTCTTAATGTGATCATACAATGTTTTTTAAATGAGAAAAAAGACAAATCCAACCGTAAAAGTTCAGGCAGGAATGCTAAAGCTAAAAAAGTAATGCATAAGTGAAAGAACAAGCCATTTCACAGCAGCCAATTTCATATCTTGTTTATGTGTCTAATTTCAGTCTTTGAATAATAACCTTTTAAATAATTCTTCATTCATTTATCCAGAATTGCTTTAGCAACTTCGAAGTTAATATCTCAATACCACTTTCTTTCTAGACGTAATTGATTTATCCATTTCCGTATATACATTTCCATTGATATTTGAATTTAGCGCGATTTGTTTAGGTCAAGTCACTAGGAGCGCCACCGTCGAATTGTCTCCCATTTTAGCAAGGCGAAATCCGTAAGTGTCGCGTATTGTCTCTACTGTATTTGGAATGGTTTAAAACAAATAATTATAATCACATCTAATTTGGACCAGTCTTAAAGCAAAATGTGTGAATTAGGTTAAAGTATTCTCTCGTTTGCCTCCACATATCATTGTGTGGTTCCAAGAAAATAAGTGTTGTTTCAGCGACACGTTCGATGATTTCGAAACGACCGCACAGATTCTTTGAGGGTTTCAAAGCGCTGTTCAACGCACCAAATTCTTATAGAGGTATCGCCATAGTGAATAATGGCCTTAAAGTGTCCGCTAAAATCCTTTGTAACAGACTGACCAATCTGGTTGACAATTCTATCCCGAACTCTCAATTTGGCTTTGGAAAGGGTAGAACAACAAAATCTGTTGAATGACGCCGATGACGACTTCTTCTTCTTCCCCTTCTTCTTCTTTTCTAGCCTATTTCAATCCACTGCTGGATACAGGCCTATTACATATGCTTCCAACGTCTTCGGTCTTGAGCCACATGGAACCAGCGTGTTCCAGCCAACAGTTTTATGTCATCGAGCCATCTCTTCTGGGGTCTTCCACTGCCTTAAGGATGGAAAAAGGAATAAAGCTTTCGATTGCTGGACTACCTGGCCATAATAATCGGAAACATTCTGACAAAAGAGTGACCATAGACGATGGCATCACTACTTCCAGTGACATAACCCAAATAAAAGGAATACTACAGAGGGACCCCATGATTCCTATATTATTCAATGTCGCAACTTCCGATGTGACAAGAATCATCCATGAGAAGGATAAGAAAGTCGTTATGTACATGTATGCTGATGACATTGTGATAGGAGAACCAACCTGCAAGATACACTCAATGGACTCTCGGAGTGGGCTAAAGAAAATAAATTCACAATTAACACTAAGAAGACAGTTAAAATGACATTCCGGAAAAGAGTAAAGATTGCATTAAAACAAAAGACCAGTTATACTTATAGGGGGGAAAATCAGCAATTCTAAATTATTTCAAATATCTGGCCATTACCCCCCAAACGACCCAGACCACCTTCTCTACACATTTTAAAGAAAAAGCAACAGCAGCGATTAAAGCTATGAAAAGTATCCAAAATTCAGAAAAAATATCCTTGAAAGCCGCAATGAAACTATTTCAAGTGAAAATAATAGCAGTTCTAACATACGGAATAAAAATAATATGATTTCTGTTAATACAGAACTACGATACAGCAAAGATATTCACACCCATAACATAAGATCAGCAAAGCAGTTTTACAAAGGTTCCACAAACACTACCAAATATGGTGTTAAAAGCATTTCTTATTCAGCAAGCACAGCCTTTAACAATCTACCTCCAAAATTGAAACAAATCAATAAGTTGTACAAATTTTAAAAAGAAGCACGCAGGTACTTCCTTGAACAATAAGTTGGAGAATAAATCGATAACCACTGCGTACCTATTTTCCACTTATGTTTAGTTTATTTTGAATATCTTCTTTTTTTTCATGTACAGTAATGATATTATGATGTAAATCAATATTTATAAAACATTCCTTGTTATATATGTAGGCCTATGCCTCATTTGTTAACTGAAACTAAAAGCTGCCAAGCTGTGATCGTAAAGGGCTGTCCCACCTTGAGCCACTAGCTCACTGGGACTTTCTATAATTAATTAATTAATACAGTACATACCGTTAGAAATGTATGCAGGGAATGCGATGAATGATTGTTGCCATTCCCTTCTCACCAACCAGGTAGGCAGTAAACGGACCTCCCTCTAAGAGCGGTCAGAATACACCTTTCAGTATTACGACCATAGACAGCACTGCGATTATGTGCAACACAGCTGCCGCCCCAATAATCGATAAGACTGTCTGATATTTTATACGTATTCCCGAGATCAGAACAGGAAATCGTCTTTTCCAGACCCTTATAATAGTTTTTTCGCAGTTCCGTGTCCTAATGTGCGTTATATTGTAGCGGTTTGGACGTCTTCTTTTGGGATGTAAGTATGGAGTTATTAGATGCTACTTTTAACAGGTATCCACTATCACCTACTAAGATCCCTTCGTTAATTGCTCCAAATCAAACTGTGATCTGGTATAGGAGTTATCAGTGGCGGTTGGAGCAATGAACCTCCATTCTCTGTACTTATACATTGTCTATTTGTTGACTCCCCTGGCCAGGAACACATTTGAAATACGCGCCCAAGCAACTTGTGTACTATTTTCAGCACACAGTAGTAAATACACAGGAGCATATCTGAGACTGCACTCCCACAGATGTGCATCAGTTTGTTTCTTGGTGGTTGAGCGGGGAGGAGAGGGCTTACTGAACGGTAGCCAAGGGGATACGGGAGATAAGACGAGACATTGAACAGAGCCGTGTTGAATATCGGGACACGAAGCATGCGCAGAAGCTTTGTTACGCACCCAGCCAAAGCAGTTTACAGGTTCCTAGCTATTGGTCTTGATCAGGTAACACATTTGCTAAACCACTTTTTTAAATAACAGACGATGTATATATTTATAATAAAGCCACGTCATAGTAGGTAGAAGAATGCCACGTGCATCTAACAATAGGTGGAACTTTAAATCACGAACTGTTGAAGTAGTTTGTGAGAACAAAGAGTCCCCAATTGAATGCCTTGAAGAAATAGAAACAACGTCTCGACAAGGTACAACAATGTCACAGGCAAATGGGTTGCGCCTTAAACTATAACATACTACATGTCAGTATTGGTTGCCTGTATATTGTTTATTAATGCCACATGTTGATATTTTAAACAATCAGTTCCAAAATACCCAGTCGAAATTAGAAAGGCAATTTACAATTTTGAATGTGTAAACCTAAATGTTAGAGACAGTAAAATAGACTCACCTTCCAATGCGTATGGTACAATAAAACGACCACGTGCAGATACTGTACATGCATCTCCAAGAAAGTGGCAGCCGAGGAAATTTGCAAATTATTTTCTAGGCCACGGAAAATTTTCAGTTCACCAATCATCTTCTTGCAGTGACTTGTTTCATGCTGATAGTTTTAGACAGTATGAAAGGCAGTTCCCATTTGTTACCTTGAAGAAAGTATGTGAAGTGTATACTTTTATTTAGTAAAATAAATTTAAAACGGAACTGGGAATTCTATACACGAGAGAGTAGATTTGCGTTCTGTCCCCGGTGTTCTACGCCTTCAATTTTTGCTTCAAAGTAACTTAGGGACCACATTTAGTTAAATAATCAAAGTACCGACACTCATCAGTGCCGATGACAACATCGGAAGCTGAACATTGTTTTTCAACGTCGAAGAGGATAAGTACTTTCTTACGTAGTTCAATGAGTGAGGAAAACTGACCGCTCTTGCAATGCTCTCGACAGAGAAGGAATTAGTCAGAGATATGGAGGGTTTTAACGAAACTGTCTTACACAAAATTGCTGCAATGAAAGAGAGAAAAATGGAGTTTAAACGTGGTACGATAAAACAGGAACTTGATATCTTATCACTAATAATTTGCGAACTCAAGCCCCTTCAATTCAATAATTAACTGTTCGGCGGTACCTTATTTCGGAGAGCATTTCAATGGTAACGTAAAGGAAATATTTAGAGTAACGTTCATTATAACAAATTTATATATTTATTTGCAGCCAATGTATATGTATCATATTCATTTTAGACGCTAAACAAATTGTATTGTACAATTCCTGTATATGAGCCTTTGGCTCGTTGGAATTAATTAATAAAGTAATATATATATTCTTACCTACAAACATAAATAGTGTCGTCAAACATATGTAGTGTGTGTTTGCATGTAGGAAGAGAAGGATGCTTTACTTTTGTTTACAATTCGCTTTACTTCGTACCGGCAAAATAAGGTCTTATGGCGACGATGGGACAGGAAAGGGCTATAAGTAGGAAGAAAGCGGCCGTATCCTTAGTTAAGGTACAGCCCCAGGTAGTGATGGGCAATGATCTCGCTCGAGACTGACGTCACAGATCTCGAGAAAGATTCACCTGTTCTGCGATTTATGGGACGTCCCAGTAACTACAAGCGTAAGCTTGGTAGCATATCAGCATTTACTGCGTGAAATAACGTTCTCATATGGAACCGTGTGTGGTGATGAATTTTGTCAGAAACCTGGAAAAGTATTGCATGGCAAAAATATGCCCCTCAATACCATTAACGAAAGTGAAATCAGAATGTAAGGATCTTAAACGGTTCACGAGTTATTAGAGGTGGACATCTTAGCTGAATAACCCTGTATATTTCGTATCTGTAGATAGGATGTAGGGGAGGGTGGTCAACAATGAGACAGTGGACACATTGAGACACGGCCTCTGGCCAGTGCCATATTTAAGTTAGCGGTGCTGCTTTCTTGTGGAAAATGTACAAACAACTATAATAATGTACTGCATAACTTATAAGGTTCGCTTCACTGGTTGTTGAGTATTCCTTGCATGTGCGTTTTTATGGCGCAAAAGCTGTGGTTTTCGTGTGCAGTAGCTTAATGAAATTGTTGTTTTGTGTCTGAAACTGTACGCTATGCTTCTCTCATACTGTAAGTAGATTTCGATTATTAGTTATTGTGGGGGTTGAAGTTGCTCACGTCCGTAGGTTTAACCTCACATTGCCCTACACGTGACCCCCGGGTGGTGCTAAGCGAGCAACAGAGACTAGATGCCGCCGTACTGTCCTCAGTGACCTCACGGCAATGACAATCAAAGATTTAGCCCTTTTCAGGGCGCAGCATCCTACACATGGACACTAGGCCCTCAATTAACCATCTGTCAACTAAACATTGAGGGTATAAGTAGAGCCAAAAGTGAATACTTATCCAAGATACTTTTGGATCATTCTGTTGATATTCTGGTGCTACAGGAAACTCATTGTGAAGATGAACATCAATTGATTACCAGAGGGAAAATACCTGGGTACAAACTAACTACCGGGCTTCACCACCCTAAATATGGCATCGCCATCTATATGAAGAACAATATTGACAACTATGAAGTTCTGCCACCAGACTCCATGTATAATATCTTCACCACATCTGTCAAGGTTCAAAATATTACTATCACAAACGTTTACAAACCACCAATGGTTAACTGGCCAGACCCTATCACACTAAAATCCACCGAAAATAGTGTTATCCTAGGTGATTTTAACAGCCATCATACATTATGGGGCTATAAGGATAGCGATGAGAATGGCGATAGGCTATTGCAATGGATAGACATTAATAACCTGACACTGGTGTATGATGCCAAAGACAAAGGTACATTCTATTCAGCACGATGGGATCATGATTATTCTCCAGACTTGTGTTTTATGTCACATGGACTAATGACCCAATCTTCACAAACACAAAGGCAAGTACTGAACGATTTCCCACGAAGCCAACACAGGCCCATAATCTATAAAATCGGCCTGCAAATCCCAATAATTAGATCAATACCTAAAGTTCGGTGGAATTTTCTGAAAGCTGACTGGAAACTGTACTCCTCGTACACTGATGCTAACATACGATGGGTAAAACCATCTCCTGAGAACTACGTCCGTTTCGTGGGACTAATCAAAGCTGCTGCTAAGCGGAGTATTTCGAGAGGATTCCGTAAATATTACATACCTGGGTGGAGTGAAGAAACTAGCCGTATATACAAAGAGTACGAACAAGACAACAGTCATGAGAAAGCTACCGAACTGCTGGCATCCTTGGACAGTGGCAGGAAAGAAAAGTGGAACAAAACTGTTGAAGGGCTCAGCTTTACTCACTCAAGCCGGAAAACTTGGTCTCTTATCCGAAAATTGGACTCTTCAAACAAGCCAGCAAGAAAACGATCATCTATAAACTTAGAGAACATTGCCAACTACATTGTCTCCTCATCCAGGCCCATGAAAGATAAGAAATACAGCAGAAAAATTCGATCTGAGCTCAAGCGGTTAAGACAAGAAGCCGAACCTCATACCATCTACTCTCGACCATTTTCTCCAGAGGAAGTACAACATGGCCTGAAGTCCCTCCAGAATGGTAAAGCAGCTGGATTTGACGGTGTATATCCAGAGCTACTGAAGAAATGTGGCCCCGCAACTGTACGCTGGCTGGCATCCTTCTTTAGCAGTATACTGCACACTGGACGTGTACCCCCAGTACTTAAGAGAACCAAAATCATCTCGATACTGAAGCCAGGAAAGGACCCTTCTCTACCCCAGAGCTACAGGCCAATTTCGCTATTGTGTGTTACATATAAACTACTGGAAAGGCTAATTCTGAACAGGTTAGCTCCTGCAATTGAACACCTGATCCCATTAGAGCAAGCTGGGTTCCGCCCCAAGCGAGACTGTAGTGACCAAGTCCTTGCCTTAACATCATATCTGGAGATTGATTTTGAGAAGAAATTTAAAAATGTTTCTGTCTTCCTTGATCTGTCAGCGGCCTATGATACTGTCTGGAGGGAGGGTCTCCTCCTGAAGCTCATCAAGATTATACCTTGTCTTAAGGTGATTACACTTGTTGATAATGTATTGAGTAATCGATTATTCCAGGTATTCTCTGAAAATTCCAGGAGTAGATTTCACAAATTGAATAACGGCTTACCGCAGGGTTCAAGTCTTAGGCCCTATACTGTTCAATTTGTACATCCATGATATCCCAGAAACTAGAGCTCGGAAATTCATTTATGCCGACGATATAAACCTAACAGTGCAGAGACCTACTTTCAAGGAGGGTGAGGATATACTGTCTGAAGATCTACGGCTGATGGATGAATACTTTAGGAAGTGGAGACTTCAGCCAAGTCCTTCGAAGATGGAAGTAGCCGCATTTCATCTCAACAACTTAGAGGCTACTTATCAACCTAGGATACGGTTCAGGAATCAACTTTTGAAATACAATAGTACATCAAAATACCTAGGTGTAACATTAGACAGATCACTGACTTACCGAAGTCACATAGGAAAAACAGCCGCCAAACTTAAGACTCGGAATAACCTGCTGAGCAAGTTAGCTGGAACTTCATGGGGAGCTGACGCCAATACTTTGCGAACTACCGCCTTGGCCATGGTGTATTCTACAGCTGAGTATTGTGCCGGAATAGGGTTAAATAGCTCTCACTGCAATCTAATTGATATCCAACTTCGCCAGGCAATGCGTATTGTATCCGGCACGCTGTATTCAACTCCAGTGCAATGGTTGCCTGTCCTTTGCAACATCTCTCCCCCTCATATAAGGAGACAGCAAGCACTTAATAGCTTATGGTGCAGAATAGTGAAGAATGAGGCCCTTCCTATACATCAGGATATAAAGCAGCACACTACAACTAGGCTGAAATCAAGAAAACCAGCGTGGAAGACAGCTTTGGACCTCTCATGTCTTCGGTTGAATCCCAAGAATGCCTGGAGAGAAGAGTGGAGGATGTCATCACCCAGTGGCTTATGTGATCTCTCCGACCCCAGCATGAAACTGGCTGGCTTTAATCTGCCCCGTGCTGTTTGGTCAACCCTGAACAAGATCAGATGTTGTGTCGGTAGGACTGGCGCAGCCTTACATCTGTGGGGATGGGTAGATTCTCCCTGCTGTGACTGTGGTGCTCAAGTGCAGTCTATCAAGCACATAGTTCAAGAGTGCCCCCTACGTGCATTTCCTGGCTCTGTGGAGGAATTTTTTGAAGTAATACCAGAAGTGATTACATGGATAAAAAATTTGGACATTAAAATATAAAAGTGAAGTCCTGATGCTGTCACCAACTTGTATATTTGTATTATGTTTGTATATTTTGATTGTCATGTACACATCATACGCTAATAATAATAATAATAAGTTATTGTCAAAATACAGTAGTTATCCTGTAAGAGAAATATTGTAGAGATGTCTGCTGTTACACAATGAGCCACAGCTCCATTTATAACATGGGAGGTGTTTTATTGTGAACAATTCACACACGATAATATTAGGTCATGCATTTTACGCTGTGCTTCATATACAATTCAATTTCGTTAATTTTTGAAGAGTAAGATTTGTGACAGTAGTGATTGTACAGTTTTTTTTAAATAAGCCTCGTATAGGTAGTAAATTATTACAGGATTGAGCACTTTAATGCGAATTTCCTGTTTGTCTTTGTTTCCTTTAGGACTTGTATTGTTGTAAGTGCGGACATACCCACCTTACACGCATTAAAAAAAAAAAAATTCAGATTCATCATGCCAAGGAAATCGACAAGAAAGACAGACAGGGGCTATTTAGAGACGAAGACACGCGAGCCGCAGTAAATGCAGTATTAATAGGTAAACAATCCTTGCGTGAAGCTGGAAGACTTCATAAAATTAGTTTCCAAACATTACATGGGTATGTGGCTTCAGAAAGAAAGATTGTAGGTTAATTTCCTCACAGATCCATGACACCAAGGTATGACGTAAGGAAAATCTTCACAACCTAGCAGGAAAAATAATTAGCTGATTACATCATTACCTGTTCAGGGATGTGTTACGGAAAATCCACTAGAGATTTACACAAGATAGCATATGAAATGGCAACTACAAACTCAATTACCGTTCCTAAAACTTGGACTGATTACGTAGACTCCTTAAAAGAAATCCGAATGGTAGCATCAGACAGCCCGAGAGCTGCGGGATATCCAGAGCCACTGCATTCAATCGGCACAATGTCAACTTATATTTTGACAATTATGAGGAGATTCTCAGGCGCTCTCCAAATGTTGCTGATGGAATCAGGATCTACAATTTGAATGAAACGGCTGTTAAAACTGTCCATCAGACGAAGAAAGTCGTTGCAGAAAAGGAATCAAAGCAAGTAGGAAAATTGTCCGTGGGGAACGTGGAAAACTTGGCACTGTATGCTACATGGTGAACGCAGCAGTAAATTCTATTCCTCCTGTTATGGTGTTTCCCAGAAAGAACTTCAAGCAACATGTAGTTAATGGTGGGGTGCCAGGCACCTAGGTTTTGTAACCCCGTCGCGTTGGATGACAGCGGAACTCTTCGTGAGTGTAATGATGCATTTCGTACAGCATTTCCGTTCTAGCAAGGATAACCCAACTATTCTCATCGTTGACAATCATGAAAGACACCTTTCTCTCCAATACCTTGATATTGCAAAAGAAGAAAAGATAACGATGTTACCTTAGTTACACTCCCGCCTCATTGCAGTCGTTAGATGTGTCTGTGTATTATCCTTTCAAAGCACAACTTAATTCAACAATGGATACGTTGATGCTTCACCATCCAGGATATCATCATCTATGAGATAGCTTCATTTCTCAAATTCCCACTGAATAGACTTGTTTTCACAGAACAAGATTTTGTAATGAATTCGGCCATGGATCGACTCAACACTAACCCTGAAAGTCCTCAAAAGGCAGCTGCATCTTCAACTCCTGAAACTAGTGCTGTGACAGCAGACGAGTCTTTTAATGAATCACCAGCTTCTGAGAAGAAGAGAAATGGATTTCTACTGGTTCTAGCAATGCCTCAGGTTATCCAAGAGCTAAAGCAAGAACAAATCAATGGAAGGGACGCACAAAATGCGAAAGCATTATTGCGACTGATACATCGCAAAAACTTGCTCCAGCTGAGAGGCCACCGAAAACATAGAAAGCACGTGAGGTTTGGAAAGAAAAAAAAAGAGACAGAAAAATGTATTTTCACTCCGCAAGTGATTAAGGTGAGGTAAAGGTGGATACAACTCTTCGTTTATATGACACAGATGATTATCTTGATGTTGGCGATCTCCTTTCATTAGATCCTAGAGCATTTGAGGAACTTGACCGAGAAGCAGCTCCGGGTGATTATGTTCTCGTAGAGTTTCCTAGGAGGAAGATTGTTTTTTACATTGGAGAGATGACTGCACCAAAATATGATGAAGGTAATTATGAGGTGAACTTGAGGAAATGTCAAAAGAGTGTAGGGATGAAATTTGTACATCCTCATAACCCATATTTTCGTCAAATGACATCAGGATTCCTTCGTTGCTGGTACTACAAAGAGGCATCAAGCATTTATTTTGTTTGGAATTGATTTGAGACTCTTGAATATTCAGTGATTAGGCCTATACTTTTCATTTTTGTGCATAACTATAAGAATACAGGGTTATTCACCTAAGGTGTTACACGAAAATAAAGTCTAAACCATTAGATATCGGTGTTCTGTTTTCATATCGTAAATTATATCCAGGGACTTGCAAAATAATGTGCTACGTATTCTCATGGGGTGATTAGTGACCGAGATATTAATACTAACTCCATGTTTTTACATGGAACGGCACAAATTCGTGCAGCCAGCCTAAAATTTTAACTGCGTACAAGTTAAAATATGTATTTTCAAAATCGGACAGTTATATTCTGATATATCAATAAGAACAACATGCGCGGTTATGCATGATGCGGTCGGGCAAGGACACATTGGCACGCACGTAGTTTCCTGGGTGTGATTGCAGCCACAGAATGGATACCAGGCATGTAAGCATATCTTACATATGTGATGGGTTTGCAAAGTGTGTATGACAGGCGAACTTATGACAGGACAGGGCCGACGTCCTTTCCAAATCCTTCTCATTCCCATCCGTGGGGAAAGATGACAAACTGAACGCAACTTGTTACACATGGATTTCAAAGCAAAACAAAGAACTTTAATCTTCCTTCCCCGTTGTGTGTTCGCCAGTCATACAATAACGTTACACACCACCCAGGTTGTTTACGGTAGGCTACATCACACTTTGTGTACGATAGTTCACAGTACATGCCTGGTATCCGTTCTGTGGCTGGAATCAATGCCAGGAAATAGCTTGCGTGCCAATAAATTGTTGGCCAAACATACGCTGTCTGATGCGGCACGCAAAATCCGAAATGCGGTTTTATTTTTATCTCAGAAAGTAACGGTCCGATTTTGAAATACTTTTGCACGCAGTTGAATTTTTAGGCCAGCTGTATGTATTCGTGACGTTCCATTTAAACATATGGAGTTAGTATTAATATCTCGGTTATTAATCACCGCATGAGAATAAGTAGCACGTTATTTTACAAGCCCCTGGCTATTATTTACAAATATGAAAACAGAATACCGATGTCTTTAATGGTTTAGACGTTATTTGCGTGTAACATCTTAGGTGAATAACCTTTATATTGATGTTCGTTGTCTCTCACTGATATAGTTTAGGAAAAAGGAGGTTCTCTTATCAGGGAGGGGGGGGGGGGGGAAATAGTACCGTACCTCATGCATCTTCAAGGGTTTATGATCTAGAATAAACATAGGCTCATATTTTCCTAGTGTAAAGCAATATTTTTTTCGCAATACATATTTTTTAGAAACTGAAATCTATTTATTCTCTCATTGCTGACCAACCTCCCCTACACCTACCTGGATAATTCAAAACAGTGTTCGACAGGGTAGCTTCTTGCCACCGGGCCGTGACGATTTCCTTTCAGAGACATGTTTTAAGTGCCCAGAAGTAGGCCTATTTCAGCTAATGTATTTTGCTTCTTGTGAATAAACACAGCGAGCTGTGCTGTGGCATCTCTTCAAAATAATCCCACGTTCAGACTTACGTTGCGTAAAATTGGACACAATTACACTATCATATACCGAAGTAGGGTACTGAATTATGAAGCGAAAACTGTATAACACTGTGAGGAGTTACTTCCTGTGTGACCACAATGTCGGTAAACACAAGCATTGGTTAAAAGGATATTGAACGTGGGATCTGATGAATTATGAGTTGATAACGGTGTATACCTAATGTAGCTGTCAGTTTCTATACTTCGCCTAGTCATTCGTGTACTTACCGCTGCATACAATGCCAGAATACAGTATGTATCCTTTAAAAGTATGTTATACTGCATGAAAACAGGCCTCGGTAGAAATGAACGCCCTATTCGCTTGTTGACTTGTGTATTTGCGGAATGGAGAAGGTGTGTTAGGCTATTCGCTTACTCGTCACAAACAACATTCAGCTAAGTCCACCTATAGACCCACGACAAGCTGCTCGCCGGTCAATGCGGAAACAATGCTCTCGAAACTTCTCGTGAAAAACTCGTCTCGAGGCCCCGACTCAGACTGCCCATCACTAGCACCATCTTCAGTGCTGCCGTCAATGGGGTTCGAACCCACTATCTCCTGACTGCCAGCTTACAGCTGCTCGACCCTAACCGCACGGCCAACTTGCTCGGTGATAAGGTCGCCAGCAGTTTCCGGTTCAAGAAGCATCCCCCCCCCTTTTGTTTACAATTTGTTTTACGTCGCACCGATACAGATAGGTCTTTTAGCGATGATAAGATAGGAAAGAAGTGTTCGTTGCCTTAATAAAGGCACAGCTCCAGCATTGGCCTGGTGTGAAAATGGGGAAACCATCTTCTGGGCTGCCGATAGTGGGGTTCGAGTGAGAGTTTTCTGTTATAATTTTACTAGCCGTGGAAAATACTCCCTACGACAGAACGGATGTTGCCTGTATGTAAATAGCCTATAGGTACTATAAGACTACGTCACTAATACCGGTACCGTACGTTTATATATTGTTTGGCCTAATATGTCTCTGGCCCAGTATTCGGGAGATAGTAGGTTCGAACCCTACTATCGGCAACCCTGAAAATGGTTTTCCATTTTTACACCAGGCAAATGCTGGTGCTGTACCTTAATTAAGGCCATGGGCGTTTCCTTCCCATTCCCAGTCCTTCCCTGTGCCATCGTGGCCATAAGACCTATCTGTGTTGGTGTGACGTAAAGCAACTAGCAAAAAAAATTTCTGGATTGATAATCTGTGGGGCGGAAGCATTTTCAGTGTGTTGACGCTCACGTATCATGACTTGTCGACACTATCTGGATGTACAGGCTGCTGAATAACAGCGGGACTTTTTCTGTTTGCTTCTTCAAAGGCTTTTTTATTTCAAGATTCGCCTTGCTTCTTGCATCACCCGCTCTGCTCATTTTGCTCTTGGAACAGTAATTTCGCTTTTCCACCGAGTTCACGGTTAAACTTTAACATTGCTTCTTACACTATTGCAGCCGGAGATGTTGATGTTTAGCAGACGTTAAATATTGCTTGCATATTTCAGCCAACCTAGGCAACGAGTTATTATTTTGCTTGGTGGGGCGGCAGGATTGAGCAATAAAGTTAGATATTAATACAACTATTAGAGTAGAAGACTGTGATTATTACAGCAGCTTTAATTACCTGAAAATTAAATACAAGAGTTGATTCAAGTTTGAAGGAAAATCAGGTTAGGTCTCACGAGTCTTACCAGTACGGTACCTTAGCGTTTTCCGGCAAAAGAGTTGCATCTCAGTTTCTGCTAATAAACTCCTGTGGCACTGAGTGAAGATCTAAGATCATGGCTACTTCATGATGAAAATAAATGACAGAAACAGTATTTAGGCGATGCTGTATCGTAACAGACCTAAGATAAATCTTTCACCTCTGCCACCTCCGAGAACAATCTTTCAGAAGCGAATGTTGATACAGGAATAGTCAAAGCTATTTCTATGAATTTCACCAGTTCATGCAAGAGATTTTGCAGATATATCTCCTTTTACAGGTATTTTACCAGACCATCAAAAGAACCAATCATCTCCTCTCCACTTCCCTGTAGAATTTCAAGCAACACACTTCAAGTAGTCCTTATCAACCTCCAATTCATACAAACACAAAATTGCTCTAGTTTCTACAAGAGTTCATGTACATTTTTATCAAAACTTGATGCCAGACTGTTGAGTGTTAGCTTGCAATTAAGTTTTCGGTATGTACTGCAAATATCTGAAAACATCATGCTTTTAGGGCACTTTTCTCTGCTAATTATGGAGATTCAACAAGCATTTTGCTAGTCTGCTGTATTGTCTCATTCCAGATTTCTACAAAATTTTCTCCTATTGGCCATTAAAAATTGAAGGGTGTTTCCTTGCAATGCAGTATTTGCAGTGTCAATATGCCCAAACAGCTAAACCAAACCCTTCAATGTGAAAAGAAATCAAATGATTGCATTTGCATTAAGAAACCATTTGCTTTAGAACCTGCTTTAGATTTATCATCCCTACAAACTGTATGAAAAAATTTCTGTAGGTCCGTATATTTGACTAAACGGAAGACAACGCAAGGTACCTTATTGTCCGTCCATCAAATAGGACAGAATAGTCTAATGTTTGCAGTTTCATCAACTTTTAAATGAGCAAAAAGGAACGTCCTTTTGGGAGATTCTTTGACAAAATTGATTAAATCTTTCATTACCCATATTACGTTCAGACATTTCTTTTAGGGTAATACAAGATTCAGAGAATATGCCAAGCTTTATTTTCAACTGCTATAAATTTGGCCTGCACTCCATTGTAGACAGCAGCCATGTTAGCTGCCCCATTGTAACTCCGTCCTCGACAGTCTGACATCGGTAAGTCTAAGTGCCTTATGTCAACAATTATACTAAACTCTGAGCTGAAGTGTTTTCTGTTAATTCCCAAGAAATATTAATTCTTTCAAAGATTCGAGAAAAAATCTTACACAAATACTGAATTTTTCTTGTGTTGACATATCCTTGGTTTTATCCCTTATTATCTGCAATCAGTTTGAAAAGGGAGTGGTGCAAAATAGATAGAAATTCATTTTGTATATAGTGAGATACTGGTATCCATTTATAGGAATCATTGAAACCATTTTTTTGAGTTTGTGGACTATCCTCACATTAAGTTGTAACAAACTTTTCAAATTACTTCTTTCATCTATGTGTCCACAGATTGAAATTCCTTGTATTGCAAGATAATACAGCATCACATAGAGATTAATTTGAGGAGGAATGTGCAATTTTCTTTCATTTGCTTGAGTTTTTCACTTGCAAGCTGAGAACTAACACTTACGGTTTGTCTTAAAACACTAAATTTTACTTATCACTTCCCTGTGGCAGGCTGAATTTTTATGTACCTATTTTTAGTTTTTCAACTCGTGTTTTCCAGTTGCAGAAACTTGACTCTAAGAATGTCCTTTTAAATTTGAGACTATTTAAGGTGCTGAACTGTATACATTCGTTTACATATTTTACAGAAAATAATATTTTTGCATTTTTCGTACATTACTCACGGAAACTGAAATCCAAAATGGCTGAAAACTATGCCCCTTACCCTTTTTTGCTGACTCTTTTAATGACAATGCTCACAAGCTATTACTTATGTTCATGCTGCTGCACGTCTCTTCATCTTCTAATCCCCAACATCTCTAACTTTATTTTCAACACTTTTCTTTATCCGTTTTGAGCAGAGCTACTGCAATTGAAAAAAAAAACCACCACCAAAATGTTCAACAAGCAACACAATAAAATGATCACTAACAATACAATATGCTGATGAATGTACAAATACAGTAATAGTCACACTCACATTTTGAAACAAGAATAACTAAAGGAATAGTATCAGTTTTAATAATTATTTACTAGTGAAGGCCTATTACTGGTACCTATCTTAAAAACACTTTATTAAATAAAATATTGATAAGACGGTACCAACAGATACAAAATGAAAGATGAAGTCATCTTTGTGTTGCACAATCAAGGATGAACGAGAACAATGATCAACAAAAAATGACTTTCGGTGGATATCTTGGTATCCAATACGCATTCAAAGACAACTGAAACATGTTGATTCAAAATATGCAAACCATTTGTCTATCACCCAGTGTTCATGAGATATACGACATAACCATTTACATATGTTTAACAATGTATCAAGGAAAACAACTCACAGACAGACGTTTCACTAGAGCAACGATTACTACATGGAGTACTAATGAACATGGCTTATCATGCAAATGCAACAAATGGCACATATTGGATTTGTGTGTTACACAACCGCACATGTAACAAAACAGACTGGTGAATTTATGCAACTTCTGGACCCCATAATGTCCACTGTCACTGACAATAAAAAAGAAGCAAATGAAAATATTCGGCTTTTCATGAGGAACAAAAAAAACAACAATGAAAATCATTCTCGATTAACAGTGTTTCATGAAAAAAAAACTTTGTCAACATCTTCAAAATCTGACGTGATAGAGCAAAATACATTTCCGATTTGAAATCAGCATGATAAACTGCACTAGAAACAGCAAACATCATGTCATATATCCAACACTTGTAAATCAGTGTAAACTTAATTAAAGGACATGAGGAATGTGAAGGAGTGAGAGAGATGATGACACAGCACGTGTGCTCCAATTGATAACTGGAACGCATCATCTTCACTTCGTTTGTGTAATAGTTGAACATAGTGGTAAACATTTTCAAGCTCTGTTCAGTCTATTTAAAGAGAAATATGAATTTATAAACATCAGAAGTCTATCTTTGAATGTATTGGGAAGCCAGCCTCCGTGGGCCCCGGCGACTTCCTACCCACTCCTATACCATTGTCGCCATAAGACCTATCAGTGACGTGCAACGTAAAGCAACTTATATGTGATGATATCTGTCGTTTAAAGGGGACTAGTAGCTAGGTCATTGGCCCCTAATTTTATGAGGTGCAACAAAATGAAACAATAATTAAAACTTCAATATGTACCCACTGACTAGAATCGAAAACAATCAATGGAACCAATTCACAATGCCTTATTTTCTGAGATAATGCTTGTATTCCAAAGGGGTCCAAAATCCAGGTCACCGGCCCCTCATAATAGTACCAATTACAGATGTTCCTCACTTAAGGGTACTACTCACAAGCAATGTAGGCCCATGGTGTTCCTGGCTATATCTGTCGTGTTCCTCACATAGTGGGACTAATCACAGGCCACGTATACTCGTGGTGTTGCTCACATAGTGGTACTAATTGCTGTCAACGGAGACCCGTTCTGAATACAGGTGAACAACAACATTTAGTGCAGCACGTCACCTTCTAACGCACTGATATTAGTCTATGTAGTCGAGTGTGCCCGCTCCGCCGCCTCGGTGGGATGCACAAGATGGTACTAATCACAGGCAATGCCCAGACCCATGGTACTAATTGTAAGTTACATTGACCCATGGTGTTCCTCACATAATGGCATTACCCTAAGTAATGTCATCGTTCCAATTTCATCATCTCTTGGCCGCCCCTTTTAGTTGTCTCTTTCGACAGGCAGGGGATGTATTCTTCGTCTGCATCTCCCACCTACAGGGGGTTATAATATATATGTTTGCTAGTGCAGGGTGAACCAGATAGAAGTGGGAGGGGACGCTCTTCCCTCCACACAGCCTTGCTATCGTTACTATAGTGACGCCAATGCTATTAGATAGCAGAAAAGTGGAAAAAAATCTACATAACCATGTTTATTTAAGAATGGCCTTGTCTGTGATTGAGAACGTTTTCATTAAAATAAAGATCTACTATGCTCCAACAAAAATCAAAACTGCCGTTAAGTTAAATGCTAAATATAAATAGAATTACACAACAATACAGAAAGCAAGATACTACCTAATATAATAACTACACTACAATTCTAAATGGAAGTAATGAAATCAATTCTGAAATTAATAACAGACTAAGTAAAGGTACAACATTTTATCAAGTCAGAGAGCTTTTATGGTATGACAAAGTACCTAAGAGAACGAAATTAACATTATATAAACAGTATTTCATACCAATTGTGACATACGGACTAGAAAAGCTGGTAACTAATAAGAAACAAGACAGTAAGATCCAAGCAGTAGAAATGAAATTTTTAAGAACATCGGTTAAAAAGACAAGAAGAGATAGAATTCAAAATATTAATATCAGAGAAGAGCTCAATATAGAACCGTAAGTACAGAACGTAGAGAAAGCAAGACTGAGATGGTTTGGACATGTAAAAAGAATGGGAAAGGAACGGGTAGCAAGAAGGGAATTGGAAAGAGAACTTAAGGGAAAGAGACCAGTTGGAAGACCAAGAAGAAGGTGGATGGATCAGATTTGGAAGGATATTAGAGAAGCTGGATTGGATGTGGCAGAAGTAATGGAGCAGGAAAAGTGGAAGGGCATAAAGGAGTGGAGGAGGCTTGTTAACCACACCCGGGCGATTAAGTGGAACATTGATGATGCTCATGAATTCTAAACTGCTTAGGTGTATCCTAATTCCAACAGGTTAACCGAAACAACAGAACTTAAATTATAACTAAATACTTAGTATGTACACAGATTATAGTAATTTTTCTATTATAGGTTAACAGAATGTAAAACTGCCCTTAATTCCTGAAAGTACAAGGGAAGATGTCTAAAAGAGTGACTTCTCTTGAAACGATGCCATATGCTGGAGATGTGAACTACAAAGACTGAAATATAGGCGTTTTTATTTAGAGTGCTATCTTATTGCTCATTATTTCCTTTGTGATACATGCAATGGATCTTTAAGTGTTAAACAAAATATATTGTGTCTAGTACCTATATGAATATAAATGTAGAAACTGCAAAAGGTACAACTCTGATTATAACGTTTCTTTATAAATATTCTACCAAAAAAACACACACACACACTCTCTCTCTCTCTCTCTCTCACACACTCTTTCCCATGCCCCCCCCCCCCCCCAACTCAAATAAGAAACAAAGTAAACCCACTCACAGTATGTAATTTACCAAACACCAACAGAACTACTCAATATAAAATAAAAAAATCAATAATCTTGATTACTTACCATTATACCAAACACAAATTATTTATTCCAATAACTGGATCATTTGCACACAATATATCCATTATGCTAAGTAATAACAACTTCATCACTACGAAAAGACAGAGCACCTTCAGCAGCGATTGTTCACTTGTGCATCCAACAAGATGTATTGACAGAACTTATTGTTCATTGTTGTGCAACTCTTTCTGTGTTCAGTTGTTCCATTGACCCATGACATTTACTGTTTTATTTCATACACAACTGATAGAAAGCTATTGAAAAAGCAGCACTGGTGTAGTGTTTAGTTGTTCAAATTATAGCTCTTTGAATTGAGGAACATGTTTTTCTTTTTGAACATATCTTTTCATAAGGTAGTAAATACACAGATTTGGTGCCCGAGGCATTTGGTGAAAAATTCCCAGAAACAACTGTACCTCATTGCAACACATCACAATTTTGAAAGACAGGCGGCATGTTACATGACAAAATGGAAGGCCACTTAACAAACAGAAGTTGTTAAACACACCTAATTGTACGCTGCAAAGTCCTTAAAAATTATTGTGCAGGTTGGCACAAGAGGAAGATGCTGGCCTTGCAACAGAACGTGGACTTTTTTTTTAAGTTGAAAAGATTTTCGTACTAAGCAGCAGCATTGCTAGAATTGTAAGATGAGAATAATGAAATGCGGATGCGTTACTGTTAATGCTTTACAATTTTTATATTCATAGGAATACTGTTGATATCTCTGATGTCAGGTGAGGCCTAGTCTCCCTGGTTATGTTAATACACAAAGCACATGCTTGTAGTCAGTGGAGAATCCTTGTGGTGGGCATGAAAAACCCTTGCATAATACAAAAATCTGAGAGCGAGCTGCAATATCAGGCTTGTACAGCTGTTCCAACATCTGGTATACGTGCAGAATGACTTTCTGAACAACCTGCATTAAGTACAAAAAGAAGTATTTCAGCATCACTAAAAATTTTCCACACAGTGACGTCTCATCGGTTGCTTTTGTTATCAACGATACATTAGTCTCACAACAGAATACAAGTGGTTTTATTAGAGTCACTTAAATATATATTACAATACTTATGATACATCTGAAGGGAGAATTTACAATTTGATGTACACCTTACTTGAAACACATTTGTGACTGAACATAACACTTACAAACTGTACACGATGGGGGGGCAGATTCACAACATGAAGAGAAAGAAACTTGTACTTCAAACACAAAATAAACAGGGTCGATCCTTGATGAAAAAATTACTGCACTTTCATCAATAAATTGACTATCTTCTCTTTCAAAGAGAGGAAAACAATCCTTGAGATAAAAATAAATAGTATGGGATTAAAAGTTAGTTCAGAAGTGAATGTCTTGTTCTGGTTCCCCACCAGGTGTAACCATTTCATCCCACATTACCTCGACCATCTCAACGGTTCCGTCTTCAGCTACGGTCAAAACTTGCTTGGTCATGTTTCCAGATTCATCTAAAGCAACTCCTTTCCCCATTTCCACCACCTGAACATAGACAGCATTGCTGTCATCATCTTCCATCTTCTGCACAGTTAAGAGCGTTGGTTCCTCTGTAGAATTCTCTTCAGACATATCCATAACGCATATGGCAGTAGGATTTGACCCTTCTTCATTGTTCTTCAGAGGAGCGTCCAAGGGTTTCCGGGACATACCGGCCACTTCTATGGTCATTTCGTTAGTGTTATTCAACTGTGAAGCAGTGCTCACTGAATCTCCTGTTTGAATTTGGTTGGGATCTGAATCTTCTGGAATGGTCGGTAACATAGTGTTATGGTTTAGCTGGCTACCAAGACTGCTTTGATGATCTGCACCACTCTGAACAGCAGATATAACAACATCTGGACTTTCAGTACTTCTACTGCTGTGGGCTCCAGTGAACTCGTTAATTTCAGCAGCGATCATTTCAACAGTCTCTGCCTCAGAGTCACAATCATTAGGCTTTTCCTTCTCTTGCTGTGTTGTGGAGGGAGGTTCAGCAGGTTTTCTATTAATTTCTTGAGGCACATTACCATTTGATGTGCTAGGCTCTTCAGCTGGTTTCTTTTGACCACACTGCCGTGCACATCTACCTCCAGACTTCACCTCCTCCCCACAATAATCACATGCTGGATTCTTCTTCTTGATATGCTGACGGATGTGATGAATCATAAATGCATTATAGTGAGTAGTGTACTTACATTTATCACACTGCATCCATGTATCACTCTTTGAATCCTTTTTTGCTTTCTTGTTGTTAATTGAAGAACCATTTTCTTGCTCATTTTCGAGGTCAGATAATGCTGCTTTCCTTTTTCGAGACTGAAACACAAGAAAAAAGATCTTTTTAGTACTTCCACAGCATGTTTTTCAATATAGCTCTGGACTTTTAAAGACATAGCTGTTTCCAAGAAGTCGTAAATGACCACTCTCCCTCCTCCCTAGCTCTCTTGACATTTATTTGTTTTATTTTATTTGACATGCACAGGATATGAAATTACTAAATTATGAACACAAACAAACATTAAAATTTAACTAGGTAATAACATATATAAAAGACACAATAACAATGCACAATTAAATGTGCTGTAAAACCGAATTCAGCAGCCCAGATAGCATGGTCAGTCCCAGTTAACAGGTGATCAAATGCACAGGCTTCCTCTAGCTCTCTGCAAATGAAAAGGTGTTTTGGATTCTGTGGGTTTCTACAAACAAGCTCATCTGTAGCTACATGTTGTTTGAGTCATCAGTCCATAGACTGGTTTGATGCAGCTCTCCATGCCACCCTAGCCTGTGCTAACCTTTTCATCTCTTCGTAACTACTGCATCCTACATTTGCTCTAATCTGCTTGTCATATTCAAACCTTGGTCTACCCCTACTGTTCTTACCACCTATACTTCCTTCAAAAACCAACTGCACAAGTCCTGGGTGTCTTAAGATGTGTCCTATCATTCTATCTCTTCTTCTCGTCAAATTTAGCCAATTAAAGATCAAAATTTCATTGTTCTGTATTGAAAAGTATCACAGTTAAATTGAAATAATAAATATGGTAGTTCAACCTATTCAATACAAGTAAATAAGAGATCTAGAGATTACATTCTTATTTAATTAAAAGTGGAAATGGTACCGGTTTCGACCCCAGTCTGGGTCATCATCAACCGATTATAACTCGAAAAACAATGCATACGTTAGAAAGAAGTTAACGGTCAAGTCCACACAATATCAGTTGAAGAGGCGATATAAAAATGACGGGGGGTAGGCACTGTAAAATTCAGACGAAGTGGAATGTAAGTCACTTAAAAGAAGTAATGCGTAATCTTCCGAGCATCAGCACGGCACACGCAATGTTTGGCACTGTCTCACAATGTTCACGAAAAGCAGAGAACAGTTAAATGAGCCAGACTGCATAAACCGTCAGGCACAAAGTCACAACACAATCCAAATATGAAGATCTAAAGTCATGAAGAAGCCGAAGACGAGCAGCTCAACCAAAGTAACTTGCAAGCTCCAGAAGATCGGTGCGGTGTTTACGTCAAGTGCTGTAGTTTCATACGATGACGGAGATTGAAGGATAGATTAATGATCAAGTATTTGCTTAGTTCACGAAAATGTACCTATATATATTTATATATATACACTTATAATACGATTCAATATAATTGAATACGTAATTATGATCTTGAAGATTTTTAGAACAATTGACGTGAAAAAACAATAGTGAATAGAAAAAATGGTAAAAAGCGCAATACCAGAAACAAATGAAAACGTGTATACACAGTACGCTATTTCTTGAATATAAAAAATTCAGGTCGTGTTTGAAGTAGTCAAAGTTGGCGGACGCAAGGCATGAGTTTAAATTTGAAAGTGAGGGCCCAAAATGAAGGTGGCAATGTAGCTTTTTTTTTTTTTAGAGGTGAAAAGAAAAATTGGATAAGTTAATAAAGAAAGAAGATTAGTGGATAAGAAAAGATTAAAAGGGTTTAAAGTTAAAAGGTGGTGAGAAAGGATAAGATAGGGATGAAGGAGGGGTAGTTTAGGGTGGGTTAGGAGGGTGGTTACTGGAGGTAGAAAATGTGGGTAGGAACTTTGTAAGGCATGGAAAATTGAATTCAGGTTTTGAAATTTAGAATTTTTGAGAAGAAGAATTAGGAAGTCAAATAGGATGTTGGGTTTTTCAGAAATGTCGTTTAAGTTGAAATTGGGGTTGAAGTATTGGTCAAGGTGAATAAAACAATTTTCAGTAGTGTTTAAGAGGGGGCCTTTGTTAATGATTTTAAGTATTTTCATGTCTTTTTCAATATTGGTGAAATTGTGCTTGGAGTCATGTATGTGTTGTCCTATGGCGGAGCATCTGTTGTATTTAATGGCGTTGATATGTTCGGAGTATCTGATGTTGAAGTTGCGGCCAGTTTGACCGATGTACAAGGAGCTGCTGTTGTTACATTTGAATCTGTATACTCCAGATTTTGAAAAAGCATTAGATTTATTTAGTGATTTAGAGTTGTGTAAAATATCAAAATTTCTGTTATTGGTTCTAAAGGAAATTTTCATGTTATGTTTTTTAAGAACATTAGTTATTTTATAAGCTTCTTGAGTGAAAGTGAAAGTGGAAAATGCAGTGGGTTTGGTTTTGTCTTTAGATAAAGTAGTTTTAGGACGGTGTTTGAATTTGTTGATGATACGGTTTATGAAGGAGTTGTTAAAATGGTAATACTAAATTCCCATGAAGGGAATTAGATATTTTTCCACCAATAGAGCATATCAAAAATCAGATCAAAAATTGGATGTATGGCTTTTCAGGCGTTTGCTCTATTAACCAGCATTTCGTCTTAGGTCTGACACTAGACTCGTCAGAGTGGGATGTGTCAGACCCTACCCACTGATGCTGGGGTGTATGCAGGTGAACTTATCAGAAGCTTCTTATGTAGCACAGTCTGATAACTGCATACGGGAGATAAAACTCCACAATGGAATTAATGCCCGCCTAGCAATTCCAAATGGTAATACTAAATTCCCATGAAGGGAATTAGATATTTTTCCACCAATAGAGCATATAAAAAATCAGATCAAAAATTGGATGTATGGCTTTTCAGGCGTTTGCTCTATTAACCAGCATTTCGTCTTAGGTCTGACACTAGACTCGTCAGAGTGGGATGTGTCAGACCCTACCCACTGATGCTGGGGTGTATGCAGGTGAACTTATCAGAAGCTTCTTATGTAGCACAGTCTGATAACTGCATACGGGAGATAAAACTCCACAATGGAATTAATGCCCGCCTAGCAATTCCAAATGGTAAAGCCATTGAAAGCCATTGAATTTAGCGATGTTACGGATGGTGTTTAATTCATTATTTAAATCTTTTCTAGACATAGGGGTGTTGAAGGCACGGAAAATTAGGCTGTTGTAAGTAGCACGTTTATGTGCTTGAGGGTGCGAAGAATCTTGTCGTATTGTGGTTGCAGTTTGGGTTGGTTTTCTGAAAATTTTGTAAGATAAAGAAGAAGGATGTCTATTAATGGTTAAGTCTAGAAAATCAAGAGTTTTGTTGTGTTCTGATTTGAGGGTGAATTTAATGTTAGAGTCAATGTTGTTGAGGAGAAGAAGTGTAGAGGCTGCGTTGGTTGATTCTTCGTTTAAAATTACTAATGTGTCATCGACATATCTGGCCCAAAAGAGGATGTTAGAAAAATTATTATTATTATTAATTTTTGTGTTTTCTAAGAAGTCGAGGTAAATTTCAGCTAGAATGCCTGAAGCTGGTGAGCCCATAGCTAAACCATCTTGTTGATAAATGGTGTTGTCATAGGTAAATAATTATTGTTGAGAACCAATTTTAAGATTGACATGAAGTCTTGAATTTCTAGTTTACTTAGATTATTGAATTTGTTTAAGTTGTTGTTTATTATGGGGAATAATTTGGAAATTGGAATACTAGGGTACATGTTTACGATGTCAAAAGAATGGAGAGAAAAGTTTGGTTGGATGTCAAAGTTCTTTAATTTGTCAATTAATTCAGAAGTGTTTTTGATAGATTTGTTGGATAAAAATCGAAAGTTTTTTAGTAAAAATGTTTGGATGAATTTAGAAGTATTGTATAAGGGACTGGGTCTGTAATTGATTATTGGACGGATGGGTGAGTAGGCCTGGGTTCATGTTAATTAATTTATTTATTTTTTGATCAGTGAGGAGGAAAACTCAACATTCTTAAGAACAATTCCTCACATAAATATCAGTTTAAGAAAATTATCACACCCTCCAAAACCATTGAACAATTCCATCCTCCCATAGTCAATTTATCTAAAACAACTCTGAGTGATGATGAAAATTTAATTCTTTCGAAAGGCCTCAAACACAATTGGCCCAACCTCAACACTTTCAATATAGCCACCAATTTAATCATTGAATCTGAAATAGCCATTAACAAAATGCCAACAGAAGAACAAGATGAAATCAGATATGAAGTAAAAAGAAAACTTGAAAAATCTTCAAAAATAATAACAAAAACACTTCTCCTAAAAATAATAATAATAATAATAATAATAATAATAATTTTAATACATTAATTAATGACAGTAAACTCATTTTAGATCTTAAAAAGAAAATCAATGACAATAACCTCATTATCACCAAATCTGATAAAGGCAACACCACCGTCATAATGGAAAAAACTGACTACATAGCTAAATCTAAAAATTTCTTCAATGACTCTTCTTTTTCTATAGTAAAAAAAGACCCAACCAATAAAATCCAACACCTACGCAAACAAATCTTAAAAAACACTTCCTTCCTCCAGGTTTTTATGTCCCAGTAACTACAGTACTTTTTTACGGTTTCCTTCCAAATGCTCAGGTTGACTATGTACCACAATCAACTAATGGAAATGACCAAACACAGGTGAGCACTCCAAGAGAGAGCAACAGAAAGAGGAGACAAGGATAATGATGAAAATAAAAAGGAACACACACGGACAACCTCCACATCTTCATATAATGCCATTTACGGTTTCTTTTTGAAGTTGAGTTTCTCTATTGCTTATACTAGTATTTTTCAGAAAGAAGAGTGAAATTCCTGGCTGTCGATCACCAGTTTATGGATGCCACGAGAACTGCAGCCATTGAAAGCAAGCTCGATATAGAAAGGCTATTTTTAATTACGGACCGTTTACCAATATCTTTTGGAAACCTGTGCGACCATGCAAATGTGAGGCATTTCACACTTGGTTTATTTGTTATTTCCTGTGATGAGTTGTGTATTTAAATGTTTTACCGTGCCATTCCTCAAGGATGTCAGAGCATGGTATAATTTAATTGGGACCAGTAACTGTGCTCAATTATGGTAACATTTTACTCAATTACAATTACTTTACAGAATTAAATCATGAACATTTTCTTTTTGCACACACTGGAATAAAACAAAAGTTTGCAAGGAAAATGTTTGCACTTCTTTTAAGCACAGAAGTATTAAGCGAGACCAAACATATTTTGAACCTTTCAAAATTGTTTTCTCTCATCTATATATTAAAGGAGATTAATAAAAACAGCTTTGGCAAATCCATCCACCCGTTCTAGTGGACTGATCTGCTTCATTTAAGTTTTATTCTCTCTGGTATTACTTGAAGATGAATCATGAGACATCGATAGGTCTCTAAGATCACCCAACTTTGAGTAATAGTAAAATCAAATCATTCCAATACTGTAATTGTAGGAGAAGGCTTACCCTAAATCGCAATACATTCTGTACTTAGCATGTTGCTAAGCGACCAACACTATTCTGATGTAGGTGATTACCATCCTTAGTAATGTCACTGCATGCAGCCTACCTATCAAGCCTGAGTGCATACACTTCCTCTGATCACAGAAGAATACTATTCCCTGTTAGATACTCTTTGATTTTCTAACATTTCGCAGCTCCCAAATATATTCAACAGATGGCAGAACATTCCTAATAACTTACATGCTGCTTAAGAGAAGAAAAAGTCTACAGTACAAATAGACCCCATCATGATATACACCTTAAGACATTATCTGAGAACACCTTTCAAAGGATATCCTAGCTACACTAGAAACAGTGAAGGCCATGTATCTTAGAAAAGTTCTCTGCCTGGCAAAAAACGCTCCTTCGAGACTAACCTATGAGCTCATAAGACAACTGTTCTATACTGAACTGCGATTAAAAATATCATTGCCTTCTATGACACAATACTAAGCTTTACATTAAGAACTGCAGGATAAAAAAAAAAAAGAGAGAATATATTGGTTAGATTTTTATCTAATAGGCGGCATGATGACGTTAGAATGGATGAATTCTGATAACCAACTGCGGCATACCATAATACAGATTAACAGATTTGCTATGTGCTAATGCATCTGGAAGCCACCGAATAACTCCTTTTGTAATTGTTAAATCTAGAAAACCTCGGGCATTTGAAAATATCACGAACTTGCCTGTTCATAATGACGCTCAATCAAATGTATGGATGACCGCCACCCTATTCAAAGACTGGTTCAAGTCAAAGAAAGCTTCAAAAAACCTTGGTCTACCAGAAGACAGCAAAGCCAACTGTAAAGCACATCCACCAGTAGCTGAGTTAGTTTCTGGAAATATATTTGCTACACTTCTGCCGACTAATGTTACGTCAATGATCCAGCCAATGTATCACGGGGTAATCCAGAACTTCAAATGTTTTTACAGGAGTTCTTTCGTTCGCAGCCTGTTAAACGCTGAGTGTGATGTAACTGAATTTTTTTAAAAAAAGGTTTAATTTACAAGATGCCGTCTATACTGTTGCACTGTCTTGGGCTCAAGTGAAAAAAAAAATACTTTACAACGGTGCTGGGGATAACTTTGGCAAATTGCAGATCCTACATTTGATTCAACACCACAGAGTGTTGAGGAGGAAGAACATCCCGAATCAATGTCTGAAGTTTTGGATGTTGCAAGAAGTGTAATCAACAACAGTCCTTTGGATAACGTATCTGAAGAGGAATTCACAGAATGGATTAAAATGGATAACAATGAACTTACCGAGCAGGAACTAACCGATGAGGACATTCTCCATAGTGTATTTAACCCTCAACCTATACACAATCTTGAAGCAAGTGATTCAGATGAGGAAACCGAAGAAAAGGAGAGGATTAGCTGGGAAGAAGCCGCAGAGTCCCGAAATAAATTCATCACTTTCGCTGAGTGTAATACTAATTATAATGCCATTGAACTTATTGATTTACTTATCATCAGAACCAACTTTTATGCCTAGCGACAACGATCTCGAAAACAAAAATATATTAGAGATTTTTTTAATTGTACAGTATGTACATGTATGTAAACTGAATGTGTTGAATGAACATTTGGCGCTGCCCTAATTTTGAGCTAAAGTTATTAAACTAATGATTCTGCTGATCAATATTTTACTGCAAAACGCCGTGTTACAGCTGTTATCACTGTACGCCTTGAACCTATATTGTAGGTAGAGGTACCGCCCGATAGTCCGGCATTTTCAGTAATCCGACACTGGGCAGGTCCTGAACTATCGGTCCTCTACTGTATCTCATTCTTGGTTGCCAGCGTTTCGCCCCGGCGTACCAATTTGGGCTCACTTCCAATAACAGACCATTTACATTGGAATTATGAATTTACTCATTCAGGTCAATCAGCACCGTACTGATCACAACTGGAACAATGCTATTGAAATTAGGTCCCAAATTGAATAGGCAAGGACTGCATTCAAGTGAATGAGCAAACTTCTCTGTAACAGGGACTTTAAGATCAATCTCTGTTTACTTTGGTGTTATGTACTTTCTGCCTTACTTTATGGTGCCGAGACTTGAACCCTAAAAGACAACACCACCAAAAAACTTCAATCTTTTGAGATGTGCTGCTACCGACGTCTGCTCAAAATATCGTGGGTTGACAGAATACTGAAGTACTCCAATGCCTGAACAAAGAGCAACAGGTCATGCACAACATCAAGAAAAAAAAACTTGAGTACATTGGCCATATAGACTCCTTTAGCTTATCTTACAAGGTAGAAGTGAAGGACGGAGAAGTAGGAGAAGGAGAATATCTTGGCTACGGAATCTAAGAGGATGGTATGGGCTCAGTACCCCCAATCTTTTCCGAGTTGCTGTGAACAAGAACCAGATCACCCTGATGATAGCCGACATCCAATGAGAAGAAGGTGGAAAATTCTCAACCCTAGAGCTCTTAGAAGACAGATGTATATGTGGTAACGTATTTTCTTGAGGTGTTAAATATTTGATGTGATTCTGTTGAATAATTTCCCTGGTATTTTAATTTCTTTAATAACGCATGATTTTATTTACTTTTTGCTCAAAAACAAGGTGAAGATTCAAACAGTAACAGGTTAAAGTTACTTAAATGATATAACTAAGAAATACAAGAAAGTAGAGGAGTGATCTAGATGTCTAATTCAAGAACAGTCATACGAGACTACCCAGGATCCATGTGCAAGTGGGCTAGCATCACCTTTTACAGCATATTATGTTGTCCACCAATGCCCGAGGGTCTGCCTGTCATGTGTTAAGTGCTGATGATGATTAATATGATTTATTATTTTGTTTTGATCAATCAATCAATACTGATCTGCATTTAGGGCAGTCGCCCAGGTGGCAGATTCCCTATCTGTTGCTTTCCTAGCCTTTTCCTAAATGATTTCAAAGAAATTGGAAATTTATTGAACGTCTCCCTTGGTAAGTTATTCCTATCCCTAATTTCCCTTCCTATAAATGAATATTTGCCCCAGTTTGTCCTCTTGAATTCCAACTTTATCTTCATATTGTGATCTTTCCTACTTTTATAAACGCCATTCAAACTTATTCGTCTACTAATGTCATTCCACGCCAACTCTCCGCTGACAGCTCAGAACATACCACTTATATACAATAACAAAGTTTCACTATGAATCCACCTGTTCAATACATTAAAATGTTGTTACATTTAAAATAACTTCATTAGTTAAAAAGTTATATATGGGACATGTTTCGCTCCCTTATAGAGCATCATCAGCCAAATCTGAATCTCAAATAATTGTTATTTAAGTAAATGAAGACTTAAGAACTATTAGAACATTTTTGACAAACTTAAAACTTATTCTATTAGAAAATCATAAAATATACAATCTTTGTATACATGGCTTAATTACATGTGCTTAATAGGAAGATACATTAAAATTATGGAAGAGAGAGTACTAAAATATAAAATAAATTATATATATATATATATCATGTCCAAAATCCTAGAAAGACGTGAAGATCAATCTTAGGAGCTAAATTTGAGGATTTTCTTAGCAATGAGATCTGGTAAAAAAGTTATTTATCCCTTGTGGATAAGAGTCTATAAAGATTCAAATTTATCGTCAATTTGATGATTGAATTTATAACAGGATAAATGTTGGTCTTCAAGAAATTTAAATGCTTGTTGTCATGTGACCTCGGCGAATGCTGTTGAAAAGATATGTTCTTATAGATGTCAATGACTGTTTGTTGAACTAATGGATTTGATAATGATGATTGAAAGGGACGTAAATCAACGTTTGTATTGAAAGCTGCTGCTTGGTTTATCTGGTTGAATGTCCCTCCAATTGCTGTTTGTCGGTTTGGTGTTGTCCGAGGTTATGTGGTGACTGTCTGTTCTATGTCTACTCCTTGTGTAGAACAGACAGTCACCACATAACCTCGGACAACACCAAACCGACAAGCAGCAATTGGAGGGACATTCAACCAGATAAACCAAGCAGCAGCTTTCAATACAAACGTTGATTTACGTCCCTTTCAATCATCCTTATCAAATCCATTAGTTCAACGAACGGTCATTGACACCTATAAGAACATATCTTTTCAACAGCATTCGCCGAGGTCACATGACAACAAGCATTTAAATTTCTTGAAGACCAACATTTATCCTGTTATAAGTTCAATCATCAAATTGACGATAAATTTGAATCTTTATAGACTCTTATCCACAAGGGATAAATAACTTTTTTACCAGATCTCATTGCTAAGAAAATCCTCAAATTTAGCTCCTAAGATTGATCTTCACGTCTTTCTAGGATTTTGGACATGATATATATATATATAATTTATTTTATATTTTAGTACTCTCTCTTCCATAATTTTAATGTATCTTCCTATTAAGCACATGTAATTAAGCCATGTATACAAAGATTTTATATTTTATGATTTTCTAAAAGAATAAGTTTTAAGTTTGTCAAAAATGTTCTAATAGTTCTTAAGTCTTCATTTACTTAAATAACAATTATTTGAGATTCAGATTTGGCTGATGATGCTCTATAAGGGAGCGAAACATGTCCCATATATAACTTTTTAACTAATGAAGTTATTTTAAATGTAACAACATTTTAATGTATTGAACAGGTGGATTCATAGTGAAACTTTGTTATTGTATATCAGCGGTTTTCAATACGGATTAAAACATGAGATTAGTCACTTGCAACATACCACTTAGTCGAGCAGCTCTTCTTCTTTCTCTCAATTCTTCCCAACCCAAACATTGCAACATTTTTGTAACGCTACTCTTTTGTCGGAAATCACCCAGAACAAATCGAGCTGCTTTTCTTTGGATTTTTTCCAGTTCTTGAATCAGGTAATCCTGGTGAGGGTCCCATACACTGGAACCATACTCTAGTTGGGGTCTTACCAGAGACTTATATGTCCTCTCCTTTACATCCTTACTACAACCCCTAAACACCCTCATAACCATGTGCAGAGATCTGTACCCTTTATTTACAATCCCATTTATGTGATTACCCCAATGAAGATCTTTCCTTATATTAACACCTAGATACTTACAATGATCCCCAAAAGGAACTTTCACCCCATCAACGCAGTAATTAAAACTGAGAGGACTTTTCCTATTTGTGAAACTCACAACCTGACTTTTAACCCCGTTTATCATCATACCATTGCCTGCTGTCCATCTCACAACATTTTCGAGGTCACGCTGCAGTTGCTCACAATCTTGTAACTTATTTATCACTCTATAGAGAATAACATCATCCGCAAAAAGCCTTACCTCCGATTCCACTCCTTTACTCATATCATTTATATATATAAGAAAACATAAAGGTCCGATAATACTGCCTTGAGGAATTCCCCTCTTAATTATTACAGGGTCAGATAAAGCTTCACCTACCCTAATTCTCTGAGATCTATTTTCTAGAAATATAGCAACCCATTCAGTCACTCTTTTGTCTAGTCCAATTTTGATAATCAGTAAAGGTCCAAAATTTCCAAGATTTTCACCAAAATCAAAAATTTGTAATTTGGAGGGCTATAAATATCACTGAAAACAATGCTGCAAGAACTTCAAAAAATTTCCCAAGCAGTAGGACTGAAAATGAACCTGCTGAAAATTCAAATTATGCACCCAAACAACATTCAGGTTACCATCAACAATAACCTCCTTGAGAAAGCTGGTAGTACGTGTACACAGAGTACAGCTTCAAACTTGGGCTTGACAATCAGATGGCTGAGATCATCAGAAGAATAAGTTTGACGTGCGCTGTCTTTTGTAAACTCAGCTACATCCTCCGAGACTTGGAAGACCCTATGAGCCTCAAGAGCAAGGTCTACACCTGTCACAACCTACAGGCTTCAAAACTGCAACAGTCACAATGAAAAGGGCAAACAGACTCGAGAGCCTACCAGTGAGCGATGAAGCGGGTGATGTTGGATGTCAGGTTGCAAGACCAAATCTGGAATGAGGAAGGCAGGAATAGGAATCACAAATGCAGTCGAGTGAGTGGCAATGGGCAGGTCATGTGACGAGAAGTAATCTCCAGTGGCCCTAAGCTCTGGTACAGTGGATACCCCGACAGTCAAGGAGAAGAGTTGGCCAACCAATCAAGATTGTACGATGACATCCAATGCTGTGAGGAGGAACTGGATACAGACCGCCCAGCAGAGGATGGCAAGACCCCTATGCTCGACAGTGGATGTCTACAGGCTGAAGCAGCAAGTAAACTATTATGTTGTAGATGTGTGTCAATACACAATTTCTCCAGGCTAGTGCCTTACACAAAGAAACAGTAACTACATCAGCCAAAGGAAATTAACAGTACATAATCTTTTTCTCTTCATTTCACAGTCCTTCACACCAACTAATGATGCAAAGTTCATAGAACAAAATATATCAATGGACAAACTAAAATGTGAAAATCAATAGTCAACAAGGCACTGTATGCTATTATACAAACATAATTTCAACTCACCATAAAATTTTCGTGGCTGCTTGTGCCAGAAAACCCTGAAAAAGAAAGGTACATTAGTACACAAGACTTCCAAGGTTTAAATGTATCTTGAGGTTGACAATATTACATGGGGGTCGTTTCAAAGAGTGTTATATCGTCTGATAATGCTGCAGCATGGGAAATCCACCTGTCACCGATATGTCATTACGTACAACCACAGGGCTACTTCAGATTTGGAAACAGAGGAAAGTTCTGGTGAACAGGGACAGTGTTCTACCTAATGGGAGCAGCCAGCGTTATTCTGGAGAGTACGACATTGTCCAGCAGTAGGTGTACGACTGAAGAAGTAATGGGCCTTCTTGGACAGAATGACACTCAAGAACACTTTCACTGTTACACACAAATATGCATGTTCTTGTTCTTTTCCAACTCTGACAGCATTAGGTTTGCGGGGCCTAGAGTCTTTCACTTTCTCTCCCTTCATAGCCCGTACCTTTCTTCGGCAAGTATCTTCAATCTTAGAAGGTTCAGGCCTTCTTTTCGCTTTCTGACTTTGTGTTCAGAGAGGATGGTTGGCCAAGTGTACTTCCACTTAAGAGATCATCACCAACACTATGTATCGTCGTAGTGACACTGGATAACGATGATGAACATTTCTGCCATGGAGAACAAATAATTTTCACAATGATCGCTGTCTCTCTCTACTTACATCCATCCTGGAGCATGGACTGTTGGTGGTCTTCAGTAGCGTGAGCACGTAATACTCGCCTTACCCATGCTGCCACATGTTCAGTGATATAACACTGTTGCCATGACTGATCAAACAATCTACAGTGTGTTACATGTCCTTCACAAATATCAACTCTTAGTTTTCTAAACACTTTTCCAACTATAATAAGGACAGGAGCAGAAGCAAATCTGCTTGGAGTTCTGGCACAGTAAAATACAAAGCAAGTACACACAGAGACATGCGACAAAAATTTTCTTTCCAAAATAAATGCAATGCATTCCGCAGGTGAACAGAGAGAGACTACTGGAGAAGCACAGACAGGTCGACGAACAATAGAAGATATTCTATGGCATCTCAAAAAAGCCATAAGACCAAATAATGTCACAGCGAAAAGAGAGACACGAGATGTTACACCCTGTTGTAATCCAAAGTGAAGTTTGAGAAACTGCTGACCACTGTGAATTAAATTATAAATTTAAGTGTGTTCTGTAAAAATGAATTGCTGTATCTTTGAAGGAAGTATCAAGAAGATTCTATGAAGGACTTCTAAGCTGCCTACACTTACTTACCGAATGTGCTGGCGATGATGTCCAGACATTCAAAACACAAATCAGCGAAGATATCGAGCTTAAAGGATAACTGAAGACTCAGGAAAATTGGCTTCAGAAGATGATGTAGTGGATGAAACTGAACAGTACGGCCGCCGGAACTGGATCTTGTTGCACGATGTTACAGAACAACCACTGGAAGACATATATAAACTTTCAGTTGAACTGTCAGTTCTGGATGTGGATTACTGCCACAGACTAGGCTCCCGAAACTGAATGTCTTCTGAGGCATATGGAAATCAACCAACTATTATTAAGTTCCTTTGGTACCATGATCTCGGTCGAGTATGGTGTGTGAAGCATACTCTGAAAGGGAGTGACTTATGCTAACTCAGACCTTCGCAAGCGTGAGGTAAAAGATCCTAAACCAGGCACGGGATATCCAAGGACCAGAAATGCTGGATTCAAGATGGGTGTAATTGTGTTTCAAGGGAAGATAAAAGAAAATTTCAAATATGCACGATAGTGCAGTAAAGAACATTTCAAGGTGTAAGATGAACTCGTGAACTCAGAGAAAACTTTATAAGCGGAGCAAGTAACTTAGTTTATACATATGGGTTTCTTCAAGTGAAAGTCAGCGGAACTACGCACCCAGTCATTCACGTAGGCTCATTTTACTTCTTACTTAATTTTATTTCCTTCAGCTCTGTTTCAGATGTTTGTTGACCAGCACAAACTTAGTGCCAATGAACTGCATTTCTTCCCACAGACCTCATCCTCCCTTTCTCCTTCAAAGGGACTTGTGTTGAAAGAGCAGTCGACTGAGCACCACCAGTCGTTAAAATGTTGCCACCTAAATGGACAGTCCACACTCCTTATTAGCTCACCTGGGAGGGGTAGTCTAATTTTGAAATTAACAATATGTGTATTATTGAAATCAGTGAAAGCTGGATGAGTGAAGACTTTTTTGGCAACTAACCTTGACGGATACTCAATATTACGTTATGATAATATGGAGGGAGACTTCCACCTTACTACAAAAATGACGTAAAATGTAAGATCATTCGCACTTGTATCAGAAGTCTTACACTGCAACCAAATTTTTTGTTTGTCAAAGTAGATTGCTGTACAAAGATATGAACAGGAATTGTATAAAGGCCACCTAAAATAATTTCTCTCAAACACATTCCAACAGGTATCACGTTTCTCTTTGTGTGCAGTAATACTGTATAATCCTGAATACCACCTGCCAAAGAATAAGACCCGCACCCTAAGTTTCAGTTGGCAAAATATATCAAAAAAATATTTAAAAAAAATAAAAATAAAAATAATTTCAAATAACTTGCATACCTATTTAATTTTCTTCAAATATACCACAAATATAAATTCAAACAGCTTACAATTAATAAAATCATCACAAAAATTGTAAATAAAATCGGTCCAATACTCAGATCATTCACAATTCACTGTCATCATCTGAAGTTTCACCATAGGAAATTTCGTCGCTGGCATATTTCCACAAATAGTGTACCGTTATATTGAGCGGTGAGAATGGATATTTAACGCAGTGATAACTTTGCAGTAGGGCGCCGCTTGTGAGGGCGTGATGCTATACAGAGCGCGGGAATCGAGAAGGTGATTTCCCGAGGCAAGGCGTGGTCATGTGTGACGAAGAAAGAATATGTGAGGAAGAGAGAAAGAGAGATGGGATTGTGTCTGGGGGAGAGACCTGCCATCTTAACAGAAATTTTTAGCGGGAGCAGACAGGCCCACCACATTACGGAAATTGAGCCGTAATTCCCGTAATTGAAGGTTTTTCAAGAAAATAAAAAGATGGAAATAGTACTAGAATTTTACGAAGCGGTAGATACCTCTAGGTTTATTAACATATGATTAGATCAATAAATATGTTCCAAGCAGAACCACCGTGGGAAGCTCTGTAGTGGCCACATTCCAGACTCAAGTTGTTTCTCGGGACTTCCCCTGGCGTCCTTTGGGGTGCTGCCCCATATAAAAGCTAAGTGATATGGGGGGAGATCATCCAGTTGACTATCATATTGCTGCCGGCACGCGTCGCACGTCTGCCTAGATTGCGCCAGAAATCCTTTGTTCAGAACAAAGACAGTGTGTAATTATTACAGTGCGATAACTTTGATCCAGTGGATAAGAGACTTACGGAGTTACAGGTGGTGGATTTGTAAGTGGCGCGATGTTCAGATACCTATCAATGAGATCGCGTGTGCTTAATGGTATCAGTAACAATAGAAAGCCGTACCTGTAGACTCGGATAAATAGCGGTAGGGGCGAAGCTCCCGAGGTGCCGAGGAAGTGTGGACAAAGGCTAAGGAGGTCTATATTTATCCTCTGATAGACTGCTGAATCCAAGTTAAGCGGGCATAAAAACACAATAACCGAGTGGATAGTTTATAGAGCAGGAAATAGTTTATGGCACAGTGCACAAGCTAGCGAGTATGCAGTTATACGAGAGTGGAGGACGAGGAGTGTGTATTGCAAAGTGTTAGCGATCTGTGCTAGCTCAACCTAAATAAATGTCCAGAATGTGGCGTTGCGTTTAAAGTGAATATTTCATTGTAGTAAGAAGTCGAGATATAGCCGAGGGGAGTGAGGTGCAAGGACTTCAGAACGTGGCTTCGAAGACGCTACCTTGAACGAGGCATCCCTCAAGAAGAAGGCGGCACCATGAACCAGCGGGGCTGGAAGACTGGACTCCAAGAATCGAACCTGGCTGAGACATCTATCATGATGGGCTAAATCATGCTAGCCTACCCGGAGGGAGAGACGAGGAGATTAATTAAGATAAGTGGACCAATGAATTATTAGACATATGGTAGAGTTAAGGTATCACGCAGAGATAGTAGAATTAAACGTGTAAATATTCATATAGGATTTGATGGTGGCCCATCAGGCTGCATATTAAGATTGTTTGATATATCTAAGGGTAAGAGTAGTTAGATTTGTTTTCTTGTATCTTTATGTAAAGCGGACAATGAGGTAATATTTGTTATCGAGGCAAGAGGTAGTGTGCCTAGTGATACATATTTGTTTGAGTACGGTAGACCGGATATTTTCCTTTGGGTCGGTCGCGAAATGCATTTTACTTGTAGGATTAGGCACTATGGGTAATTCCCATTATATTCCAGGGGAAGGGCAGATATACCTGCGTAATGTAAGGTATGCAGGCTGATGGTATTTATTTTGTTAAGGGGCTCTATTTACGTGCCTTAGATGGGCGTAAACTATAGCGGAGGCAGGTTTTAACGCTATTCGACTCTGTGCTACTCTGCCAAACGTTGGGTTTGAACCTCTGACTCCCAAGGTTACTGTTGTCGCGCCGCATATTGGCGGTGATGGTTTGATATGATTGAATAGCAGAACACTTTATGTGATTCAACTGCGACCCGAGTGGGTGGTTAATTGAAGTCAGGAGCGTGATGTGAGATGTGTTTTTCCTCACTTATTTTATGCCATTTGCTGCTATGTGTAGAAGCTTGAAAGTCCCTTTGTGAAAGAATGTAGGGTAAGACGTCTAGCGGGAGTTTGTTTACAAGTTTTTTTTTTGTTGTGGAAGGGGGCTCCAGACCCGACTTCAGGTCAATGTTCGCCTGCTCCGTATTGGGGTGAGCTCGGCCATTTTTAAATTGCTCTGGAGGTCGGTCATTCTCCTTTGGCAGGGAGTCTTTTGCAAAACTGTGCGTCATTTATTTTTATCCATTTTACCTCGTATTCCTTTCTTGTTTGATTCGCGTTCTTAGGGTTGTGTATTCTACTAATGTGATCTTGGCACTATGCTACTGGTATGATTGCCCTGTTGGCACAAGTTTCTGCCTGGTGGACGTGGGTTCACGTCCGTGTAAATATGAAATTGAGGGCGCTAGAGTAGGTATCTTAGTTTATTTTTATTTACCTATTGTGCTGCTAATTTTTGTGTATATAAATATCCCGGTATGGGAGGAAACTTTCATAATAGCGGTAATCTCTGCGGGTATCCTTAATTTTACCATTATATCATTGTATGTCGCAGACATAGGGATGTAGTTTCCATGTGGGAGAACACATCCGGTTTTTTTCTCTTGGTTCACAGATTGACAAATTTCAGCATAACGTCATCATCCAGATTGTATTTGCTTTGTTGTCTTTTTAATTTGTAGATGTGAGCCTTCGGCGCACGTATTTTGGCACTACAGGTGCAATCCTTGTAATTAACTTGTGTTGTGAATACAAACTTATGCTCAAAATTCTGATCATAGCGAAAGTGTTCCTCATTTCGTAGTTTAATGTAGTATTGAGATCCCCATGATCCTCTCGTCATAAGAACCCAAACTATCGACCATTTCTGCCGACTGCAGCTGAGCTGGTGTCCGTATCCAAGAACAGAAGAGCAGGTAGGTATCATCCTGCAGTATTAATGTGCCCTGTAGGGTATATAATAATGTCACCCATACTTAGGGGCCAATCTTGAGGATTATAGGGTATAATAGTCGTCCTCACTACCGTCCAATGAATTTCAAAAATTCCACATTTCTTAAAGCTTTTGGACACTAGATCGTTAGGAATTCGCACCCATGCAGTCTTGATCCAGCTGCATATCAGTCCCACTTTAGGCCTCTTCACTCGTCCGGTTGGTGTTAACGCGGGATCACCATCAGACATCCATTCGGTGTACGACTGTTTCATTGCAGTTTTGAAAGGCTTCTTCACGCACGCATCCAACAGCTGTAGAATAGAAGCGAGTCCTCTGGGAATTATCGCAAGATCAGTTTTTCCTTTCCTCATATCTTTTACAGCATCAGTTGTATGTCCTCGCTAACTGTCCAACACAAGCATGTTTCGTTTTTGTAACAAAGCTCCCGGGCGACGTCGCCAAACGCACTTCACCCAGTCCTCAACTAACACACTGTCCATCCAGCCGGGCTCGTGTTCTAACGATAATAACGGACGGCAAGTTTCTTTTTGGAAGTGTTTTCCATTTCAGAAAGACATATGGAGGGAGATTGGCTCTATCCGCTAATGCGCACATTACCGTGCATCGTTGCTTTTTGTTACCACCTGTTCTGATGGTTACACTTTTAGAACTCTTCTTGTCCACTGTATTTTCCAACATAATTTCAAAATAGACGGGTGTCTGATCAGCATTCCCAATTTGTGACAGCAAATAAGAATTTTGCTTCCTCAAATGAATAATGTGATGTTGAAAGGCCGTTAATTTTTCTTCATACGCCCCAGGGAGACGTGAATTAGACTTGCGTCTCCAAATGCACAATCCCTTTCTCCGATGAAAGTTTCAGATCCATGCACAGCTTGCAGTAAAACCCTGTGTTTTGAGATCTTTTGAGATCTCTAGTGCTTTCAATTGACACATTTCACTAGAAATATCATATCCTGACTCACATTTTTCTGTCACAAATTTGTGGAGTCGTTCTTCAATTTCCGGAAACACTGCACTCCGCCTGCGGAACGCTCTGTGATCGCCGTTACTTATTAGAAGTTTTTCCTTCTTCTTCCGCCAATCATGAATACACAATTCATCAATATCGTACTTTCTGCCAACGGCACGATTTCCATATCTCATCTTTGCATACAAAGTTTCTCACACACAGTAAATGACCACAGACACCGTTTTGAATCCACCGCTTACTAATGAGACAGCACTTTCACGGGACAGATACGGAACTCGGATGTCAATGAGGTAGACTTCCGCAACCAACAGTCTCGACCCTCGCAAAGTACGATATCCCGCGAGATCAGCTGTTCGTGCACCCAGCATGCCAGCAACACTTGTGAAACAAATGACGATCGAGCATCCGCAGCAGCGGCTTTCATATTTACCCATATTCTTTGATTTACCACAATTCATTACCTTACGTTTCGCGTTTACATGCCACTGTAACCGTATTGAGAAAAACCGATCTTGTTTTCAAGAACACAACTAAAACACAATAAGACTGAATGCCTGTTTACATGGGGTATATTGAGTATGGTAACCGTATTCAAATCTATTTCAATACTCCATGTAAACGTAGTAAATATTTACGAAAATGAACAGCTTGAATACGACCCGCACCCAAGATTTAGAACCAATATTTTGGGGAAAAAAGTGTGGGTGGTATTCGGGATTATACAGTATTTTCAGCTATTAATATCTAACAAATACACCAAACAAAATTCAACAGGGTGGGAGGATAATAGGAGTAGTAGTCTTTTTCAGAAGGTCAGAAGCCTGGTCGACTTGAGTTAGCCTTATAATATTACTCAAGTGGCTTCTCTGCATTGATAACAATGGTAGTCCAAAAGTAACAGGAAACTACACTAACTTTTCTGAAGACATCCTGTATCTGTATAAGAATCATGTTACATGTGATAAATATCATTTTTGATCCGTATTGATAATATTTGATTGAAATAATAACAATAAGTTAATTTTTTTTTTACCACCTAATCAATACAATAAATCTCGTCTTTGTTGAATTACACTGACATGTTAATTAAAATGGTACATGTTTTGCATTACATACAGGCATCATCAGCCATGGGTTTAACCTTGAAATAAAATCAGGCACCTGATTTACATATAAATAAAATAAAGTAAATTTATAAAAAACCTTGAAGTGACTTGAAAAAAATTAACATATGGTAAAGACTAGTGCAATGTTGGTTTGAGTGAGAAGTTGACAATTGGTGAAAGTATTTGCAATATTGACATTGGAAGACTACTATTGTAAGTAAAATGAATAAAGCAAAATAGCAATAAAGCAATATAGCAATATCTTTAAAACCAACATTGTACTAGTCTTTACATATGTTAATTTTTTTCAAGTCTCTTCAAGGTTTTTATAAATTTGTTTTATTTTATTTATATGTAAATCAGGTGCCTGATTTTATTTCAAGGTTTCCCATGGCTGATGATGCCTGTATGTAAGGCGAAACATGTACCATTTTAATTAACATGTCAATGCAATTCAACAAAGACAAGATTTATTGTATTGATTAGGTGGCCAAATTAAAAAAATTAACTTATTGTTATTATTTCAATTGAGAATCATGTTGTGCAAGTTCATGGAAAGTCATGTTCTAAAGGCTGTTTGATAGTTGAAGAATTTAACACCTTGCAGGAAATTCTCATGGAAAAGTTAGAAACGTGTCAGAAACTTCAAAGCTCATTCCGTGACTCCTGGTAGAGGAAGAGACCTTCCAGTTCCTGTCAGGAACTTTTGGATCATGCTAATGAAAATTAAAACTTCATAACAAGAATCAAAACCAGTGATCAAACTTGGTTCTATGGACATAACATCTTAACTAAAACACAGTACTGGACTAATCTTTTTTATACATCAATAGTGTTGAACACCATGAATTCCTACCGAGGGTCAAATGATGACTCACTGGCGTTATCTCAGAACAAATCCTGGAGACTCTACCATGATGTATCACTATTGATTTGTGAATGTTTTATAAACATGAAGACAAATGTGCTATCCCATGCACCCTACCCATTTGATCTACCCCCTGCAGATGTTTTGCCGTTCCCCATATTCACCACGAAAGGATGAAGATTTCAATTAATTGAAGAGATCGAACATAAAACGCAGGTGGAACTGCAAGTGCCTTCTGTGAACGACCTCGCATTTTAAAGTGTACTATCTGTGACCAATGTTTGAACTGCCGTGTGCAGAAATCAGTGAAGCCACCAAGACCCTTGTCATGTGATGTGTTATTTAATTTTTGCCTTATCATTTTAAAATTTTGTGTAAAACAGCTGTTTAGCGAGAGAGAGAGAGAGAGAGAGAGAGAGAGAGAGAGAGAGAGAGAAAGGGAACATTTAAAGACTTTATTCTGAAGAGCTTTATGGAAAAATGTTTTGAAAATTTGTGTTGACTGGAGAATTTTAATTAGAATAAGGTTTTTCGGAATCTTAACAAAATACATTACTGAAGAATATATTGAAAATATTTAAAAAAAATTACAGTAACTGATGTGTTTGAATAAGAAAATATTTTGAACCAATGAATTCTTTGAAAACAGGACTATGTTGAAAGGAACTTTTGTAATATTCAGAGGTGCCAACCTTTGAAATGGCTTTTCCATAATCCCCCTCCCCCCTCTCTCTCTCATTCTCCTCAACCTGATGGTTGGCGGTAACATGACTGTCCTCATCCAACGAACTTCTATCCTGAGCCAGCTGCTTGATTAGTTGATATGGACATCGCCCTTTAATGCCATCGAGGAACCTTGCTCTTGGTCGTCCTCTTCTAGTCATTCCTTCCAGTTTCCCTTCAAGCAGTGTGGTGCACCATGATGAATGCCGGAGTAAATGACCTATCCAACTACATCATCTTTTCGCAATCATTTTCTCTAGACTGATGGTTTCTTCAGCTCTCTTGAGAACTTATTCATTTGTTAGCCTGTGAGTCCCTCCCCTATCCTCTGAAAAATTTTGGAGTCAAATCCAAAGCACACTCATCCTTTCTTGATAATGACACCCTCTTTGCCCTTCCCGACAATCTATTATAGAATATATCCTATTACACAATAAATTTGCACATTACCAGTTAGTTGTGTCATAAAATATTCTTTGCAACTTGTTTTCCACTCAGCAGGTGTTTTTGTTTGGGATTTTTCTTGTATTGTCCTTCCCACTGTGAGGATATTTTCACCTTATGAACAATAAGCGATTCCAGTTTAGATGTCATTTTTGCAGGCCTGAAGTGCTTCTGTTTTTCCCTATTAAAAATGAAAACACTTTCTGTGGGAGACTTACTGTCAGGTACACTTAACACTGCAATAATACAAGATTACATTTTTGGATGAAAAATTGCAGAGTAGAGTTCCTTCATTCACAATGAATTTCACGACGCTCAAAGGTAGTAAAAGGAAGCAACGACTGAATAAGTATCGTTGCCAACTCACAAGCATTGAAAGGAAGAGAGTCAAGTACTAATGCTAGAAAAGATTAATTTTTCCTTGTTCCCTTATTTTTTTCTGTAGAAATTATATTTTCGTCATAATGTTGTATTTCCGCAATAATTTACCCTTTGACCATAATGCCGTAATCGTGAGGGGAAATCTGTAATAATTATGGATAATGCGAAACAGTTGGCACATCTGAATATTGTATAATGGTATGTTCATTTTGATACATAACTTTTGAGGTTGCTTGTACTGACACGTGTAGATTTCTAATTACGGAATTTCCTCTCTAGAACTTGCCCATGTAAGGAAGTGTACATTCATTGGTCGGAATAACGATCTTTTCCATTGGTGAATACGGAGATCTGAGGAAATTCCGCATTTTCATTGGTCTTCTCGTGATTGCATGATTTCCAGTTTAGGGCTCCTCGTGAGAGTGAAGCAACTGTCCGCGTCTTTGAATACTGATCGCCTTAGCGGCCGGACGCGCTCCGTTCCGTCTTGGGACTCCAGCCTTCTGGGGTTACTGGCCTCTCACAGTAAGGGCTATCATCTTATATTTGATTTAATTTAAATTCTTCCTCGTGTTTCTGCCCTTTCTCATTTTACGTAAATTTCCATGATCGTGTAGATTCATTTTTGCATATCGGAGTTTCTCCCTAGCCTTCCACATTCACAAATTTTGGGTTTTTGATTGACTGTGCCTCAATGGACAGTTGATGGAGGCAAGTCTCTCTACTTGTTCTGCATTTGTAACTAAATGTAAATTAAACTGCCTTTTCTTGATTAACGATGTTACCAATCACGAATAAAGATTTGTTTTCTTTTGAGATTGCCTCCTGTATGTCTGTTTCAATTTCTATGTAAAGTTTTAATCTCCTACAATTCGAGGAGCTCGATTGTGTACTTTGTTAATTTGATTAATTTGATCTTCTTCTGTTCCTTTATTTTACTTGTGTTTTTGTTAATATATTTATTTCAAGGGTGTTTGCTGCGTGCTTCTCTTTCCCTACAACGTCATACGTTCCCATGGCCTCGTTAGGGTTCCTTCCACGTTTCCACGTCCTTCCGTAGTTGCCGTTTGATAGACCTCTAAGTTAAAGTTTTCGTATCTGGAACATGGTGTTAATTTGATTTTTAATTCCAGATATTTTTATTTTCATTATTTCTATTATTATTATGATGATGTGTAAGCTCACCAAGTACTACACAATCTGAAAGTCCTCAGAAAAACAGCATTTTTAAAATTGAATTCCTGATTTTTCAACATACTTTTCTTAATTTTGTCAAGTAATTCTAAGGCTCTACACTATATACCATGAGGCAGCTACTATCATCTCTACTAACACTACAGCAGGAGAATCAACAGTAGCAAGTTAGTGTACTGTTACAACAGTTACATGAAGTTGCAACGAGCTGTGGCTACAAGGTTTGCTGTAACAAATTTATTAAGCTGCCTTCACTATGTAAACTTCAACATACAAATTAATTTACTGCCATGCCTGCTAGGGAACGTCTCTGCAGACACAACCAATCCTACAGAGACTCCCAGAGAAACTGAGCACTGGGAATTTTAACAGGTACTTTGGAACCACAAGCCACCAGTTGACCTCGCCCCACACCATCTAGTATTATAGAAGAATGCTACAGGTGAGGCCTTGATTAACCAAATTTCATTATAGATGTTATTAATATGACAGGCTTGCCACACTCAAGGGCAATTTAGACCTAAGGTACTGCCAGTAGTTGGGTTCCAGTGTCATTTGCTATACTAAGACAACGATCATTCCATCTAAAGGGACTCATTCACCCGAAGCTGTTGGTCCCCTTAAGAGGACTGGTTATTTAACGGCCACCTAACACTCGGTGTTGAGATGCTAACTATATGGTCTACTCCATTATCGTAACGGCCTTGAAGGTATCGTGGAGAAGACAAGGAAATACAGAATCAGAAATGACGAGATTTAAAACTACAAGGCAGGATGGAAACAACGCACAATGTGAATGGCAGAAGAGAGAGTTTAAAAAAAAGTATTTAGAGAAAAACTAACATGAAAGAGACTACAAGGAAGGCCTCAAAAGGGGTGGAGGGATACAGTGGAGGAGAGTATTGAGAAGGGAGGAGAAAAGATACAGTAGAAAAATTATTAGAAGCAGGAAGAATGGTGGATAGACAGGTGAGAATGAAGGTCTTGATTCAGAACTGACCCAGGAGAGAAATGGAAACTGGAACTGAAGAAGCTATTGATGAGATAAGTATATCAGAAAACAAATAAAACAACATTAAATCATCTTAAACATAACCATGTTTATATGTAGGCGTTAGCCACGACTGAGAATTAATTCTTTAAGTTTTTATTATTTCATACAAAATATTAAATCAATTTGGTGAAAGGATGAGATTTAGCCAAAATCTGCTAAGAGGAAGAGGTAGGTTGATAAGATTTATTCGGAGATAAACCAATAATGACAGGCCGATGCATGTAAACTGACACAGAATCATACAGATGAAAAGTTCTCCTAGGATATGAGGAGACTCAATGCTGCTTGAAACCTGTCTGTGAAATGACGTAAAAAATTATGATGATGATGATGCTTGTTTAAAGGGGCGTAACATCTAGGTCATCGGCCCCTAATGGTGCAAAATGAAATGACAAATTAAAAGTCCCAAATCCTCCACTGACAATACAAAATGTGAGGACGAAGAATGAATGGATGGATAGATATGAATTTAAAATAATCAGTGGAACTGACCCACAGTGCCTCACATGCACAGATGCTGGCATAAAATAATAGTATTACTGACCAAGGGACTGCTTCTATAGCACAATACTGAATCTATGATGCTTGTAGTCGAAAGGGGTCCAAAATCCAAGTCATCGGCCCCTTATAACGGTACTTATCTCTAGAAAAGTAGAACCATGGTATTTGTCATGTTGCGGTACTAATCTAAAGTAGCTTAGACTTGTGGTATTCCATACATTATGGTACTACTCACAGGTAATGAAATTCGCACATGTAATACAGACCTACGGTGTGTCGCACATTGCGGCGCCACTTACAGGCAACGCAAACCCATGGTGTTCAACACGTAAGTATACTAACCACAGGGACTCGCGCTATCCCGTGGTCTTCCTCATATAGTGGGTGCTAATCATAGGCAAGCCATAACCATGGGTTCCCTCATCCCATGGTGTCGCTCAGGTAGTGCTACTAATCACAGGTACTGTAAAAGCCGTCGCGCTCTTCTGCTACTAATCACAAACCTATTCGGTACCTAACATAGCTGTACTATGCGCAAGTAAAAGCGACCCATAGTGTTCCCTGCTTGGTGGTACTGATCACAAGTAGTTTCAAGGTTCTAATACAGTAATCCCTTGGTCGCCCCTTCTAGTAGCCTCTTACGGCAGGCAGGGGATACCGTGGGTGTATTTTTCGACTGCGTCTCCCACCCACGGGGGTGTGTGTGTGTTTTGAACAATAATAATAATAATAATAATAATAATAATAATAATAATAATAATAATAATAATAAACCGTGAAGCAAATAAAGAAAGAATTTCCAAGTAACAGAAAGCATACAGGATCACTTGGAACAGGAACAATAAAAAATCAATATCTCGGAAAGTAAAACTTAGGCACTATAATACAGTAATCAAACCTGAAGCATTATATGCTTCAGATAGCTTAATCGTTGGTGGCGGGTCTCTAAACCAAAGACATAAAGAAACAGGAAAGGAAAATTTTAAGAATCATTTTTGGCTCAGTTTGTAGAGGGAATATGGAGGGAAAAATCATCCCAGGAAATATATTGCCATTCTGAAGAAATATATCACACTTTTCGGAAAAGATGACAAATTTTATGGACACTTTATCAGAATGAACAGTAATAAACTAAAAGAATTCTCAATCTGGCCCTTTCATCTAAAACCAAGAAGAAGCTGGCTTTGTGAAACTGAAATAGAACTCCAGGAAATGAACATCTCAGAAGACATTAGAAAGGACAGATGAAAATTCAGAACCTAAATCGACAATCGCCAATTTGAAGACAAACCCAACACCAGACCCACTATTACTTGGACAAGCTAAGCTAGTTATGATACATTTGTGATCATGAACGAAAGTGCAACTGACACCATCACCACTCTATCCAACCTTAATCACATTGACCCACATATCAAGTTTACACTAGAACCAGAGAATGATGATGAACTCAATTATTTAGATCTAACAATCATCAGACAACCTGGTTCATTGAGCTATAAGATTTTTAGAAAACCAACACAAACCGCTAACACAATCCATCAGGATTCCATGCACCCACATGCTCATATATGTGCAGCATACCATAGTATGGTACACCACGCTTTTAGCATCCCACTGTCTAAAAAAGAACTTAAAAACGAATTAAACACCATTCGCAGTATAGCTAAATTTAATGGCTACAACAGCTCCTTTAGAGAGAAAAAATCATTAATAAACATAAACATCAACCTTCAACCACCTTAACAAAAGAGAAAAACTCAAAACAATATTTTATCTACTTTTATGTTTAATAATAAACAAGTCTACCAAATCACAAACATATTTAAAAAGCAAGAAGTCAAAATATATTTCAAAACTTGTAACAGAAACACAGATATTTTACACAATACCAATTCTATTAATTATAGCAATAAGTTCACCAAGTCAGATGTTTATAGACTACTGTATATTGTAATACAGTAGAAGTCCACTATAGTGAGTACGGCATATAACAAGAACCCCGTTATACCGATAATGTTTTGCTGTCCCTTCCAAATTCCTATATTAAACTGTGTATTATCCTTCGGTTACCATGAGAGCCCTATCACTGACGCATCCGTTATTACGAGCGATTAAGCGCGCAGGATTTTTCCATTATCGATATGAATGCACCCCAGCGATTATGTTGCACGCAATCGAATATCTTTGGTATCGTTTCCTGCTATGTCCACTAGCGAGTTCTCTCGTCGAAATTCGAAAGCGATTTCGGAGTCAATTAGTAATACCTGTCGACTGCTGTTCTGTAACGAAAATTTGAAATGAAAGAGAACATATTTTTGTAATAAATGCGTAAATAACGTGTCCGATAACAGTTCTTAACTCATTAAAAACAAAGGCTGACTAAACGATCACTTAATTTTAATGTTAAATACAGCAATTAAGTAATAATGGGATACACCTCGAGTAATGGTAGAGTGCATAATTGATTTCAGAGGTTAGTTTATATTTTCTCGCGTCTGGTTAAATTACGGAAAGATTATTATCATGTAAATTTTTTTTTTTTTTTTTTTTTTGCTAAGGGCTTTACGTCGCACCGACACAGATAGGTCTTATGGCGACGATGGGATAGGAAAGGCCTAGGAGTTGGAAGGAAGCGGCTGTGGCCTTCATTAAGGTACAGCCCCAGCATTTGCCTGGTGTGAAAATGGGAAACCACGGAAAACCATCTTCAGGGCTGCCGATAGTGGGATTCGAACCTACTATCTCCCGGATGCAAGCTCACAGCCGCGCGCCTCTACGCGCACGGCCAACTCGCCCGGTATGTAAATTTATAGCAAGAAGGTTGTCATTTCTCTACTGATGCTTGAAGTATGTTTTCATCATATGCATAGTACGGTTAAGTTAGGAGAGGTGAGGCTGTTGAATAAGGAAACTGAAACGTTTGCCACGAAAATGCGATTGATCATCTTTGGTACGGTATAGTTTTCTCACTATGTGCATTTGCGAGCTCTCTCGTCGACATTCGAAGGCGATGTTGGAGTCGATTAACAATACCCAACGACTGCTGTTCTCTAAAGAAAATTTGAAATGAAAGAGGATAACAAGTGTTTGTAATAAATGCATAAATAACGTGTCCGATAGCAGTTGTTATCTCGTTAAAAATAACGGCTGAAGTAAATGATCTCTTAATTTTAATGTTATATACTGAAATTAAGTAAAAATGTGATACACCACGAGATATGGGAGAATACATCACTGATTTCAGAGGATAGTTCATATTTTCTCGCGTCTAGTTCAATTTCGGAAAGGCTATTCACATGTAAACTTTAAGCGAGGATAACTCATTTCTCTACATGCATTTCAAATATGTTTTCATGACACATATAGGCCTATGGTTAGGTTAGGTGAAGCCATTTGAAGAAGAAAACTCTGGAGTGATACCTACCGTATTTTTCCGAATCCAAGACGATGTTTTTACCTCAGAATCTTGTGCAAAAATTCAAGGGTTGTCTTGCATTGTGGCCTAACAGTAATGAATACCACTGGCAACAACCGCGGTAACCACGCTGCTTCTTTTCACCCCCGCAAGCACACGCACACACAAAATTCGTTGACAATAAAAACCACCTCTTTATTGTACATCGTTAGCCGTGACAACCGGTTGAATAGTGCCTGTGTGGAATATCACTGTACCTCGGGAAATAGTGAAGAGAGAATTACATTCTATTAGGCTCTACAAAAACATTTCTCAAAGCTGCAGAATGGCGTCAAAACATACAAGCCTTCAAATTCTTAGAAAGGCCACGGCTACTCAGTGGCAGAGTTAGAACGCGTCTACTGTACCTGACTCTTAGTAAAATTAAGTTTTATAGACAGCAGGAATATTTTCGTGATTCATAGTTGTAAAAAATGAAGGATGAGTTCTCCACCTAATCAATACTTTATTTTACATAGTGTCAATATTATTTACATAAAAGGATAGTACCGGTTTCGACCTGTAAATAGGGCATCTTCAGCTGTTGAAGAACCTGCTTAATAGTGACTGTACAGAATAAATTTACTAAAATTAAACAAGAATGCCATTAAAATAAAAACATGAATGCCACTACTCTAAAAAATAATTAAGGTTAAGATGTATACATATGGTACAGTTTTAGGGGTTAGAGGGCTTTTTCTCTGGCCCCATGATTTCTACATATTTCAAAAATTATATTTGTTGAGGTTGGCATTTAACATAGATGTTCGAACTTGACACCAGAATGTCAATGATTCTTGATAAACTCTTAGAATTGTATCCAATTTCAACCTCAGCAAATATAATTTTTGAAGTATGTAGAAATCATGGGGCCAGAGAAAAAGCATTCTAACCCCTAAAACTGTACCATTTGTATATATCTTAACCTTAGGTATTTTTTAGAATAGCAGGGTTTATTCTTATTTTAATGGCATTCTTGTTTAATTTTAAAAAATTTATTCTGTATAGTTGCAATTAAGAAGGTTCTTCAACAGCTGAAGATGATCTATTTACAGTTCGAAACTGGTACTGTCCTTTTGTGTAAATAATATTGACACTATGTAAAAGAAAGTATTGATTAGGTGGAGAACTCATCCTTCATACTTGTGTGCTTGAACTATTAATACGGACTATGAAGCTAATAGATTATAGTAGTTGTAAAGATACGTCAAACAGGTATTGCCGGCAAATTTTCAACGGGTTCTCGTCGATATTATGATGCCAATTTTAAGTTAATGGTTATTAAACACTTTGAAATGTAGAATAATTGTGCAGCCGCAAGAAAATATGGCATAGGCCTAACTAAAGCCAATATTTCGCGTCAGCGTGAAGACGAAGATAGCTAAAAATGGGTACTGTACAAAAAATGCATTCAGTGGTCTGCAACAAGGACGCCTTAAACAAGTCAAAAATGAAATTGATAGGTATGTGCACGAAAAACGCAAGGGCAGAATGGTCATACCGTGGCGCAATAAACTCGTTCGTTGAACTTTAACATCCGCGATTAGGCCTATACATCGTTAGCCGCTGAAGTTGGTCGAACCCATCAAGCGAGACGTGCGTGTACCGGTAGCCGGTTACACCTGATGCTGAGTAAAAGTACCGTTACAGTTTTATAGACGGTAAGAATATTTTCGACGGATCGCCATATTGTAGAGACGCATGGAATAGGTATTGCCGGCAAATTTTCAACGGGTTCTCCTCGGTATTATGATGCCAATTTTAAGTTAATGGTCATTAAACCCACGGAAATAAACAATAATTGTGCAGCCGCAAAAAATGCGGCATAACGAAAGTAAATATTCGGCGTCAAAAATAGTCTAAAAATGCATACTGTACAACAAAGGCATTCGTACGATTTTACAAAGCACTTTTTGAGCCTGATTAAAATTTTTTGAAGGAAAAAGTGGGGTTTGTCATGAATTCGGAGAAATATGGTACGGTAATTTTTTCAGAATGAAATTAAACATACACTTTCACATAGTATCGGATTTCAAAAAAATAACAAACAAGTGAGTCGTAGTACAGATATTATCTGCGGAAATGAAGTTTTGAAAAAATTGATTGCTGTTTCGTACCGATTTTAATGTGTATGGGAGGTTTTCCGCCTTTTATACAAAATTCGGATATGACGACAATCCGTTATAGCGAGTAAATTTTCCGCTGTTGTGAATTCTCGCTATAACGGACTTCTACTGTAATTGTAATGCGTCTTATGTCGGTCTAACAGGTAGGAGCTTCTATACAAGAAACTTAGAGCATGTTAACGCCCTGAAATATAACAGATTTTCGGCCATGGGACAGCACATGGGTGATGCTAACCGTAAGTTCACTAGTATCAACCAAGACATGAAAATTCTCAAAGTTATACATAAAGGCCCCCTGCTCAATATTACGAAAAATTGTTTTATCCATCTGGAACAGTTTTTCAAATCTAAATGGAATTTCAGAGAAATCAAATGTTTTATTTGACCTTTTAATTCCCATCTTTAGTAATCATGTCTCAGATATAAAGATCTCGTTCTTTTATAATCTCTTTAAATTCCCCTCTCAGCAGCAGTCTTTCTTTCCACATCTTTCAGTCCCACCTTAGACACCCCTTCTCCCCTCCTACAAATCTACCCATTCCCCTTCCCTTCACCTCCCCACCTCTCCCTATGTACTCCTTTGTTTACATTTCCTGCTTCCTCCAGCAAGTCAGTGCTTGTTCTACATCAAACAGAGGTGAGTCTCATAAATAATATTTCTCCTTTTTAATTTCTTTTCTGTACGTTTATTCATTCCTAATTCCGGCTATCATTTTCAGATTTACTTCTTTGCCTGAGGTCCAAAGTGAACTATAAGACACCATATCATGACAAAATCATAACCATAAATTTTGTTATTATATGTAGTTTAATGTTATAATTTATTATTCCTGCAACAATGTCTTTGTCTGTTATACATATGTTTTAGTTATCACATAATCTGTTTAATTTTTATTTGGCTGAAGATGGCCACTAAGTGTCTGAAACTAGTCCCAAGTCTTATGCAATGTCATTTACTTGTCAATTTATTCTTATAATTGCACTTCAATACGGAACAAAAATGAAATTTATAGCTTGTAATTAAGCTGGTTCAATCAAGCTCCTAAGTAGGGCATAACGATTTAAAATACATACCTGCCAACTTTTAGAAATAAAAAATAGGAAGAATTTTTAATTCTCGGATTTCATCACATATATTGCGCCACGGTCTAGGTGAATAAAGCAACGGGACCAGGCGAGCTGCCGTGCAGTCAGGGGCACGCAGCTGTGAGCTTGAATCCGGGAGATGGTGGGTTCGAATCCCACTGTCGGCAGCCCTGAAGATGTTTTTCGGTGGTTTCCCATTTACACACCAGGCAAATGCTGGGGCTGTACCTTAATTAAGGCCACGGCCGCTTCCTTCCAACTCCTAGGCCTTTCCTACTCCATGATCGCCGTAAGACCTATCTGTGTCGATGCGACGTAAAAGACGTAAAAGCAACTAGTAAAAAAAAAAAAGGGCACAGGACAAAAGGCATACATATCTACAGTTACAATGCAAATTGACCATTAAATTTTAAATCTCTAAGAAAACATAAAAATGGTTACAAGAAAATGTACCTAACCTTCTCATTTATGACATATATAGCAGAAGTCCGCTATAGCGAGTACGGCATATAACGAGAACTCCGCTATAGCGACGATTTTTTCTGTCCCTCCAAAATTCCTGTACAAAATTGTGTATCGTCCTTCGGTTACAGCGAGAGCTGTTACTGACGCATCCGTTATTACGAGCGATTAAGCGAGCGCGATTTTTCCGTTACTGATATTTATGCACCCCAGGAATGATATTGCATGCAATCGATTACCTTCGGCATAGTTTCCTCGCTATGTGCACTAGCGAGTTCTCTCGTCGACCTCGAAGGCGATGTCGGAGTCGATTAGTAATACCCGTCGACTGCTGTTCCGTAAAGAAAATTCAAAATGAAAAAGAACATATTTTCGTAATAAATGAGTAAATAACATGTCCGGTAACGGTTGTTAACTCGTTAAAAATTAAGGCTGAATAAACGACCGCTTAATTTTGAGCCTAAATACTGCAATTAAGTAAGAACGGGATACACTTCGAGATATGGGAGAGTGTTTAATTGATTTCAGAGGTTAGTTTATATCTTCTCGCGTCTGGTTAAATTACGGAAAGGCTATTATTTAAATTTATAGCAAGAAGGTTATAATTTCTCTACTGGCTCTTGAATTGTGTTTTCATTATACGTATAGTATGGTTAAATTAGGATAGGTGACACTGTTTGAATAAGAAAACTGAAACGTTTGCAACAAAACGCGATCGATCATCTTCGGTACGGTATAGTTTTCATACTTTGTAAATTTGCAAGCTCGCTCGTCGACATTCAAAGGCGATGTTGGAGTTGATTAGTAATACCCGTCGACTGCTGTTCTCTAAAGAAAATTCAAACTGAAAGAGGATAACATGTTTTCGTAATAAATGTGTAAATAACGTGGCCGATAGCAGTTGTTAACTCGTTAAAAATAAAGACTGAAGTAAACGATATCTTAATTTTAATGTTATATACGGAAATTAAGTAAGAATGTGATACACCTCAAGATATGGCAGAGTACATCACTGAGTTCAGAGGATATTTCATATCTTCTCGCGTCTAGTTAAATTTCGGAAAGGCTATTTATATGTAAATTTTTCGCGAGTAGGTTTCCATTACTCTACATGCGTTTCAAATATGTTTTTATGATACATACACGGTTAGGTTAAGTGACGCCGTTTGAAAAAGAAAACTGAAGTGTTAGCCACAGAAACCTCTGGAGTGATACCGTATTTCTCGGAATTCAAGACTTTTTTCCCCTCAGAATCTCATGCGAAAACTCAAGGGTTATCTTGCATTGACAGCAGTAAGATAATTTGATACCACGGGCAACTACCGCGGTAACCATGCTGCTTCTTTTCACACGGACAAAAAACTCGTTGACAATAAACGACCGCCTCTTTACAATAGCCTACATCGCTAGCCGCGACAACCGATTGTACAGTGCCTGTTTGTAACGTAACTGGATCTCAGGAAATAGTGAAGAGAGTACGGCGTTCTATTAGCTTCTACAAAAACGTTTCTTTTCTTTTTTCTTTTTTTTTTTTTTTTTTGCTAGCGGGCTTTACGTCGCATCGACACAGATAGATCTTATGGCGACGATGGGATAGGAAAGGCCTAGGAGTTGGAAGGAAGCGGCCGTGGCCTTAATTAAGGTACCGGTACAGCCCCAGCATTTGCCTGGTGTGAAAATGGGAAACCACGGAAAACCATTTTCAGGGCTGCCGATAGTGGGATTCGAACCTACTATCTCCCGGATGCAAGCTCACAGCCGAGCGCCTCTACGCGCACGGCCAACCCGCCCGGTACAAAAACGTTTCTCAAATTTGCAGAATGGCACCAAAAGATGCAAGTCTTCAAATTTTTAGAAAGTCCATGGCTAATCTGTGGCAGAGTTATAACGCGTCTCTTAAACTTAACGCTTAGTAAAATTAAGTTTTCTACACAGCAGGAATATTTTCGTGATGGATAGTCATATTGTGAAGATACCGCTATGTGGAAAAGGTATTGCCGGCAAATTTTCAACTGGTTCTAGTCGATACTATGATGCCAATTTCAAGTTAATGATTATTAATAATTGTGCAGCCGAAGAAAATACGGCATAGGCCAAACTAAAGCGAATATTTGGCGTTAGCGTGAAGAAAAGAGCTTAAAAAATGCGTATTTTACAAAAAATGCATTCAGTGGTCCGCAACAAGAACGCTTTAAAGAAGTCGAAGATGAAATTGTGAGGTTTGTGCATGAAAAACGCAAGGGCGAAATGGCCATACCGTGGCGCAATAAACTCGTTCGGTGACTTTCAATGTTCGCGATTAGGCCTATACACCGCTAGCCGCTGAATTTGGCCGAACCCAGCAAGCGAGACGTGCGTGTAGCGGTAGCAGGTTAGGCTATATCTGACTGAGTAAATGTAACAGTTTTATAGACAGCAAGAATAATTTCCTGATGGATCGTCGTATTGTAGAGACGCAAGGAATAGGTATTGCCGGCAAATTTTCAATGGGTTCTCTTCGGTATTATGACGCCAATTTTAAGTTAATGGTCCTTAAACCCGCGGAAATAAATAATAATTGTAAAGCTGAAAAAAAAAAATACAGCATCATGAAAGTTAATGTTCGGCGTCTAAAAATGCATAGGCCTACTATACAACAAAGGCATTCATATGATTTTATAAAGTACTTTTTGAGCCTGATTAATATTTTTTGAAGGAAAAAGTGGATTCAGAGAAATACGGTACTATATTTTTTTCAGCATGTAATTAACACATACTTTCACGTGGTATCAGATTTCGAAAAATAACAAACAAGTAAGCTGTAGTGCGGATATCATCTGCAGAAACACAAATTTTGAACAAACTGATTGCCATTTCATAACGATTTTAAAGTGCATGGGGGTGTTCTGACTTTCATACAAAAATCGGATATAACGACAATCCGTTATAGCGAGTAAACTTTTCGCTGTTATAAATTCTCGCTATAACGGACTTTTACTGTACTTATTTCTTGAAGATATTATTGTATAAGGTTGATTTTGGTGCTCCAATGTGGGAGTAAACAGTAAAACTAAGTAAATAAATAAATAAATAAATAAATAAATGAATAAATGGTGAGCGAGTGAGTTATAACACGAGACTCAGAGCCAACAGAAGGGCGGCTACAACGCAACAGTAGATAGCAAATAACAGCTTTCAAAAAACATAGAACCTTTTCCAATATCTACTGACACTTCCTGACACGGTCTCAGTCAATTTTATTGCCTACCGGTGCCAAAGGCCCCTTCTGCAATAATTCAGCTGATGCTTCAGTTTCAGATTATGCTCATGTTTTCATCAGCGGCCTTGAAGATGTAGTTTTTATGACATTCATTTAGTGCTTGTTTATCACGCCCTCATGTCATTGGCATTATACCATCCTCACACTGTTTTTCCACTAAAAAAGGTTTTTTAATGAACCGTTTTAATTAGAAATTTTGCAACAGAATAAGTTTCAGTCTCTGACAAAATATTTTTATGGTTTAATCATTGACAGTGTTTCCATCAACATGTTTGTATAATGTAGAGTTTGAGGGATGTTCCACCATTCAACACATTGCAACAATTTATTCAATTATAAGAAGACCGGTTTCGACTCCCATGGAGTCATCATCAGTTCTTGGTGAAAATTAAATTAAGGGGAATTTGATAACAATCATCATAACGAAAAATCCATGCACCTATAGGTGGTTGCATGGAAATACATCACTGAATTGATAGATATTACCTTGAAATGCAACATACACTTGGCAAGGAGAACTTGGAGCTTAGAAAGTTCCCAGTTCTGGTTCTAACAGTCTTGTGTTCATAGAACACAGAACACTGGAATTGCATGTACTGGATTGAAAATAATTACAAAACACAATAAGGACACTTATAATGGTGTGGAAAACTTGGCTCTCTAAGGGCATTCTTGGATTTGGCAGTCCTGTTTCTGTCTGAAAAAGATTGGATGAAATACACATAATGAAGCAAAATGTATAAAGACATAGATCTAGTCTAAACTGTCGCACGTTCATGTACACAGAACACAGGGAACACTTGTATTGTTTGATAACACACTCGTTCAAATGAAAACACTTATAACCATATGAAATATTGGCGTTACTCCAGCTTCCCCTGACTAAACTAGTGAAATAAATATACAATGAATGTTAACCCATGAACGCTTAGTGTTACATATGTGCAACAGCGTGCACATGTATGAAGTTGTTTTCCAGTAAAAGAGTGAAAATTGCGCGCTTATTCGGTAAAGGGAAGTGTTGTACTTTGTTACGAGTCGGTTAATCAATAGTCACCGCTTGATTGTTGACGAGGTGTATGTTCGAAGTTCGCCGTGTGTTCCAGCTATCACAATGGCATACCGTAAGAGGTAAGATTCGCCATATAATTTTATGATTTAGAAATAATTAACCTCTTTTACGAAATCCAGGAAGTAAATTCAACGGAGTTTGAATGTAGCACGATTCCTTTTACAATTAATAACTTGTGGGCGAGTGAGATCCACATATTCCCGGCATTGCATATTCGCAACGCTAGGCGAATCCATTGTCGAATCACGTTCTCATGTACCAATTTGTTATTGAAGGGTTTGTTATTGACGTTACAAACCTTCGTTGCTGTGCATGCAATTCAAACTCATATACCAGTTTTGTGATGCATATTATCTGGTCAAGAGGTTTTCCAGGGAAGATAAGAAAGTCATCATGGTAGAACACCCTGTACTATTAGGAATTTATAATACATGTAAGGGAGGAACATATCTCATGGACGAGAGCGTCAACAGATTCTGCGTGGCTGTTAGGAGCAAAAAATGGTGGTGGGCAATTTTTTCCTGGATTTTAGACGTCAGCCTGCAAAATGCTTGGTACCTCAGCAACATGTCACGGCCTAAAATGACGCAGCTTCAGTTCAAGCGGGAAGTGGCGCAATACAACGTCAAATCCTACGGCACGGAGCCCAGGGGAGCGGGGCGCCCATCGCTCTCGCGCACAGGGGAAGGTCGCGTACATGCAGTTGTACGGTACGACGGGCGAGACCACCTTGTGATGTATTTTCCAGACAATAAAAGAAGACGGTGTGCATACGAGAAATGCTCTAGCATAGTCCGTACAGGGTGTGTAAAGTGTGACGTTGGGCTCTGCACAAGCTGCTACATTCCGTTCCACATAAAGGGACATACAGATCACCGAGTCTTCAGAGAAAACCACAGCAAATGATCACAGCAGTAAACTGAAGAATTCTGAATACCCTGTCACTTTTCAATATCATTTTCCAATAAATATATTTTTGATTACGATATGTATATATAATAGGTACTGTAAATAATGTCTTACTGTATATAAACTATTTTATTTTATTTCTTAGTAAATAATCAACTCAGCAATAACTTATATCTTCTTCTCCACACTCACTGTCCTCTTATTTTCATTATTTTCTCGAAGAAAACAACATATGTGTTGGTACCTTGCAGACTACTACTTAAGCGCCTAGCGTTGCATATATGCAACACCCTATATTTCCGAAACTAAACACGTTTGCTTGAAAATAATGGATATTCCTTGAATAATACCCTATCCTAAGAATGTTTATTAAGAAAAATGGAACATTTCAAAAATAAAAAATTTGGGCGTTCAAGGGTATTTAAAGTTCTGGTTTTTGGTTTCAAAAATTGTCATGTGTTAGTGGAACACACATAGAACTGCTGGTCCTGCTTCTGTCTACTGGAAACTACTGCATTAACGCAGTGTTCCGTATCCGCTCGTGTTGACCAGCCGTTTGAAGAGTGGGTTGCGATCTGTTCAACTGTGCCGGAACAGCTTCAATGCATGTTTCCATAAGCCAAGGCCATACCATCACCATACTACAACAACAATAGCGACGATAGTTACAACTACAATAGCAAATATTCCATATTGAAGGATGTTCCCCCAGCTCTTCAGCCAGCTTAATTCTACTAATAAGTTCATTCCGTCTATCATAAAACACTGCAAGCTCATGTAAACTAAAACCAGCAAGTATATATATATTTTTTTCTATTTGCTTTACGTCGCACCGACACAGATAGGTCTAATGCCGACGATGGGATAGGAAAGGGTTAGGAAGTGGAAGGAAGCGGCCAAGGCCTTAATTAAGGTACAGCTCTGGCATTTGCCTGGTGTGAAAATGGGAAACCACGGGAAACCATCTTCAGGGCTGCCGACAGTGGGGCTCGAACCCACTTTCTCCCGATTACTGGATACTCAGCAAGTATCTAGATTCAGGACCGACAATTAAGTTCCTTGTTCCACTAACACACAGTAACAATTTTAATACAGACCCAAGATCTCTCTTAAATACTAAGCATCTCAGACCAGTGTGTAACTTCAGCTGTTCACCAAGTGTTTCATGTGATGTGTGGTTGTAATAGTCAACAAGTCTTTTTTTTTCTTCTTCTTCTTCTTCTTCTTCTTCTTCTTGCGTTCCGGCCTTTTAAGGACCACGTTACAATTTCAATTCTTCCTCCTTAGTTCTTTCCTTTTCTTTCAGTATTCTTTCATTGTTTCACTGTGCTTCTTTTTTCCTGTCTTCAGTCCACTTTGTGCCTGTTTTCTTTTCCTTCCTCCCTTGGAATCCTTCCATTTGTAAGACTTTCTTCCTAAAAATCTTTCTTTCCAATAATTTTTCTTCTCGTATGTTGTTCCTTTCCAGGTCTTTCTTGACTTCTTGAATCCAGGTGGTAGTTGATTTCTTTTCCCAAAGGTACTTGAAGATTCATTTAGTTAGTCTATTGTCATCCATTCTGTAAATGTGTCCAAGAAATAGCAATCTCCTTTTTCTTATTGTTTCAAATATGTTTTCTATGTTCTGGTAAATTTCATTCTTACTTCTTAATTTCCAAAACTCTGTAATTCTTAGAGGACCTAATATTTTCCTTTGTTTTTTTTTTTTCCTTTTAAAGGTTCACGTATTCTGGTTGATTGTGACAAGACCGCTCGACAAGTCTATGCCATATTGTGTAAACATACGATATTTTACTCAGATTCCAAAAATATTAAAGTGCCAAGTGTTTTGCACTGGTGTATAAACTTTCAATCAATTAATTTCAACTGCGTTAATGCATTAGTTTCCAGTAGATAGAAGCAGGGCCAGCAGTTCTATTCTGTGTTCCACGAACACATGACAATTTTTGAAACCAAAAACCAGAACTTTAAATACCAAGTAGTTTATCTTTAACATTCAATGTATATTTATTTCACTAGTTTAGTCACGGGAAGCAGGACAGTCAAATCCATAAACGTTCTTGTAACGCCAATATTTCATATGGTTATACGTGTTTTCATTTGAACGAGTGTGTTATCAAACAATACAAGTGTTCCCAGTGTTCCGTGTACATGAACACGCAACAGTTTAGACTAGATCTATGTCTTTATACATTTTGCTTCATTATGTGTATTTCATCCAATCTTTTTCAGACAGAAACAGGACTGCCAAATCCAAGAATGCCCTTAGAGAGCCAAGTTTTCCACACCATTTCCTTATTGTGTTTTGTAATTATTTTCAATCCAGTACATGTAATTCCAGAGTTCCGTGTTCTATGAACACAAGACTGTTAGAGCCAGACCTGGGAATTTTCTAAGCTCCAAGTTCTCCTTGCCAAGTGTATGTTGCATTTCAAGGTAATATCTACCAACTCAATGATGTATTTCCATGCAACCACCTACAGGTACATGGATTTTTCGTTATGATGATTGTTATCAAATTCCCCTTAATTTAATTTTCACCAAGAACTGATGATGACTCCATGGGAGTCGAAACCGGTCTTCTTATAATTGAATAAATTGTTGCAATGTGCTGAATGGTGGAACATCCCTCAAACTCTACATTACTGGTTAAACGGCAACACGGAAATGATCATAACTTATGATATATTTGTATAATGTATCATTTCTCACATTTTTATATACTGAATTTTAGTAACTGGCTAAACTTTTAGCTTCGATATTAATATAAGGTGTACTCTTGAAGATTGTTTTTAGGCTGAAGATGCCCTGAATTGAGGGCGAAAACATGCCCCATTTAACTGATAGTATGTTTATGTAACCACATTAAGTGGAAATTGATGTATTGAATAGGTGGATTAAAGATCGCCTTTATTGTTTTTGAACTATAAATTTTCAACATGGACCAAAAATGAGATTTATAACATGTAACATACCACTTAGTCGAGCAGCTCGTCTTCTTTCTCCCAATTCTTCCCAGCCCAAACTTTGCAACATTTTTGTAACGCTACTCTTTTGTCGGAAATCACCCAGAACAAATCAAGCTGCTTTTCTTTGGAAATTGTTTGTTTATTTGGGGTAACTTTCCATTATGTTAATAATTTCACACTCAATTACTTTGTAACATTAATGGCATTAGATGCCACTTGAAATTTTGTACATAACTGGATATTCACCTATTTCAGCTGTTAAAGTTCAGATTTATATACAGATAGGCTTAACTGGCAAAAGCGACCATGAACGTGAAGAAATACGCCAGTGAACTGCAGAAAGAGATTCCTACAGCTTCGAAACAGAGTATACGTGCAGTATAGTAATACAATGCGTATACCAGGTTTATTAGTAAGAAAAACATGCAACGCTTATACAGGGTTTATTCAATGTATAACTATACGAGTGTTAAACAACTGTATAAGGCAGGGCCTCTCAGGGTGCATGCACTGTGCACGGTGCAAAAGACAACTTCGCTTGGCTGACCAGAGTGCAGACCCCCACTCCTCGATTTGGAGCAACAGCGCTGCCTCTCTTTTTCCCCATGCCTGCCTCGCTCGCTCCGCCTGTCTCCCTCTTCCTCACTTGCTTCATAGTGCTCCAAATATGAACTGAGTTGAGCCGAGCTTAGCCAAGTAGCCCAGAGACGAAGTGTTGGCCCGAGCCGAGCCGGACTGATGCACTGTGCACACGAACTCTGCGCCGCTGTTTTGCGCGCGTGAAATTTTGGGCGCTTGAGAGGTCCTGGTACAAGGGTTCTTTTATAAGTAAGATTGTAAGAGGAAACTATCACCAGAATAATTCATCACTGTATATCCCTACGTATGAGACAAACAGAGAAACTCTTCAATGGGAATTAAGACCAAAGAAAAGTCAGAATTTTCCAGATTATATGCTGATTAACGGAAGACAAGCTGTTTATTATATTGTTAAAAATATAAGCAACCTCTGCCATTTTATGTAACTAACAGACAGCGAAAAATATAATCAAACTTGAGTGGTGGCAGTACCTAATTGAAGGCCCACAGTTTGAAGCACCGTAGAGGCAGTCAAGGAACTGGGTGACATTAAAAGGATATGTTTCATGCGCTCGCTTTATCACCTATCCTATCACTGTGATTATATCACAGTTCCACATCGTAGTCTGTGGTAACCATCAAACACTGCTATACTCCCTTGATATCTGAAATATCACTTATTTATATCTTGATAAGTACCTTGATTCCGTGAAGGAGCTGGTGTGATCTGAGGAGGCAGACCTACACCGGTGCTCTTCTCATTGACTAACTCGCCATCCTCCAAGGCGTATTTCTTCTCCAAAAACCGCAACACCACATTTCTCACCGATCCCATTTCTGACTCGAGACGATCTAAAGTGTTGATTAGATTGGCACAGCCTCGACAGATGATGTCCTCTTCAGAAATTACAACCATGTATCTGGAATGAACAGAACATCTCAAAAGATATCTCAGAATATTATAATTTGCCTCATACTTTGTTTTTATCTTGGATGAAGTTCACAAAAACCAAAAGTAGGTGGATTGTTTACCACCTAGGGTATTTTTCCTGATAGAAGTTTTCTCCATGCTTCAAGTTCTACGAGAATTGTAGAGGAGTGGTTACCTAAAAGATAGCGAAGGTTGTAAGCTTTCGCAAATATAAAGATAGGAACTTTCCACCTAATCAGTACATTCATTTCTCAACACTGTTGTGTCCTGTGCGAGACACAGTGCTTGACAAAACTTGTCTACTTCATCTGCTGCCTTACGTGGTGAATACACTGGGACAATTCTAATTCTTCCAACTGCTAAATCTATCCACATCATTTGTTTGTTTATGTGCCTAACAGAAACTATGGTGTTCCTGACGAAATATCCCACTCCCTTCTCCACCCATTCCCTTTTAAAACCTATTCAGAACACGTTAATCTCCTATCTCTTCCTCGGTATTTCATCTTAACTGAGCAACAATATTTCCTAACACACCCAGATGGAACCTCTTTGCTGACTCAGCTAGTTTCACTTTCTTTCTTCCATAAGCCCCATTATATTGACAGCTCTTCACTGAATTCTATTTACTTCACCAAATGGAACCCCACTGTCGGCAGCCCTGAAGATGGTTTTCCTTGGTTTCCCATTTTCACACCAGGCAAATGCTGGGGCTGTACCTTAATTAAGGCCACGGCCGTTTCCTTCCCACTCCGAGCCCTTTCCTGTCCCACTGTTGCAATAAGACCTATCTGTGTCGGCGAGATGTAAAGAAACTTGCAAAAAAAAAAGAAAAAAATCTCAGTTTCACTAACCAGGCTGCTAGTGCCAACTGCTTTAGACTGCCAAAGGCCTTGAATCCCATCTGTGCCCATATACAAAGCAGCAGGACCAATAGGGCTACAGTGGCTGTATATTTAGAATAATCTGGAGGAAGAAAAAGATCCCAGAAGAGTGGGGAAATTATTTATTTATCCCAATATTTTAAAAAGGTGATAAAAAGGAATGTAATAACTATAGAGGGATCACCCTTATTGCCCATGTAGCTAAAATATTTGAGAGTATTGGAAGGAAGACTGAGGAGGAAGCTAGAAGGAGAAATGGAAGAACAGTATGGTTTTAGGAAAGACAGATCAACATTTGGCCTGCTCTTTACATTAAGACATATGATGGACAAAAGATGGGAGTTTGCAAAAGACATAGTGATGACATTTATTGACATTGAGAAAGCTTATGACAGTGTGCCCAGAGAGTTGGTATAGGAAACATTAAGGGAAAAAACAAGTTAACAGAATGGAAGTGCAAATGATAAAAGCTATGTACAAAAATTGTGTTAGTAGTGTGAAGACTAGTTTAGGAAAAACAAAATGGTTTAAAGTTGAAACTGGTCTCCAACAGGGAAGTGTACTATCCCCCATACTATTTATCATGGTCATGGATGAAATTCATAACAACATTAAACAGTGATTAGGAAGAGAGGCAACAAAAGCCATGTTATTTGCAGATGATATACTGTAGTGATATGGAGTGAGGATGAAACCGAAGTGCAAAACAAGTAGATGTATGGAATCAAGAGATAGAAAAATTTGGGAAGAAAGTAAGCACAGAGAAAAGTAAAACAATAATGATGACAAAGGGAAGGAAGGAAGGAAGGAAGGAAGGAAGGAAGGAAGGAAGGAAGGAAGGAAGGAAGAGGAAAGATAAAACTGAATGGTAAAGTTCCGGAAGTGGTTAAAAGTTTTAAGTACTTGGGAAGTGTGATCACAGAAGATGGAAAGATAACCGAGGAAATTGGGAAGAGAATACAAAAAGAAAACAACTTCTACCAGAGTGTAAGGGGTATTTTTTGGAAGCAAGATGGCCCAAAGAAATGTAAGAAAGTGTTATATTCAACCTATTATGAACCCACACTAACCTATGCAGCTGGATCCTGGACTACAACAAAACAAGAGGAGAGTAGAATACAGGCAGCGGAGATGAAATTCCTAAGAGGTATTAAGGGCAAGACCAGAAAGGATAGAATTAGAAATGAAGAGATAAGGAAAAGGTCAGGAGTCTTGAAACTTCAGGACAAGATAAAAAAAACAAAGTTAAAGTGGTATGGGCATATGGTGAGAATGGGAGAAGAGAGAGGGCCAAAAAAAGCTTTTTCAGATAAGTTAACAGGAAAGAGACCACGAGGAAGACCTCGAAAGAGGTGGACAGATTCAGTGTGGGAATGCATAGAGAAGAAGGGAGGAAAACCAGAAGATGTACATGTACTTTTAAAAAAAGAAGAGTGGTGGAGAGACGGGAGGCGATGGAGGTCCTTGATTTACAACCCGACCCAGGAAGCTGGAAACGCAAAATGAAGATAATGATGATGATGGTTTATTGACTATCTTGTCAAGTGTATAGTTTCACTTAGGCGGTCTAGTACAGGTCAAATTTTAAACAGAGGATCATAGACAGAAAAATTATTTAGTTAGGGCAGATAATGACCGACCAGCTAGTCGCTCTAACCTCACGTCCATTATAGAGTAGGCCAGACACCTTTCATAGCCGTCCACCCTGGATCAGATGGTACACGAGCTAGTGAAGAGGAGCTGGTTCCAGAGTGAATGCAGCATGACTTCCAATATATAGAAAGGAGTCATAGGAGCTCTGCGTGAAAGCCAGTCCATCTTAAACCAAAGGTTATGGAACTGTGGTCCGTCTGGTACTGCTGAAAGTTAGACAGTCACCAAAAGTGCTGGGAATCCTCTACACAATAGAGTAAATTAATGTATTATTTGGGTCCACGTTTTCAATACAAAATGTAAATATTTTAAATTACATAAATGATTAGGGACTAGTTTCGACCTAGTAATAGGTCATCGTCAGCCTAAAACTAAATTAAAACAAAAATAACGAAGAAATTAAACAATGTAAAAACACGTACGGTCTCGTAAAAGTACATACCACATGTGTCTTTACATTGTTTAATTTCTTCGTTATTGTTGTTTTAATTTAGCTTTAGGCTGACCTATTACTAGGTCGAAACTAGTCCCTAATCATTTATGTAATTTAAACTATTTACATTTTGTATTGAAAAGGTGGACCCAAATAATACATTAATTTACTCTATTGTAATCACAGTTCAATACGGATCTATCATTATGAAACTTATTTAATTTAATCCTCTACACACCAAAGAGATGTCCCTATATTGGTCTCTTGGAGCTTTCCTCCTTGATCACATAACCAATGACATAAGCTGGCACCAGAATGGGGTTGTTTCCATTCATGAAAAAAAAGTGAGAGGGGCGCTTGAGGTGGTATCGCTATATGCTGAGAACAACAACTGGTCCATCAGTTACAGTGCCTACAATTTCATCGTTGAGAGCAGGTGCCCTTGAGGAAGGCATAAACAACAGTAGCAAGATACACCAGTCACAAAGTGAAGATCATTCAGCTCAAATGTTACATACACTTTATTTACTACCCCCTTTTTAAACACAATTTTCAGTCCAAACTTGGAGGCAGGGAGGAGTCTTACAAATGGGTATACTGGAAAATGAAAATCAAAATAAGTACACTAAATGTTTTCATTAAACATTGACTATTGCAAGTTATTCAAAGTTAAAAAAGGACTTCTCCGGGGCTGCGTGTTATTTGACTCTGTTTAGGTTCACAGGTAACGCTATGTCTGCAAACCTTTTTCTTTTTTCCAGTGATTTCTAAACCGTCTAACTTAACCTTGCAGTGAAAATGTTTTGTAAATTCATTTTACCGGTAAAACTGATAAATACGGTAAAATAAAGAAACGCTCACTCAAATGAAGAAGCTGCTGTTCTGACCACAGGACTAGATTTACTAGTAAGAATAACGCAGAAAGTTAGAAGCTGCTACTGTGTGAAGTTCCAATATTCATCCCCTCCTGCTAATGACTTTCTTTCACAAACACCTGAAAGGGGAAAATTTGTCTTTGGTCAACAGCTAACGGTATGTACAGAAACAACAAATTTCTGCAGAAATGTTTTTCCTCGGAATTACAGCCTGTCCAAAAGTACACTTACGTGTCTAACATTCGCACACGTATTTATTTATCTAAAATTTTCTCTAAAAACTTGGAAGGTCTTATAATCAAGGGAGTCTTATTTCTGAGTAAATACAGTAATCGCACGAAATGCTGTTCGTAGGTCCGAAGAGCGGACACTGCAACTGCAGGAAAATGCTAAGGTAAAGAGAAAGATCTCAGTCAGGGTGGTGTGTCTAGTCTATCCTGCAAAATGACCATAAACCTAACAAATATTATACACATGTTGAGGAGAAGGGCTACCACTTTCTTTCTGTGATATTACTGAAAACCACTGCTGACACAAATTAAGAAATAACTGCAAATTTGAACTGGAGATATTAGCCATACCATACAAACACGAACATTTGAAATGCAACAATGATCTAACTACGGAGGTTGAGTCATAAGTCATTGCAACTATTTTTTTCTTGCGAACAGGAGACAACATGGAAAATCTAAGATATGCATTTGGAAATGTACGGTATGTACTTGCGTATGATGCCACTAGATGGTGTATGTAAACTACAGTGTGGATCTAAGCAAGCCCCCAAGTTCAGTGAGTGAGTGAGAGCATCACAAAATGGAAGTCAACAAGCAAGAGCAACGGTCGTATATTAAAATAGCAGTTCTCCGCGGCAGAAATGCATGCCAATGCCATGCAGAGCTGCGGGAAGCATTAGGTGTGTGACTATGATCTAATCCCCAAAGTCAAGAATCCATTACGTGGACAACGGTTTGCTAACAAAGAGGACATCGTAACAGCATTTTGGAGAGAGGTGTCACACATTAGCGACGCACATGCAGCGAATGGTATTCAGCGCCTGCCTCACCGCTGGCAACACACAGTGGAAACCTTGGGTGATTATTTCAAAGGTCTGTAACCAGTGGAGACCTGTCCTTTGTACGTAGTCTTGTGTATTTGTTGTCTATACCATAATAAAACAATGTTTACCAATGGCCTGTGTTCTGTTACTTTCCTACGAGAATCTCCTGAAGTCAAAATTTGTCTTCAGGCATTATGCATAAGTACTGTACATGCCCTATATTTCTAAATGCACATATTCGATTTTCTGTGTTGTCTCCTGTTTGCAAGAAAAAAAATAGTTGCCATGACTTACGACTCGACCCTCGTACAAATCAAGATTTAATCAATGTGTCACTTGGTTAGTTTTTCAATCAATGGTCTAAATATGGGCTACCTTTAAATTTATTTAAAAACAACATGAAGTTAAGACATTAGGCACAAGAAAATGGAAAATCACAGTAATGATACTGAAGACAATAACACACATAAAACATATGAGTAATACTCCATACACTATTTACAAAAGTCACAAATGTATTGCTCCTTTTCTGCACCCTGACCGTCACTGTGTGCCCACATAGAGCATATAAAACACATTAAAATTCGCCGGGAGAGTTTTCAGAAAATTTTTCCTCGTAAAACATGCATCTCGCCGCCTTGCATCCATATCACTATCTCCATCATCATCGTCCAGTTTCATCACTATGTTCACAGACTCTTCGGAACTCCGTTCTCTAAGTTTCAGTTTTACTTTTCCTTGGAATGTTTCTCCGTCTTTTCCAGGTATGCTTTTCCCTGCCTTCCTCCTTGTTGATTTCACCCTCAATTTTCTTCCTTCGCCTTCTGTTCATGTTTCGCTTCCCAGCTGACTCGGAGAGTCGAGACTTCCTCATCTCACACTTTTCTAACACCCTTTGGCACATACTTCGGCCTTGATCTAGGCATCCTGTAACAAAAATAGCCTCCCTTATACCATTTCTCTCATTGGTGTGAAATATGGTCCACGGTAGCCCAGATTTAGACCATGATATCAATAATGTTTGAACAGTTGTGGTGGTCTGCAGTTATTAAAAATAAACTCACGTATTTCTCCAGCTGAAAGCTCTGATATTTAAGAGCACGTATCATGTTTCATGTAAAACTTTTAGTAGCACCTCTATGCACTGTAACACGAGATGTTTTTATCACTGACTGACGTCTCTCACATTCCTGCCTTGCGGCTCCAACACTCCCTGTGCATCCCCAATATCAACACTTGCCCATATTTAGACCTCCTCCTCTAACATTTGTCATGGAAATAGGCATAGCATATAAATATGTACTCTCACACATACAATACAAATTACTTCCCAAATCATCAACATAGAATAAAGTGTTATTGGTTTTACGTCCCACTGGAGACGTCGAGGTGATTAAATTTTGTACCGTACGAGCTCTTTTCCGTGTCAGTAAATCTACCAACATAAAACTTGACATACCAACAGACTGAGCCAGCAACTTGAAATCAGAAGGCCAGTGCTCAACTGCCTGAGCTACTCAGCCATGTTCCAGACTTAACTTTAACTCATGGTCATCATTTCATCTAGTTTTTAAAATATTTCCTTACTGCTTGTTACATTCTAATTGGAATGACTAATTTCATTCTGAAGGGGGTATTAGACACAGCCCTTTATCTCTATCCCCGTACATCCCATCTGACATACAGGGAGATCAGGAATCCATCAGATGCAGCTTTGCATGGTGTGTTTGCAGTCGACAGCAAAGAGTAGGGTATTCGCTGTTTCGTTGAGTTCGGACTGCAGATCGTCCATAAACAAAGAGAACAGAAAGGGGCCAAGAGTACTGCCTTGCGGGACACCGGAGGTGACTGGTAACCATGAGGATGAAGTGCGTGATATTACCACTCTCTGCCAACGGTTATGTAGGAAGCCAGCAAGAAGGGTCAGAAGACTACCGTATATTAAATCATTCGGAGAGTTTATGGAGCAACAGAGTATGGTCTACAGAATCGAAAGCTTTCGAAATGTCTACGTAGCAGATATCCAGCTGTGATTTAGCTGCAATGGTATGTGATGCAAAGCTATGCAGAGTGGCCAGTTTTGTTAGACAAGAGCCACCTGGTAAAAAACCATGCTGCTTGGTTGAGATATACGTTAAAGTGAATGCGAGGAGATGCTGGTGTATAATTTTTTCAAAGATAAAGGACAGTGTGGGGAGAATAGAAATTGGTCGGTAAGATGAAACATTAAATTTGTTGCTTGATTTGAGAAGTGGAACAATATTTGCCTGTTTACAAGTAATAGGAAAATAGCCCACAGCAAAACACCTGTTAAATAATTTAGAGAGAGGGACGCAAAGAGTGCTGGCAGTATTTTTTAGGAAAAGAGGACCTATAGTGTCGGCACCGGTAGCTTTGTTGGTACGAAGAGTTTGAAGAAGGTTATGGTGTGGTAGTTATGCTTGATAGGGTTCTGTTTGAAGCTGTACCTACAGGAGGTAGCGGTTGGTTTTGGAAGGGAGGGGAGAAGTTGGAGAAGAAATACCTGTTGAACAGTTCATGGCGATCGGCGCCGTCTGCTGTTGCATCGTTGTGGTTCGCGCTGACAGGAATCCGCTCCGTCCTTCTCCGTGTGTTGATGAGACTCCAGTAGCGCTTGGGATTGCTGCGGACATTTCCAGTGACAGTGTCTACGTGTGTTTTGTGGTCTCTTCTAACCATAAACCTCGCGTGGCGGCGGATTTTAATGAAGGTATTATGAGTGTGTGGATTAGGGAAGTTTTTCCACAGGCGCCAAGCTCTCTTCTTATTAAATAGTATCAGTCTGGTCTCTTGTGATATCCAGTGTTGATATTTGGTGGTAGTAGCCCATTGAGCAGGTATGAAGTCTTTAATTGCAGCTTGCAGCCAGTCGTACAGCAAGTCAAGAGCCGATTCGATATTAACTATTTTGAGCAGACTCCAGGGAAGGCATTCCAGGGCACGACACATTGCAGGCCAGTCGGCACGGCGCCAGACGTAGGTAGGGCGGTAGGATGTCCTACTGTGAGGCTTTGAGGAGGGGTGGGGAAGGAGGAATGTAGCATCGAGAGACTGGTGGTCGCACAGGAAAAGGTTTCTGCCTGGGGTTATTGTTTAAAGATCTAATGAGGAGAGTATGAGGTCCACATTAAACTGTTTCAGTCCGAGGCCATTAATAAAACTGTCTATAAAGTATGCGTCACAGTTGTTAGCTGACAGTCCGGTAGTTGGAGAAGACCACTTTATAGACAAGTTAAAGTCGCCCATTAAAATTACTTCACCATGAGAGAGAGCTGCAATGACTGAGTCCAGGCACTGTTCAAGGTCACTTAATGGGCTGTTTGGTAGTCTGTAGTAACATCCCACAAGTACAGGGTGTCGAGGAAAGAGGAGCTCCACCCACACTAACTCACAGTTCCGTTCAAGATCTGTCCTTCGTTTACATGGTATGAGTAGCTCCATCCACACTAACTCACAGTTCCATTCAAGATCTGTCCTTCGTTTACACAGTAAGGCACTGTTCACTGTTAGCATCACTCCACCAGCTACAGTAGCACGATCACGATGAAATATGCTGTAATTAGCGCTGAGTGGTAGTTCACTGTAACTAGCCCACGAGAGTCATGTTTCAGTAAGTCCGATCACGTCAACTTCTCTTAAGTCTGGAAGGGATAGTTCCCAATCAGACAGCTTATTGTTTACGCTTTGCACATTCTGGCAATAGATGTTTTTGTCTGTTTTCATTTCACAAGTGGTGGGACCGGGGTTTAAGTGAACATCTCCAGCCAGTAGAAGGAGGCAAAGCAAGCCCTTAATCCCTGAGCGACCAGGCCTAGGCTCGTTCGGCTCAGAGCTAGTAGGGAGGCACCTATAAGTCTGGAAAATGGCGCATCAAGTCAGAGAGAATGCTGGAATGTAGTAGTTTCTCTCTGCTAGTAGCCATGCAAAAGGAGAACTCACTTTTTCACTTGCACACACCGATTCCTTAATTTGAATAGACCCGTGCAGAGAACCGTAAAGCACAAGAACTCTGATTATTACCACACAAACAACACAAACTGCAGCAGCACTAAGCTTGCGCGTGTCTACTCTAGCCGCCATCTTGACAATTGTTGTTATTACTATTATTATTACCCCTTACAGCACAATAACAGCACCAGGGCAATTTTTCGAATTGTCAAGGAGGTTCTTTACTCTGCACTCGTGGCGATTTGGATCAATGGAATGTCACTACGACCCAGGTCTGCCACTAACAAAAATCTCGTCAACAGTTGATGGCAACTACTAAACCAGTAGTAACAAGGGTGGGAGTCTCATATCAACATACAGACATGTAAATAAGCAAATTCTACTTGGATCAGATTTGAATGTGTCTATTAAGTCTTAGCCCAGAGGCTGGCTGGATTTTCAAATAGCACCAGCAAAGGTTATGCAGTTATAGGAGAAACTGCAAAAATCAATGGTGGCCCCATAATAAGGTGCACAACTCATGGTGAGGAGTGGGGGTAGTTTGACTGCATAAGAAATTAAGGGATCAGATTCAGAGTGGCTCCCTTCTTGGATAAAATGTGTGAAACTTGACAACGCTAGCATGGACTAGTACTTTGCAATGCCGATAATTCCATCACAAAGACTGCATTCAACATCGACCCTCAGGAGTCACGGAAAAGATTGATGACGATTGATGTTTGTTGTTTAAAGGGGCCTAACATCGAGGTCATTGGCCCCTAATGGTACGAAATGAGATGAAATGAAATGACAAATTAAAAATCCAAAATCCTCCACTGACCAGAATTCAAAACGTGAGGACGAAGAATGAATGGAAGGATGGATATGAATTTAAAACGATCAGTGGATCTGACCCACAGTGTCTCAAAAGCACACAAGCTGGTACAAATCAATAGTATTACTGACCAAGGGATTGCTTCTATAGCACGATGTTGAATCGATTATGCTTATAGTCGAAACTGGTAAAAAATCCAGGTCATCAACTCCTCATAATAGTATTGATCGCTAGGAAAGTAAAACCATGCTATTTGTCATGTTGTGGTACTAATCAAAAGTAGCGTAGACTCGCGGTATTCCACACATTATGGTAATATTCACAGGTAATGCAACGTGTACATGTAAACAGCGCAAACCTATGGCGTTCCTCACATAAGCGGACTAACCACAGGGACTCTTACTATCCCGTGGTATTCCGCACATAGTGGGAACTGAGCGTAAGTAAGGCTAACCATAGTGTCGCTCATATAGGGGTACGAATCACAGGTACTGTAGGACCCACAACCCGATTCACACACTGTCACTACTAATCACAAACCTATTGCATCCCTAACATAGTGGTACTACACGCAAGTAAATGCGACCCATGGTGTTCCCTGCATGATGGTACTAATTCAAGTAGTCTCATGGTTCTAATTTTATCATCCCTTGGTTGCCCCTTTCAGTCGCCTCTTACGACAGGCAGGGGATACTGTGGGTATATTCTCCGTCTGCGTCCCCCACCCACAGGGGGTCACGGAAAAGAGAATGCCAAAGAAGCAGTGGATGGATATAATAAGACAGGACAACAGCGAACCCTGCTCTGTCGGATGAATGCTCTCAGAAGAGAAAGGAGACCTCTATATCATCATGTTTCTGGGCTACTATCTTAAAATCAACTGATATAACATTTTTTTTAAAATTACAATCTTACAATTTGCTTTACATTGCACCGACACAGATAAGTCTTATGGCTAAGATGGGATAGGAAAGGGCTAAGAGTGGGAAGGAACCTGGTGCAAAAATGGGAAACCAGAGAAAATCACCTTCAGAGCTGCTGACAGTGGGGTTTGAACCCATTATATCCTAGCTACACATCCGTAACTGCACGGCCAACTCACCCGGTACTGATCCAACATTCAACCTAAGGTAGTATATGCAGAACGGATAACATGGCATAGTGCACTCTTGGTAGTTATTGATCAATTCTTACAAGTGCCTGTACTTAGTATGCATCTTTAGAAACGATGCATTCTTTATCTTATAGAAATGCAAGGACTTTTTTAGTAATTGTAATAAAGGCTCTTTTGTCTACTATCATTTCAACAGAGCATAGCCTAACAGAAGATGTTTTATTTAGGCTACACCAGTTAGAAATGATCTTCAAAATAACAGACTGAAGAAAGAAATCTGAATTATGTCAAATAAATATCATGCCAATGGTAAGTAACAAGTTACTTTGGTGTTCACAAGTTTGGTTTAGCTCCAGTGCAACCTTCATTATTTGATGAGTAATCATGCTAGATGGACTGATATAAAGATGATCCAACAGTATAATACAGTATACGGTAATACAATCACTAACAATCAGAAGAAAAGGTCGTCCGGGAAACCAAAGAAATACTGAGGTGAAATTCATTTATGCTGCTGTGTTATGCACAATATTGTTACCTTTCGCCAACAAGCTGGCCCAGTTTTTCGATAAGACGAATTCTTGTGGCTTGAGTTCGACATGTAGCCAGTGTATAGTGCCGGCCAGTCACTCCCACATCGCACACGAAACAATGAGGAAGATCATCTTTGGGCGACGATCCTGTATTGTCGATGGCAGAAGTCTTCGCCATAATATCTGAAATGTAGGAAAACAACGTGATTAAACGATTGACTGGTGTTACGAATTAATATAACCAGTGATGCTAACAAGTATTCCTTGAATTTCCGAAGATCCAGATGGAACAGGAAGGAATATGAAGTACAAATCATATAAATTATATACCCATTATCGGCATGGCTCTGTGATATTTGACAAATATGGCTTAAAATTTCTAGATGAATTTCAACATTCGCGGGATATACAATGCCAAGACTGTACACTGATGCAAGAGAACTAACTTTGATTCAGAAGGCAGTCGTTACCACGAAATTCACAGACTGTTTCCTTGCTACCCGACTTACCTATTATTTTATATTCTGGATGCTTCCCAGTTGATAGGAATGGTATAGAAAAGTAATATATTTCTGTACAAGTTAATATTATTTATTACACATGTCTTATACACAAACATCATCTATCATTGCGGTATGAGATGGCAGCACAAGCAAAGATGGGTGACATTTGTAAGGGAGGCATTAGAAATCTTCGGAGATAAATCATAAAATCGATCGATCATTAGGAGCGCAATAAAGAAGACAGTTCAGAGAGGGAAGTGGCATTTAAGCTCTAAAGAACACTCTATTTAAGAAATTGTGAATTTTGTATTCAACAAAATAAATCCGCTTACTTGTTTCCATCACAATAGTATTCCTTGATCATGTATGCCATCATAAGCACTCTCATCCACACTTCCCAAAGAAATCGTAATGGCTTCAACACCTGAGAAACTGAAATGTCTGTGAGTATTTATATACTTTATAAACTCCTGAAGCAGTTAATGTAGTATTACCTCGACTTCTAATAATGATTCTTCATTTCTATTTTTTAAAAGTCAGTACTAAAAAAAGTAAATAACTCTTGCATTTGGGAGACATTTTAGTGACTTAACGCTACTGTTGTTAGTACGTCAGAGAGTTCAAAGTACGAAGTAATCTTGCTTTACCAATATTATCTAAGAGTACGGAATTCTATTTAAAATGTATATACGAGTATCTACAAAACTGTAAATTGAATTAAATATAATAATTTGAAATTAAAATTTTTATAATTTTCTTATCACTTATCTTACGGTTCCGAGAAAGCCCTTGTGTCCTCCTGTGGAAAGACTTATTCTTTCGTCAATATATTTATATCCTCTTTGGCCTCATCTTCTTTTCCTCCGTGGATAAAACAGCGAAGAACTGTTTGGTTGAGCACGTTGCTTTGTGTTTTGTGCGTAAACTGTAATTTGTTGAGCAAAGTGAGGATATTCTAGTTCATTAACATTAATTTACTCTAGTTATTCCATAGACATGGCTAAATTTGACCTAACATCTGTTATGGTACAATATCTGGATAGACATCTGGTATTCCCGCTATTGGAATTTCTTTCTGCTAAACAGATATATGATGAAAATGAATTGTTGCACGGAAAGCTTGAAATATTAAGCAAGACCAATATGTTAGATTATGCTATTGACATCAGGAAACAGCTGTACCCTACAGAAGATGTTCCCGAGTCTCTAAAGGAACGTCGTGTTCAAGTAGTGAGTCAGTTACAGAAATTGCAGCAGGATGTTGAACCTATTGTGGCATTACTCGCCGACGAGGAAGTTATGAAGACCATGGGAACTATGAGAGATCCCAAGACTCTGTTCAACTATCTCCTCAACGAGTACAAGATCACCCTTGAAATGATGGAGAGCTTGTATAAGTTGGCTAAATATCGTTATGAATGTGGCAACTATTCCATTACTAATGGGTATCTGTATTTTTATTTGTTAGTTGTTCCAAGCTCAGACAAGAATTATCTGAATGTGTTGTGGGGTAAATTGGCTTCAGAAATATTGGTACAAAACTGGGAAGCTGCTTTGGAGGACTTAAATAAGTTGCGAGAATACATTGATGGCAGTAATGCATTTGGATCTGCTCTTCAACTGCTTCAGCAACGTACTTGGCTCATCCACTGGAGTTTATTCGTGTTCTTCAACCATGTTAAAGGCCGTGATCTCATTATTGAGATGTTCTTGTACCGACCTCATTACTTGAATGCCATTCAAACTATGTGTCCTCATATCTTACGTTATCTGTCCACTGCAGTAATTATCAACCGTGCTAGAAGAAGTGCCCTGAAAGACCTTGTGAAAGTAATTCAGCAAGAATCCTACACTTACAGAGATCCTATCACTGAATTTATTGAGCATCTGTATGTAAATTTTGATTTTGATGGTGCCAGACAGAAACTGCACGAGTGTCAGACAGTGCTTTTCAACGATTTCTTCCTTATTGCCTGTTTGGAAGAATTCGTTGAGAATGCTCGACTCATGATTTTTGAGACCTTCTGCCGTATTCATCAGTGCATCAGCATTGGCATGTTGGCTGAAAAGTTAAACATGAACCCTGATGAAGCAGAGTGCTGGATTGTAAATTTGATCCGGAATGCTCAACTTGATGCAAAAATTGACTCAAAATTAGGTCATGTGGTAATGGGTACACAACCACTTTCACCATATCAGCAGCTTGTTGAGAAGATAGATTCGTTATCTGTTCGATCTGAAGCTCTTCAAGGTTTAATAGAGAGGAAATTGAAGACCCGTACCCAGGACATTCGTTGGGGAAGTGATGAATTTTAATAACCTCTTGAGAGTATATTTTTATGAAATTCTGGAAACTGATTCTTGGTGTCAAACAGTGATCATAAAGAAATCAATTGGTTAGAAGAGGAACTGGCGGTTTACTGAGAAATCTTTTCAGTGTCTTGAGTGTATGTAGGGATATATAACTATAATACCTGAAATATTTTGCAGTGCTGTGTCAAGATTTCACTTCCAAGTTAGCTGTATTTGTGACTGATATTGGTAACTTAAAAGATATTTGTATCTGAAGAATAATTTTGAAACATTTTACCTTCTAAAGGATAATCGTTATTGACTGAAGTGATATGGAAATTTAATTTTAATGAGAGTTACAAATGGTGTACAAGTAATTTTAATCACAGTTTACTTAATAAACATCTTTGAAGATTCCATCGACTATTTTCTCTACAACTGAATAGTCCTATTGCATACAAGTTTGCTTGTTTCTTTCTCTTTCTTAATTGTAAAACCTGTCTTACTGATGGTAATGGTAGGCTAATAATACAATAGTTCCTCACTCAAGACAGCAGTGTTCTGTTGTTGCTAATGCTTTACCTTGCTCTCACGATTACCAACTGTCACCAGAGTAACTCTACCATACTCTGCATTAAGGTACATTTTGTATATTTACAAAAATTAAACTTCATTTACATGTGTGTGCGAGCAGTAATTCGTCATCATTGGTTTGTTTGACATAAGGAGTTGGACTTTGTTTAGATGTGCATGTGTGTAAATAAAAGGTGGTACGGAATCTTATCCACAAAATTTCACTGTAATTTTTGTGCCAAACGGAAGATGATAATTGCTTTTATTCAAAGTGTAAAATTGGTTTGTAAATTAAGAAATATCTATACATACTTCTGGGCTGTAGACAGGAGTCCCTTATGTTGCATTCCGTTGCTTGTGCCATCTTTTGTTTCTTTCTTGAGGTCCAGGACTAGCACTGACGAATGGGAGTGCTATGTCTGTGAATTCTTATTATATTTGTTCATATGACTAGCGCAGGCAGTTCAAACAGCAAAATAGCATGATCCCTGGACCAATAAATATATCACTTAATGAGTGAGTTAGGGCACAGAACGAATGAGCAACATGAAAAAAAGGACACCTAATTAATTCAAACAACTTCAGTGAACAAGGACACCACACACGAACGTGTCAGACAAACAAAACACTTACGGAAGCACTGTGGCGTAGCAGAAAATATAGTTGTAAAAAATGTATCCATATTATTCTCTACAAGTGAAATATTTTGTACTATTTCTTAATTTACCGCAGATTTTACACTTTATTTGAGTAAAAGCAATTCTTATCTTCCATTTGCAACAAAAAATTACTGTGAAATTTCGTGGATACGATTCATTCACGAAACCGGGTGGTGCTTCCGTACTAGATGTCCATACAGAGGAAGGAGAAAATGCACAAAAAAGTGATGTGTAGTGATACCTAACATAGCGGAAAGTAGAGGTCCTTTCCTGCCCCAAGAAGTATTCATACTTATGTAGAAGAATTAAAACCAAGACTGTGTAAATTAGCGAAATACAAATGGAATGAATGGAAGTGCTGTGTCTGTGAAGAATTCTCAATATCGTTGTCCATCATGACTAGCACAGACAGTTCAGACGGGAACATGGAGGTGAAAAGAAAATCGTAAATAACAAAAAAATGATTTTTGTTGAAAGAAAAATAGCATGATCCCTGGACCAATAAATATATTAAGTAACGAGTTGATGATGATGATAATAATAATAATAATAATAATAATAATAACAACAACAATAAGAAGCACTCAAATGAGTACTGAGTTTAATGTATTCACTCTTTGCTAGTTTGCTATATTCAAATAGCGTTTTTTGTCTCTCTTTACACTTTAGGATGTGGTAACGATCACAGACGTCATTGCACAGTGTGCAAAGACAGTCACTCGTTGGGTTATGGTATTTTGCCTTTGCACATATTTTGTGATGGAAGCCATATATTGCGTATCTGGTTATAACATGTCTTTGTTCTTGTAGTTCTTTGGTCCAGTTTTGATCGATCATAGTGTAAGTGCCGTAGAATTCAAAGTCTATATCGGCCCCAAGTCAACAACTTGCCCCTCAAAGAAACGTCAAGCAAAGCTAAGAAGTTCAAAGAAGTTGAGTGAGCAAAGACTTCACTCACTAAAGTCTTCCATGAACAAATGACATACTGAAGCACTGCAGCATAGTAGAATTCATAGTCATAGTGTAGCAAAGTATGTATATATTTCACTAGTAATAATCGTATTTATTAATTTACCGCTAATTTTACTCTTAATTTTCTTAAAAGCAATTGTTATCTGCCATTTAGGACAAAAATTATAATGAAATTTTATGGATCCGATTTGTTCATATAATTCTTTTCCTGTCCCCAATAGATCTTGATTCGTGTCCAACCACAGGGATGCCACATTGGACAAAAATAAATCTGTCCACACCAATGATCTAACCAATTCACGGTATGCTAGAGGCCTGTACAGTACTTCACGGGCTACCTTTTGCAAGCCTGCTGAGTGTCTTGTGACGTCATCCAAACAGCACCGTGTTGGATTTCCTAACCGACTGGGTATAGAAGCTTACCGGATAAAGGGTGGCTGTCATCATTGGTTTAAGAGTGTTTATTATGCTGTAATTGGCAACTACTTCTATCTCTGTTGAATTCTGGAAGTGACAGCATATTGTATAGATTTCAGTCGATGGCAGTTGGGTGTTCATGACAGTGGTACAGGAAATATCACACTATATTAGATTATAAAAGAAAATAAATTTCTGGGGAACTGTTGATTGGTCCCTCGCCTTGGCAGAGGTGGTGGTGGTGGTGGTGATTTTTGTCTTAAGAGGACGTACAACGAGGTAATCATCCTCTCTGAACAAATAAGTGGAAAAGAAATTTAAAATATAAAACAAAATTATTTATTCAACAAAGGAATTTGGAAACGCAGTACAAAATAAAACAAAAAACAACTATAGAACTAGGCCGAAAGGATTACTAACGTATCAAAAGGGAACGTACGTTCCCTGAGTAACAGTGCAGTTGTACTTTATATACCCTTGATAAGTCCACTGTCACACATAAAGCGGATGACGGGATCAGCAGTAGTCGCGTCATCGGCTAGTATGCGTTCGAGTGTTTCTTGCAGGCCGAGGCTCCGTCTTAGGGCAGAGAGATCTGCGCACTCTGTGAGGATGTGGGCCACGGTGAAGTCGGCACACTGGGGGGGTCTTCCCTCTTTAGGAGATAAGAGTGCGTGGATCGTAAATGACCTATCCTCAGCCTGCATAGTACTATGGCCTCTCTCCGTGAAGGTCGGAAAGAGGACTGCCACACGGTAGTTGTCTTAATTGTTCTCAGCTTGTTGGGAGTTCGGAAATCTAGCCACTCCGATTCCCAGGACGCCAAGATGGTTCGACGTAGCTGATAACAAATATCCTTAGCAGGTACACTGACTGGTCTTGGAGGTAAAAGTACAGCTTTCTTTGCAGCTTCATCCGCAAGTTCGTTTCCCGCAATCCCAACGTGGCTTGGAAGCCACGCGAAAGTGATTCTGGTGCCAGCATCCCCTAACCTGGTTAGAAGGTCATGTATCTGCTGTACCAGTGGGTGTTGCGAGAAACAGGTTTCAATAGACTGCAGAGAGCTTAACGAATCGGTACACATAAGAAAGTGGCTTCCTTCGTCACACAGTGCAAACTGCAGAGCCTCTAAGATGGCGTAAAGCTCTGCAGTATACACGCTACATACTTTAGGAAGCGAGATCTTCGTGTTCATATCATCAATGACGAAAGAGCAACCAACATCTCCGATTTTAGAACAATCCGTGAAGATAAGTCTTGGCAGAGAGCACGTCCTAAAAGTCATATGAGGTACAGTAAGATTATGATTGACCTTTTCAAATTACATGGTTTATGCTGGAGGCATTTTGTTAAGTTTTATCTCTCTCCTCTACATATACGCCTACATTAATACAAGGTATAACTTCACCTTCCTAAATTATGTACACTTGTATGTCTTTATTATTTTGCTATATGGTGTTTCTGTTTGAATTGGTTGCTTGGTGACTTGATGCGGCTTTGGATAGAACTGCCGTATTGCCCACCAGATGTGGAATTATCTTGTATGGCATGAAGGAAATTGATGGACGTGTTTAGCACCACCGCTGAGGACCCACCAACTCTTCCTAAGTAGTAACTTATATCCAAAAATACAAACATTTTCCGAAGTGAAGGACTACTGCTGTTGGCTGATACATATTCTGCACGGTGCCGCTCCAGGAGAATCTTTTAACTAAAAATACACCAAGTTAGGGAGTTGAATGTTAGCAGGGATTTATATGCACTTTTAATGAAGTACCAGTATGTACATGTGTTTTTATTTTTGTTGAAATACAGAATTATATATGGACTTATAAGAAAAACATATTTATTCAGTATTAAAGTTCAAGTATGTACATGTGTTTTTATTTTTGTTGAAATACAGAATTATATATGGACTTATAAGAAAAACATATTTATTCAGTATTAAAGTTCAAGTTCAATGAAGCTAAATAAAGTAGGCCTATATGAAACATAATGTTGAACTAATTTTAATACACAATCTTTATTCTGTTACTAACAACAACCTCGTTTATCCGGCCCTCATTAATCCGGTTCCCCGGTTTATCCTGATCGAAAAAAAAAAAACTTTTACTTGTACAGTATTTACGGGGTCGATTTTTCTTGAATGTCTTTTCCGCTAAGAATAGTTAAGGACAGGAATTGGAAGTAATTCGGCCACGGTCTATCAAAGGTACCATCCTGGCATTCGCCTAAAATTGGGAATGGGAAACTGTGGAAAACCATTCCCAGGACGGCCGAGGTGGGATTGAAACCCATGCTCTTCTGAATGCAACGCACTACTAATTCACTGATGGTGAATTAGAAAATGAAACCGGCGCTCCATCAGAAGAAACAATGACTCATGGATAGGCAACAATTCAACTGGACAAACTGATGGCCTATTTAGAATCCTCGACTGAAACCACACTGGCAGAACTGATATTAGTACAACGTCTTTCTGACCGTGCTGCGCGCAAAGGCTACACAAATCTAAAACAGAAAGAAAACTTGCACATTATTTTAGTGTATAAAACAGAGTCGTAAATGTAAGAAAAGTGTTGTTATATTTCTTTGTACAATTCAAACAAGGCATTACTGTCAACTTATGTTAATAAATTATATAACATTTACTGTATTTGATTTTAGTTTTTCTGGATTATCTGGATTTTCGATAATCCGGATCACTTCCGGTCCCACTTAATTTGTATAAACGAGGTTCTTCTGTACAAACTTCAAAGAATACACAATCTTTATTCTCTGTTATCAAAACAATGGATTTCAAATGTTGTTCTGAATACTGGAAAATGAATCTTCTGTTGTCTCTGAGAATGGTTTATATTGACTGAAACTTCGTTCAACATGGGGAGAAATAATGGGGCCATTATGTCTGCTGGGGTAAATCCAACATTAACTTCACACTTAAATCTCCACACATCATTACAGCAACCTTTCCCATTTCTTCTTCTTTGAAAGTAAATGTCCATCTTCAGTTTTGATGCATTTGCAACTTTACCTGTACCACGATTCAGTTATTCCACAGTATTATTCACAATTTCAAACCTTTCAGTAAGTGACAGATGCAAGTTTTGGAGCCTTTCGAGTGCTTTTGTAACTTAAGTCATTCCTCAGACTCGTGTCACAGACAAATGTTTTCACAGCTTCAACTGATGCTGCATGGCATTCAGAATGTTCTTAATAGAGTCTGTGTATTCAGCATAGGTGGCAATGTAATTTCCAGGTACATTTCTTTCAAAAGGTGAACTCTTCTGTGGGCTTTGAGGAAAACTTTTTTTTTTACTCTGAGGAAATCAACAAATCTACTTTGAGGTAACAACCTCTTAACACTTCTGCCACACGATGAAATGCATGTGCTACACAAGTTAAATGAGTCATCTTAGGATATACAACAGAATGCTTCTCTAGCTTTTATCATATAAAGTGCGACATTGCTAATATTTAACGTCCACTGGCCACAGGATACCTACCATAGCTTCATTGAACGTTTCTATAGTTTTGTTATTGATTCATCATACCGTAATGTAAAAATCTGTCTACAATATTCTTCGCTTAACAAAGAAACAATGACTCATGGAGAGGCAACAAACAATTCAGCTGGACAAACTGATGGCCTATTTAAAATCCTAGACTGAAACCACACCAGCAGAATTGATGTTAGTAAAACGTCTTTGTGATCGTGCTCGAGCAAAGGCTATACAAATGTATACGTTGCCAAGTAGCCTGCAGTCTTTGTCTGCGGTCTCATCAGTGGAAACCGAGATCGGACCATCTTTAATTTCTTGTCTTGTCTTGTGAACAGTTTCGTCGTATATGGCTTAGCAATAGGTTTTTTTTTTTTAACGTTGAATCATCAGGGATAGTTTGTTTAATATATTTCTCAAGGAATTCTCTGAAGCATTGATTATTCAGTTTGAAGAGAGGCATGTCAGCAGAGATGAGAGCGCAGCAGAGATTGGTGTTGAACTCCGACGTTACATTTGAAGTTGTTGGTTGTGTCAAAAACAATTTTGTTGTTTGTTAGCCTGATGTTTACGGTTTGAAATGTGTTGTTGCACCAGGAACCTTTGAGTAGATGTCACTATAGTCTGATACAAATTACAAAATATCATCTTATTGGCAGCTGTTTAACCATCATCTTTAAATTCATATACCAGTATGTAACTTTTTAATTTCAAACTGGTTGACTGTGCTATTGTAACATTGTTATTTTCTTTAATGAATATCAATATACAACTGAACACCCTGTACTTGTAGACATAGTGGCATGTACAAGAACACTATGATCCATGACAATGCTAATTCAAACTGTGAATGACTGGTATTGAACTAGATGGAGGTATGAAGCGCTGCAAGGGAATGCCCAAATTATGAATGAAATAATCGGGAAACCAATGGCACACTGTTGATGAAAGTGATTTCCTGAATTATGAAATTATGGGAAAAACACAGTCAAAGTTGTTATAATGCAGTGTAGCAGTTGCGTGGTGTACTGACCGGCTGACCTCACCTCCTCAGGCCTCCCACCTCTCTTCCTCTGCATCGCTTATCAGCTCAGACAGGGAAAGACATGATTGTTGAGCTGCACACCAGTTGAAATATTAAATGTTTAAATCTTAATTTGTTTCTCCATTTTTGAGAGGACTGTTAATTTTTAATACTTTTTAGCCAAAATATGCATTATATTGATTTTAATCACTAAAAATAGGGAACATACAGGTAAAGGTCGTAATACGTGATAGTTACATTCCGTGGAATTGCTGCACGTACCGAATTTGTGTAAATCGAGCATCATTTTATGTGTATAATACAGGGTTAGGTTTCCGTTTACTCACATATTAAGTTTAAAACAGCAGGCTTCTTAGTATTTTTACAAAAAATAACCATTATGTTTCTGAAACGCATTTTAATTCAAACTTTACAGACTTTCACAAAGCAAGCTGAAGGTCAACAATACGCTCAACTTTCCCATAGCGATCCAAAATTTCTAACTTTGTTTCTAATGAATACAACTTTGATATATGCTTCATTCCTTCGACAGGCACACATTCTTTCCTTTTACCCAGCGTTTTAAATACAAAGCCTGTCAAGTGCAACTTCACAGCTCTACAGACCGGAACTGACGATTCACATCTCGTCAAACACAACAGAAGACGCGCTTGCCCCATTTAAACTTGGTGCGTGACGTAGTGTACGTTACAGAGTTCTGCACGTACAGTATTTTCTTTTTCATTTGTCCCCTCAAGGGGGAGGTGGGTCTCTTAGATGGTGATGCCATCTCTCAGGCCAGGAGATTTGTTACAGTGAAGGAGATGCTCTGAGAAGGTGAGGGGGTTGGCGGCTGTGGCTTATATTAGGAACTGTTCCGGCATTCACCTTAGTGCAGGAGAATGGAAACCATTCTCAGGACAGCTGACGGTGGGACCAGTCATGAAGTCCAGCCCTCTCCCGTCTCCTAAATACATGTCTTGTATGTCTTTCTTCTTGATGTTATTTTAGCTGATGACCTCTAGGCTAGGTCAAAACATGTCCTATGTAGCTTTTTAGACATACCATTTATCAAATGGTAAACGTGTATTGAACAGTTGGACTTTATACGATTAAATTCTTTTAGAGTTTCATCTTAGATACATTTAGTGTGGCGTCACTCTCATAACTCAAGATGCTGAGATTTAATTGCCACCTATGGCACAATGAAAACTCCTAAATCAATGGTGATAAAACTTAATATACACACATAAAGAAAGTCTAACCCCTTATGCTGAGCGCTGAAGAAAATCCTATGGTGATAAATTAACACACATACTTAAAAAAAAAATTGAATCTCCTATTTATTTTCACCTCAAAACATGTTTTTGTCAACAGTTGGTAGCATTGTCTGGTGAACTCGATGACTTACAAGGGCGCTGGAGACTTACAAGGGCGGACAAGCTTGTACAGTGGAGGTTTTTTTTTTTTTTTAGAACATTTGCGGAGGAAACTCCTTGCTTTTGTAACCACTCTACCATGACAGCTTTAGTCGAAGAAGAAGTTTGAGCCTTCACTTTTATCCTGGAGTGCTATGGTGCTTGTCCATCACTATTTTAGCACCACGAGGAAAACGTGAATTAAGGTGCTGAAGAACCACTTTTCAAACAGTGCAATGTCCTCATGGTAATCTCCCATCTTATTGATTGAAATACTAATGGCGATGCTTCAATCCAAGCACTGCAACTTCCTGTGTGGCAAAGAATGAGGTGGATACCAAAATGAATTTTATGGAGTCATCTGTACAACAGTTTCTTTTGTACTTTCGTTCTGAGTGATCCAAGTTTCATCCAACTCATTCAGACCCGTAACTTTTCTTTCCCTTGTGGTACTTTCTTTTGGCGTAGGCAGAACTACGTTGGGATGAACTGGTACTTGATCCAGTCTGTTTAAGTCTACAACTTAGAGTTTTTATTCCACCTATTCAATACATTCATTTCATGTAATTGTCATTAACTCTTTCAAGAAACTTTTGGATAAGTTTCGATCTATCTTCAACAAGATAAAATCTATCCAAGAATGAGACATACCTATTTTAAACATAACGTAAAATATTCATTCAAAACGTCAAATGAGACTAAAAATCTTTCAAAGATTGAATACAATGGGCCGATTGCAGAAACGGTGTTTAGACGATGTCTATGGTTAAACAATGCCTAAGTATGGCTGCTACATTGCAGAGACATTGTTTATCACTTAGATACTGTCTAAAACTGATGTTCAACCGGTCATGTTTAAACACTGCCGAGAGCACAGTTTAACCTCAAATGAGAGGAGTGAATCACAATCGGAGGTTATGTACCATGTAACATGCAATTTGTATTATCATACTGAGACGATTCCGGGAAAGAAAGGTTGGTCCGACGGCCTCTCTGTGGGTCGCCCACTGCTAAATCGCAGCAATTCATTTGACATGTACGGGGAGATAGATCTTAAAATAAGGTTTCGCTTTTCAAGACACTTGTTTCTTGATACTGACAAATGGACAGTCCGGTAACTGTCATGAATACAATTCTTGGCAACCGATATATTTTATTATATACATGGGGTAATTACCATGGAATTATAGGTCACTTCAATTACATACATATCAGAATTACGTGTCCCGATCGTCGGAGGGCTGTCGCGTGCATCAACCGGGAGGGGTTCACTTATAGTACTGCCAAGTAAATACACATAATAGTGAAAACTAAAGAGTAGGTTGTATAAGTTTCTGGCAACTATCAGATAGGAAAAGGCAAGTGGTGGTGATTATTGTTTAAAGAACAGAACTGGGGAAGAAGAGCCGTGGTCATAATAACTGTTAGTGTTTGTCTGGTGTAAAATAAGGGAAACTACGGGAAAGGCTTAAAACTAGTCATTGTTTCTGAAATCTATCCAATGACTCAGAACACATGTATTCTGAATGCTGCGTGTATTGTCCATAATTATATGCTGTCTTGAATTCTTAAGGCGCAACTGATAATTATAACAACAACACTTTCACTCAAAGTATAGTTCAGTTCTTACGAGTTTCAACTTGACATTTGAGTGCTGCCTTTTGGCAGAGGCTAAGCGAATGAATAAACAGCGGATTGCTCCGATAGAGTGCGTTAGACTCTAGTTCCGGTTATCAGTGCTGTCAATCTGTTGTTTACTATAACTGCTGTGCTCTGTGCACTCGGTCATTCTTGACCAAGCACCAACAATAACGGTCAGAAATAATCAGTTGATCGAGTGATTGAAGGAGTACAATATTTCGGTTCGTGATGACAGGGAGAAGGGGGGACCTCATGCATCTTGTTTACATGGTGTGTGAAATAGCCAGGAGGCATGGGCATAAAGTTGTTGACCTTCCAGCACACTGTTGCCATTTTAACGCCATAAAACCAATTCAGGCCCAAGTGAAGGATTATATAGTTGTGAATGATTGACTCTTCACAGCTTCGGAAATTGCAGGACTTCTTTCGGAAACCGAAGGCCATGTAAGTGCAAGTTGTGAGACACAATACGAAATAAGTGAAGCTTGGGAGAGGGAAAGTATCACAGACCATTATGTTGAAGATGTTATTAACTCGTTACGGCAAGCGAGAATGAAACCTCGACAGACAATGACATGCCGATAGTGTCTCAGAAATGACTGGTGTGTTCCCTTTGTAGGATCCTTCCTTAGAAATTGAATCGATTAGCAATGCAAGCTCTTCTAGATAGTGAGTAGATTTAATTTCATTTTCTCACGTTTTATCTGTTTGAGCATTGATATATTTTTATCTTATAGTCTTATCCTAAATATGTTGTGTTATTGTTAATATTATGTGAGTTATGCATGTTGCTACATGCATTAATTCTGGACTTATATTTGAGTATATACATTTCCGTTTGTATTATGTGTCGTGAATCACCTATTTGTATTCATAACAATTATTTGGCACCAATATCTGACTTCCGGTTGTTAGCTGTCGAGTTGAAACTCATAGAAACGGAACTATAGTCCAGTTAACAGCTGGAGCGTCAAGGGGTATTCTGTTATATACATGGCTTTATATCTCTGCTTGCTCGTTGTTTTAAGGGGCCTAACATCGAAGGTCATCGGCCCGCTTTATATCTCTACTCAACAGCAGGATATCCCTTTCAGACTAATGCAGCAGGATTGGATGTCATTGTAAAATTTCACTCAAGACTACAACTTTGTAAATTCAAAAATTTTATGTGCCTGGGCACGCTTTTCTATACAGCAGTACAGTGGACTAATTTGAGTGAAAGTGCTATTATAATTATCAATTGTTCCTTAAGAAATCAAGACAGCATATACTTAACGACTATACATGCAGAATACAAAGCAGGAATGAGGAGTTTAAGAAATATGGTTTAAACATCAGCAAGACCAAGACGGTGGTGATGAAAGTGTATGGAGAAGGAGCAGAACCAACAGTCATGTTAAATGAAGCTCAACTGGACAGCGTTCCAGTTTTCAAATACTTGGGTAGCGTTATATCAAATGACAACCTAGCAAAACATGAGGTGAAAAATCGAATCAATAAGGCAACACAATTTTACCACCAGGTAAGACACCTGCTGTGGGATGAGCAAATACCCATGAAAACAAAAATGACATTGTACAAGTCCTATTATACACCAATTCTTACATACAGTCTCGAAACCACAACATTGGCCAATAGAGATAATTCCAAACTTCAGGCAGCTGAAATGAAATTCCTACGCACTATGATCCAGAAAACCAGGAAAGACAAGATTAGGAATGAGAAAATTAGAGAAGAAGTAGGAATAGATGATTCTCTCCTCAATAAGATTCAGATATCAAGACTGAAGTGGTTTGGTCACATAAAGAGGATGCCAGTAAACAGAACTGCAAGGAAGGAATTTGACAGAAAAGTAGATGGAAGACGACCCGTGGGAAGGCTACGAAGGAAATGGATAGATTTAGTTATGAGCGATGTACTGCTGAGAGGTCATGATTGGGACAAGTTGGTGGAGGAAGAATGGTACAAGGACAGGATGAGATGGAGGAGGCTCATATACCACACCCGGGAAACTAGAGATGGTTTAGGATGATGATGATGATGATGATGATGATGATGATGTATTATACGTGTTCTGAGTCATTGTGTTCAATCTTTGACACATTTTTATAGTCCCATTGTACTTTTTGATCAGACATTATACGTTATGTTTAAGATAGGTATGACTCATTGTTGGATAGATTTTATCTTGTAAAATCGCTGAAGATGATCGTTTTACGATCAAAACAAGTCAAAAAGTTTCCTGAATGAATTAATGACAATTGATGGCTTGATTAGGTGCAATAAAAACTCCTACTCTTATAAATAAAGTGATGATGATGATGATGCTTGTTGTTTAAAGGGGCCTAACATCGAAGGTCATCGGCCCCTGATATAAATAAAGGAAAAAAAAAGTAATATCCATCAATACAGGCCTCAATATGAAGACTGTTGCCTATACACATTTTTTCACAACTTCCAGAATGATGTCTTGACTGTCAGCACCAATAGTCTTTCGTCACTTCCCCCTGTGGGTGGGGGCTGTAGAATAACACTCACGGTATACCCTGCCAGTCGTAAGAGGCGACTAAAAGGGACCACAGGGGCTCTGAACTTTGGAGCGTGGGTTGGCGACCACGGAGTCCTCAGCTGGGTCCTGGCATTGCTTCCACTTACTAGTGCCAGGCTCCTTACTTTCATCTATCCTATCCGACCTCCCTTGGTCAACTCTTGTTCTTTTCAGACCCCGACGCTATTAGGTTTGCGAGGGCTAGGGAGTCTTTAATTTTCACGCCCTTCGTGGCCCTTGTCTTTCTTTGACCGAATCTTCATTTTTCGAAGTGTTGGATCCCTTCTATTTTTCCTTCTGATTAGTGTTATATAGAGGATGGTTGCCTAGTTGTACTTCCTCTTAAAACAATAATCACCACCACCACCACTTTCGTCACTTCACGAACTTGTGCTTTTATATTTTGAAAAGTTTCTACAGAAATGCTGCAGGCATCAGCAGTTCGTTGTGGTACTGTTTTTACATCAGGTGAAGGTTCTTTGTTCTTTCTATCACTTAGAAAATAATCAATAATACTTGCTATCAGTATCGTAGCTTGCGAATGTATTACTAGGCTCTTCTTCGCTGAAGAAGTCATATCGACTTAAACTAAACACAGCCATAAGACCTATCTCTGTCGGTGCGATGAAAAACAACAAACTACATACAAAAACTATTTTTTTAAATAAACAAATTGTCCAAATGCGAATGAACAGAAAACTACTGGTTAGTCTGAAACGTTACTCAATAACTCACAGATCATTAAAAAAAAAAATTGATAATGTCACTGTCTTTACGATTTACACTTATGAATCGTCTTTGCCTCAATAATGGTGTACTAAACATAGGTGATATTTAAGGCACCATTTCAGTAGATTATATATTGTCTGGTATCAGTTTTTTGTAATGGTGTGTAGAATTGGTATACCGTATATATCCAAATCCAAGGCAAACTACACTTTTTCCTTTAAAAAAATTAAATTAGACTTAGAAAGTTCTTTGTGAAATCATATGAATGCCTTTCTTGTAGAGTACGCATTGTTAGACTATCTTTGTCTTCACGTCAACGCCGAACACTTAACCATTAAATTAAAATTGGCATCATTCTGTAATATCGAAGATAACCCGTTGAAATACCTGTTCCATGTCTCTACAAAATGACAATCCAGCAGGAAAATATTCCTGCTGTCTATAAAACTGTTACTTTTACTAAGCATTGGGTATAACCGGCTACTGTTAGACGCACGTCTCGGCCGACTTCATTGACTAGCAATGTATAATGAAGACGCGGAACAAGTTTATTGCGCCGTGGTATGGCCATTCTGCCCTTGCGTTTTTCACGCATGTACCTCACAATTTAATCTTCGACTTTTTTAGAGTGCTCTTGTTGCGGGCCACTGAATGAATGCATTTTTTGTACATTACGCATTAAGCTATCTTTGTCTTCACGCTAACGTGGAACACTGGCTTTAGTTATCCCGTATTTCCTTGCGGCTGCACAATTCCCGTGTTTAACACATTAATGACAAGTTGTAATTCACTGTCTTACCTACCGATCACTAAAGCTTCTGAAATTGAGTAATTCATTAACAGATATGCACAGTACAGTATACCATATTTACTCGCTTATTAGGCCCCTTTTCCCCCCACTTTTACACCCAAGTTTTGTGGATGTAAAATAAATATAGTGTTTTGTGATGTTAGTCAAAATTTCTTTGTGGTGTGCCTTGTGCTACTTTCACATGAAAACAGGCAGTTGAGTATTTATTTCTTCCAGACTAAAAGGATATCTGCAATCTATTCTGATGAAATTAGGCATGAACTACTTAATGTTTGGAGTGTTTGTGTGCTTTATCAATAAAAATGAAACCACAAAAATTAATTATGCTCATAAGCAAAAATGTAATCCGCTTGACAAGAGTTAAAATGTTTAATATACCAAATTTCTACTGCCTGCTGTCATTTCTTGATGGATACAGTACTTTTGCATCCATATCTTGGCACAGGCCAGAGTAAAGTGTAGCTTCCACCAAAGTCCCAGTCAACATCCATGGCTGTGACAATATGGAAGTTGCTGGGGTATGGGTAGTGCTGAGTAATGACATTCAGACCATGACTAGTGCATCTGAGTGTTATGAAAGGTGCTGCTCATAGGGTCAGTCATGCTGCAATAGTACTTTCTGACCCAGTGAGGAAAGCAATGGCAAACTACCTCACTCCTCATCTTGCCTAGTACGCCTCATTTTGGTGCTGCCATTGGTTTTGGGGGTTTCCTTATAACCGCATAACCTTTGGTGGTGCTATTTGAGGATCCAACCAGCCTCTGGGCTGATGACCTAACAGACAGACCAAATTTTTCCAAATCCAAGACAATGTTTTTTTCTCAGAATCTCATGTGGAAAATCAAGGGTCATCTTGCATTCACGACCTAACAGTAATCAACACCACTGACAGGTACCACAGGAACAACGCTGCTTCCCTTCAATCCCCGTGCGCGCATAAAATTCTACCTTCAACGTCTGTATTTTTATTAGGCCTATAGGCTACATCGCCAGCTGCGGCAACCAGTTGTACAGTGCCTCTGCAAAACGTCACTGGTTATCGAGAAATAGTGAAATGAGAATGACATTCTACTGGGCGAGCGACAATCCCCTGAATACATTAAGAAAATGACCCTGTATTAGCCTTTACAAAAATATTTCTCAAATCGGCAGAATGGCATCAAAACATGCGAGCCTTCGAATTCTTAGAAAGGTCATGGCTACTCATGTAAAATTAACAGATTTACAGACAGCAGGAATATTTTCGTGATGGATCGTCGTATTTTAAAGACACGCAGCAGGTATTGCCGGCATATTTCCAACGGATTCTCGTCAATATTATGATGCCAATTTAAGTTAATGGTTATTAAGTTATCAAGTTACCAGTGATTCTAATACTTGCTTTTAGTGTGGTATTGCGTGAAGCAGCTGCCCTTGTGCCGAGCAGATGTACCCTGATGTCTATCAGCTAATATTACAAACATATGCGGTCGCAAAAGTGTGAAACTTAAAATTCTGGATAGACATCCTTTGCTCTTCCGGGTGCAGACGAGTTCCGAATAAACATGTTTAACTCTTGGCTAAGGTTAAAATAAAATGTCCAATAAAATAAATCAAAGTTTGATCAACTGATGTCCGCTTGGTGACTAATGGGGCGAGAGTCTGCAGTTGTGCGAACTCTGTGTGTGTGACTGGGGACACTCACTCTTGGATAACAGTATAGTATTTAAAAACTATATTGAGATCAATATCAAGAGGAGGACTGTGGGAGGACAGGAAGGGTGGCTTATGTCGAGAAATATCAAACTTTAAGTTCTATCAATACTGTATTTCAAAAAGCATTTTTCTTCCAACACAAATGATACTCAGCAACAGTTTATCTGACATTCCATTAGATCACTCAATTTCTCCGACATATTCTGGCTCAGCTTCAGAGTTACTTTCCAGGACCGCACAATCGTCGCTAAACGCAAGGTCTGCATCACCACAGTTTTCTACAGTTGGTGATCCTGACTTCAACAGATGTGCATAGTCGCCAAGTCCTGCGACAGTGAGGTCTTGAGCCAGCACCCGGTTCTCTTCGGCTCGCTGCGAAAGTCTGCGATGGTTGTGGGTCACCGACCATAACTTCGGCAAGAACCGAGGCTTCATCGTCTCGAGGAAATGTTCCCGCCACAGCTTCTCGAGCTCGACCAGTCCGCCGCTGCTCTGCGAGCTGAAGTACTGGACCACTCTCAGGCCATGAGGTCGGTAGCCTACGTTCATTACGCTGGACGACAAAAAAGTTTCCACATTATTATTTTATCCGAGTCTGCAGAAATTCCAGAACGCTATGGACAAAGCAAGTCAAACGAAGGAAGGTGATGCAACAAATATTGGATTAGAAAATGAAGTCTTCAAGGAAGTAGATGAATACTGTTACTCGGGTAGTAAAATGACTAAAGACGGAAGAAGCAAGTAAGATCTTTCTTAAGAAAATAAATCTGCTCACTTCAAACATTGATGTAGGAATTAGATGTTATTGAAGAGAGAAAAAACACCACAGAACAATAACAATAATAAAATGGTACTGATCAACAGATACAGCACGGCACAATAACGACTGGTAGGAGCACCTTACGTACATGACATAACAATGTGGCACTGAACTGAAATCCCTCCTAATATTCAATATTAATAATGAATGGCGTGTGGTGAAGCCTGCTGCAGGTCTTTCGAGTTGATGCCGAATAGGCAAGGATGGGGCCATCGGAATTAACCAATGAAGGTGAAAATCCCCGACACGGCCAGAATCAAACCCGGGACCATCTGGTTCAAAGGCAGGCACGCTAACCATTTAGCCATGGAGCCGGACATATTCAATATTAATAAATATAGACAAAGTAAGCATAATGATTTTTAAGTCCAACAACATGGCAAAGAATTTAGAATAGAGATAAAATTATTATGTAATGCATGTGCTGGCAATTGTCACCTAACTGCCAATAGAAATCAGCACAGCGGACACTTCTTTTTCCCTCTCGCCATATCTGTCGTGTTTGTTCTTTCAGAATAAAAAATAGTGAGCATAGGTGTAAAATAGCTCAAAAGGGGTACAATCAACATTCTGAAGGTGAACAGGATCAGATACCAAAAATGAAGAATTATCTGCAATCTATATGACAATTAGTCTGCAGTGATAAGAATCGATGGCTTTCATAAAGAAGAAGCAATGCCAGAAAGGAGTGAGGTAAGACTGCAGTTTGTCTCCCCTCCTTTTTGAATGTTTATATAGAACAGGCGGCAAAGAAATGAAAGAGGAATTTGGAAAGGGAATCACAATCCGAGGAGAGGAAATCAAAACCTTGAGATTTGCACGGAAATTTGGAGACAGTGTTGAATGGCATGGACAGAATCTTAGGTAAGGAAAACAAGATGAAAATAAATAAGTCCAAAACAAAAGTAAAGGAATGCAGTCAAGCAAAATCAGGTGATGCAGGAAATATTAGATTAGAATGAAGTAGATGAATAATGTTACTTGGGTAGTAAAATAACTAACAATGGCAGAAGTAAAGAAGACATAAAATGCAGACTAGCACAAACAAAGAAGGCCTTTCTTAAGAAAAAAAATTTGCTCACTTTGAACATTGATATGGGAATAAGGAAGATGTTTTTGAGGACCTTCGTCTGCAGCGCGGCATTGTATGGAAGTGAAACTTGTACGATAACTAGCTCAGAAAGAAAGAGAATAGAAGCCTTTGAAATGTGGTGTTACAGAAGAATGCTGAAGGTGAGATGGGTAGGTCAAATCACGAATGAAGAGATACTGAATCGAACTGGCTAGATTTGATGAGAAGAAGAGAGAGAATCATACTTTAAGACACCTAGGACTTGTTCAGTTACAGTAGTTTTTGAGGAAAGTGTAGCCGGTACGAAAGGTAGGAGTAGACCAAGGTATGAATATGACAGGCAGATGTAGCAGTTACGTAGAAATGAAAAGAATAGCACAGGATAGTGTGGCGTGGAGAGCCGCATTAAATGAGCCAAATACAGCACCGTGAGAGCACAAGAACCATGTCGTGAGCCAGAGACCGGCATTAGGGTGCTACGGTGTATCATAGTGGAAGCCATTAGTTTATAACTGGGTTTCTCAGTCTGTAGAAACTAATACTGTAAAAAGAAAACATTTATTAACAGATTATACTTGAGAAAGATGGCATCAGTTACAAACAGAATAACATGTTTCCTTGAAAGGACATAATCAAATTCTATCAAATCACACATTTATATACAGTAGATATAAAATAAGAGTTTTGCCTGTATATGGCTCAGAATTGAAAAAGAATGGTATTTCTGTATCAGTCGTGTCCACAACAAGAAGGTAACGCACTTTTTAATTTTCCATCATCGTTCTCTTGCACGTACGTATGCTCATCACACAAGAAAATGGCTGAAGAGAATTTAAAGAAAATCTGTATGTAAAGTTGGGAAATGAGGCACTAAAATCTGGCCTATAAATCATTTTATTCATGCTGGGTGAAAAGCTAGTTTAGGGGAAGGCCTAAAATTTAATTCTAAAATATCTATGTTAACAGTGGTCCTATCGATAAATACTACATAACAAAAGTTACAGAGAATACAATTTCCAATCATTTATACCTTATACAGTTTTTTTCTTACAAGTTGCTTTATCTTGCACCGACAAGGATAGGTCTTGCAAGTGATAAAAATCATTGTTGTCTGTATTGAAGATACTGAACGTAGGATGCTAAAGGGTTTAATGTGTCACCTATTCAATACATATAATTACAGATAACTTCCACTTCATACATCACAACTTTTGACAACACGCTAGAATGCAGCGCACACTGGCATGAACATGGCACGCCACTACGGCGCTCCTCTCCACAGACAGAAAAAGAAGATGCCTTGCCCCAGCTACGACGCTCTGACTCCGTATTAATACATTCTAATCTCTCCACTGCGGTTTATACCATAAGCAACTCCATTCTATTTCACCAGGTCAGCAGCACAAAACAATAACTTCGTCCCGAGGTCCTTCATGTTTTCATTTATGGAATAATATCAATTTAAAGTCTCACTAGCATCTCACACTGATGTTTTCACATAACATTCAAAGCTATGTGAAATTAACTAAACGAAATAGCAAAAGATTCTAACCCGCAACATATTCCCAATAAATACATTATCAACAAATAACTGCCGGCATTGTGGCCATTCAAATGCACCGTGTACTCAGTGACACCCAATTAGTCTCCGTCCACGCCGACCATTTACACCGCACTGAACCCGGGACTTCAACCAGACAACTTTCAATTTGACTACACTTACAGAACCTCATTTGACATTCTGAAATAAAAAAATAAAACTATGGAATATTTTTCCCTGCCCCCTGTGATATAAACTAAGGTTGGACCGCTCTGCATATTACAGATTTGGTAATGGTGCAAACGTCATCCAACGACTAAAACAACGGGACGCACTTGATGCTAGAAATCTTTATACCCTTTCTCACCAAGCTGCTCTCTTGTAAATATGTATATAAGCTGTAATTTCTCAACTGTTCAATTGGATATTGTAAATTTACTGTACAGTTACCCTGTCAACCTGTAATCTTTCAACCAACGGCAGTAATTAATGTTACAAACATTGATGCCAGATACTTACACCCTTTCTCCCCCGACTGTTTCAATGTAAATATTTGTATAAACTTGATAATTTCCTGTGATTTCCTAACGAGTGCCTCAATGATTCTTCGGAACACCACTGCTGGACTCTGCTAAAATACCCAGTGATTTATGCATATGCATATTTATACTATATCTATAAACTTATATTGTTTAACTGTATCACCAGTGAACAAAAAAATTTTCTTGGTGCTTAATTTTTCTCATTGTAATGTATCTTAATGTTTATAATTTAATTACTAATCAGACACCTGATTTTTACCTTGAGGAGGTAATCTGACTGATGATGCCCTCAATGAAGGGCGAAACATGTCTCAAACGGAATTAATAATAAATTCCTAATGTTTAAAAATTATGTGTATTGAATAGGTGACACATTAAACCCTTTAGGATAGGTCTGTTGATAAACTTAACCATGATGGGTTAATATGGTTGTTTGATCCGTATTGCCTGATGAAGGGAATGGATGACTTCCCGAAACATGTATGGTTATATAAATAGTTTTCCTTCATTGTATTGACAAGGCAGATTCAAGTAAAACTATTTTAAATAGTTCTGTAATACCTTAAGGATAGGTCTTACGGCGATGATGGGGTAGGAAAGCGCTAGGACTGAGAAGAAAGTGGTCATAGCCTCAATTAAGGTACAGCCCCAGCATTTTCTTGGTGTGAAAATGGGAAACCACAGAAAACCATTGTCAGGGCTGTCGACAGTGGGATTCGAATGCAATTTCTCCCGAATGAAAGCACGGTGCTGCATGTCCCTAACCGCACACCCCACTCACTTGGTTTACGCAGATTTACCATACCGACAATGATAATAGAATTCAGTACTAGAGTCTCTGAATTTAGCCAGCGTACTCATCACTTGAGATGTTTAGTAGGTTAACACTAAAAGTAATGTCATACAAGGTAGTCTTTAATTCATTACTGCAGCTTATAATATAACCATGCAGGAGGTCTTCTCCCCTGTCCGCTGAACAAAGTTATTGCCTCCCGCCTTCCCTTCACACCCTATATATCAAGCGAGGGAACTGCCTTCAGTCCAAACGTAGTAGCTGGAGGTGACGGATGGTTAGCAGCTTAAGATAAGTACAGAAAGCTTTCTCAGACTTACCAAGGGATGACCTTCGATGTTAGGCCCCTTTGAACAACAAGCATCATCATCATCATCATCATCATCATCATCATCATCATCATCAGACTTACCAAGGTGAAAGTGGGAGCCTTCTGCATTCATAATTTGTCTCACTTGCTCACAACACCACCAATTCACAAACACAGACAAGTTTACTCAACGTAAATAACAGTGAATGCATAAAGTGATTTGATAGAATGTGACGATGTTCTTGTATAGTGAAACATGTCATTCTTTAGACAAATGATGTAGGCTTTATGGGCTTATGCTGTGTCAAGAAAATAAGGTGAAATTCTTTACGTTTCACAGAGAACTTTGCTCTGCGTCTTCAGAAGAAAATCTTGACTGTTCACGAGGAAGACTTCTCAATTTAGATGTTAGTGATTGAAGTGGAAGTGGTACATTCATTCGTCACCAGACAGCTCACCGCAAACACAATATATAAACCGTGTTTGGCACTGTCAAAAAAATGCTCACATTCTAGGTAAACCTCAGGGACAAATTGTGCCCACTTTTACATCCTGGGGTATACAAAATTCCCTGTATTTGTAGCAAGGTATACATTGGCCAAACACGCCAGTCCATCGCTACTTGTATCGAGGAACAAGCCAGACAAATCAGCAATAGCCGAGCAGCCCTATCGTCGGGTCATGATGTCGTATTCCAAGATGCTCGAGCTCTTACCCACACTGAACAATACTGGTCTAGGATTATATGAGAAGCTGTGGAAATACGTAGAAATCCTAACAATTTCAACCAGGACACTGGCTATCAATTAAGTAATATGTGGTCGCCAGTCCCTTCACTATTGTTATTTCGTTATGGTGTTTTCCTCAACATCAGGCTTGTGTCACTGTCAGACTTTCATAATGTGTGTGTACCTGTTATGCTTCTGCTTCCAATAATAGCACTAATTTAGCTCAAATACAGTAAAACCTTGATAATTCAATGTGATCGGGACCAAAAATATTGGACTTTGAATTAATTAGAGCAAAGTTCTCTGCGAAACAAAGAATTTCACCTTATATTCTGACACGGCATAAGCCTATATCGTGTCTACAAGAACGGGCCATGATAACACCTCATTCTTTGTTTATTATAGGTATGTTATAGTGTTTTATGCATTACTATTAAAGTTTTGACAAGATGAAAAGCTCTGAAGTAGTATTGATTGAGTCAACAGAAAAAAAGTTTAGCTTCCTTTACAAGATAAACAAACAAAAAAACACGCTCTTTAAAATGAGCATGGACAGCACTGAGAGCAACAACTTAATTTATTACATAAACAAATAATGTGAAGCTGTTACATGCAGGAGATACAATAATACACAGAGTTGTTAATCACTTATAAAAAATAACAATACCATTGCTTTAACTAGTAATTTAGCTCAAATATAGTGAAACCTTGAAAATTTGAAGTGATCAGGACCAAAGAAATTGGACTTTGTATTATATAACTTTGAATCAAACTAATTTCTGCACAACAAAAAAAATATTGAAAATATGTACGTTAGTGTTGTATTCGCGACTCGAACCCGGATACCTCTGATCGTCAGATGAATAGAGCAGAAATTGTAAGAAAGATAATAATTCCCTTTTTTCAGTGTAGAATACAAAAAAAATAAAGGAAAGCTGCAAGAATTGGGAATAGGATACAGAGACTTACTTATAAAGAAGCCCAGGGTTCATCAGTCTTAAAATAGACTCGCTTGCTCTTCCTGGATGTTTAAAACACACCCAACCACTATTTTGATTACTTTTTCATAAATAGCAAGCGATAAACTGAAGCAACTGCCTGCGACTCCATTATAAACAAATCTAGGCTCTACAAAACTTGAACAAAGATAACTCCGCAACCGTACCGTACGTGTACCGCTTGGCTATAATAAGACTCGTTGACAACGTGATAAGAAAAAGTAACAAAGAAGCAGCAATATAAGCTTTAATTCCTAAAAGACTGAAGTAGGGCAAACGCAACGATGAGGGATACGAGACAGTCGCTCATTGTCGTCTACAATGACCTTATTTGTTAGCTGCTCTGCAGCAACCAGATTACAGTACTGATTTCGAATTACATATTAACCGTATTTCGAATTAGCCGATCAAAATAACACATGAAGACCTATATTTAAATTCGGGGAATGGCATTTACTTCAAAATACTTTGAATTAAAGAGTTTTCACATGGATGAAAAGAAAATGAGATCACAGTAAAGTTCAGGTGGCCAAGACCTTAGAGATATATAGGGAAGACAAAACGAATGAATCACAAATAAAGGGATGAAAGAGAACTCGAGTTTCCAGAACTACATGAGAGGACAGAGCTCCAGAGAAAATATTTACACAGCAAAATGGGAAAGATGGCAGAAATATTTGAAACAAGAATTGTGTGGAGGAGCCGCAGCCAATGATGTACTTGCTACACATTTAGTTAATTTTCGGAAAACTAAACTCATGGTAGTAGCAAGCAAAAATTCACCAACTCTGTAGGACAACTTACCTCGAATCTTCTTTAACTGCTTCTTGGAGCAGTTCCTCTGTCACCTCTGAATGGTCTTCATAGAAGTTGAGAATAACCTCTTCGAGCTGCTTTCTGCGCTGTTCAGGTATCTTGTGACTGGACAACAACAGCGCTTTGGCAGCCAAGCGAACGTGCTTCACCTCGGGGATTTCATACATCTGCGCAACAAAACAAAGTTTGTAGCAATGTCTTTTATTTAGCACATCAATAAGAAATATAAAATGAGAGAAGCTACAGAATGTTAAATGATCAACAAGGGGTCACTAGTTCACGACTGCACGTCCACCCTGGTTATGAGTGGAGTGAACCATCACACATAACCCACCATACCATACATAATTTAAGCACCCAGTTTTTTTTTTTTTTTTTTTTTTTTTTTTTTTTTTTTTAGCGGGCAAAATAATCTTCTTGTGTATTTTGCGCACCTATTTTCTCGTGAATTTTACAAATGTCCGTGGCAAGTATCTATTTTGAAATCTGATAATTCCAAATTGTACTGCTTGACTAGGCGTAGTTCACTGTGTAAGTCAGCACTAACCTGGCGCAGTAACGCACTCTGCAGTCTGTAACGAACATATTATATTCCATGCGAGTTCTCTGTGCGTGTTCAATGATTTTGTAACTGTTTGTTATTAAATTTACAATGAGTAAGCATACAAGTGATACTCCATCATATAAACAGATGGTATGGTGATCAATTACACTGAGGGATTCAGGAGGTCAAATGGACTTTATTGCAATTGGCCTATCTAAGGCATTTGATAGGGTGGATCAGGGGAGACTACTGGCAAAAATGAGGGCTACTGGACTAGATAAACGAGTGACTGAATGGGTTGCTATGTTTCTAGGAAATATATCTCAGAGAATTAGAGTAAGCGAAGCTTTATCTGACGCTGTAATAATCAAGAGGGGAATTCCTCAAGGCAGTATTATTGGACCTTTATGTTTTCTTATATATAAATGATATGAGTAAAGAAGCAAAATCAGAGATATCGTTCTACGTTGCGATTTTATTTTACATAAATATCACACGACAACACGTTCACTTTCTTATATAAATTACTTTATTAATCTTAACAGTGGAGCTATCGAACTGCATCATAACATCTGTCTATAAACCACCGTTCGTTCCATTCTACTTTACTGATTCAGCTGTAGGGCAAGAGAAGAAGGTTCGTGTCATTGTGGGCGAATTCAATAGCCATAGCTGCCTACGGGGATATAGAGAAGACAATGAAGATGGTGTAGCTGTAATTACAGGGTCAGAATCTAGTCAACTGTCCTTAATACATGACAGTAAACTTCCCGCTTCTTTCAACAGTCGTCGATGAAGACGTTGATACAACCCAGATCTCATTTTTGTCAGCGATACTATAGCACAGCAGTGTGTGAAGTCGGTCTGTGAACCTATACCCAACACACAACACAGACCCATTATGTGCCAAGTTTTCTCAGCAGTTCATCCACCATCTGTGCCATTCAGAAGGCGGTACAACTTTACGAAAGCTGATGGGTTGAAGTACACAAAGCGCTTAGATGAAATGGTAGCAGACATCGAACCTGTTCCAGAGGTATATGATGTGTTCATCGATGCCGTGCAAGTATGCTGTCGCACGTCAATCCCAAGAGGCTGTAGGTCTCAGTACATACAGGGTCTAGACACCAGTACAGTAGATAAATTAAATGAGTACGTACTGCTCTATGAAGAAAATCCTTTCAGTGAGGACACTATTCAGGCTGGTCAACAACTAATCCAGTCCATGGATGAAATAAAGAGAGAACATTGGGTTAAGTTGATGGAAGAACTAGATATGGCAAGAAACAGCAAAGAAGCTTGGAAGCTACTTAGACGTCTGAACAATGACCCCATGAAAAGTCCTCTACATAGCAACATTACTTCTAACCAGATAGCTTATCAACTCCTAATAAATGGCAAAACAGATAAGCGAAAAAACCACCAAAACTTCAAAGAAATATCGAACAAGAAACATCCAGTCTGTCCAATTCCTTCGCTATGAACGAGCTGGAAAATGCCATAAAAATGAGCAAAACTGGCAAGGCAGCCGGTCTAGATGACATGCGTATGGAGCAGATACAACACTTTGGGAATGCTACCAAACAATGGATCCTACAGCTTTTTAATAATTGTTTGGAACGATGTCAAATTCCTAAAATCTGGAGGAAGACTAAGGTGGCTGCAATCCTGAAACCTGGTAAGCAGCCTACAGATCCAAAGAATTTCAGACCAATATCACTCCTGTGCCATCTATATAAAATTTTTGAAAGAATGCTTCTAAACCATATAACACTGCTGTACACAGATCCTTAATCTGACAAAGCACATAGAAGACGGATTTCAGCGTGGTGATATTACTGGAGTGGCTTTTGTTGATTGCTCTTCAGCATAAACTGTACAACACCAGATAGTTCTCAGGAAGTTTTACCATCTTACTATGGATTTCAGGCTCACAACAACTATTGCCACGCTGTTGCAGAACCGACATTTCTTTGTTGAATTCCAAGGACAGCGGAGTAGATGGAGAGTACAGAAGAACGGTCTCCCACAAGGCAGTGTTCTATCACCAATGCTATTTAACGTTGTACCATTACGTTACATTAGCGGTCGTAAATGTCATGGAAACAGTGGACAAATATGGCGCACAATAGCTTCAGGCAATGTGCAAATACACAGAGTAGAGATCTAGTAAATCGATATCGTCCGGCCGCAAGGAAAAGGAATCTCAAGAGTAAATAATGATGGACTAAAAAATTTGAATGAAACCGATTCTTGACTACCTTGAGAAGAAAAAGTTACAAGTTGAAGAGGAGCAGCACGACTTACGGAAGGATAAAAGGGTCAACGCAACGTTAAATACTAAAGTATTAATATACAAACAGCAGTGAAGATTACATCTGCAAAAATATCGGCAGAAAAGGCGTAGATTTGAAGGAAAATATTTGTTACTGTAACACCTAAACTCAGAAGCGAAAGGAAACCACAGCCAAGTCATACATTGCCGAAATTAGTATTATAGCGGCAAATCCTTGCTAAGGAAGGCATAATTTATTGTTTCCAGGAGGGAGACAATATCTGTTTAAGCGAAAGAAATAGCAAAAAGTAGGCCGAATTAGAGAAATCTCTAAATTTAAAAAAGAATATTTTCGACCAATACGAGATTCTGAAGACAAATATTACGTATTGAGTAGCCTACTATTCACCAGTATAATATGAATTCTACTATGTATTTGTTCTTTTATGATTTCATGAGAACTGGTGACAAGATGGAGTCAGCTTAAACAGATGGAAATGGTCGCTCAAGATGAAATAGCTCAAGCCAAGATCCCCAGCCGGAGCCGCAGATGACGTAATCTTTGGACTGCAGGGGCTGCCTACTCCAAGATGCCCTAGACCAGGAGAGATCTAGCAGCAAAATCCCATTACGAGATAAGTATTATGAGTTGCATCGTAATGAATTTGAAATCAATTGATGAAAAATATTTATATGTATGCAGGAGTGCTAGAAGTAAGAGATTTAGTGCCAATGAACGGATATTAGAGTATAAATGCCAATTATTAGCCGATGATGTGTGCCAATTTCTGCAATATAACTATGGTGCAAATGTAATAATTTTAAGGTTAATGGAAACTAGATCTGATTGAGTATTCGTGCATGTTTAGTGCCAATCCATACATGTAGACCGTGAAACGTTTAACCAGTTGTGGTTGTAGAAAATGCAGGCGAGATACGAGACGTAACCTAAAACTTCAGGTCAATATGTGTTGCAATCATGGCCAGTACGATAATTGTATTGTAAGGAAATGTTTGGTATATTAACGAAGTTGCAGTGTATGAGAAAGTAATCAGGCTATTAAGTATTGCTACCGTAACACAGAGATTATTTTAGTGGAATTGAATGAATATATTTTAAATATGGAGGTATGTATGAAGGAAATGGAATGTTATTGTGGCAAGTTGTAATTAGAATGAGGAGATATGTTTTCTGTTCGTTGCTTGAGAAAGGGATAGATGACTGAATTGCGAATTCCTGTGTTACATATGATATTTATGTTAGAATTAGCACTGCAAGTGAAGGATTTAGGCCATGTTAAGTTGAATGTATGTCTTGAGCCAAGCATAATGTGTCTCGTAGTAACTTTCAGCGGAAGATATTGATAGGTTACGTGTTTGTTATACATTACGTAATATAAATATTCAAGAATAGAATGGAGTCTCGCATATTTATATATTTGAAGGTCAGCGCGTCAACGCTAGTATGAAGAAAGGTTTTCTTTGACAAAGTATTGGCACAGCGAAGAGATATTTGAGAATAAGTAAATATATTGGCATATGATTAGGAATTCATGGCGCGATTTTCGCAGGTTAGACTGACGTACTATCATATCTATGGCACTCTGTAGTAAGATTATTTGATTTATTTTGTACATACGGTGATGTACAGTTTTAATTTATTCATTTTTTGGTTATGATAGGAATGTTAATAACTGCATGGGTGTTTTGAACCCAGATTTAAACATGGTAATGCTTATCTCGTAACGTGATGAGTCACAAGTGAAAATCCAAACATATATCCAAGTAAATTTGGTCAAACAGACCAAAATGAAAGATGAAACCTAAATGATGCCCCAAAGAAAATCCCAAACAATATTAAAAGGAAGATATTCCACTCCTCCTTGGATTAATAAAGTTTTGGTCACTATTCTTCCCCTTGTATCAATTTAAACATGGAAGATATGGTATATTTTTGAAACTTAACGAAAATGTAAGCAAATATGATGATAATTTAAAGATTTTTCAAATATGTTTATCTCGGAAGTCAAGCATTTGAGAATGATATTTGTAATTTCACACGATTTTCCTTTCTTTATTGCCGATGGATGCATATTATTCAATTTTATAATACATTAGCATGCTAACAAACTAGATATAGTTTTGATTTTGCGTTTCTATTCCTTAAGTAACTTGTAGTACATAGTAGTATGATAATATACGGATCTATTGAATTAATTTATGCTAAATACTAGGTGATGATCAGATAATTTCCTTGACGTATGGATACGGAATGACTGGTTGAACGGACAGATACTCTTCAACGGAATCTACGATTTGTCTAAAGCGTATGGGAATATAATGAAGCGAATTTACCCTGAGAAACGAATATGCACCATGTTGTGGTAGCTCGTGTTTATAAATTATATCTCAGTTCAGAGTCTAGGTATGATTTACGACCCGATGCTTTGAATTTTGTAGCCGGAGCAATATTTAAACAGGTGTATATTCAGTTAATGCTCCAACGCGGCGTAACAGAGGAAATCACCACGGGAACATTAATAAACGAAAGGTGCAACGTATATACCAACGACCAACCTCTTCCACCTCATACAAGGAGCTTCCTGTACGCAGATGACCTGGCCCTGGCAACTCAAAGTAAAAACTTCGAGCAAGTGGAACAAAACCTTACTGCTGCTTTGAAGATGCTCTCAGATTATTATGAGGAAAATCACCTCAAGCCAAACCCATCGAAAACTAATGTGTGCGCCTTTCATTTAAAGAATAAAGAAGCCCTGCGGAAGCTGCATGTGAATTGGAAAGGAATGGAGCTGGAACACAGCAATACTCCAGTTTACCTTGGTGTTACTCTGTATCGTTCGCTGACCTTCACCACACACTGCACCAAACTCGAGGCAAAAGTTTCATCACGAAACTGCCTATTGCGTAAGGTAACTGGTTCTGGCTGGGGTGCCCATCTCCAGACAGTAAGGATAACTGCCCTAGCACTTTGCTACTGAATATGGTAGTCCTGTGTGGTACAAATCAGCTCACGCAAAGAAAGTCGATACTGCCTTGAACGAAACCTGCAGGCTAATCACAGGCTGTTTAAAACCAACACCTACCCAGAAGTTGTATTCACTTGCAGGTATAGCCCCACCTGATATTAGACGTGAGGTGGCCGCTAATATCGAGAGACAAAAGGTTTGCAGCACCTCAGCCCATCCCTTTCGTGAACATCAGCAACCACCAGCTCGACTGAAGTCCAGGAAGAGTTTTCTACAGTCTTCTGTTCCGCTTGATTGTAACCCAAAAACGGCCAAGGTTAAGCTATGGAAACAAAGGTACCCAGATCATCTGGAATGTGTTGAAATTGAAGAAAAGTTGTCACCTGGTCACGAAGAGGGATGGTGTATATGGAAGTCGTTAAACAGACTGCGGACTGGCATTGCAAGATCTAAGGACAATCTTATGAAATGGGGCATCATGCATGATGGGGACTCATTGTGCGAATGTGGAGAGGAACAAACTTCTAGGCATCTCTTGCACTGTCGTCTATGTCCAGATTCATGTACAGGGTTGGAATTAGCACTGGCTGGAAACAATGCCATCAATGTAGCCAAATACGGGTCACAACTTGTGTAACCGAGCTCGATAGCTGCAGTTGCTTAAGTGCGGACAGTATCCAGTATTCAGGAGATAGTAGGTTCGAACCCCACTGTCAGCAACCCTGAAAATGGTTTTCCGTGGTTTCCCATTTTCACACCAGGCAAATGCTGGGGCTGTACCTTAATTAAGGCCACGGCCGCTTCCTTCCACCTCCTAGCTCTTTCCCGTCCCATCGTCGCCATAAGACCTATCTGTGTCGGTGCGACGTAAAGCAACTAGCAAAAAAAAAAAAAAATAGCAACTTGTGTAAATAATGTATATATAGTGTAGATATTTTCATGTAATACTTGCTTTCTCCTTTTTGATTTTTATGTACGTTCTTCCATTTGTTATACTTAATATGCAATTTGTCAAGTGCTTCCTTCATTCATAACTATATACGATAATTTGTTCATGTAGATTCAGGTGCCTGTTGCCATTTCTTGATGGATGCAGTATTTTTGTATCCGTCTCTTGGCACAGGCCAGAGCAAAGTGTAGCTTCCACCAAAGTCCCAGTCACATCCATGGCTGTGACAATATGGAAGCAGCTGGAGTATGAGTGGTGCTGAGTAATGACATTTGGAGCACAAATAGTGTCCCGAGTGTTATGAAAGGTGTTGCTCATAGGATCAGTCGTGTTGCAGTGGCACCTTCTGGTCCAGTGAGGAAAGCAATGGCAAACTACCTCACTCCTCATCTTGCCTAGTACGCCTCTTTTGGGCTCTGCCATTGGTTTTTGTGGTTTTCCTGCTCTCTTGAATTCACCGCCTCACTCACTCAAGTCCCATACTCTGACTCCACCTCGCAGCCCATATACATATATACTATTCGATCAAACATCTAGAATGATTGACTTCTGGAAGAGTTCTTACAATACTCTAATGGAACACACTCGAAACATCGATCGACCAGCTAGTCGAATGGGCACTCAAACATTCATCGACTATTTATTAATCCATATGGAAACATCTACAACATTCGTAATGTCTCTACATGTATCTGGATAATAAAACCTTACAGTAAGTTTCCAGAACCTTTCATATATACCAAATATAGTACAACAAGTCTAACATACGAACATTATGGAATTTTCTACTGCTTTCAACTATCTAGATTTTGAGGTTAAACTTATACACAATACGTATTTGAGGTTATACAATTGTATACTACATATTTACAGAGAAACCATATACTAGTCATGTTTAACCCTTAATAAAAGATAATTTAGCATTAAATAAACTATAATTAAAATATACTGAACATTCTAATTGAAGGTTTTACACCAATTACGATGTCGTACCTACAACAAGAGATAAGGCTTTCTGCGGATGATGTTATTCTCTATAGAGTAATAAATAAGTTACAAGATTGTGAGCAACTGAAAAATGACCTCAATAATGTTGTGAGATGGACAGTACACAATGGTATGATGATAAACGGTGTTAAAAGTCAGATTGTGAGTTTCACTAATAAGAAAAGTCCTCTCAGTTTTAATCACTACATTGACAGGGAGAAAGTTTCTTATGGGGATCATTGGAAGTATCTAGGTGTTAATATAAGGAAAGGTCTTCATTGGGGTAATCACATAAATGGGATTGTAAATAAAGGGTACAGATCTCTGCACATGGTTATGAGGGTATTTAGGGGCACATAAGGCTCTGGTAAGACCTCAACTAGAGCATGGTTCCAGTGTATGGGACCCTCACCAGAATTACTTGATTCAAGAAAGAAAAAGCAGCTGGATTTGTTCTGGGTGATCTCCGACAAAAGAGTAGCGTTACAAAAATGTTACAAAGTTTGGGCTGGGAAGACTTGGGAGTAAGGAGACGAGCTGCTCGACTAAGTGGTATGTTGCAGGTTATAAATTTCATTTCTTGTCCATATTGAAGATCTACTTGTGATACAAAATTGTTATAATTGTATTATAGAACACCTATTGAATACATAATATGCTAATGTGGAATTACATCCTTACTAAATTGTTAACATGTATGTATGTTTATTAATGAACAAAACAGGCGTTCAGCCCCGAGTACATGTTCACAATAATAATAAATAAATAAATACTAAATACTGCTACTGTACACCTTGGCCGTGCCATGAAGCCTGTCAGATACTCCGGAAACGTGACCTCAAAAGTTAGGTCACCACGGTAGTCATCTTCCGTCTCTTCATGTCACGTCCAGCTACTACCCTGTCTACTTCTAAATTCACACATAAAACATCAATAACTAATAAAATTAATAAAAGTAGTCCAACCTAAGCCACCCCTCTCCACCATATACAAAATAAAATGAACAATAAAACAAAAAGACCTAACGCTACAGTTGTAGACCAGACCTCCTCAGCCGGGCCTATATTTACATTCTATTGCTGGTGTTGCAACTCTCCGCTTGTTATCATTCACACGTACCCACTCATCACGCAAACCTTCATGCTTCAGCATTTTCATCACCTTTATTGTTCCCTGACCTACTCCAAAATAAGCTACAACAGCAACATTACACTATTGCATACCAAACCAGCCATCTTTCAGATTTTGCTTACTCTCACACATACACATAGACCGCTATGCCACTTCTCTAATTACCATCTAGTTAACAGACATACTTCTACTCTCACCACATTTTAACAATGAATACCCCATCATCACAACATTTCAGCCTCCACAAATAAATACCCTAATAATAATAATAATAATAATAATAATAATAATAATAATAATAATAATACTAATAAACCACTCAGATCACAAAAAAAAAAAGAAAAAGAAAAAGAAGAAAAAATTATCGTATCCCCTGGGCATGTCATAAGGCTCGTTTGGACACTCCGGAAACGTGAAACCCCTAAAGTAGAGCCACCACAGCAGTCATCCTCATAACCTCGTGCCATGCCCCTCATTCCGTAGAATTAACCCCCCAGAATCAATAGAGTAGAACTAAAAAAAGAGAATCATAGTAATAATAATAATGAAAGTAATAATAATAGTAATAATAATAATCTATAAATCAGAGTATTATTTCTTCCTCCTCTCCATACAAACAAACCAAAATTTACAAAATGTTAGTAAACTCACCTCTCTCCAGCTCCAAAAATTAAATACTCATACCAGACACCAGCCTCCACACATAAATACCATAATAATAATAATAATAATAATAATAATAATAATAATAATAATAATAATAATAATAATAATAAACCACTCAGTTCACCAAAAAAAAAAAAAGAAAAAGAAGCGAAAATTATCATATAGTAAACTAAAAAAGAGAAACATAGTAATAATAATAATGAAAGTAATAATAATAGTAATAATAATAATCTATGCATGAGAGTATTATTCGTAACAGTCATTTGCTGTAGCAGTCTCTTACTCAATATTCAAGCATGCTCATCAAGTGTCCTTATTTCGTTCTGCGCTTTCGTCACTTTATTGTTACTGACCTACACCTAATCAATACTGCAAACAACACAAATACCAAATAAATAATTAGATGAATAAATAAATAACTAAATATACAATACCCCCTACCCACATATTAATAATAATAGTGATATCAATAATAATAATAATAATAATAATAATAATAATAATAATAATAATAAAAAATAATGGTAATACTCATAATAATAATAGTAATAATATTAATATTAATAATCAACTGGCCAACGGTAGATTCCCTCTATGAACCGTTTGCCTTACTTACAGTAAATAATAAACTTAAAATATCCCATATGCGATCCCGGAGCGCCCCATAATACCTATTCCACTCTCACATATACATATAGGCCCCTATGCACTACTTCTCTGAAATACACTATAATTAAAAGACATCTTACCCTACACCAGTACTCTATATACCAATGTCCAAACCTTACCAACCATTCTCGCTTCTCATCTCTACTTTCAGTAACCAAACCACCTACTACTGTTTTTTACTTCTAGTAACTACCCCCCTCTCATATCCACTTGTACCCCACATTTCTGTCAGATCTCTGTTCCTGTATCTGGCCCTACTCTGGTCTAGGCTCCCCAAGTTTAACCTTGCCGTTACCTTTTTACCTTGCGTTTCCCTTACTTCACTGCATACACTTCCTTTACTTCCCTCTTCACTGCTAATAGCCATATTCTCACTTCGCCTCTCTACCAGCACTTCTTCACTCCGAACACTGTTATTGGTCACTTTAGCACTTGGCACTTCTCCCTGCCTCTCTTCACACGGTACACTGATACTTCTGGTATTTTGCCTATCATCTCCACTAATCGCTGCACTACTCTCTTTTTCTTCGGCCTGCTTTGACTTCATCCCTACGTCCATCCTCAGCACACTGTTATTTGTATTTCTCCTCATTTGCCTACAGTTTATTGCACTACTCTCCTTTTCCTCATCTTGTTTTAACTTCAATTCTAAATCCATCAATCTATCCACAGACCAGATCCTCTTCCAGCTTCTGTCTGACACCACTAGATTTTGACCTCTAATAGTTGCCTTCAGCCCCTGTTTTACAGCCAGTATCTTGTGCTTTCTGAGTATCCTCTCGTTTTTGATCGCGTCACTTCCTACGTCTCTCTTTATCCATATTTTCTCCCTCTGTACGTTTCCCGCATTTGTTAACACAACATCCGCCATCAACGTTGAAAACAATTGTAGCTTTATAGGCCTGTTGCCTCTAGTTCTCCCCACTCTCTGCACATCATCAATATCTACTTCACTAAAGTTTATTTTCATTTTTCCCTGTATTAGATCCACTACTTTATAAGTTGTAAGTACTTTGCTTTCTCTCGACTCCTCAGGCACTCCATAAATAAACAAGCACTTCTTCCTTCTGTATAAAGTATTTGCTTCCACTTCTGCTTTCAGCCTGCAATTCTCCTCTTCAAGTCGTCCTACTTTTTCCCTTAATGCTACCACTTCCTCGGTGTTATTTCTCGCCTGTGCATCCATGTCGTCCGTTTTTTCTCTTATCCATACTTCCATTTTTTCAATCTTACTGGTTTGTTCTTCAATCATCTTTTATTTGCCCGAAAGGGCAAACTTCTGTCAGCACCTCTCTTACAGCTCTTTTGATAGCGTCCATATTTTCCCTTTCCTCATTTCTACTAGATGACGGGCCTGGGTTCAACTCGACCCCCCCAATACATAGTAAAATTATAATCACTGCTGCCGATAACAATAGTTCTCCTTTCCTCTCCATATCCATTTTACACCCACCTGGCTTCTTTTCTTCTTTCTTCATTTTCCTCTGCCATCTTCCTATCGTCACTCTGTACTGTTCTATCCCAATCATTGTCGACCCACTTCTCGGCGACCTTCCAACACTCCACACTCTCGAACTCCACTCCCCTCCCGGGACCCACAGCTCACTGCGACCTCCTTCGTCCGTGGCTTAGGCAAGACTGAAATTGTTAACATGGTACATGTTTCGTTCCTTTTAACGAGCATCATCAGCCAATTAACATTTACTTAAGATTTAAATAAGATCATGAACATATTCTATTGAGCTTCACAAGCATGAGTGACAATTCTTACAATATTTTACTGACCATGTGACAGTATCTTTAAGCTAAAACACAATTGTCTAAAGTCTTGGTGGACGTAACTCATGTGTTGACCATCTTTTTGAAACCTTTGTTTGAGATCTGACTAATTATATTGATTCAATTTATCTTGAATTGTATGACCCTTTTTTAGTCGTATTCTAACATTTACAAAAACCACATAGGGGGAACAACTGCGTCGTATATACCCCATTCAAATACACATTTTTAGAGATCATGAAACAAGATACAATAGGTAGTAAGATGGTAAGTCACATACCTTAGGTGGTAACGCCAGTATTCATCATAGGGCTCACCTGCGACCTTGGCATTTTTATTTAGCCACTTTTACATTTCTGGCTTTACACATTATTTTAATTCTTCCGGTTTCCTGGAAATAAAGCATTAAAAAAAAAAAAGACCCTTCACTTTTTCTTGATGAGCGCACACGGTAGACTGTATTTATTTCCACACACGAATTACTTTCTTTATCACATAAAATTTTATTCGGTACTTTGACCGTCCTATCTGGTACAATTATTCCACTCAAGAAAACTATCTGCACATGGAGTCAACACCCCAGCCACAATGGCTAAAATATGTTGGTTGAACTTAGTCTACTTTTGTTGTTTGATTTCACAGAGCAGCTCAACCCTCAGTCATCAGCTTCGTAACACAAAATGCACGAGGCTTCGTCATGGCGTCAATTCTTATTTATAGCAGTTACCCCCTCTCTCCGGGCATCTCCCTTTGCCGCCAAGAAAGTTTCTATAACTTTTCTGACTTAACTAAACTGTAATTACAAGAGTTTTGAAGGTGACTACATACTCGCTACATTTCTGGCGGTAGTGTTCAAGGACATTTAAAATTTATACATGTTTGATTTGTGGGATAAATGACCTCATTTGATAGGCACTATATTTTCGAGTTGGCTTGGGCACGCCATATACACGTGCTTTGAAATAGTTCACAAAAATGACTTAAGATTCTTCCGCCGTTGACACGTGCGACTGACGTCACGTATCCCAGAGCGTGGGACCGAAGGTAATCACCCCCTTGCCACATGTCAATTCCATGCTATCAAGAATCGAACTTCTTATTAAATTGACAATACATGATATTCTTAGGGCACAAAGGTCATGGGTTCAATATATTGGCTAAAAATCCAAATATTTGGCATTACGTCAGTCTTGTTATTCTTGAATGAACTTGTCGGTAACTTGAAAACATTCTTATGTGAAGTAGAATTTGAATATACACTACAGATTTCAAACTGAGCTTGTTGATATATCCTTCCTGTTGCTGCGCAATTGACTAATGTTACTCACAACTTCATGACTACTACTTGTATCTCCATTTGTGGTATGTTCCGAGCTGTCAGTGGAAAGATGGTGTGGAATGACATCAGTAGACGAATAAGTCTGAGTGGTGTCTTTAAAAGTAGGAAATATCACAATATGAAGATAAAGTTGGAATTCAAGAGGACAAACTGAGGCAAATATCCGTTTATAGGAAGGGGAGTTAGGGATTGGAATAACTTACCAAGGGAGATGTTCAATAAATTTCTAATTTATTTGCAATCATTTAAGAAAAGGCTAGGAAAACAACGGATAGGGAATCTGCCACCTGGGCAACTGCCCTAAATGCAGATCAATAGTGATTGAAAGGAAAAAGGCAGTGACCAAGTGCAACATGTGATAGTGGTGGAGGCAGAAGGACGCAACAACTGTCTTAAGTTTCCACAAGTCTGAAATGCGTGGTGTCGTCATGTAGTTTCTCACGACATGGTTTCTCCGGAGATAATTGAAAACATGAGTCTTGAACTCGTTAGAAGGGAGTGAAGATAATTTGCTCTGGAATGATGCAGGTAGCAGTTGCAATGATGAACAGCGCATTATAAAGGAAAGGATTTAACTTCTTTTTTGTCAGTTTACCATTAAATAAGGATGTCCAGCAGCTCCTGTTGCATCGGGTCACTTCTCCTCTTCGATCATTCTGTCCCAGTCCAGGTTCCCCTCCTGCTTCTATGTCTCCTTCTCACTCTTCATATCAATTCTCTCATTTAGCTTTTCCATTCTGACGTTTCTCATACGTCTGCAGCCCAGCACTTCTACCTCACCTGTCTCGTTACTTCTACTTCATTTCTGTGACAAAGAATGTATTCTTCGCCTGTCACATTGTTTTTAATCTCCAAGTTCAGTACAGATACAATCGAAAATGAGTCCCCGACTCTAATGCTGCCTTCACACGTACCACTTTACAACTGCAAAACTGTGGTTCTCGAGTGCTTCAGCTGTGGATACAATCGACCACTCTTAACCACAATTATGTGGTTCTTTGTGGTTATTTGAAGTTCGTATTGACCACAATCCAACCACTCTACACCTGTAGGTACAGAGTACCGAAATGGATTTCAAAGAGAAAGCATTGCTGTTGCTTTTGTTACATCAACTAAGACGGCGTCATCGAAATAGAGTTTATTGGATCCATCGTATTATAGAAAACAGGAGCGCAAACCAGTTTCATTTACTGCATCAGTTTCTTAGAATGTAGGATGACAAGTTTTTTAATTAATTAATAGAGCGGAAATATGTAAATGCTGGAAACGAAGGGAATGACTGAAGTGAGTTGGTGCACGCGAGGTTCACAGCACTATCACTGGCATGTGGTTGCAAAGTGGTACATGTGAAGGCAGCCTAACAGTAACAAAAAGAATGAACATTGTGAAAATAGTAAAGAGGGAAACAAGAGGATCACATAGCAGGAATAGGGAGTGTTCCGCCACAAACTGAGTTTTGTGTAAGAAAAGACAAGCTCAAGTTTCTCATCAACAACTCAAGGCCCAGTTTATTCAACACTAGTTAACATTTAACTGCCTGTTAAAATAATTTAACAGTGAACTTAACCAAATTAGCATTTAACCAACATTGGTTAAGACCAACAATCTGTTAAATTCTCAGTTAACTTAACTGCCCAGATTCAAGCAGTTAAATTCTCTGTTAGCTCAAAATATGGCAGGTGCATTAGATGCAGAACTTTTGCATCTTGAACATTTGGAATATGATAGGCCTTTTACAGGAAGAGTTGTTTCAGTTGCCTAATGTCAGTGTTCTGCCAAGCGTCACTTTTAGCTATCCATTAGTTTGCTTACTTTCTATAACAGGCTAGAGTGTTCTCCCCACAAATTTTCGCCAGCCGGGTGGGAAATTCTATGTAAAAAATTAATAAGATCAAATTTCAGTTTATTCCCCTCAGAGTATTAACAATAATATCAAGCAGTTTAACCTTAACTGCAAAATTGACCTTTTTTTTTTTTTTTTTTTTTTTTTGAAGTTCCGTTTGGGCCTGCCTTCTTCTTGCACTGTGAACGTCTTTCCACTCCTGAGTCCATTTCACACCTTCTTCTGTTAGTGACTGAAGAGAGTTTGATGTTCTGTACCTGTTCCTGTCATAGATTTCACTGGGAGCAATGTCCAATTGTTGAAGGTCTTTCCTGACAAGTCTTGTCCACTTGGCATTAGTCGCCAGAGATGGTGTGGAAGATTCTGGAGATGAGCCTCACATCATAACATGACAATGAAAGTTCAATCTTCTCTTCCTCATAGATGTTGTAATGCTCTCTAATTGTTGTGCCTGATTCTGTACTTGCCTCCTTCTTTAATAGGGCCCATGATTTTTCTCAGGACTTTCCTTTCCTTCAGCTCCGGTTTTCTGAGTTGCCCTTTTCTTACCATGTTTCGGCATTCTGACACGTATAGTACTGACGGTCTCACTACAGTAGTGTAATGCCTGACTTTGAGGTTAAGGGAGAGGGATTTGGATTTGTACATACTCTTACATAGGTGGTAGGCGCTTTCCAATTTGATGCATCTGCTGTTCGTGGCCTGATCTTCATTCATGTTTGGGGTTATCCATTCTCCTAGGTGTTTGAAGGAGTTAGCCCTCTGTGCTGCTTTGTTCCCCAGTGGATTGATTTGGGTGCATCTCTAATGTTGGTGATAAACTGCGTTTTGTTGATGGCAATCTTCAACCCTACTTTAGTTGCTATGTGGTCGAGAGAGGATAGTTGATGGATAGCTTCCTTCACACTGGATGCCAGGAGTGTAAGGCTGTAAGGCTAAACAGTTGACAGTTAACTTGTCTTTCTTGTAGCCTATTCTCAATCCAGTCATCCTTTAGCATTTTCGTTCACTCAAGATTGACTTTTTCGAGTAGACAGTTAAAGAGGACTGGAGATAGGCCATCCCCCTCTGAATTTGATTTTGGCTGTAGTGTTGGTAAGAGTTGCATTCGCAAGATTCAAGGTTTTTTTATTTAGTTAGAGCTCAGCAGGTGTCTGGAAGAGTGACTCTCTATCTACTGAATCGCAGGCCTTCTGGAAGTCGACAAATGTTGCCACATAGGGTGAGGCACTTTGGTTTTCGTAAGGGATGACGGTTTTGAGGTTCAGGACCAATTCGGCGCATGACCTTGACTTTCGAAACCCAGCCTGGTACTCTCCGATGCAGGAGTCTGGTTGAGCCTCTACACTTGTGAGTAATACTTTGGAGAGTATCTTGTATGTCACTGATACAAGGGAAATCCCTCTGTAGTTGTTGACATCTGATTTGTTTACATAAAATCAGCTTCATGGTCCGTATCGCACTTCAATAGATTCACAATTAAGTATTTATTTATTTTCCACCTAGTCGATACAATGATTGCTTAAGGAAATTTTTAATGGTCAAAAGTGGTACATGTTTCGTATATTATCAACATCTTCAGCCACATAACACTGTTTAGATGGAAAATATATAAAATTGACAAAGTAATGCTTTAGAGGAAGTGTCCTTAAAATTAACATAAGATTGACAAGATTAAAACAAACAAATAACTTGTCAATCTTATGTTAATTTTAAGGACACTTCCTCTAAAGCATTACTTTGTCAATTTTATATATTTTTCATCTAAACAGTGTTATGTGGCTGAAGATGTTGATAATATACGAAACATGTACCACTTTTGACCATTAAAAATTGCCTTAAGCAATCATTGTATCGACTAGGTGGAAAATAAATAAATACTTAATTGTGAATCTGATTTGTTGCCTGTTTAGTGTAACAGGTGGATGATAGCTGAGGTCCAGTCACTAGGTAATGCTTCTGTCACCCAGATATTAGATATGATTTCATGGAGACTTTGGATTGACTCCTCATTAGCGTATTTCCAGAGCTCTGCTATGATTCCACACTCCCCCGCTGCTTTGTTAGATTTCAATTCTGAAATGGCTTTCTGGATCTCCCCCCTCTGTTGCGGGGAGAGAGTGCGACTTAGTAACATTCTGAGGTTCGAAATGCAGTTTCTCCTTGAGGTCCTTTGAATTCAGAAGGTCGTTGAAATACTCTGCCAGATCTGTGGTGCACTCTTCATTGTTTAGTTCCAGCTTTCCATCAGATCCCCAAAGGTGAAGAGTAGGGGCTGAGTAGAGTGTTATTTGACATTTAAAAGTTTGGTAGAAGTCTCTAGTGTTGTCTCGTTGAAAATCCCTCTCTGCTTGGTTAATTATATTTTTATTGTACTGCCTCTTGGTGTTTCTGATCATTTTAGTAGCAGTTTTCCTGATTATCACGAACAATAGTATGGTATTTTGAACTTCTCGTACTCTGCTGCAACACCGGGACTTGCCGCTCGGTTGATGGAGAGTGCCATGCTAAACCGGACACTGCTCGTGCACAATACGTCGTGATAGTCAAGTTGAACATTTGAACTCGGATGTAATTTATGCAATTGTGCTGACAATAATGAAGATTTTTCATTTAAATAAATAGTTTTGCAGTATTTACATTTTAATTTGCAACACTCTTTGACTCAAATGATATTAATGTTATGAAACTAACATATATCTAGGTTATGTTAGGCGGGCGGTCTGTAAAAACGGCAGGAAAGTATGTCAATTAAAAAGGTCCTACGGAGATCACTTGGTATAAACTTGGAAATAATTTCCAAAAGAAGATAAATTTGAACCACACATTCTCTTCTCCGCTTTCCTTAATACTGGACTATAGAGCAACAGAAAATTCACAGTCAAGACAAACAATTCTACCTAGTCTAGCCATAAATACTGTTACAAACTTTTGACACACACTGTACAACCGGTTTGGCAGATAAAAAACTACCCGTGTGCACACGTTAACCTTGAACCATTGTTAACTTGTCTGTGAAAGAGGAAGCATCTAGCTCCAGGTTTCAACATGGAATGGAGTGATTATGATAGTCGTGTTGCAGTAATAACATATGCAAAATCTCCACGTGACATTTTCAAGACGCTGCAAAAGCTGAAAATCAGTCGTATGTTTGTGTACCGGACCACTGAGCGATTCACTGCAACCGGGACTGTAAAGGATAGTCCGAGGGAGGGTCGTCCACGCAGTGTCAGGACTTGGCAGTGGCGTCTCGTATTTGGAGAAATGCAGTGCGGAAGCAGGCTACCATGGCCCGTGAAATGAACATTTCAAAAAGGTCATTGTCAAGGCTTCTGTCAGAGGACCTTGGACTACGGGCTTATCGCCGACGCGCGCCTAAAGAAGTTGAGAGTGCTTAAATGTCAACGTCTCCTGCAGCGTTACGCACAAAATGGTCATCGAAACATCCTCTTCACCGATGAAAAGGTATTCACTATCGAAGAATCTTTCAATGTGCAAAATGACAGGGTTTATGTGTCATCATCTCGGGAAGCCAGTAAAAACATTCTGAACGTTCAGAGGGCCTAGCATCCCTCCACTGTGATGGTGCGGTGGGGGGTGAGTTATTCTGGCACCACCCTACTGCATTTCTGCGAAAAGGGTGTTAAAACCAGTGCCAGATTGTACGAAAGTACCGTTTTGGAGTCTATTGTGAAGAACTTAAGTGGCACATTGTTTCAAAACCAACCCTGGACTTTCCAGCAGGATTCTGCTCCAGCCCACAAGGCTAGGTCAACTCAAGGGTGGCTTCAGCGTCTCATGTCCCCGACTTCATTTCAACTAAAGATTGGCCCAGTAGCAGTCCAGACCTGAACCCTTTGGACTACCGACTGTGGTCAGTGCTTGAGGGCATCGTCTGCAAGAAGAGACACCCCACCATTGGAAGTTTAAAGCATTCCTTATTGTCAGCAGTGGCGGATTTCCTCCTGGATGTCCTCCGTTCCGCCACAGACGAGTGGACACAAAGACTCAGAGCCTGTATCAGTGCCAAAAGTGACCATTTCGAAACATGACTGGTGATTTGTGTAAAGAATGTCTGTAAGAACAACATACAAACAGCAAATTAAAATACTTCTCATAATATTTGCATTTTTCGCTCTCTAAGTTGTAACCGTATTTGTGGCTAGACTAGGTAATAAATGTTGACTTCACACGCCTTGGTTTACAGCTGTATTCAAACAAATGCGCATCCAAGCGCGACACACAAACTGTATGTATCTGCCATTGCCTTCTAGATTCTCACTGATCATGACTCTTGTGAGAGTTAACTCTGTGTTAGCTAACAATTTCCAGGAAATGTTTGGATAAACACAACAATCTTAACATGCTGATAAATTTTTAATGCTATGTTAACAAACAGTGCGTTAGTGTTCTTTTAACTGAGACTGAATAAGCCAGGTCCAAATCTTTCATTAAGCCAATAAATCTTCTGCAAAATAGATAATGAGTCAAATTACTTTCTGTTAGTAGCGAAACCACAAATAATCAAACGTTTTGCAAATGTGGGGGACATGCTTGAAGCGATCATGTACAACAAGACCACTAACCTTTATATCCGAACTTGCTCCGATGGGAGCATTGCATTCAATGGCTAGTCTGTTCCTGAAGTGGTTGTCGTGAACGTTCGACCGCAGGTGACAGTCCACACACATTAACAGCACGTCATGAGAGGTGTGATCCTTCATCACTTCTGAAACAGAAAGATGTTCCAATCACCGACAAAACAACCAAGTAACAAATGACGATATTACAATTTTACCGCTGAGACTGGTTTACAAGTAACTCAGTTTTGTTCTATTCATACATTTCTGGAGGTTCTGACAAAATATACATAAAAACATGTCAATTAAATCCCACTTGTATGCCACCCATTTATTCACAATTCAGTGTTACACGTATTAATGTTTGCTAAGTGCAATTTATTTGTACGTAACAAAGTTAAAACAATGTCACTGAGATCAAAATACAGGCGAGTTACCCGTGTCATATACTAGAGTCGCATTGTTGGAGGCGGTATATTAGCTGCTGATTTCGGAGGGGAGCAGTGGTGAGTGCACAAAACGAAAGTAGAAAGTTTACGTGACGTGTTTTGGACTGTAAGCAGGTTATGGAAACGAGACACATTAACACACTGACTGTCAGGACACAGTGGTCAAAGATTTCTTTTTACTTTGCAAACAGTAAGTAATATTCCAATTGATATTTCATTTAAGTGTTCAATATACGTACAAAATACACCAGATGACAGTGTATTGATTAAAAATTATGATGTTTTAGACCCCCGGAAAATACGAACCAAGTTGAGAGAAGCTGAATTTGGTAAGTGGTGCGATCTCCCACAGAAAGGGAAAGGAGTTATCCTCCAGCCAATTAATGGGTTAATTATCTTGTAGCGAATGGCGTGATGCCTTGAAAATGACAGGTAACGAAGCGGCTATACGAGCTATTCCATGCAGGACCATGGACACTAACCGTTGTTGACACTGCCACAACGAGGTAGAAATTCTTGCTCACGTTGTCGGTTACTGCTCGCATGGAAAAGCTCTACGAAATACTCGGCACAATAAAATACAATCTGCCACTGCTCAAGAGTTAAGAGACTCAGGCTTTACAGTCTTCGAGGAGGATCACAGTGTCTCTATTACAAGCAGCACCCGTCAACATAATAGCCTTTAAAGACCACAGAAAAGGCTTTATAATAAATCAGAAGATCAGATTCGAGATATGCGAAACCAACCCAATGAGGTACATGAGGAAAAGAAAACAACATACGAACCAACCATCCCATTCTATCAACAAGAATATTGGCTGGGCAATATCGAAGTCATAGAATGAATGGTTGGCGCTAGAGGAACCATTCCTCCTTTTCTGTCCAGTTCTGCAAATTATTTAACCTCAATCACACAGTAATAAGAGAAATTGCAGTGACTGCCTTGAAATATTCTGCCCAGATACTGAAGAACCATATCTCCGAAACAAACATACAGTGTGTCCAATGTGCTAACCAACTCAAAATTACTTCTAATATTCATATTGTCTTTTTGTATACTTTGTCCTCAGGAGCAGTCTCCAGTTGGGGAAAGTTAAAATAAATAAATAAATAAATAAATAAAACTCCTAGCACACGAGGTACGAAAGTTCACTGTATGGTTTGGGTAAAATCTAGTGATACTAGAAACTTGCGTTGCTTTATAGTACTAATTGCTTTACAGTAGGGTTGTGAAGTGATGGTGCCATGTTTCACCTACCTTGCAGCATTCTTAAGCGAAATGCATAGACCACAAAAGACTACATCAACTGAAGTACTGTAAAAAGTGAGATTTATTATTTTCTACTAGCTAACGGCTCTGGATTCGCACGGGAGCAGTTATCAATTTAAGGCGATAGCTTACTTTTAACAGAAGACTTATAAGATTTCCTTGTATATGACATTAGTTGTTTTTCCTCCGGTAACGAACACGAAAACATTTTGTTTTGATATAACTCACAAAAGGGACACATACAGCTGTCCATGAGAAAAAAAATCATTCTCAACTGAGATCAACTCCAGCCACACTAAGTGTCTAACACTGCACTTTGTTAACTGTCATGTCAGAGCAGACTCTTACTGGGAACTGGAGTCGTATAAAATCAAAAGGCAAATCTGAAGGACAGATATTCGCGTCATTTGGACCCTCTCAATTTTTGGTGAGTGATAACACAAGAGCCTTTACTTCTGCCCAGTTCCGGAATTTCTGTTTTGATCTATCCATTGCTCATGTAACCACCACCCTGTATTAGCCGAAGCCAAATTATGCTGAGAGAGTGAATCGTAACCTGCGATCTGTCCTCGTCGCTTATCACTCCTCAGACCACTCCAAATGGGATTCCTCATTAAATTGGTTGTCATTTGCATTTAACACTGCTGTCCATGAAAGCCACAAGCCGGGCTGAGTGGCTCAGACGGTTAAGGCGCTGGCCTTCTAACCCCAACTTGGCAGGTTCGATCCTGGCTCAGTCCGGTGGTATTTGAAGGTGCTCAAATACGATAGCCCTGTGTCGGTAGATTTACTGGCACGTAAAAGAACTCCTGCGGGACTAAATTCCGGCACCTCGGCGTCTCCGAAGACCTTAAAAAGTATTTAGTGGGACGTAAAACAAATATTATTATTATTATTATTATTATTATTATTATTATTATTAAAGCCACAAGCAAACCCCTGCTTCGTTAATGTTGGCTTTTAATTCGAATTCTCCTCTATCTAATCTGTGGTCAATTAATGGTCTTCAGCCCGATGATGCCAGCCCAGAAAAGATTCGAGCTGAAAGAACTTGAAGGTTTATTACACTAAGGTCCAGCGTAATTACAACCACGGGCAAAGGCCGCTCGATCTGTCTGTGGGTGACCAGGTGTTTATTAAAACACATCCCGTCAGTAGTGTTGCGGACCATGTTATCAGTACGTTGGCCCCCAGATTTCGAGGTCTCTGCACCATCTTAAAGTTCCTCACCCCGGTGACATTATTGGTGAGCGATCCCGAAAGGAAAAGGATCAGCAGAGTCCACCTCTCCCAGATCAAGGTACCTTAAGTCTGGTAGGGAGGGGTAAATACCATTGTTGGTGACCATGTAGATTTAGTTATAAGATAATGATAAGTTTAGTGTAAGGTATTTATAAGGTTTTAGTTATAAGATAATAATAAGTTTTAATGTAAGTTAGTTGTAAGTAATTGTGTAAGTGAATACTTTAGGTATCCTCTAGTGTAATAGATTTAGTGTTATAAGTGTCCGACTCGTTGGCTGAATGGTCAGCGTACTGGCCTTCGGTTCAGAGGGTTCCGGGTTCGATTCCCGGCCGGGTCGGGGATTTTATCCTTCATTGGTTAATTTCAATGGCTCGGGGGCTGGGTGTTTGTGCTGTCCCCAACATCCCTGCAACTCACACACTCCACACAACACTATCTTTCACCACAATAACACACAGTTACCTACACATGGCAGATGCCGCCCACCCTCATCGGAGGGTCTGCCTTACAAGGGCTGCACTCGGCTAGAAATAGCCACACGAAATTATTATAGTGTTATAAGTTAGGTAGGTTTTAGTTTAGGGTCACTCCTTGGAATTTATTCGCCTTGCTTTCAGGTTTAGGGTAAACTCCTATAGGTTCCTTTCACCCCCACCATAATCTTGTCAAATGAATTATAGATAGCAGTGCTTACCCCGGGGCTAGTGCCCTAATATTCCTGGTGTGCGAGGGAGAGTCCCTACTGCGTACTCATTAAGCCACCCATTGGGTGACTCTACACAAGATCTTTGAGCCCAACAGCATACTTTTACCTCAAGTATTCCCCTGTCTGTTGCGGTTTGTTTATGTTGCAGAGGCTGCAGTGATCACCTTCTTCTGACGGAAACCTGAAGTGCCAAGTTTGGAGGGGCACTCTGTACCTTGGGCGCTACCATCCCACACCACGATCCTGTGGCAAACATCCTAATGGTGGCAGTCTGACTGGACGGTATCTCACCTATCTGCCGATTTGGTGCAAGATACCACTGGACTGTAATTACATAGCTACCTGGGTCGGACTGAAGTTGAATGAAGGTTGGCGGCAAACGGCCGTGTCGGCAGTCGCATCATCAGCGAGAACCTGTGGCCTAGCTGTGCTGTGACTGGTGTGGAAAAGTGGTGCAAAATACTTAGTACATAACTCGCCTAATAGAGGATTTGAACGCTGTTTAGCAACAAAGTGAAAAGCTCCTGGATGACTAACGTTTGGCAGAAAGAATGTGTGTACATCCTTTGGTGGACAGTCTAGAAATTGTCTAAATAGTTGTAAAAGGTTCAGAAGGCATTTTGAAGTGTAGTGTGACTATCCATGTGGATTTTGTTATATTTATTGAATAGGTGGATTTATGAACTCCTTCATTATTTTTGAAAATTATTGGTGAATCGTAAAACCTTGGCTACTAAAAGGGCCTGTGGTGTGCTGACAGTTTGTTTTGTTTGTTATCAGAAAGTCTACTTCAAGAAATCGTGTGTGTTAGAGTAAGTATCTTTACTATCTGTACTGTGTGAGAACGTTTTATTGCTTTCTACCCAGTGAAACTATGTTAATGGTCGAGCATGGCTCGACTTTCGGGGGGAGGAAGATGTCACAGGTGAACAATGTAGTGGAAGTGGAAAATGTTTATTGAAGACTTTATTTGTAAACTGTGGTAATATGTTTTATTTGTAATGGCCTAACCTGTACTGTGTAATATTTGTTACATATGGTATGTGTAAATAGTACATTTCAGTTCTGTACTTACTGGAAATATCTAGAAAGTTACATGAATTTCTGAACAGGGTGTGTTGCCTTTTGTTGGTTATGTGTTCTAGAAGGCATTTTCTAACTATTCTGGAAATGGAAGATTCGCGAACGTGCGTATTCGAGAAGTTTAGTTAAAGTTTGCGACTGAAAGTAGGAATTGTGATTGGTGAAACTAGGTGAGGATGGGCGGACTCATGCATTCGGACTGGCTACTCCAGGGCCAGGGTTTACCTATATATAGAGAGCGAAGCTGCGTTCGTAATAATTCGGTCTGTTTGTCTGTCTTGGTCTGTCTGAAGTTTTACGTCGTGTGCGACGCCTCGCTACCGGGATAGGCCACCTTCGGGTAAACACTCTTGAATTCCGTTCCGGCTAAAATTTCTGCAATGTTGGGTTGCTATTTCATATAGGAGTCTGCCCTAGCCTAACCTAGATTCGCCAAATTAATTATTTGACGCCTTAGCTTTTCAGCTGGGCTTGCCTGTTTGTTTTCGAGGCATTCTCATTTCTTATTTCACTAAATATGCAGATTGTAATTTAATATATTTACCTTGGGGTTTGCCTCTGGTAGTTCAGTGTCACTTGATGTATGCTAGAGTTTAGCAGAGTACGTTCATTTCACTGTAAATTGTAATTGCTTTTTACGTTGCTTTTAACTTACTAAATTGCATTGTACAACTGGATTTGTAACTAGGTGTATAGTTGGTTTGAAGTTTGAAACTTGTAGTGAAGCAATTATCAAAGAACCTCTAAGATATGTGTATCACGGAGCTTATAGTTCGTAAGTTGTAAGTTGGTGGATTTTGTTTCGGAATGTATTTGTAAAATTTCACTTGTAAATAATATTTTTCAAATTTAAGGGTCATGGCGAATTATTTCGGAAACCGCAACCTAAGCCATGTCCATGCCCTCAGTAGGTCGTAGTTCCTTCCACCTTCCTGGTTTATTGTCCACTAGTTGGCCCTACTGATATTTACGTATTATGTTGTTGGCGGAGATCTGCGTAGTCCAGCTGATGTTTCGCTGAATGTGTAGTGTTTTCTGACATTGTGTAGTTGCTCTTACTTCCCCCCCCCCCCCCCCTTATTGTGTTTAGTGCTTTGTTTTTGTGTAACCACTGTAGTAAAGGTTACAACATTAGTTGTTTTTCCTCCAGTAACGAACACGAAAACATTTTGTTTTGATATAACTCACAAAAGGGACACATACAGCTGTCCATGAGAAAAAAATCATTCTCAACTGAGATCAACTCCAGCCACACTAAGTGTCTAACACTTAACTGTCATGTCAGAGCAGACTCTTACTGGGAACTGGAGTCGTATAAAATCAAAAGGCAAATCTGAAGGACTCATACGGACTGTCAGAATTAAGACGACTTCTCTTGTGCCACAGCCACTTCAATCAAATCAAATAAGTAAGTAAATAAATAAATACATCATTAAAACAATTAAAAGTAATATAAATAATTAATGAAAGCAGGTCTTTACCTGTACAAAGAGTCATCTTAAGCAAACCCTACACGGTCAATAAAACTGTCAGTACTGAAAAATATTGACAGTAATATTGATCGCGTATGGACTGGAATGATGGAATGAAGGCCAGTACTGAAGCAGATCCGGATTTCCTGATCTGCGAGCGTCAGTACTGTAGAGTGGTGGGGATAGTGACCTTGTGAGTGCGTTCGTCATTATTTCTGTCAGTATCAACGGAGCAGCGATGCGCTTCTCACCAAGGCTTGTGGAACCGTTAAGTTGGCCTATCAAGCTATATAAAACGCTGCCAGAATAAACGTAACACTATACTCCGCATGTTCCACAACTGCTGTACTGGTGAAAACTGGTGACATTATACCGGAAAACTTTAAATCTTCAAAATTCCTACCAGTTGCAAGATTCCTCAATGTCACCGCTAATCTTTCTGCTGCCGATAAACAGGTCCGCATGCTTGTATTTTGCCTTATTAGAAAAGGCTCTACCATTCCTAGTAATTTCACAAAACTAGGCCTACCTCACTCATTCGGAGATAGTTCTGATAATCTTCTGCTTCGATATATGTTGCATTTCCCTCAACGACTTCATATGAGTAGTGGTTCGTGTGATTAGCTGCCACCCCCGGAAGCCCGGGTTCGATTCCCGGCTTTGCCACGAAATTTGAAAAGTGGTATGAGGGCTGGAATGGGGTCCACTCAGCCTCGGGAGGTCAACTAAGTAGAGGTGGGTTCGATTCCCACCGCAGCCATCTTGGAAGTGGTTTTCCGTGGTTTCCCACTTCTCCTCCAGGCAAATGCCAGAATGGTACCTAACTTAGGTACACGGCCGCTTCCTTCCCTCTTCCTTTTCTATCCCTTCCAATCTTCGCATCCCCTACCAAGGTCCCTGTTCAGCATAGCGAGGTACTGGTCATCCTCCACAATTGTATCCCCTGACCCAATGTATCATGCTCCAGGACACTGCCCTTGAAGCGGTAGAGGTGGGATCCCTCACTGAGTCCGAGGAAAAAACCAACCCTGGAGGGTAAACAGATTATAAGAAGAGGAAGAAGGAAAACTTCATATGAGAATACTCTTCTCTTCTTGTTAATTTTTTTTTTTTTTTTTTTTTTTTTTTTTTTTTTCGTCGCACCGACACAGATAGGTCTTATGGCGACGATGGGACAGGAAAGGGCTAGGAGTGGGAAGGAAGCGGCCGTGGCCTTAATTAAGGTACAGCCCCAACATTTCCCTGGTGTGAAAATGGGAAACCACGGAAAACCATCTTCAGGGCTGCCGACAGTGGGGTTCGAACCCACTATCTTCCGAATACTGGATACTGGCCACACTTGAGTGACGGCAGCTATAGAGCTCGGTTCTTCTTGTTTACGTTTTGTGCAGAGTGCTAATATGATAGCTACACATGCCTGTCTTTTACGATCCATTTTGATAGAATATACAATTTCAAGTTATGAATCTCATTCTGTATTGACTTTTTATTTGTACAGTGAGAATATCGCAATGATAAGCAAGTGCACTAGTACTGACCGTGTAGGGTCTGCTTAAGAATATGTCTATGTTAAGCATTTCAGATCTATGCATGCATTTAATCCTGGTGACAGCATCTTGTATTGACATATCCTAACGCATGTTTTCCACCGGTTTTTCATCCATAACTAAACCAATGAATGCAAAAATTTAAAATTCGGCTTTGAGGTGCATTTGGACCTCGTTCCATCCAACTATGTTAAAAATTTCAGATCTCTGCGTGGCGTAGATTTGGCTGGGCATCGTGCACACATACACACACACTGCCAAACACTTCCTTTTATTATTATAGGTGCATAAATCTTACAAATAAATCAATATTTTTCCTGAACATGTATTCCTATGAATTATTTACTATTTATTCCCTGCCAAATGCTAATTTTGCTATGTTGTCAATTTAGAAAATGCAAATATGTGCACATTTATACTAAATTTATTGGGTTAAGTGTCAGGTATCAGCTCAAAGAAATAGGTATGAATGCAAGGTAACAGTTAGGGACCCTCTTAGAGGTATCCCTGCCCAGGGAGTGGCAACCCTGCCTATGTGAGTCCCAGAGCACACTGCCCCGGTGTGTAACATCTGGTAAAGGGTCCCAGCTCAGGGATTTTTTTTATTTTTGGCATTTTCCTGTTGTGTACTTTTGGCACATAGAAGTCCGCTACTAATAGATGGTGGTCACTGTCAAGGCTCTCGCGAGGTTTTACTCTGACATCTGTTACCATTCTGCTCCCTTCTTCATCTGAGATGATATAATCAATTACAGCCTTTTGTAGTCCATCCCAACTGTATTTTATGGCTCTGTCTCTTCTTGAACCAAATATTTTTCACCACCAACCCATTCCTGATACAGAAGTCAAAGAGATGTTCGCCTTGTATATTTCTTCCACCATATCCATGAGGTCCCATTACGTTTTCTTATGGTGTTCTATCTGTCCCAATCTGTGCATTCAGATCTCCTATAATAATTACTCTCTCTTTACTAATAACTTTTTCCATATAATTAAGAAACTGGTTCTTATCCTCTTGACAACATCCATTTTTAGGTGCATACACCTGTAAAAAGTTAAGTTTTTCTTTCCCTAAACACACAGTCACTTTTATTATTCTCTCAGTCAGCGACTCCTTCTAGATCTTTACTCATGATAAAACCAACATCATTCCTTATCTCTTTGTCATTTCCATGCCAATACAGTGTATACTGTTTTCTTAATTTCTTCACTCCTTTCCCTCTCCATTCGGTTTCACTCAGCCCCAGTCTCATTAATTTCGTCCTTTCCATGAGGTCCACTAATTCTTCACATTTTCCCAATCCGTATTATTCTCCTCTGGGATTTTTGCAAGACCCTGTCTATCATCAGGCAATAAACTATCATCCCTGACATGAGTTTGCTCATTCTGGCATCTTAATTTAGTTGATAAATGCATTCCGAGGCTCTTATGTGTTTTGAAAACAACTACAAATAAGCTCTTTTACTAGCTTGCTAGGCCTAACGTAATTGAGGATTTTCTTTCGGGGTTTACTCCCTTAGCCTTTGAGGATCCTTCTTCATCCCACAAGGCAGTGCGTTCCATCTGTACTACCCCCAGAGGAATGGGTTGCCTCCTCTGCCAGCTCTACCGTACCGAATCATATTCTCCCCTTTTGCTGCCGTCGAGGTCTATGATAGTGTTATAGGAGATAAGATCTAGGAGTGCCTGAGGAAAAGAAATGTACCTGAAGGACTGGTAAGGAAAATTCAGATGTTGTACAAAGACTGTACTAGCTGTGTACAAATTGGGGAAGGTTGATCATCATGGTTTGAGACCAAGAGTGGAGTTCAGCAAGGAAGTGCAGTGTCCCCATTACTGTTCATCACTGTTATGGACAATATAATGAAGAACGTCAAGGAAAAGTTCGGTGAACTGAATGCAGTGGCCTTTGCTGATGATTTCATTTTTTTGGGTGAAACAGAAGAGGAAGTACAGATCAGACTACTCGTATGGAAATCACAGTTCCAGGAATATAACCTCAACATCAGCGAAACTAAGACAGTGATGATGGCAGTCAACAAAGAAGGGCGTCCAGCAAGTGTAAAGCTGGGAGACCACCAGCTAGAGTGTGTGCATAGTTTTCCTTACCTTGGAAGTGTAATCTCCAGTGATAATTTGGTCAGAAAGGAAATTACAAACAGAGTGCAAAAGGGGTCAGAATTCATTCAACAAGTAACAACACTTTTATGGGATGAGATGATTCCAAAACCGGCGAAACTGGTGATGTTTAACAGCTATAACATACCAATATTGACCTATGGTATTGGAGCGTGCACCCTCACAAAAGGAGATTCATCATGACTGCAAGCATCAGAGATGAAATTTCTTATATGCACCATCCAGAAGACCAAGATGGACAAGTTAAGAAATGAGGTGGTGAAGAAAGAAGCCGGAATAAAGACATCCCTGTTAGACCAAATCGCCACATCCAGACTATGGTGGTACGGGCATGTGATGAGACTGGAGCCTACAAGAACAGCCAGATTAAATTTGGAAAGACAGATAGAGGGGAAAAGACCTGCAGGAAGACCTAAAACCCGATGGATGGACATGATCGAGGTTGATCTAGTTACCAGGGGATGGACAGTGGATGATGTTTTCCATGACAAATTGTATATAGGCAGGAAGAAGTGGAAGAGGCTCATAAACAGTACCTGCGAAACTGAAACTGTACAATGATGATGATTTGGAAGGAATCAGTGTGGCCTATTAATAAGACAAGCGTAAACATGGAGTGAAAATGGGAATTTAGCTGTCTTATCCCCAAAGAGACTGCAGTGTTGGAGTAGCACATTCTTTCAACTGTACTTTCTTCTTGAGGGAATGAGAAGAAAATGACATCTTCTTCCACTGAGCCACTTCTTGTTGCATAGGTACTGGCGGCTGTTTAACACAGCCTGTCTAAATCGCTGGTTGGTGTGACACACCTCTTCCAAGGAGATATTTTGGGCCGCAAGCTGCTACCTGTCTTTGATACATTTTCTTTCAGCTCATGCCCATGTACATAAGAATGTTTCTTAAGCATAAGTTTTTAAGTTGTGCACCATAACGTCAGGAGTAACAAAAATGGATAAGATAAGAAATGATAAGGTTAGAGAACTAGTGTAGGAAATGGAGAAGAGGAGGATACATGAGATGGTGGGAAGACCAGACTAGGCGCATCAGCTACCATGTACAACCATCCGTTCACATCGTTGCAAAATGATTATGTTAGTTACTAATGTTTCAGGTTACACTGGTTGTTGAAATAGATGCTACCTGTCAGAGTACCTTTATAATTAATTTTCTTGTAGTATACTTTAATTATTCATAAAATTTGTCACTTTCATAGTTAAATTTCATCTTCTTATATTAAGAATGTTCTATGATCTGTACCACGACCGTGCCTTTGCCCGCTTGATAGTTACCAACCTTCATTTTATCTTGTGATTGGTCATGTTCAAGAACGTTGGGTTATTTAAATCTTATTAACCTTTTCACTGCCGAGTTTTGATGACAAGACGAGCCCCCTGGGCCGGGTTTTATTAAAGGAAGGAGCACTTTTAGAGATACATTTTTACCGATACTATTAATGGAATTCATATCATCCTCTTAGCCCCGCAGCCCAGTACAGGGTCGGGGATGAAGTGAGATTATATTTTACACCATATTTTTACGACTGGATGCCCTTCCCGATGCAAACCTCAGTTGAGAAGATAATGAATATGAAATGAATGATGGTGAATGAAACTGGGTAAGGAAGTGGAAGGAATCACCTGTGGTCTATGAATAGGAACTGTCCCGGCATTTGCTTGGGAGTGCACAAACAAAACATTCTCAGGACAGCTGATGGTGAGGCTCGAACCCACTCACCTGCCGAGTGCAGATCTTGGCTCCATAGACGTAGCATGTTAATACGCGCAGCTACTCCACTCTATAATACTATTACTGAAGTATAATATAAAATTGTTGATCCAAGAACTGGTATTATCAAAATCATTTACGTTTGGGAAAAAAAATTTATCTGAGGAAGGGGTCACAATTTTGCCAAGATTCATCATTACTACTTTGTCTCACACTTTCCTGTAGTTCAATATCGCCACTTAGATATTCCCCATTTTCATTATCAAAATATAACCGCCCAGAATCACTATTTATGAGGAAACATTCAATTTCTTCATCAACAAGAGATGAATGTATACTTCAAGATACCATGATGGCTACACGTAAGCGGGAAACGTGTTCCACTCCAACGAAGCTGAAATAACACCAGATCGCTTTCAAAACATGCGAAATGGAGTGGTATATCTGCCGTACAGAACTTCTTTGAACATTTCCACTGAATCTCAAAGCATGACACTATATCGCATTCATTTGTGAGATCGATGAACTACACACTACACCAAAATGTATATATATATATATATATATATATATATATACGGGTTTGGCAGTGAATGGGTTAACAGTTCATTACATGTTCTGTGACGTTTCGTGTGACATCATTGGTAGTGTGATCACTTTTTAAATTCTTTCCTTGATAATGTATACTGTAACCAATGGGCCTTTTATTTTCATCTTAGATTACACGGTATTTTGTTTGATTAATTGCTACTCTTAAATCTTTAACGCCCACAAGCGCGAGCAATGAGTGTCAACTGCTAGTTAAGCACCAGCCATCTCAACTTGTTTGTGGACAAATTTGACCGATGATGCCACCACTCCAACTCCGATGACGACTGCACGAACCCACTTTGCTTTTATTAGTTCACCTGGAGAGTTAAGGTATTTTATCTTTGAGTCTTCAACCAGCTTCAACCTATAACTTATCGATTGGAATCTGGACCTCCTCGCCAGGATCTTGGACTTTAATATTTCTTCCAGATTCAAGTTTTACCTGAAGCCTCCGAGGCTCAGGCGGCAGCGCGTCGGCCTCTCTTTGCTGGTTTCCGTGGTTCAAATCCCGGTCACTCCATGTGAGATTTGTGCTGGACAAAGCGGAGGCAGGACGGGTTTTTCTCCGGGTACTCCGGTTTTCTGTCATCTTTCATTCTTGCAACACTCTCCAATATCATTTCGTTTCATTAACCATTCATTAATCATTGCCCCAGAAGAGTGTGACAGCCCTCGACAGCCGGCACAATTCCCATCCTCGCTGCTAGAAGGGGGTCTAATCACTGGAAACAGGCTGTGGGTTTTCATTTCATTCACCAATTTGTTATGAAGAGATTACAACTTCACTGAAGTTAAGTACTGCTACTATAATTATGCCTAAATATGAGTCACTCCTTGTAACTTCAAGTGAACTGAATTCAATGTACTTGTTTTTAATGCTATCCTAAAATGTCTACTAAGCCAACATGGCCGTTCTGTGTCCACGAACTGGTGTTGTCTGCAACAAGAACGTTACAGACTCACCTCAACTAAATCTAGTTATAGCATATTTTTCGCTTTTTCCGCAGCTTCAAATTTCTTCAAGATTAATGTTTTCATATGTGATATGAATTTATAATTATTTCCTATTGTTCAAAATTTCTCTCTTTCAATTAACTTGATCTTTCTTTTTCTAACTTGTTAATTTCAAAACTTTTGCTGTTGTTAACTGAATGATTGGTTTCCATTCCATCACCTGGTACGCTATAAACAAATCTTCCAAATAATTCGTCCTATTTTTGGGAATCATTATTTCCACTATCTAGGCTGCTTGCAGTCTACTAGATGGCAGGTAAACAGCAAACGTAACATCACACAATGTGGAGTGTCAAACAGATGTACGAAATACATCTGCTGGGTTTCGACCCACAACTTACTTGGGAAGTGCTTCCGATACTCGTGAGGGACGATGTTCTTGCGGAGGTAGGAATCTGTCGCTCCACAGACGACACAGCAGTTGGCCTTCACTTGAGTGTAGAAGAGGCCAGCTTCGTCGACTACTCTGCCTGCAGGCTCGAAGTTTAGCCGGATGGTGAAAGGCTCTTCGGAGACGACGGTCGCCAGGTTCTTCATAACGTACCTGAATTTCAAAAGAAACTTCAGAGTGAGTATCAAGAATGCCTTAGGCCATACCAACTACAGTATACCTTCAAGAAACAAACTTGAGAAGTTAAATAAAATGACACGTCGGAACGTAAAGAGGGAGGAACAGGAAGAAAACACTACAGCACAAGAAAAATATCTACATCGTCAAACAGATTGGCTCTCTGCTCTTACAGCCCACTTGGATTTGGTGTGTGATTTGTTTCGTGGCCTCCCACAGGCATAGAGCAAAACGAATTTCGCGGTGGATCGTGGTTTTTCGTGAGAGATAACTATCAACGAGGATGAGAAGGTCCACCTATTCAATACTGTATATAATATATAGATATTATTTATTACAAGAATAACAAATAAATTGACAGTTAAACCTCATTCAATGAAGTCGTGGGGACGCAAAAACTGGACTTCGAATTAACCGCCAATTCATAATTCAGGTGACCCGTGCCGTGTCACAAAATATTCTAAGACCCGTTACTGCATGCAATTAACCATGATTCACAGTTTAAACCTTTAAAATGTCATGAAAAGAAACTATTTCCGAAATGTATCCAACAAGGTGCATTTACATTAGTCAAATAAATTCAGTTGGATAAATCACTGGCAAACATAACCTCACACAACGAAAGGAAAAAACCCCCACAAGATTCAAAGATGCGGGTTAATTATGCTAGCTCCCTTGTGCAAATGCTTTATTTTTTGAATTATTGTACTGTTTGCATTTTTTAGATGCACGGCATGTGGCCGATGCCCTTAAAACATCGTGGCTTATCGAACTTTCCTATGACGAGGGGAGGAAGTCTCTTGCTTCAGTGTGCATTGCAACACAGTACAGTGAACCCAAACATTGTATGATTTTCCGGCTGGCACTTCTCTCCTTTAAAACCAATAGTCCATTTGGGTTCCGCATTAAGAAAAACAATGCAGTTTCATCGGCATTGACAATATTGTTCGGTGCGTACGAATTGATTATATGAGCCACGTTTTTTCGACAACTGTCGGCATTGCCAGTATTAGGGGATTCTGCTTCTCCACACACTGCCTGCTATGTGATATTGTGGTGTTCCTTAAAACGCTGAAAAGAAATTAATTACGATTTCACTCGAACTTAACAAATATGAAGCACACTGTATTTTTTTGGACACACTGAATTGAGAGAAAGTGCGGAAAGCTACCCCTTCACGTTTCCTAATATGCATTCTACTATCATGACGTGAATAAATTTTAAATTTATATTACTCTGTAAAAAGGAAGTTTTGAATTAAAAGTCTGAATTTCAGTAATGGGACCGACATTCTTCTTCGAATTATGAACTATCCGTATTTCGAATTAAACATTTAAATAACATGCAAAACCGTACTTCGTGTTTCCGGGAAGGAGAGCTCCTTCAAATTAACCAATTTCAAATTACCAAGGTTCTACTGTATCAATAATATTTCATCAGCCTTGGGACTAGTTTCAGCCAAAATAAAATTAAACAGATCATGTGATAACTAAAACATATGCATGCAGACAAAGAAAATGTTGCAGGAATAATCATAACATTAAAATATATATAGCACCAACAATTTATGGTTGTGATCTTGTCATAATATGATGTCTAAGTTGAGACCTTGCCTGCTTCCTACAACAAGTCAGTGTTGTTCTACATCAGACATACAGTACATTTCACTACAGAGATTGCCTGAAGTCTCTACTTAAAGAAATCATATTATTTATTACATACAGACGAGTTTCGACACTAGTATTGGTCATCTTCAGCCTCAAATTATAAATGGAAAAGAACATTAAATATAACTTGAAAACACCAACACCTTTTGGCATGGCTTGAGGCATTGATGAAATATGTTGTAGTTACATATGAGCCTATTAAAATTGATGTCTCTTGTACATATATCCAACACTTGTTATTTTAAGATAATCGTAGTCTTCATATAAAAGAGTACATTGTTATAATGTCCGTCAGGTGTAGCTTTCATCTTACATTATTGTTGGACTTTCAAAGAGGGTCTATGGTCATTACTGTGCATTACTACGGATAACAAGCAAATGCACAAGTATGATTACAAACGTACATACTGTATTTATGCGAATAATACCCACATATTTTTTTTTTAAAAATTGAGGCACGAAATTGGGGTGCGGGTTTTATTTGTGTCAATGTTGGCATTTTTTTTTTTTATAATCAGCCTTCCTAAAGTGTGGATTATTCGCGTAAATATGGTATATACATATGTACACTTCTCTCTTATACAATTTTACGCCACAATGTCTTCATTTAGCCCTTGCTGGCAAGATGTAGTGTTTACAGTGCACTATGTCTTCTGATATGGGTTAGAGTAATTTGTTACCTGGCTCAGTCACATCCTCGACTTTGACAATACGGAAGTGACCGAGGTATGAGCGATACTACTAGAAATACCATTCCTTATGCAGCCGGTGCCTGTTATGAATGGTGTGAAAATATCACTCAAAGGGTCAGTTGGTACATGCATTTCAGGAGGCTTGGCAGACTGGTATGCAATAGCAACTTCTGGCTCGGTGAGAAAAGCAGCGGGAAACTACATCACTCCTCATTTCCCTAGTATGCCTCTTCAGTGATGCCTAGGCTATCTATGATAGCTTTTGGTGGAGCTGTTGAGGACGAAACCAGCCTTCGGGCTGAATACCCAATATACAAACATTTCTTCATTCTTGCAAAATTGCCGACTCCTGAGGCGTTATTTCTTCTGCCTTTCATTGGGTGGACCTTGTGCATTGTCAGCCATCTGAACAAAATATAAATAAAATGATAATGTCAGCATCAGGACTCAGTTATTTCATGTTGCTCATAAATATGATGCAAGAATAAATGACGATTACAAATTCAGTCATTTCACTGCAGTATGATAGTGGAATTTATTTCAAAAGCGGAATCACTTGTAATTCTTTTGAAGTAATAACATACAGAAAATACAGTGTCTTACCTCGCATTGAGGTTGTCTTGCTGCTGAAAGATCCTAAAAAGAATGATGATGTACGACAAAAACTGCGGAGAGAAAATACACGGGAAATGGAATACGCGTGCACAAATCTGGCTACGGATGAACCTGCTAGTAGATTGGGCTTACAAGATGTGCGGGATGACAAGGACGGTCTTTCTTACCAAGCAGGAAACCTGTAATTCACCTAGCACCTGTCCCACAACGTGCTACGCACGTGAACCGCACATGCTTATAAACTAGCGTCACATGCTAAGTGCGTGATCCACACTGAACGTATTAAAAGAAAAAGTGACACAAAAGAGTTGGACGTATGTGCAAGAGACATCAATTTTAATGGACTCGTGTAACCACAACATATTTTATCAATGTTTCAAGACACGTCAATAGTATTATATTAGGTGTTGGTGTTTTTAAGTTACATTTAATTTTCTTTTCCAGTTATAATTTAAGGCTGAAGATGACCCAATACAAGGGTTGTAACTAGTCCCGATGTAATAAATAATATTAACATATTATACAGGGCGTATCCGTGATGATGTCACAAACTTTCAAGGATGATGGAGGACGGCAAATGGATCAATATTCCGGAAACGATCGAGTCAAAAGTTAAACCTAATTCTACTCATTTAAGTCCGAACAAATGTTCAGAATGGCATCCCCTTGTGAACGCATCGTAGCATGAAGTTCTGTTGTACCCGTTCGAAGATCCCCGTTATCGTTTGAACAGGATCGCAGGCAGCGAGAATTCTTGCCAAGAGATCCTCCTCAGTCTTGACAGGTGTCTCGTACACAAGGCTTTTGACATGGCCCCACAAGAAGAAGAAATCAAGTGCGGTGCTCAGACATGTACTACCCATGATGAAACAACATCTGTTGATGGACAGATATTAAACAACTTGAATTATTAATAACTTTTGACTTGAATGTTTTTTTTTTTGCTAGAGTCTTTACATTGCACCGACACAGATAGGTCTTATGGCGACAATGGGATAGGAAAGTCTTAGGAGTGGGAAGGAAGTGGCCGTGACCTTAATTAACGTACATCCTCAGCATTTGCATGGTGTGAAAATGGGAAAGCACGGAAAACCATCTTCAGGGCTGCCAACAGTGGGATTCGAACCCACTATCTCCCGGATGCAAGCTCACAGCCGCGTGGCCAACTCGCCCGGTTAAAGACTAATTTCTCAATCATCCCTGAAAGTTTGTGACATCATCACGGATACGCCCTGTATACAGTATTGAATATCTGGACCTTCTCATCCTTGTGGATAGTGTCCGACTCATTGGCTGAATGGTCAGCGTACTGGCCTTCGGTTCAAAGGGTCCCGGGTTCGATTCTCGGCCGAGTCGGGGATTTTAACCTCCATTGGTTAATTCCAGTGGCTCCGGGGATGGGTGTTTGTGCTGTCTCCAACATCCCTGCAACTCACACACCACACATAACACTATCCTCCACCACAATAACACGCAGTTACCTACACACGGCAGATGCCGCCCACCCTCATCGGAGGGTCTGCCTTACAAGGGCTGCACCTGGCTAGAAATAGCCACACGAAATTAAAATTAAATTAATCCTTGTTGATATTGGTAAATCATCAAACTGGAATTCATTTCATATGAGAGATTACTGCTCTTCCAAATAGGGTGCAGTAAAATGAATGAGTTATAAACAGGTACCCAAGAGAATGAAAGAATATTTTTGGTAAGAGGCTCAAAGGGAGACCTCTTGATGGTTGGGAAAAGGAAATTTCCAAAGATGTAGCAAAAACTGATGTAAATTGGCAGCAAAAAGTAGAACATCAGCTGCGGGTGGCAGGACGAACTGAAAGAGGCTTGTTAACAGCTGCTCAAGCAGAGTTGATGATGATGATTCATAACATAATAAAGCATCCTAAAGAAAACAAAAAAATATTTTGGTGATTTTGTCCCGAACTTCGTGTTTGCTCTTTCTTAATACATCTCTGGAGGTAGAAAGTCTTGTTAGCAACGTATGTATCATCATTCAGTCTTGTGGCTGGTTTGTCTGTACAACGAGTCTCCTTGGAAGAAAGTCGTATAAAGACACAAAATGCGAAGAGACATAAGATAAAGATGAATAGAGGTGGTGAAAGACCAGGAACACAGGATAAGGAGAAAAGGATCCGACAGATTGATTTAAGTAATGGAAAAGAGGAAACAAGTCACAGATAGAAGCAAAGGAACATGAATTCTTACCAACACTCCCCCCATGGCACTACAGCTCTGATGGATCATGGCCTACCAAGCGACCGTTGCTCCGCCCAAAGGTCTGCAGATTACGAGGTGTTGTGTGATCCTCTCGACCGTTATTCTTGGCTTTCTAGACTGGGGTCACAATCTCACCATCAGATAGCTCTTCAATTCTAATCATGTAGGCTGAGTGGACCTCGAACAAGCCCTCAGATCCAGGTCAAAATTCCTGACCTGCCCGAGAATCGAACCCGGGGCCTCCGTGTAAGAGGCAGGCATGTTACGCCTACACCACGGGGCTGGTCGCGTATTTTGCACACATTTTCTTCATAACAATTTGTAAGAGATTACAGAGAGAAATGAGAGAACGTATTGCTACCGAAAGTAGACAAATCCGATACATATTCTGACTTCAATGTAGGCAGAGCTATGGAAACTGGTGGTTAATACAGAAATGTATAAAGAAAATACGTAATAGTTCTATCTGCCGTTATCCCTAATTCAATTTCCACCAGAATTTTGGAGGAACATTTATAATGGGGGTTTTAACCATTCCCTGATTTTACTGATCAGCCTTTATCAGTAGCTGTTGAGAATAAGAAGTGTTTGTGGGGGAGGAAGAGGCAAAAATATATAGACAACAAAGAGTACCCGGGTCAGCAGCCATAAAATGGTAAATTTTGATGCTCTCTGAGTGAATTTCGGTAGAGACGTAAAGGTTGACATTCTACCGAAATATGTGTGGTAATAATAGTACTATACAATAAAACTTTTACCAAAGGACTAATAACTACGCATGTACTACAATTGAATAGAAGCATGGCGTGACTATACAGTAACAAAGTAACTGACACACGGACTGACGAAGGCGCGCAGCAAGCAGGTGACACCTCTGCTACCCATCGTCGCAGAACATGGCAGGTCTCCACTATTTGCTGTGGCGCTGCACAATCTGGTTAGTAGTGAGGAACGACATTTTGTCCCCCTTTCTGCTAGGTATTTTTTTAACAATTAAAGAAATTCAAGGAAAGAATTAGCTGAAAAGACAAGGGGGTTTGTATATATATATATATATATCTTTTTTTAAATATAAATAAGTCCTCGATTCAGGCGGCTAAAATGGAATAAAAATGTAATTTTTGCCTCCCCCCCCAATCGCGCTACTGGCCTTTATTATTATCATAGAAACAAGACATCTAGTTTTATGTGGAAGCCAAGTAATAGGAATGTGAATTTTCATTTCAACTACCCCACCTGCATTGGCAGGGACTCAAACTGAGGCTGCCATAGCGAGAAATCCCGGAAAGAGACGGAAAACAAACACAATAAAGGTTGAAATATTTACTTCTTACCACTCCGACTTTTTACGATCGCAGGTGCATAGAACCTCTCCGTCTGGAGCCTGCATGTAGCAGTTATGATACATGGTGGTACGTCGCGTCATGTACGCTCTATGCAGAGGTTTGTTGTTCGTGCGGGGCTGCTTCGTCATCCGCTCACTGGACACCTTAACTGCATCTCCTGCAGAACTACCGACTTGTCTATGTTTATACTTCATCTCGACGTAAGGTCTACACATTTCTCTAATCCTCTCATTCACGCCCTGTCTTTTCCATCGGTTCCTCTGCCAGAAGAAGGGACCCCGCCTGTTTCGCCCGCATATCAGTACCTTGAAGATCTCCATTCCCACCAGAGCGTCGCGAGCCGCGTAGTCGATCTGCCTCTCTTCGAGCGTCTCCGCTTCCCAGTTGCTGCAGCGGATGTGCCAGCTCTTGTCCAGCTTCACGCCGAGTATGTTCTCCGTCAGCCCCGCCAGGCCTCCTTTCGGCTTTCCGCCGTTCTGTACCACCAGGTGGCGCAGGTCGAGACAACCCCGAACCATGATTCCGTAGTCTTGGAAGAGATATTTGGCATCGTCTGACGGTGCTACTCCCACTTTGAGGATGGACGTATCCTCAAGGAGAGCCTGCAAGAGAAAAATTAAGATAAGCCTTAAATTGCAAGAACATTAAGATTCAGTACAGAGAAAAGAAGAAACTATGAAGTAAAAACCTCTTCCAACCATATTGCAGGTGTATGATGATAAATTTATTTCCAACACACATAGAGCAAGCTACAGGTCGGCCAAGTATGTGGTTCAGGTAAATAGAGGTTACAGCGATGCCAAGTCCAGTGCTGGAATGACATGGCCACACACAGCAGTGAAGACTTGTGTTCTGTTCAGTGCGTAAACTCCCCATTACTACCAGCACCTCCATAACTCAAATACTATAATGAACCAGTAGTTACTGGAAGATGGACGATATGAAAAAGGAACTTCTAAGTTAAAGTATCAGACTTAAACCTATTCAATATTTCACATTATAATGTTATCGATTTTTTAATCAACACTATATTGGACGTGTACATGTTTCAGCTCAATTGAGCCATCATCAGCACTACCAAGACATAAAATGGCTTTTTCTTACTAAATAAAACATCTCACAAAACAATACTGATACACTTTAAAATCCACGAGGGGCTCTGGATCGAAAACTGGTTAATGCACTTACAAACTGGGAACCATCTGTCATGATTTGTTGAAGGTTTACAATAAAAAATAAAAAAAAGGCCATTATAACGGACATTACAAACAGTACTGCGGAGTACATTAGCACGAGGTTGTTAAATTATGGAGGGAGCATCAAGATCACTGTCTACAAGTCCCAAGGACTCCAGGAGTAGAGTCCCAAACCCAGAACAATGGAAAAAAGCTGTAGCCATGAGACAGAGGTATGGAGATTTTTTTTTTTTTTTGTCAGGAATTTCTACTTCAGCAGCAAAAACTGAGGATGTGAAGATGCTAGTGAAAAAACACTTTGGGAATTCATGGAGGAATGTCCCTGATTTGTCATTTTACAGAGGTGTGGTGGATGGAAGAGTGGAAATTTACAAGATGAACTCCCAGATGCTACTTGCAAACCATGTGATTCAGAGACAGGTTCTAATATTAGTACACCGTTTGTTTAAAGTGATCAATAGTGCATAACACATACTTGGACTAAAAAGGCTTGCAAATAGTATCCAAAAGTTGTGAAATACTGTTCATAGTGCAAGTATCACTATCCGTATAAAAACCAAATTTTGAAATAATATAAAAACCAAACCAGTATTTAATGATTACTTTTAAAATGATTTGTAAGAACTCTGTAGCAAAATCTGCCTAATGTAAAAATCAAAATATAAATTTCTATTGATTCATTACAACTAATCTCATGAAACATACCATGAATATAGAACGAAAGTAACAAAAAATAAAAAATAAAAAAGAGAAAACAATTCTAACAGAAACGGTTATTCTGCTATACATTTTTCTGTTTTTTTTCTGAAAACTATAAATTATACATCTGGCAGGTTTTGCCCTCACATGTCCATTAGGTCTCTGGCGAGACTGCATGAGCTAGATGTTAAGCCCCTTAAAACAAGATTCATCATCAACCACCGTGACGTTACAAGAGGATAGTTATTTTCCCTCACAGTCAACATAGGTTCCAGAGTCGAGCTAGACTTACCTGGAGATCCATAGGAATGTGGTTCAGTTTACAAATTCTGATCAAGGCACAGAGTCCATCTTTTGCAGCCAGCTGCAGCAGGGCCACACGATGCCTGGACCCGCCGACTGTCACCCACTCGCAGTCGAAACCCAACACACCAAAATCTTCACATCTTCTGCAGAAGAAAGAATGTACACAGATTCTGTCTCTCATAAAGTCTATAGTAATATCAGCATTTGCATCCTGACAATCTGCAGACATTACGCTTCAAAATAAGGAGTCGTTCCTTGAAATGGTTCAACCAAATAAAAATAATAAGTGAGTTATTCCACCCTCCAAGGTTATGAATTTCATATTTGGTTCCATATTGAATTAAGATTACATATAATTTAATTAACAAAATTTTATTCCACCTAGTCAATACTTTACAATAATTGCAATGCCTACGTATACATTACAATGTGTTGTTTAGGGACTAGTTTCGACCCTGTGTGGGTCATCATCAGCCTAAATAAGGTACACTTTTATTTGTCAATATCCCGGAACAATATTTTGTTAATAAGATTGATAAAATGAGCTATATGTGTAATGTGATAATATGCATATAAAATGGTGAAATGCATGAAATGTTATGCAAGATAAAATTGTATCGTGGTACTGATCAATAGATAGTGAATTGTCCAAGTTTACATATATTGCAGTGAGACTATAAATATAGTACAATATTACAATAATGGTTGAAATATTATATTTTAGATATACATTAAAATTGCATAATGATAAAAGTAAAAAATGCTGGTCTGAATATAAAGTCTAGATACTTCTAGTGAATTCTATCGTTCAATTACATCTTCTGTCTCCTCCCCTTATCGACCTCTTCCCCTCCTGCTTTCCTTGCCATTCCCAACACACGCTCATTCCAGTCGCACATTACCGGTCAAGCCGCGCAAGGTGAATACTCTTTCTCTTCATTTTCCTCCCTTTCTTTTCTTTTTCTCCAAAGATCCTCACGTTAATTTTAATTTTCTATTCTCATCATCAGGTTCTGTGGGTTCCATCTTGGATTGGGAATTTCACCTCTCATCATATGCAGAACTCCTTATACTATAAGAAGTCGCTTATATTCAGCTGTATGCATTTTCTGAATCATAAAACACTGGACTTTAAGCAAGATAGTTACCCTCTGCGACAATGTTGTACATAACAAATATTCAATATTTTGACACATTATCACATTACACATATAGCTCATTTTATCAATCTTATTAACAAAATATTGTTCCGGGATATCGACAAATAAAAGTGTACCTTATTTAGGCTGATGATGACCCACACAGGGTCAAAACTAGTCCCTTAACAACACATTGTAATGTATACATAAGCATTGCAATTATTGTAAAGTATTGACTAGGTGGAATAAAACTTTGTTAATTAAATTATATATTATTCCACCCTTTCAGTACAAATTAATAACTCACATATTATTTTTATTTGGTTTAATTAAAATTCAATATGGACCCAGAAAATGAAATGGTTCAGCCATTTTCTCACAATATTCCTTGGGTAATACAGTGTTGGACAAATCCCAGGGTGACGAAAAGAGACGGGTGGGGGCCTGAAATTGAATGATCTTGTTTTCTCAGTAAACTCAACATTGCTGAAGTTCGGTTATCGTAAACAGCTTCATGTGAAATTGAATTTGAAACTCTGACTTGACTCGAAAATATATTGAGATCTTCACTGTAAACAAACTGCATGAATCACCTATCAATAAGAACGGTCCAGGTCTAGATGATTTTGAAAATAGAATACTCAACAGAGGGTTATAGGTCCATTGGGAGGAGTGAATGAACAAGAATGATGCAGCAGTGACTGTTAAGGTGATGAAATCGAACTGGTTAATACTACAGAAGTAAGCAGGTGAATTTAATTTCGATGCCTGGCTCCTAAGAAATTTTGTTAACTCCTAGATTTATTTCTGATTTGTCCAGACCTGGGGTAAGACATCTTAAATATTATACAGTTAAAAGTTACCAAAAGAATGATACAGCCTAGTGTTTCACACAAAGGTAAAACTAATTATTCCTTGTTTTATATATGGTAATGTGTTTAGATTCACATACACTTAATTTGTACATTTAACCCTCAATCTCAGATGTGCATAATGAGAGCCGTCCACACAGATGTGCGGTCTCTAATGCTACGTATTATATTGTTGGCGGCACCAGAATAACAATGGATTTAACTTCTTGGCTGATGATGGCACAAGTTTAGTGCCGACATTAGTACCTCATGCGAACGATATGTGACTCATTCACGTTAATATATATCTTTGTATTGAATAGGAGGAACCCTCTTAATTTCAATTACTGTAATCCCACTTCAATACGGATCATGAAATTTCTAAATATCAATGGATATGAAATCAACAGGAAAGGAACAAACTCAAATCCCTTTTTGAAAGGAGTAAAATTACGTTCAGTTTCTCACTTCAAGTACCTCGGAAGCATAATATCCAAAGACAACACTGCCAAGCAGAAAATACTTGGCAGGACACAGAAAGCTTCAAACTTTTAAAAAAGAATTATTTGCTTTAAGTTGCATCGACACAGATAGGTCTTATGTCGATAATGGACAGGACAGGACTAGGAGTGGAAAGGAAACGACCATGGCCTTAATTAAGGTACAGCCCCAACATTTGCCTGGTGTGAAAATGACCAACTCACTCGATCAGACATCTACTCTGGGACTGCAAAATATCACAAAAAGCAAAAACAACCCTGTAGCACACGTACTTCAAACCGATTCTCACATGGTTTAGAGACATGTACTCTATTAAACAATGACTACAGCAGAATTCAGGGAACAGAAATGAGATTCATTAGAACTAAGAATCAAACTAGTTGAAAGGACAAAATGAGGAATGAAGTGAACAGGAAGGTAGTTGGCGCTGAGGTCCCTATTACCTGTGTAATAAACATACCCTTCAGTGGTACAGGCACATTATGAGAATGAAGAGCGAGAGAACTGTCAAAAAAATACTTCGACCTTACTGTCCAAGGAAAAAGACCAGCGGGAAGGGCAAGAAAACGCTCAACTGACACAGTGAAATCGGATGTGGAGGAGAGAGGTCTCAAATGGGAAGATGTACACAGACAGGAAGGGATGGCAAGCACTTGTAGACCATACCTGGGAAACTGGAGTTGGAAAATGATGATGATTATGATGATGAAATACAATAAGTGATATCCTTTCACATTCTTCCACCCAATTAATAAAAACATGGATGTATTGTAAACAGACTCTGGGATAGGTTTAAAGCAACTGTTGAGGAATATAAAAATAGGTTTGTACCTTTAAAGATGGTAAGGAATGGTAAAGATCCACTATATTATAACAGGGAAGTAAAGAGACTAAGAAGGAGGTGCAGGCTGGAAAGAAATTGAGTTAGAAATGGTTATTGAAGTAAGGAGAAATTGAGGGAACTTACTAGAAAATTGAATCTAGCAAAGAAGTCAGCTAAGGATAACATGATGGCAAGCATAATTGGTGGTCATACAAATTTTAGTGAAAAATGGAAGGGTATGTATAGGTTCTTTAAGGCAGAAGCAGGTTCAAAGAAGGACATTAAAGGAATCATTAAGGAACAAGGGGAGTGTGTATGCGAGGATCTTCAAAAGGCAGAAGTATTCAGTCAGCAGTATGTAAAGATTGTTGGTTACAAGGATAATGTCCAGATAGGGGAGGTGAGTAATACTAAAGAAGTATTATAATTTATTATCCGCACACTTTATCTTGGTGCATTTACACCCTAGTGGTGAATCGGTCGACCTCGGTGACCTTCGAGATTCGTACTGGCAACCTTTGAAACACAAACTATGAATCGCTTAAGCATTGTTGTGTGACATCTGGCGTACACTTTACATACCGGTACTAGTACTGTTGTTTACACAACAAAGCCAAAGTATAGAATTCATGCTAGGAACAAGATTCGCATTGAGAAATGTTTTATAATGTTATATAATGTGTATGTGACATAGTTGTTGGCTTAAGATGATAACGGTTTAGAAATTTCATATCGATCGATCATATTCTCGATTCAATTCAGATTTCATTTTCATTCAGTTGGCAGCACTATCAATACCGGGACAGCTCCCTCCTTACTCCTCACCCCGTACACAAATGCACCAAGATAAAGTGTGCGGATAATGCATATGATAACAATGACATTTACAGTAAGATACAAAAGTTGAAAACTGGAAAAGCAGCTGGAATTGATAAGATTTCTGGGGATACACTAAAGGCAATGGGTTGGGATATAGTATCATATCTGAAATACTTATTTGATTATTGTTTGGTTGAAGGAGCTATACCAAATGAATGGAGAGTTGCTATAGTAGCCCCTGTGTATAAAGCAAAGGGTGATAGACATGAAGCTGAAAATTAAGGCCAGTCAGTTTGACATGCATTGCATGTAAGCTTTGGGAAAGCATTCTTTCTGATTATATTAGACATGTTTGCAGAATTAATAACTGGTTTGATAGAAGGCACTTTGGGTTTAGGAAAGGTTATTTCACTGAAGCTCAGCTTGTAAGATTTCAGCAAGATATAGCAGATATCCTGGATTCAGGAGGCCAAATGGACGGTATTGTGATTGAGCTATCTGAGGCATTTGATAGGGTAGATCATGGAAGACTACTGGCATACATGAATGCTATTGTACTAGAAAAAATAGTGACTGAATGGGTGGCTATATTTCTAGAAAATAGAACTCAGAGAATTAGAGTGGACGAAGCTTTATATGACCCTGTAATAATTAAGAGGAGAATTCCTCAAGGCAGTATTACTGGACCTTTATGTTTTCTTATATATATATATCAATGATATGTGTAAAGAAGTAGAATCAGAGATAAGGCTGTTTGCAGATGATGTTATTCTGTACAGAGTAATAAATAGGTTACAAGATTGTGAGCGGCTGCAGGGTGACCTCAATAGTGTTGTGAGATGGACGGTTGGCAATGGTATGATGATAAACGGGGTTAAAAGTCAGGTTGTATGTTTCACAAATAGGAAAAGGCCTCTCAGTTTTGATTACTGCATTGATGGGGTGAAAGTTCCTTTTGGGGATCATTGTAAGTACCTAGGTGTTAATATAAGAAAAGACCTTCATCGGGGTAATCACATAAATATGATTGTTAATACAGGGTACAGATCTCTGCACATGGTTATGAGGGTATTTAGGGGTTGTAGTAAAGATGTAAAGGCGAGGACATATAAGTCTCTGATAAGACCCCAACTAGAGTATGGTTCCAGAGTATGGGACCCTCAACAGGATTACTTGATTCAAGAACTGGAAAAAATTCAAAGAAAAGCAGCTCAATTTCTTCTGGGTGATTTCTGACAAAAGAGTAGCATTACAAAGTTCAGGCTGGGAAGACCTGGGAGAAAGGAGACAAGCTACTCGATTAAGTGGTATGTTATACTAACAATTTGTTGGTTATTTTGATCCACCTTTTCAATACAAATTAGTATTGTATTGTAATTTGTATTGAAAAGGTGGATCAAAATAACCAACAAATTGTTAGTATATCATAGCATAGTTCAATACGGGTCTAATAATGAGATTAGTAACATGTAATAAGTGGTATGTTCCGGGCTGTCAGTGGAGAGATGGCGTGGGAGGACATCAATAGACGAATAAGTTTGAGTGGTGTCTTTAAAAGTAGGAAAGATCACAATATGAAGATAAAGTTGGAATTCAAGAGGACAAATTGGGGCAAATATTCATTTATAGGAAGGGGAGTTAGGGATTGGAATAACTTACCAAGGAAAAGGTTCAATAATTTTCCAATTTCTTTGTGATCATTTAAGAAAAGGCTAGGAAAACAGATAGGGAATCTGCCACCTGGGCAACTGCCCTAAATGCAGATCAGTAGTGATTAATTGATTGATTGATTAATAATATCAAAAATTCCCATTCTCATGCCAACTACAGCTTGTGAATACAAAAGTACGTCCAGCTAGTGACAAACCCATTTGTCTGGACTGGTTAGGTCCGGCTAGTAACAAAACCATTGGTCTGGACTGGTTTCTGACTTGAGACAAAGCCATTGGTCTGGACTGATTAGGTCCGGCTTGTGACCGAACCATTGGTCTGGGTTGGTCTGGCCCGGCTAGTGACAAAACCATTGGTCTGGACTGGTTATGTTTGGATTGTGATAAAATCATTGGTCTGGATTGGTTAACCAGCTAATGACAAAACCATTGGTCTAGAATTTGATAAAGCGATTAGTCTGGACTGGTTAGGTCTGGCTAGTGACAAAACCATTGGCCTGGATTGGTTAGGTCCAGCTAGTGACTAAACCATTGGTCTGGACTGGTTTCAGTCTACTGACAAAAACATTGGTCTGGATTGGTTAGGTCCGGCTTGTGACAAAACAATTGTTCTGGACTGGTTTCTGACTAGTGACAAAACCATTGGTCTGGACTGGTTAGGTCTGGATTGTAATAAAGCCATTGGTCTGGACTGGTTAGGTCCAGATTGTGATAAAGCCATAGTCTGGATTGGTCAAGTCCAAATTGTGGTAAAACCATTGGTCTGGATTGGTCAAGTCCAAATTGTGGTAAAACAATTGGTCTGGATTGGTTAGGTCCAGATTGTGATAAAGCCATTAGTCTGGACTGGTTAGGTGCAGCTACTGACAAAACCATTGGTCTGGATTGGTCAAGTCCAAATTGTGGTAAAACCATTGGTCTGGATTGTCAAATCCAAATTGTGGTAAAACCATTGGTCTGGATTGGTCAAGTCCAAATTGTGGTAAAACCATTGGTCTGGATTGGTCAAATCCAAATTGTGGTAAAACCATTGGTCTGGATTGGTCAAGTCCAAATTGTGGTAAAACAATTGGTCTGGATTGGTTAGGTCCGGCTAGTGACAAAACCATTGGTCTGCATTGGTGGAGTCCAAATTGTGGTAAAACCATTGGTCTGGATTGGTTAGGTCCAGATTGTGATAGAGCCATTAGTCTAGACTGGTTAGGTCCGGCTAGTGACAAAACCATTAGTCTGGATTGGTCAAATCCAAATTGTGGTAAAACCATTGGTCTGGATTGGTGAAGTCCAAATTGTGGTAAAACCATTGGTCTGGATTGGTTAGGTCCGGCTAGTGACAAAACCAGTGGTCTGGATTGGTTAGGTCCAGATTTTGATAAAGCCATTATTCTGGACTGGTTAGGTCCAGCTAGTGACAAAACCATTGGTCTGGATTGGTCGAGTCCAAATTGTGATAAAACCATTGGTCTGGATTGGTTAGGTCCAGCTAGTGACAAAACCATTAGTCTGGATTGGTCGAGTCCAAATTGTGATAAAACCATTGGTCTGGACTGGTTAGGTCCAGATTGTGATAAAGCCATTAGTCTGGACTGGTTAGGTCCGGGTAGTGACAAAACCATTGGCTTGGATTGGTCAAGTCCAAATTGTGGTAAAACCATTGGTCTGGATTGGTTAGGTCCGGTTAGTGGCAAAACCATTGGTCTGGATTGGTCGAGTCCAAATTGTGATAAAACCATTGGTCTGGACTGGTTAGGTCCGGCTGGTGACAAGACCATTTGCCTGGACTGATTAAGTCGTGCGAGTGACAAAACCATTGGTACGGATTGGTTAGGTGCAGCTAGTGACAAAACCATGGTCTGGATTGGTCGAGTCCAAATTGTGATAAAACCACTGGTCTGGACTGGTTAGGTCCGTCTTGTGACAAGACCATTGGTCTGTACTGATTAAGTCGTGCTAGTGACAAAACCATTGATCTGGATAGACAGGGCTTTGTTAAGGAAAGTTTCAGAGGAAAATCTTGTTGTTCTCTATTCCTTTAAAGGTTTTATTTACTACTGTTTTTACTTTATGTGGGGTAGAAATGGAATGTATTTGTTCATTTCTGGGAATGACATCATTCATTGTATGTCAGCCAGTGGCAGTGCTAGTAGCTGCTCAACTAATGGAGAATGGCGCGTGTTACATGAGCCTCTGGGGGCAGGCTGGTGGGTTCGATATCACAATGAACATATCCAGGTAGGAGCTGCATTATTTAACATTCGTTATAATGTTATGAAAATTGGGCAGCAGATAGTACAATTCTATCATAAATATTATTCATTTAATCACTTCCCTTCTCAGGAATATGAAAGAGCAGGTGATGAGAATTTTGCAAAGAAAAAGAAAGAAAGGAAATGGGATTTTCATGTAACTGTTAATATTGTGTTTATAGATAAAGGACTGGTAATTTTATGTGAAAAGTGAATTTATGTTTATAAATTGCCTGATATATGAATCCCAGTCACCTCAGTATGATGTCACTTACCTACCATTCAACCACAAGGAGGTTTTCTATAATAACATCATACAATTGAGAAATTTAAACACAAAGGGAATAGACTTTTGTAGAGTTCCATAGGGGAAATGTAAAATTTTTCAGAAAAAGGTAACAGAAATGGCATGACAAATTATCTATAGTAGACGCAATAGCGTCTGGTGTTGGCGACAGGAACAGTCTTATACGGTAGTGATTATTGTTTTTAGAGGAAGTACTAGACAACCATCCTCTATATAACACTAATCAGAAAGAAAAAAAGGAAGGGGTCCGACGTTTCGAAAAATGAAGGTATCGGCGACAGAAAGACAACGGCCACGAAGGGCGTGAAAAATAAAGACTCCCTAGCCCTCGGAAACCTAACAGCGTCGGGGTCGTAAAAGAACAAGAGTTGACCAAGAGAGGTCGGACAGGATAGGTGAAAGTGAGGATCCTGGCACAAGTAAGTGAAAGCAATGTCAACACTCAGCTAAGGCCCCCTTGGTCGCCAACCCACACTCCAAAGTTCAGAGCCCCTGGGGCCTCTTTCAGTCGCCTCTTACGACAGGCGGGGGATACCGTGGGTGTTATTCTACCGCCCCCACCCACAGGGGGTCGTCTTATAGGCATCAAACCATTTATCGTATTCGTATGGAGTACGGATACGATTCTCTGCGTACCGAACAACTTACACTTTCAGTTTGTTAACAATATTGTCGCATTCAGCGGTTGTATTGATAATCACAGCATTTTGATGAGCTAGTGGATCTGTCAAAGCTTTTACATTCTTCTTTAAGCGCTGCAGGGCACTCGCTCGGTATTTCGCTACTAAACAAACAAGGCCAAGACCCACAGTTGTAGCAAAAAATAAATCCACTGGTGAAAATCGGTCGGAGTTATTTTCCTCAGTCATGATGCAAGTTTCAAATGTTCACTACATAAAAACTTTTCCTTTACACAATCCTAAAATATTGCTTGAGCATCCCTCCTTCCACACAATAAGATTTTCCACTGGGGTAAGTTTGTAAACAGACACATGCACAGCTGATTTTGATTTAAATTGTCAAAGAGTATACTGCTATTAATACTATTTTTATTCCATGAAAGTTGTAATTCCTATATCGCAGAGAACAAATTTTGTTAAAAAACTGCAAGATATTCCATATATTTTTAAACCATTTCTATAGTAATCAATCAGTTTTAGATACTTTTTGTCATCAGGTGTTGTCAATGCTCAACACTGATTCTCAAAGTCGTAGGGAATTAGCACAACAAACTTAATACTCATTCGAGTGCTTCTTATAAATCTATATATATAAAATAAGAGTTTTGTCTGTACATTGCTCAGAATTTGAAAATAATGGTATTTCTGCATCGGTCATGTCCATTGTAACAAGAAAATGCATTTTTTACTTTTCCGTAATTTCTGTCTGTCTGTCTGTATGTATGTATGTATGTACACGCATCACGAGAAAACGGTTGAAGAGAATTTAATGAAAATCGGTATGTGAAGTCGGGGGATGAGCCTCTACAATCTAGGCTATAAATCATTTTGCTCACGCTGAGTGAAATGGTAGTTTAGGGGAAGGCCTAAAATTGAATTCTCAACTATTTATGTTATTAGTGGTCTAATGAAAATCGGTATGTGAAGTCGGGGGATGAGCCTCTACAATCTAGGCTATAAATCATTTTACTCACGCTGAGTGAAATGGTAGTTTAGGGGAAGGCCTAAAATTGAATTCTCAACTATTTGTTATTAGTGGTCGTATTTTAAAGAAAATGGGTATGCAAAGTTGGGGAATAAGTTGCTACAATCTAGGCTATCAATAATAGTATTCACGCGGAGAAAAATGGTAGTTTAGGGGAAGGCCTAAAATTTAATTCTCAAATATTGTTGTTATTAGCAGTTCTATCTTGATGAAAATCGGTATGCAAAGTCAGAAAATCAGTCGCTATAGTCTAGGCTGTAAATTAATTTATTCACGCTGAGTGAAATGGTAGTTTAGGGGAAGGCCTAAAATGAAATTCTCAAATATTTCTTATTAGAGGTGTAATCGATGAATGCTACATAACTAAGGTTATATAGTATTAACTTTCCTATTATTCATGTCTTATACATTGTTACCGTACTGGCTATGATCACAAAGATATTCATGAATTTGGATTTTTGTTACCAAGTCTATATCAGCGCCGAGTAACGAGAAAATGGGTAAACAGTATTTAATGAAAATCGGTGTGTAAAGTCGGAGAATAAGAAACTACAGTTTACGGTATAAAATATTTTACAAATCACAGAGTCGAAAGAAAACTAAATGTGAAGGCCTACAATATAGAAAGCTCCTAACATTGATCAACAATAACATTACATTGACCATTGTTTGTCGTGATGTGCTTTGTGTCTTCTATTGCCCTTGATCTCCGGTAGATAGGATTACTGCTGCGTACAGAGTATTTTTTATTTGATTTACGTTGCACCGACATAGATAGGTTTTATGGCGACGATGGGATAGGAAAGGACTAGAAGTGCCTTAGGCCTTAATTAAGGTAAAGGCCCAGCATTTGACTGGTGTGAAAGTGGGAAACCACGGAATACCATCTTCAGCGCTGCCGACGATGGGGTTCGAATCCACTATCTTTCGGATGCAAGCTCACAGCCGCACACCGCTAACCACATGGTCAACTCGCCCAGTCGCACAGAGTGTAACAGCCTGTCTGAATATTGATGGGAAGTAGCTGAGGAGTTAGATAACTTTCTTCTTTAGCATGCCATTCCCCTGGTTTATAAATTTTCTGATACTACTGGTACGTAACACACTGGATCATCATAGCATTCGGGCTATTCAATCCCTACTGTGAGGCACTGATTGGAATGAACGGTGTGCATATTTAGCGAAATAATGGCAGATGAGTGTTGATGGCAATCTGCGGCCTGGTCATCCCAGCTCTGGAACTTTGGACTATTAGATTGGCACCGCAATCTAACCGCAGCACTGTTCGTTAAAAGTGATAAAACGTGCGGCTTTCCATTTAATCGAGTATTTTATATGATAGCATTGCTTTTAATCGTTACATTCATACTTACGTTTTTGTAATGACCTATGTTGATTTCAGGTTAGGTAAACCACAAAGTCAGTCTTTCTGAGAATCCCGTAGCGAAGCACGGGTACATCAGCTAGTATCTATATATATATAATAAGAGTTTTGTCTGTTCATTGCTCAGAATTTGAAAAGAATGGTATTTCTGTATCGATCATGTCCACAATAACAAGAATTTTCTACTTTTCCGTAATTTCTGTCTGTCTGTATGTATGTACACGCATCACGAGAAAACTGCTAAAGAGAATTTAATGAAAATCGGTATGTAAAGTCGGGCGATGAACCATTACAATTTAGGCTATACATTATTTTATTCACGCTGAGTGAAATGATAGTTTAGGGCAAGGCCTTAAAATTTAATTCTCAAATATTTATGTTATTAGTGATCATGTCTTAATGGAAATCGGTAGACAAAGACGAGAAATAAGTCGCTACAATATAGGCTATACATAATTGTATTCACGCTGAGAAAAATGGTAGTTTAGGGGAAGGCCGAATGTTTAATTCTCAAATATTTATTATATTAGTGGACGTATCTTCACGAAAATTGGTATGCATAGTCGGGGAATAAGTCGCTATAATCTAGACTGTCAATAATTTTATTCACATTGAGTGAAATGGTAGTTTACGGGAAGGCCTGAAATTTAATTCTCAAGGAAGTTACTTATGTTATCAATGGTCGTATCGATATATACCATATAACTAGCATAACTTTAGTTATGTCGTAAGTTATTAGTAGTTATGTAAGAAGTTATTAATTTCCGATCACTTATGTCTTATACATTGTTACCGTACCGCATATAATCACAGAGATATTCATGAATTTGGATTTTTGTTACTAAGTCCATATCAGCGCCGAGTCACGAGAAAATGGGTAAACAGAATTTAGTGAAAATCGTTATGTCAGGGGCGAATGCTGGTCATGAAAGTCAGGCTTGCTCTTCCATTCGTGAAAGTTGGTGGGGTGGGACATGCATAGTTCTGAATGAATACAATTCATAAACCCAAAAATCGCTAAATCACATGAACATTTTAAATATGCATTCAAACAGGTTACGTCACACCTTCAAGAATGGCCAAAAGAATAACAATCAGACAAATTTTATAATTATTAACAAATCATGACAATCCAGTGATTATATAATTTAAAGAAGTAAACGTCAAACTATGTACACAGAAAAACTGCAACTATTTATTAGATCTTCCTACTTGAAAACAAACTCTACTCTGCGGTTTCTCTTTACAAAACCATCAATAACTTCATCATAGAAAGAGAACTGTAATATAATTTTTGCAAGCAATCCTTTTTCAATCGACAACATAGCTGAGATACAGAGAACGAACGTACATATTCTCTGTTTTTCTCCCTGTGCTGTGTCTTTAAATCTGGCAGCGCCGGACAGGGCCTACCATTCTTAATAATGTCTGTTTTCGCTTGGGTAGTTCTCCGAGAAAATAGATTTGATAACAAGCTGTCAATAATGCACGGTTCGGAACCCATTGCAGCACGTCAAATCATTCAGAATAGATGATCAGGAACTTACAGTACACTACTCACTGACACAACACACTAGATATGTAGCTCTCAGACCAGTGCTTCCAACTGCACATTACAAACGTGACAGCGTGCAACCGGCCTTGGAGAGAAGAAACTTGCGCGCGCATACATTTCTCGCTGTGTCGACAGCTCCGCTGAAGCTCCTAAGATACGAGCAAGCCTCGCTGAACTCGCCAAGATAAATGCAACATGCGATTTGTATAATGCAGATCTATAACAGATTCGGTGCATATTGAATTTTTTTAACTCGCCTGCTTTAGAAAAATATTGCGCTTGCGCAGCAAGCGTAGCATGCTCGGAGAAATCGCCCCTGGACTGTGGTTATGTAAAGTGTGAGAATAACGAACTACAGTCTACGATATAAATCATTTTGTAAGACGCCCTAATATTACAGAGTCGAAAGAAAACTAATGTGAAGGCCTGCAATATAGAAACTTTATCAACAATAACATTGCATTGGCCATTGTTTGTTATGATGTGCTTTTTGTCGTCTGTTTCCACTCATCCCCGATAGATAGGATTACTGCAGCGTATCCAGGTTTTTTAATTTGCTTCACGCCGCACCGATGAAAATGGGAAACCACTAAATACCATCTTCAAGGATGCCGGCAGTGGGGTTCGAATCCACTATCTCCCGGATGCAAGCTCACAGCTGCGCGCCCCTAACCACACGGTCAACTCGCCAGCCTGCCTGCATATTGGTGGGAAGTAGCTGGGGTGTTAGATAACTTTCTACTCTAGCATGCCATTCCTCTGTTTCATACATTTTCTGATATTACTGGTACGTAACACACTGGTTCATCATAGCATTCCAGCTATTCAGTCCCTACTCTGAGGCACTGATTGGAATGAGTAGTGTGCACATTTAACGGAATAATGACAGAGGAGTATTCACGGCAGTCTGTAACCTGGTTATTCCAGCTCTGGAACTTTGGACTGTTAGATCGGCACCGTAGTAGGGCCTACTGTTCGTTGAAAGTGAGAAAGTGTGCGGTTTTTCATTTGATCAAGCAATTTATATGATAACATTGCTTTCAATCGCTACATTCCTACTGACGTTTTTGTATTGACCTATGCTGAATTCAGTTAGGAAAACCACCAAGTCAGTCTTTCTGAGAATCCCGTACCGAAGCACGGGTACATCAGCTAGTATATATATAAAGTCGTAGGGAAGGCCGAGGAGCACCATAGTGAAGCCTGTCACAAGACAAGGCTGCTGAACAGTGTAATGCAACTACACCTATTTGTAATAATTTATTAAGGTGCGCTCGAGAGAGCATTACTTAACCTAGTAAAAACATTTACAAATTAACAATTTTTTATATTCTTAGTTCATAACTTTTTGATTTCACCCTTTTCGGACATTCCGTTATATTATATATACTACACTTTTGACCAAACGACATCTGTTTCGTTGGTAATGTTATTTACTCTGATTAGGAACTCAAATAGTAAATTTATACAAACAGGAAAGAGACTGTATTTGGAGATAATCTATAGCCGACTACAGTTTTTGTAGATGTAGATGGCTCTGATCGTTGCCTACGAGATACACAAGGCCGGGAAATAGAAGCAATTTGCCGCTGAAAAAGCGGCCCGACCGTGTTCATGGCTTGGCCGCTAGATTTCAGGTTTCCGTTCTGTTCTTGGCGGACTTTTAACATTGTGATGTGCGGACTAATAGTGATGTTGTGTTGATTTTGTGCAATTTACTGTCAGTATTTTTGTGTCGGTGTGTGTATTTGAGGTTGAGAGATGGTGAACTGTTGTGTACCTCTTTGTACTTCCGATACTGCTAAAAAGCAAGAAAATGTGACGTTTCATAGTTTCCCTTCGGAGCGCGGTTTAAGAGAGAAGTGGATGCAAGCTATTTCCAGGCAAGGTGATAAAGTAGGATCTTTTTAGGTACCTACCTAACAATTCTTCTCGAGTGTGTAGCTTGCATTTTAATACGTCAGATTTTAGTGTAAGCACACCAATCAAGCGAATTATTCCCAACAAAGTTCCTTCTGTTTTTAGTGTGTACCCTGTTCATAAACAGAAAAGTAACAAGCGCAGGAAGGATCCATCTCCCAGAAATGACGTACCATCAAAAATTTTGTAGAATTTATGATTCAGATAATGATATATCTTGAGAGTGAGAGTGGCTGAGGAGCAGACACACTGTGAAACCTGCCTACAAGGGCTATCATCAGCCACCAGTGATAGTCCTCTAGCACACTTAATAAGAATGCAAGATCGGGGTGCCCTACGGTATCCATCAAGAAAGTTCGTGTATTTCCTAAGAAGCATTTTAAAGTTCACATGTTCGGCTTTATGTTACTTGGGAAAAACAAATCTCGTAAAGAAACTACTTGTCTATGTTGTGTCAAAGTTCCTGCAGCGCTTTAACTGTACTGGTTGTTGTGATCAGGAAAGACTAGGTAAAAATAATACTGACAAAGTTTCTAAAACCAATTCTGGACAATCAGGCGAAGGAAATTTCCGATCAGGATGATGCGTTCAAGAATTTCAGAAGGAACCCCCTGAACCGCAAATTGCTAAAATTGTGACAACTCCCTGCATCTCAGGTAAGCTAATCTTATGTATCGGTACATCATACATTATAGATAATATTCTATGAGATTGAATGAATCGTTCCTTGTGATCATTTGAACATTAATGCTGCTGATATGTATTTGTCTTAATTGATCACGAAGTTTTCGTGAATTACTTATTTCGTCTTAACATAGTGGAGACAAAAGCCTACGTTCTAGAAAATAAGTCATACAATTGCTCTTAGTCTATTTTTTTATCTTATATCTGTTTGGTGTCCTCTGAAATTACTAGTTTTAATTAAATTTTATAGTTTTTCGCAAACCAACGTGTTGCATTGAACGGGCGAGACAGAATAGTAAAGAGAACTCTAGCGGCGCTTGTCGGAAGTATCTCGAGGACAAGTTTAGAGTGCTGTATTTCCAGGCCTTGTGTATCTCACACTGCCTGCTCGATCTGCATCCGATGGCTGCTTATACTGCCTGCTCATTCCATACTCAAACGTGTAACACGCCTTACAAACAATCTGCCGCTAGATGGCAGCACCAGACGTACCTAGTTATCGCGTGAATACAACTAGATAAGCATACCTGCAAAATTTAAAATCTGAAAGTAAGAGAAAAATTAAAGAATTTTACGTATAAAGTGGTGCTCTAGAGAGTTATAGCTTCAGCACTTTTCAAGAAAGAGGTTTCGACGAACAAGAAAACCTGGAAACTTTGTCTGTATGGTACAGTACTTCCCTACATTACTAAGTAGAGGTTTCACGAATTTGGCCGCCACAGTTTCTGACACAAGTTCCTGGTGCTTGTTACTAAAACTCTTTAAAAACTTACATTGGCACAAAGAAGGTAGAACATAGTTTTTTTATAGTCTGGAGCAGACTTGCAGAATTCGTGCAGTACGGTAGAGCTGCCTCAACATTTTTCTGTAGCCCCATAATTAGGCCAATAAATCGTTGCTAGGGATAGCGCAGCTATCAATGGGGATGCATTAAATGAGGTAGAAACGTTATTCAAGCACGTGCTGCATTCTGTTTTTTCTTCGATTACACGCACTAAATAACCACACACTAATCCCTGGTAATCAGTTTCCAAAGTGACACACACTGACTCAGGGTGCTCACGAAAATCATCCAGTAAATCAAGTACATACTCAGGGAATAATAATAATAGACGGCCTATTAGGCAACTTGCATGTCTGTGAAGATGAAGGCCGTACCTAGGATGATTTCTAATGCTGAAGATGCCACACACACCCAGCCCCCGAGCAACTGGAACTAACCAATTAACTAAATTGGCCGTTGCGTAAATAATAATAGTAATAAAAAGAGCAGTATATTGACACGATTTTATACTGCTAGCAAAAGACTCGTAATGGAATCGTAATCTGCTTACCCTAAAGGGTTGGCTTTTCCCTCGGATTCAGCGAGGGATCCCACCTCTACCGCCTCAAGGGCAGTGTTCTGGAGCTTCAGACTCTGGGTCGGGGGATACAACTGGGGAGGATGACCATTACCTCGCCCAGGCGGCCTCATCTGCTATGCTGAACGGGGGCCTTGCAGGGGATGAGAAGATTGGAAGGGATAGACAAGGAAGGGGGAAGGAAGCTCCCGGCATTTGCCTGCATGAGAAGTGGGGAACGACGGAAAACCACTTCCAGGATGGCTGAGGTGGGAATCGAACCCATCTCTATTCAGTTGACCTCCCGAGGCTGAGTGACCCCCGTTCCAGCCCTCGTGGCAGAGCCGGGAATCGAACCCGGGCCTCCGGGGTTGGCAGCTAATCACACTAACCACTACACCACAGAGGCGGACAATGGAATCTATGACAGCATATTATTCTGTTTTGTACCTTCACATTAACAGTACAATGTCCCCAGAAATTAGATTACTTAGTACGGTATGTAATACTTCAAACCTTACGCTTACCATTTTCTGCAATGGTGTTTGAAGAGCTCTTGTTAGACGTCTCTGTGCTTGAATCCCTTCTCTTAATCATCGCTGAAATTAGCGGTTGTTTATAAGCTGGATAATCAGGGAAAGGGCTGGGTACAGATCCTGTTTTTAATTTTCGCGTTTTGCTGGTCACTTTGAAATCGGCATTTACGAAATGGAGACTGCAAACCTCGGAATAATCAGAAGGAATCCATTGACTTCCCTTGCTGTTGCCTCCCCGGGATATAATACTTAACCACTTTCGACGCAATTCTGTACTTGAAGGTATATCATGGAATGAAATATCACAACATTCTGGTTTCCCTTTCTTTGATTTGCCGAAGGACACGCAGCAGTACACCATTTTCACTGAAAACAAGTATAGTCTATCCTATTTCCCGCTATTTCATTACGACAGGTCTGGAGCCGGTTGGTGCTGCCACCTACTGTGGATATTTGAAAACGGAGTGTTTCATTTTGTGCCATGTTAAAATGTTGTAATGAGCAGGCAGTATAAGCAGCTATCGGATGCAGATCGAGCAGGCAGTGGTATCTCGTAGGCATGTTGGCCCGGTGTGTATGTTCTGTAGAAGTAGCTGACATCGGCCACTCTAGCGTGAAGATTAGTATACCTTGTGACCCTGTGCTTTTCCTATATCTCCTAGTCTTGTATACATATTTCCTCACTCTCAGTTGTCTAGGTGATACGTCTTTTCATGAACTACTTCAAGTGCTTTGAAACCATTTTGTGCGTCCGCTGCATGGTCTACTCCCCTCAATGTTCAAGTACTTCGTACTCAGAACAAATTGTGAACTGCATTGGTGTACTACTTTATTGGAATTGTGTCCGCGTGTAGAACTAGTACAAATATAATACAGTATTGTGACTGTGTGAAATAACGAGCCCAACTCAACTTCACGAACAGAACAGAACAACGACTAGTGTTGGCAGCCTTGGATTTGGATAACATCTCTTCGCGGGTCAGGTGTCCAAATAACCCTCATTTGGATACCTGCACATAGAAACATACCCGGCAATGAACGAGCCGATCGCTTAGCGAAAGAGGCTTCCCTCTTATCTACAACCCCAGCTACATTTTCTGTTCCAGCCACAGATTTCATATCTCTCCTCAAATCACGACAAATATGGCAAAACACATGGACAACATCTGCATGTCAGAAGGGCAAATTCTATCATAGTCTCCAACCCATACTACCTACTACTTTCTGGTATCAATACACCACCTACACTCGTCGTCATATCATCAATATCATACGTCTTCGCTTTAATCATTCCCTTACACCTCTATATAAATTTCGATTTCGCTTACAACCGCATCCCCTATATCATTGTGGATCTGTAGATGCTGATGTCAATCATCTCTTTTTTCAATGCCCGTACCGGTACCACTCAATGAGGTTTAACATTTCTTTACGGGCGCTCGAAGTAGGAGTCTTGTCCATTATTACAGAGTGGTAAGATGCATTGCCCATAACAATGGCAGAAGGGACTTTGAGCTGTAATAATCGTACTCTTGTCTTTGCATTACATCAGCCTGGAAATAATTAATTCCTATTACAGGATATAGCATAATTCGTTTCTTTCCCGGAGTGCTGTGAAACAAGTCCCTACTATCAGCCCCGTTTCCACTACTGCTATGTTCCCCAGTCCCAGTCCCTTTTCCCTTCTGTTCTTGGAGACGAACACCTATCTGAATAGCAGTACGGTTTGGAAGCCCTATTGTTTGATATATGTGTTCCACAACTTGATCTGCAGGAACACAGAGACGGCTATACAAGCGTACGCATTTCCTCTCCCCCTCGTAAAACTCACGAGTTCTCCCCACTAATTCTAATGCCTGACTATTAAGAGCCACTCCACGGCGCAAAGGATTATCACTTCGCGATTCATAACTATGTTGTCGTTTCCTGACATCGCACTGCGTTCGTTAAAATAAAATTTCACGATTATCTCACAAAGAAAAGAAACCTTTCACAAACGCGCAAATCACACCTGACCACGTGCTAGCGACGACATACTAAACATACTAAACGGCAACATTTCAATATGGTCGTCAAGCTAGATATAGATAGCACCACTATACTACTATCAATATTGCCAACAACAAGCAACTGAAAATAAATCCTAATTATTTTGTGGATCGCTTAAACCTTATAATATTCTTTTAAATGCTCATATTTGTGTAAGCAAATAAAAGATTATAAGCACTATACGGAATGAAATACGAATTAACATGAATAAAATGCGTAACTGTATCTGACATAAAAAGTAGTAGATTGGTGATTCTGATTGACGGGTGACGTTCTTCATTTCATTTTTGTAGTGGTGCCAACATGAATTACAACTGTCAAGTGCAACCTTGTGCCGGCCCACTTTATAGTACAAATATAATGCAGTATTGTGTCTGGGTGAAATAACGAGCCCAAATCAACTTCACGAACAGAACAGAACTTCGCGGGTTATTCTGTAGTTAACAATTGCGTTCTTACTCATTTGAAAACATACATTTCGATTGCGTCTTAATTATTTATATTAGTGTATTGAAGATGAGTGCTAAAAACCGTGGTGGGCGATCGTACGAAGGGGCAGAAATTCCAAAGCTGTTAGCTAAACAGAGGGAATTAATGAAGCATCAAGCCCTTCTTAATGAATGTCTTGCCATTGTTCGTGAAGAGAGAAACAAACTTCAGGTAAGGAATATGTTTTGAATACACAATTGTTGGTGCAAGATTCTTAAGATCACACTTTTTAAGAATAAGATGGGTGTTATTAAACCCTGGCGATTAAAACTTCAGTGGTGCTCACTGCTCACGCAACATTAGCATTAATACTATGGTTGCCGCTTGCATCGCCAATATCTACGCGCGGTATGACTGTCCTATGTTTATATCTTGCAGATGACTCGCAGCGACGTGATTGAGCGAAGCACAACGCTACCAACAACTCTACTTAGGAACTAGACCATCAGTGAGCATAGCCTCTAGTTCCCTGAGGAAACACCATTGGTCTGCACTGGTTAGGGTAGGGCCTGGGCGAGACCATTGGTCTGGATTGGTTAGGGTAGGAGCTGGACAAGACCATTGGTCAGGATAGGTTTAGGGTAGGGTCTGGACAAAACCAGTGATATGTGGACAAGCAAAGGGGTTCTGGGGGCGTAATCCCCCAGGTTAGGGCCGTAGGCCTCTAGTTACCTGAGGAAACACCGTTGGTTTGGATTGGTTAGGGTAGGGCCTGGAGAAGACCGTGCTTTTCTCCTTCACAGGTTGGCAATGCTGTGTGCTTCTAATCACGGTAAAACTTCCGCAAGCGGGCCGGGCATGGCGCGCCTCACACTCCGCTCGCTGTACACACGGAGGCTTTGTGGCAGATGATGCTGTCACCAACTGCTGAGAAAATGTGACGTTATGTTACAACCACTAAATTAACTTTTTTCTTGCCGTGCGGGCAGTATGCGCCGCGGCGATAGTTAAGAGCCTCTCGAAGGGAGTGTGGCCCCCAAAGGGGGCCACTGTTCTCATGACAGAGCTTGGCCGGGATTTACAAAGATAGGTAACAGCTACTAAATTACATTTTTTTCTTGACGAGCGAGTGTTTTTATTTTGCGCGGGTTGGTGTGGCGCACATGTGAACTCTAGCGGAAAAAAAGTTACATAGACTTCTTCACAGCTGATCGGAGCTGGCAATTTCTTCTTTCATGTTGTCTTGCTTTCAATTTTCCTATATAAGAAAGAATGTCTTTTGGGGCGGGATGGTGGGATCATAGCAAGCGTAGATGAAGGATCTCTCCTCTCTGGTACTCGAGGTATTGTAAAACGTTCCTTTTCAGTCTTTACTAATGATTACCATTGCCTGCCCGCTTGCGGAAGCGCCACCCTAATCGCTAATGGCAATGATGTAACAACGCATTTTATGACAGCCATTAGCAATACTTATTGTTATCTTCAATAGGAACAGATATGAGATTAGTTACTTGCAGGCAATAGCAATGCGCGTAGTCATTCCAGCAATGGAATATGATATGCGCTATTCTTCGTTAGGTTATAAAAGTAAATGTACTTTTTGGTGTGGGTTAGTGGGTTCCTGGCCATGGCAGTGGACACACCTCTTCTCTAAAAGGGATTCCACAAAAGTTTTGCATGCTTTATTTTACATCACCTCCTTGCGTGAGTACGACTGAAGTTTTACCCTTACCAGGATAAATAACATAGTAATCATTGCTGACGGTGGGCGAGTGGACTGCCATTGGTTGAAGATTACTCCAATGAAATGTCGTTCCCATAATTCAAGACAGTGAGAAGTTATGACCAACTTACGTGGTATAAAAGGACCTAAGAGAATGAGGCAATGGGAAAGAATAAGAATATGAGTTAAATAAGAATAACATCATCTTGCTGTCTTGAATTATGGGAGTGACGTTTCATAGGGCAAATCTTCAGGGGATTAACGTTGCTCACGTCTGCAGGATTTACCTTCTCATTGCTCTGCACATGTCCCTCGGGTGGTGCTAAGCAAGCAACAGCAATGGGCAGCCAGTCTATCCTAGGAGCTCCTGGCTATCAAATTATGTCGACACCATGTGGAAACAGCTCTTCTTAGAGCTCTTTAACAAGAAACATTGGTGCCACTATTCGTATTTTCCAACTCAATATAGAAAGTATCAGCAGAGCAAAGTGATTATCTCTTAAAGGTACTCGGAGAGAACAACATAGGTGTTGTTGTCGTCTTTCAAGAGACGCATGTTGCTAATGAAGAACAATTCCGTACTAGTGGTCGTATTGCTGGGTACACAGCACTTGGAGCAACTTACCATGAAGTATATGGAATGGCCACATATGTCCGTAATAACATCAAAGAATCTGAGCTACTATCTCAAAACACAGAAGAAAACGTTCATCAGGTTGTCATCCGAGTGAATAATGTCTCAATCATCATCTGCAAACCACCATGCATTTTATGGCCTCAGTATGTGTACCAACTGCATAACATCCTGCGATTTATGTGGGGGATTTCAGTAGTCATTGTGAACTCTGGAAGTATTCTAAAACAGATGCTTGTGGACTTAAATTAACACATTGCTACCCAGATGCTTGAGCTTGTCACATACCCTGTGGACCAGACATCTTTCTACTAAGCATACTAGGGTGCACTTCATTATAAATATGTACGTAAATATTAAACCAGTCAAGATTTTATCTTTAAAGTTGGTATGAGTACTCAGCCAATGCCCCTAGTACTACTTCAAAACATATCTAAGATAAGCAAGCAAATGCGTGTTAATTCAACAACACATCATTAATGTTTACATCGTTGTCATCGTCAGAGTCACTTGAATAAATAAGCACACTAGGTAAATTACGGCGTGTAGAGGCTTGAATATCACTTCCACTATCACTCTCACATTCAGTTTCCACTAATTCATTATCACTATATCCATTTGAACGATCATCGGCATATAATTCTTATCGTCGTCAGCTAACACCGTATTCTGCGGGTGCTCAATCTTGTAATTGACTGAACCGGCAGAAAGAAAGTCGACGTTTCGAAACTAAATCAAAGAATAAAAGAGGCCGTGAATAAAAGAAAAGTGGTAGATATACATCTACGATTTATTCTACTCAATGTGCAAGTTCGAAATAGTTCAATATATGGTCAAGAGATGTCACAGGAAGACCGAAAACAATGTCGTGAATAAAACCGAGATTTCTCGGGGCCCGTCACCTACCGCTGGTGAGCGTACTACGAGATTTCACGGGGCCCGTCACCCATGTGTTAATGGACAGGTGGGAAAGTAACAACCTCCATCTAGTATTTGACACTAAAGATCGAGGAACTTCTCGATCAGCTGCATGGGGTAGAGATTCAAATCCAGATTTATGCTTTGTCACCTCCAATATAAATGGAAATCCCTTGCACACTACATGTAAATTGATGGGAGATTTCCCTCATAGCCAGCATAGACCAGTAATACTCAAATTTGGTGCCACAATTCCCATTATACGTTCGACGCCACGTCATCGATGGAATTTTCAGAAAGCCAATTGGTCTGCATTCTCTGTAGAACTAGATAAATGCATTCATTGGATTCCCCCAATTCACCAAAGTTATCAACGTCTTGTTAGCGCAGTTATATCTACTGCTAAGAAATGTATACCCAGGGGCTATAAGAAAGAATATGTTCCTGGCTGGAATGCTGAGAATGAGGAATTATTTAAGAATTTCCAACAAAACAGGGATGCAGAAACTGCTAACAAACTTCTGGTTTCATTTTTTTAAAATTTCATGTGGCTATTTCTAGCGGGTGCAGCCCTTGTAAGGCAGACCCTCCGATGAGGGTGGGCGGTATCTGCCATGTGTAGGTAACTGCGTGTTATTGTGGTGGAGGATAGTGTTATGTGTGGTGTGTGAGTTGCAGGGATGTTGGGGACAGTACAAACACCCAACCCCCGAGCCATTGGAATTAACCAATGAAGGTTAAAATCCCTGACCTGGCTGGGAATCTAACCCGGGACCCCCTGAACCGAAGGCCAGAGTGCTGACCATTCAGGCAACGAGTCGGACAACTTCTGGCTAGCTTGAATGATTGCCGAAGACAAAAATGGGTTGAAACTGTTGAAAGCTTAGATTTCAGTCATTCTAGCAAAAAGGCCCGGGGCCTTCTTAGAAGGCTAGGAGAAGGTGCACCAGTAGTGAAGGGTCAACCTCAGGTGACACCTGACCAAATAGCTTCCCATATTGTAACAACTTCCCAAGCTCCAGCTAATAAGAAGCATACAAAGTGTGTTAGATGCCAGCTTCGTGCTCTGAAATCATCATCACTCGCATATCTAGCTATTCACGTCCCTTTACAGCCCTTGATGTTCAAGAGGCCCTCAAAGAACTAAAACTTGGTAAGGCACCTGGATTCGATGGAATTCATCCAGAATTCCTCATACATATGGTAGACAATGCAAAGAGATGGATGGCACAGTTCTACACGGACATTCTCCACACTGGACAAATCCCACCTGACTTCAAGAAAGCTAAAATTATTTCCATATTGAAGCCTGGAAAACCTGAAAGTTACAGACCAATAGCCCTCCTTAGCTGTTGCTACAAACTGTTTGAAAGACTTATCTGCAACAGAATTGGATCATCCATTCTAGAACTCATTCCTGTGGATCAGGCAGGGTTCAGACCTAACAGAAACTTCTGCAATCAAGTACTTTCATTAACATCTTACATTGAGGCCAGATACCAGCAAAAGCTTAAAATATCTGCTGTTTTTGTGGATCTCACTGCTGCCTTTGATACCGTATGAATGAAAGGATTGATTTATAAATTACTCGGAGCTATACCCTGCAGAACGATTGCACAGCTTATCAACAACATGATCGACAGGAAATTCCAGGTCTGTTTAGGTGAAAAGAAAAGCTCAGTGAGAAAACTGCATAATGGTTTGCCCCAAGGATGAGTTTTATCGCCACTACTGTTTAATCTGTACATCTCTGATCTTCCAGAAATCATATCTAGAAAGTTCTGCTATGCTGATGATTTAACCCTGGCCACGCAACACAAGACTTTTGAAAAAACTGAAGACATTTTGACTCAGGACTTATCCACATTGGCAGAATATTTCAGGAAATGGAGACTCATACCCAGTACAGTCAACACAGAGGTTTCTCGCTTCCATTTGAGCAACCAGTTTGCTAACTTAAAACTAAATATTGCCTTCTCCAATCGAGTACTTCACCACAATAGGTATCCAAAATATCTTGGACCGGACTTTATCATTCAAGCACCATGTTTTGAACTTGTCGAAGAAACTCAAAACCTGAAACAATATTATTCAGAAGCTAACTGGTACTACTTGGGGATCTACTTCAAACATCCTGCTCTCTTCAGCCTTAGCACTGGTTTTCTCTGTTGCTGACTATTGTGCTCCAGTGTGGATTAATAGCCCATATACAAAAGTATGTTGGCCCACAATTGAATACCAGCATGTGTCATATCTGGCACCATCAGATCAACTCCAGTTCACTGGCTCCCACTTTGGAATAATACCACCTGACTTACAAAGATCCATTGCTCTTGTTCGAAAGTACAACAAGATCTGCAAGAATCTTCTGCTACCTGTTCTAAAGGACATACTAGTTCTTAGTCTCCAAAGACTGAAATCACGACATCCACCCCTTTGTGATGCTGCTTTGGAGGAGTGGAAAGTCCGCTGGAATAACTCTCCTGACTTGCCCCTGCATAACATCTTCAGAGGGGAAAAAATTGCAAATGGATCCCAACTGCCACGTGCAACTTTGTCCAGACTGAACAGGATCAGGACAGGTCATGGAAGGTGCAGGGATTCTCTGTACAAGTGGAACTTTGTACCATCTCCAGAATGTGACTGGAGCCCCTCACCGGACTATTTCCCACATTATAAGTGAGTGTCAACTATGGGCTTATCCAGGTAGATTGGAAGACTTCCTATCTCCAACAGCGGAAGCACTACAGTGGATTGAAAAGTTGGACATTCAGATATAACAGATAACACTAATGCCTGAAGTGAATCAATGTTTTTTTGTTATTGTGTATGTATGTATGTATTACATATTGTGTATATAATTTCCTTGCCATATGCTAATAATAATAATAATAATAATAATAATAATAATAATAATAATAATAATTCAGGCAATGGCAGAGTCCATTCGTGCCACCGCCAGCGATGATTATATATGAACACAAAAGAGAAATAACATGTTGAAATAGTTCAGACGTAGCGATGCAGTAATTACGAATCCGAACACTGGAAAGCATGGATTGCAACTTTAATATGAAGAGGAAATGGAGGCCTAAAGCCGTGTTGTCACTAGCCAGACCTAACGAATCCAGACCAGTGATTTTGTCACTAGCCATGCAGTAATTGTGGATCTGAACACGATAAAGCTTATTGGCACTCATGATTCAGTATCGATGAGAAACACAATAATGTCATGTTTAAATAATTCAGAGGTAGTGGTACACAGTGGTCCAGGGAAAAGAAATGCTGAAAAATTATTTCATACACACTCATAAAGAAGGATATAGAACAAAGAAACATTTATACCTACATTGAACATATCTTAATGGAGAGGAGGGTAGAGATCAGCAGCTACCAGGAAGAAATTGTGGACTCTGTTAGGTATAAGTTGCACGAACAGCGACATCCATTTTCAACAGTAACTTGTTGATTACCATAGCAACGAAAAGAATAATTAAACATCGCGCGCAATCAGTGCCCCCCTTCATCGCCCAAGTTGGTACCTGGTGCTAGGTAGTATTAGGAACTAAGTTTAGTTGTTGGTATGTCATACTAGAAACTAATTAAAGTTGGTAGCGGGAACTAATTGAACTGACTTACAAACCCAATGACAAATGAACATTAAACAGCGGTTCTGCGCTGGTGAGCCTTAGGTGGAGTTGTACCGAAATAAACTTCAGGAAAGAAATGTGATGTGAAGTTTGCACTAAGATTCAAGTGAGGAAATAAACTCACTGCTGTGAACTGGTCACACCACAGAACTGACTTATTCCTGGCAATTTTGATAATATTTTTCTACATTCGAACATACACGTTATAAATTGAAATGCCTATCAATGTTTAGAATCATCTGTGAATGAATCAACCTCCTCGATAATTTTATTTTTGTGACATTACTCTATGGACTTGAAATACTTCAAGACAAGTTCTGGTATAACCATCAGATTTTTTGTCTTCCCTTGCATCCCTTGGCTTTCACAATCAAGTTCAGTGTTCTCTTAGGTTACCTGTTCTCCTCCTTACACCTTAGGAGACCCCCACCACTGAATCCTGTTAAGATGACAGCCTCAGCAAAGGTGATAATTATTAACATAGGCTGTATCTCTTCTTTTAATTTTAACCCTTAGCAGATGTTATGGATGTTAGTAACAGAACTGGTATGATGCAAAAAGCCTGGAGTCAATGACTAACCTCTCCGCAGTGTTCGTATGAAGTGAGGGCCTATGACGGGTACAGATCCCCTTGGTGTTATTGGACACTAGCTGATGTACCCGTGCTTCGCTACGGGATTCTCAGAAAGACTGACTTTGTGGTTTTCCTAACTGAAATCAACATAAGTCATTACAAAAACGTAAGTATGAATGTAGCGATTAAAAGCAATGCTATCATATAAAATACTCAATCAAACGGAAAGCCGCACGTTTTATCACTTTTAACGAACAGCACTGCGGTTAGATTGCGGTGCCAGTCTAATAGTACAAAGTTCCAGAGCTGCGATGACCAGGCCGCAGATTGCCATGAACACTCTTCTGCCATTATTCCCCTAAATATACACACTGTTCATTCCAATCGGTGCCTCAGAGTAGGGATTGAATAGCCCGAATGCTATGATGATCCAGTGTGTTACGTACCAGTAGTATCAGAAAATTTATAAACCAGGGGAATGGCATGCTAAAGAAGAAAGTTGTCTAACTCCCCAGCTACTTCCCATCAATATTCAGGCAGGCTGTTACACTCTGTACGACTGGGTGAGTTGACCGTGTGGTTAGCGGTGCGCAGCTGTGAGCTTGCATCCGAGAGATAGTGGATTCGAACACCATTGTTGGCAGCGCTGAAGATGGTATTCTGTGGTTTCCCACTTTCATACCAAGCAAATGCTGGGCCTGTGTCTTAATTAAGGCCTAAGGCACTCCTAGCCCTTTCCTATCCCATTGTCGCCATAAAACCTATCTATGTCGGTGCGACGTAAATCAAATAAAAATACTCTGTACGCAGCAGTAGTCCTATCTACCGGAGATGAGGGGAAACAGAAGACACAAAGCACATGACGACAAACAATGGTCAATGTAATGTTATTGTTGATCAATGTTAGGAGCTTTCTATATTGTAGGCCTTCACATTTAGTTTTCTTTCGACTCTGTGATTTGTAAAATATTTTATACCGTAAACTGTAGTTTCTTATTCTACGACTTACGTAGCGATTTTCATTAAATACTGTTTACCCATTTTCTAGTTACTCGGCGCTGATATGGACTTAGTAACAAAAATCCAAATTCATGAATATGTTTGTGATCATAGCCAGTACGGTAACAATGTATAAGACATGAATAATAGGAAATTTAATACTATATAACCTTAGTTATGTAGCAGTCATCGATTACACCTCTAATAAGAAATATTTGAGAATTACATTTTAGGCCTTCCCCTAAACTACCATTTCACTCAGCATGAATAAAATAATTTACAGCCTAGACTACAGCGACTTATTTCCTGACTTTGCATACCGATTTTCATCAAGATAGGACTACCAGTAACAACAATATTTGAGAATTAAATTATAGGCCTTCCACTAAACTACCATTTTTTTCAGCGTGAATACAATTATTGATAGCCTAGATTGTAGCAACTTATTCCCCAACTTTGCATACCCATTTTCTTTAAAATACGACCACTAATAATATAAATAGTTGAGAATTCAATTTTAGGCCTTCCCCTAAACTACCATTTCACTCAGCGTGAGTAAAATTATTTATAGCCTAGATTGTAGAGGCTCATCCCCCGACTTCACATACCGATTTTCATTAGACCACTAATAACATAAATAGTTGAGACTTCAATTTTAGGCCTTCCCCTAAACTACCATTTCACTCAGCGTGAGTAAAATGATCTATAGCCTAGATTGTAGAGGCTCATCCCCTGACTTCACATACCGATTTTCATTAAATTCTCTTCAACCGTTTTCTCGTGATGCGTGTGCATACATACATACATACAGACAGACAGACAGAAATTACGGAAAAGTAAAAAGTGCATTTTCTTGTTACTATGGACATGACCGATACAGAAATACCATTATCTTCAAATTCTGAGCAATGTACAGACAAAACTCTTTATATATATAGATGAGTAGACTATGTGCCAACATCAGGGTTCCCCCTCCTCGCACTCAGCTGTGCAGAACGCCGATGGGCAACAAATAGAAACACCTGCATCATATGAGCTGAACTTGTCCTCTGACACTCCTGGCACTAAAAACCATTAGTTTATTTTCAAAGCAGCAGCTGCTGCTGAAAGTCCAGTCTTTTTTGTGATTGCTGGTGTAATCTTAATAATGTCCTTGCAGTTTTCTCACATACTCTCATTGGTGACGCACATCAGAAGAAGCATCTAGAACTGCCAGTTGATGTCTACATCCCGTGTACCCCAACCACAGGTCACCACTTGCATTGCTAACATCTACATACGGAAAGACTCGTTTGTTTAATTCTCGCGGAAGATGTGGTCGGGCAGTCCACCTGTATAATTAGGAACTAAGATAGCACTAATTCGCTAGAGTTGAAAAGGTGAATTACACCTTTCTATGCTTTCCATTTTGTCCTTTCCCAAATAAGGAAAAAAGATATATGTTTGATGTGTCATACCACTGGTTACTGAAGCAAACTCGTTGTAATGTAATCTCTCAAACAGAACTCACAAACGAGAGATGGTAGACAACTGAATATAAATGATACGTCACCTGCTTGCTTGCGTGCGTTTACTGGTGAACCAAGATTCCTGGGGAGGAAAGCGATATAGAGCATCTGGTCACATGTGTACAGAAGGTTCAGGTCTAACTTCTAGAATTGTAACTATGTAATAGACTTCAGAAAATAATAGCCTACAAAGTGTTAAAAATTAAAAACATTAATTGTAGAACGTAAATTTTCGGCAATTTTCTTTTAAATTCTGTCTCACATTAGAGGCATCTGAGGGGCCAATGTAAATAAAACTGGTTCGTGATGGCTCTGCTGCCTGTTCATAGTTCTAATGCTTTCATTAGTTTGTTAAAGCATAATTGTTACACTTCATTTCACTTGTTCTACTTTATTTTGTTGTTGTTACCAGTGGAGCACAGTGACAAGTGGAAAGAGGACACAAACGGATAAGGACAGTCTTCACACACTGTCACTCTCTCCTTCTCAGTCCAGTTCTTCTACATCCATTTCTTCTTGACAGATCTTCATATCTGGAGTGGGAAGTGTAGGATAACAAGAAAGTCAGATAAACCTAAGGAAAAGGAAGAGGCAGAGAGAGAAAGATGAATAACACTGACCTGTCATTGCATTTATCCTAATTTGTATTCTGTCAACATTCCTCTCTTTCTACATATGATTTGATTTACACTTATTTGTTCGTCCCATTACATACTGTATGTTGATGGTTAACTTGAATTTTATTTTACTCTTTTATTTTCCAGATTGAACATCTGCAGCTGGAAAGTATGATAGGACAGGTGAAAAACGAAAACTGCGAAGAGCGCCTGTCTCAGCCTCCACCTATTCCTTGTTTCAAACCATTAGATCTTGAAACTGCCAGCAAAATAAATAATCAGACTTTGGATTTGAGCATGGCAAACTCTTTGACTAGTAAGTACTGTCGTCTCTATGCATCATCACCATCATCATCATTTGGAGCAGTTTCCAACGACGGGCTGGGTCTGCATGGAACATAAGCCTCTCCATTGTTTTCTGTCCATTAACCATTTCTCTTCTCACACTGTCATCGAGTTCCCTCCTCTTGCCTTGATGTTCTTTTTTACACCTTTCAGCCATGTGTCCTCTGTTTTCCTCTAGGCCTCCTTCCCTTAATTTCATTTCTAACACCTTTCTTGGTATCCTCTCTTCTCCCATTCTCTTAACATGTCCATACCACTGTAGCCTTGATTTTTCTATCTTTTCCTATGCAGCCAGTCTTATTCTTTCCTCTACCTTGCATCGCTGAAGTAATTGAATGTTTTGAAAGTGTCTCCAGTGCCATCTGCCTCTGTTATGAAGTAGCCCTGAAAGAAAATGAATGAGATCAAAGATGTCAAGTCAGTTGGTAGATGCATGTTGCTATTCAACCCAAGATCTTCATATCCAGGCCATAATAACCAACCTGGAAACACTAGTCTGCAGCTTGTGCAGCTTTAGAATTTTTAATATTGAAGCGGCCAGCATGAAATTAAGCCATTCAAGTCCACACTATACTTACGTACAGTGCAGTAAATGAACAATTTTAAAGTTTGATATTAAGTTTCATACATGCTAGAGAATTGTGTTTAACTTGTGGAACATGTTCTTATCATATTACAGTGGATGTGGCTATTGCAAAAAATATAGAAAGCAACTTCCCTGAGATTCATGAGTAGAATTTTTATTTTATTTAGCCAATAATTTTTCTTTTAGAAGCAGTGATAAAAGTGAATTGAAATATTGTTTGGAACTTCGTGAATTTAGCAGTTGCATATAGAATATGTTTAATCCATAAAGTAGGAAACCATTTGATGTATGTATGTACATACATGTGTTGAGTATTCAGCACAAAGTCTGATTTGATCCTCAACGCATAATGGCAAAAGTTGACACCTTGTCACCCAAGGTTTGTAACATTATATGAAAGTAGAAATTACACACATTTTACTCGAAATTCCTTACAGAGGAGAGATATCTAGAAACCCACCATCTCGCACCCAGAAGTACATGTACTTTTATAACCTAATAAAGAGCAATGCATCTATTGTCCATTGCTGAAGCAGCTACTTGCATTCCTATTGGCCAGCGTAAAAAGGGATTTGATGTCGTTCCCATCAATGATAATTAGATTGCATTACCAACCCCGGCAGAATAAAAGCACAAATAAATAGAACCTGTAAAGGAATCAGTGTGGAATGCAGAACAGAAAATATTTGCAGGAACGTGTCAAATCAAATGCTCTGTTATCGCCCTACAGAATGCTAGACAACTAAAAGCCGCTTCGCTGCCCTATCTCTTTACTTGGTCGCAGTCCAAGGGTTTTGTCATTAGCCAGAATGATAAATTTATTCAGCTACAGAATGATCTTTGTTGGCAGCATTTTTGACAACCCGACCACATTCACTGCCAGAGAAGTAAACAAATGACAGTCATGAATGTAGTGAGCATCAGGTGTCACAGCATCAACTGTTAATGTCATAATTAAGGCATACTAGGTAAGTGAGGAGTGAAATCGTTTTCTGTTGCTTTCCTCACCGAGCCAGAAGTTGCTGTTAGATGCCATTCTGCCAGCTCTCTGAAATGCATGCACCAGCAGAGCCTATTCATAACAGGGACTGGCTGCATAGGCAGTGGCCTTACTAGCATTAACATCGGAAGGCTATGCAGTTAAGTCATCATCATCATCATTTCCCTTTATCCAGCTGTAGCCGGGTAGGGGCAAATATGGTTCTTCTCCACTTTCTTCGGTCTTTCCACCACTCCTCCTCCAACACTGTGTCCCAGTCCAGGTTTCTTTCTATAATGTTGCGTTGGATGGTATCCTTCCATCTCAATTGTGGTCATCCATGGCCTCTCCTTCCTTGGATTTGCATTTCCATCACCTTTTTTATGAACGGCAAATACATCATCTTCATTTTACAGTTCCAGTTTCCTGGGTACTGTTGGCGAGCCTCTCCCCTTCTGTCTTATTGAGATACGTTCTGTTGTTAATGACGTCCTTCAGTGTCCTTCCCAGATCTGCAATGTCCATCCAGTGAGTTCTTGGTCTTCCCACATGTCTCTCAAAGTTAACATAAGGTGTCCATCCTCATTACATGCCCAAACCACCTCAATCTGGACATGCTGACCCGATCTAACAATCCAACTTCCTTCCTAACCACATCATTCCTTAACTCGTCCAGTTTGGTTTTTTGAATTTTGGACCTCAGGAACTTCATCTCAAATGCCTGCAACCTTGATGAGTCTTTCTTAGTGAGGGTGCACGTAGGTTAAGATTGGTATGAAGTACTAATTGAACGTCACCAGCTTTGATTTATTTTGGTACTTAATTTGCTTTATTCATTAATCGTTAGTGTTGTTCCCTTCGGAATCAAACTGTATAGAAAACTGATTCTACAAAGGTGCTCACTCATGTGTTGCATCATTAATCACATCGTGTTACAATAAAACATAATATGAAAGGAATATAGAATTGCTGTATTGCACTGTATTTCTGAAGATATTTGGAAGTTTGTGAAAAATTTAATAATGGCACTGTTCTTATTGTTCAATAGGAAATAGAAAATAATACAGCAGAAATAGTATGTACAGTTTTTCGATTCAGCTGATATAAACAGAGAAATTTGTAATTTCCTGGTTTGATCCTGTTGATATTGCTATGCAACTTTGTACTAATAGCCTAGTGCAGGGTAATATAAGCAAGTAATGTACAGGGTGTCCGAGAAGTCCCCGTACCGTAGTTTCATACGTTTCATATTATAGTGGAGTACTTGCATATAAAAACTATGAATCCAGGGAGTCTGTATGTGCACCAACATGCCTTACACAGAGTTCTATCCGTCTCCAAGTCCTCATTGAAATCTTGTTGAGCATCTCAGGAGTTATGGAACGAAAGGCTTCCTTCACACTTTGGCGCTATTCTTCATTAGTCGTGTACCGACGTTGAGCCACGTGGGACTTGATTATTCCTCATAATGAGTTGTCTGGCGTGGTAAGGTCCGGGCTTCGTGGTGGCCATTTCAACGGGGCTGGAGATGGTGAGCCATGGCCAGTCCAGCGGCCTTGAAATTGTTCATCAAGGAACTCGCGCATCTGAACAGCAAAATGTGCCAGAGCCCTATCCTGCTGTAACCACACATGACACATGACCCATGATTCCCTTGTCTTGAAGTTGAGGTATTAACCAAGATTGTAACATATGCAAATAAGATTTTCCATTCACATACCCATCAAAAAATACGGTCCGCACAAGTGACTTGATGATATCCCGGCCCATACCATAACATGGGTGGGGGTTCCTTTCCAACTCTTGCACATAATGAGGATTTTCCTTAGACCAGAAAACCACATTCCTACTATGTGAACTGTGATATATTGCACGTTCATCAGAAAATAACACTCTTGAGCGAGGCACAGCAGTTGGTAATTGTGCCAACAAAGCACGGCAGGCTGCAACTCGTTGCTCCATGTCATTGTCAGATAATTCATTCACATGCATCGGCGTAAATCCTTTCAATTTCAAATCTCTTTTAATGTGGTCATGCATTGTTGAATGCGGTACTTGAAGTTCAGCTGCTCTTTTGCGAATGGATTTCAATGGATACTGCTTAAATGATTGAGCGACGGCAGCACACGTTTCTTCCCGCATCTTCTTACGTCCACTACGCGGCCTGTCTTTGACACTGCCTGAAGCATGCGCACATTTCTCCCAATCAAGCAGAGTAGCTTTACGAGGTGGGGGTTTGCCAAAGCGATTTCTAAATGCACTCATTATCCCTGTCATTGTTTGCCCCTATGTGCTCGTTCGTGCACGCACACACACGCGCGCCACTTATCGCTCCTCGATAGTGTAGCTGTGATTGCAAGTAATCAGCTTCATTTTCCGTATCAAAATCTAATCACAAAGAGTTACAATAATTGAAAATCTTTGTGTTTTAGTGTAGCTGTGTCCGCTCACATCCGCCATGACTTAACAACTGAAATGAGACTGAGAACAATGCTAGCAGCAGGGATACCAATAAAACAATTATTGAATTCCCCAATTATATAAACTCATTTGTCCATGCCATAATATAACAAAATAGTAATATGAAACTAGGGGTACGGGGACTTCTCAGACATCCTGTATAGACAGACAGCATGAACAAAGGCAGGTCTGTGTGAGAAGAGGAGACTGCCACAGGCGCTCTCCCCATCGGTCCTAGTTCTTCTCGGCCCCCAACGAGCTCATTTCATCAGGAGGGTGGGGAGAGGCCTTCGGTCTTGATGTGGGATGTGGGGAAACATAAGCAGCAGGTGGTAAAAGATTAGGGAAAAAGATAGAAGAAGAAAAGGATCCCGATGGGATAACGTAAGTATAGGAGAGGAACAAACACTTGTCAAATTGAGTTGGAGAGAGAGAGAAAGAACAAGAAAAGGACCACAAAATAGTTGTAAGACGAACAAAAAGGAAAGTCCTGAATAAGATAGTGACTGAGTGGAGAAGAGAGAGAGACACACATTCCTCATGTTTCCAGCTGTAAATTATTTAAGTTTATTTAGTTTCCTATTAATAAAATACGCATGGATTGAGAGTCTCACAGTGTAAAGTTGTCTCCAAGTGACATCATTTTCATTAAGGTTTCAAGTCTGTATGGTTTGACTCCATGCTTCGTCCTGTTGATGCAAAAACAAAAGTTACCATCAAAAAGTTGGTAGGAGAGGTGGTGGTATACAATTTCTAACCACTAGATTGCGTGCCAAAAATCAGGATGCAATTCCAGGCCTCTCTGAAGTGTTCATATGGAGTGATTCGTCTGTTGGATGGAGACGTTCAAGCCTTGAGCAGACCCCACTGCCAGGAAGTGATGTACTCAGGTTGTGTATACAACAACAACACATTAATTGTATTAAAAGTAATGAAAAGGAGCAAACAAGTGCAAATCAAAAGATTGCAACCATGTACACTTGATGCCTTAACGAATCATGGTGATGTCTGCCCTTGGGACCTTCATGAGACCACCTTTGCGCTTCCTGTGTACTAACCGTTCAACCAGTCTCTGTTCTTCACAGCGCAAGTCCATGTGCTTTGAGATAGGTTGGGTACTATTCTGTGTGCACATGTACAGCCCCAGGATGATCCTATATAGATACTTGTAATGACCTGTCTTGTTTCAGGTATGCTGGAAGGGAAGTTCTATGCCGAGGAAGCTTACGATTATGAAGAGTACGAGGAAGAAGATGAGGACGATGAAGACGTTGATGTGTTGACCATAAATGAATGTTTAACTCTTGACTGATCTCAGTAAAATAACATTTTAGTTTGTATGTTGTCACAAGTCAGTCGTGTGGGTGTTGCATGCATCACAGACGTCAGAATTGTTGAGATACTCGGCTTTATTGGCAATACAAAAACCAGTAACAAACTCGAGGTCACCATCTAACACAAAAGCAGGGACCTAATGCAGGGACAGTGTTTTATCTATGCTGGTTGCCTGTGTCTTCCGCCAAGCACTTTGCCACAATGTGCCAGCGCTCGCCCGGTACCAAGTCATTGAGTATAGAATTTGTATGTAACCTACTTCACACTGGGTGCTGAAATATCTTTGCCATTCACTGCTGCACATTGCTGGCATCTTCTTATGAAATTGTTATTTACTTTGAGAAGTTCCTCAGCACTGATTGGCTCGATTTTGGGTCTTATAGAGTCTAAAAGCTCATTTATAGTATGATGGGTTCTTGTTAAGTGTCTTCATTAGATAGAAGTCGCACGGTGATAAGTACGGGCTTTGCGGGGACTACACGTTCCTACCTATAATCCTTGTACCAATAATTTGACGCAGTTCTGTTCTGTATGCTTTGGCAGTGTGAGCAGTGGTGGAATCTTGTTGAAAATGTGCTGAAAAGCGCTCTCCATAAGTCAGTTCATCAAAAAAGTTTTCAGGGATCTCAATCACATAACGCTCACTGTTAATTGTGCCCTCATGAAAAATAGGCCTAATAATTCGTGGCCATTAATTGCACACCAGAACCCAACTTTTTCACCAAACAAAGGTGTTTTGAGTACAAAATCTGGTTTCTCCCGACAGTATTACATATTATTTTGAGAACATATATGCCTATGCAGATGAAACCACACTTCATCAGTAAAAAAAGGATTCAGATCAATTTCCCCAGAATTAAATCTAACCTCTAATTGGGATCATATTCCTTTAACTCTTATACCATCGGAGTCATGTATGCCTTTAATTTAAGTAATTTTATTGCTTTATTAGCAGAATTCCTACTTCAGTTTCTTGCATCAAACACCTAAGACATTTGTTTGCGGACAAAGTTGTGAGCGGCAAGCAAGCTCACAGCGCTGGCGACCGTGCGAGTGACAATCTTGTGCATAAATAAAACAATGTCCATTTAATACAGCATTGTATAAGAGACAGTATATTCAGGGTTACTGTAAGTGGCCCACTAGCACTACAGCTGTCATTCATGGAAGCAGATAGTGTGGCAGATGTCGGTCACACCTATGAGCTAGATTTTGTGCTAAATATGTAACTTCTATGTAGTTATGCAACTGTCATTACGTATTACTGTGTTTACCTGCTTAATTTTCTCTTTCATCTAATTTTCTCAGCCTTCGTTTTGAAATGGAAATTTGGAGAAAAATCAAAATTTGCATAATTTTCGTGTGATGATTATGTGAAAGTTTTCTGTCCTCACTGTGTTACCTGTTTATCTCTTTGCAAAATGCATGGTTGTTGCAATAATACCTGCCAGTCGTAGGCAGCAACTGCGAGTGTAGAGCCATCACACGTACACTACAACTGTAGTGTGCGTAATCATTTTGGGGACCAAAATCAGGCAGTATCCAGAAATTGAAAAAGAATTGTTAAAATATGTAACTGTATTACTATCCAGTTTCACAAGAACTGCTACATTTAATATTGCTGGAGATCACGAAGAAAAGTATAAAACAAGGAGACGGTGACTTAGTAGATTCATGAAGAGGAACAGTCTGTGCTAGTGATCGCTGAAGGACCACCCCAAAAAATCTGGTGGAATTGCACCATTCAAAATTAAATTTACATAAGTTTTCTTCCCTCCATTTTTTTAAGGTTAATAAAAATGCTTAAAATGTATAGAAGTTAATGTGTAAGTTGCTGCCCACTTGTAGCAGATAGTGCAACCAAACAATTGACGTTAATCCATTATTAGCTGAAGGATAATCAGACGGACTGCAGTATATCATACGTTGTTTGAATATCTGACTAGAAAGTTCATTCATTATTTACGGGTGACTAAGAAATCATTTAATGATCTGTTTGGGAATATCAAGTGAAGTATCACTAGAAGCAGAGTTTTTTGAAATGATCAGCGAACCTGCTGAAGATGGGCAAGGAAGAAGCAACCCTTGTTAGATTTGGCAAGCGCGAGTTATGACAGTGGTGATCAAAAATGAGGTTCTATTTTGAAACAAAAGTCTCAGGACAATATTTCTTTAAAATTTAAATTTGTGTTTCTTTTAAACTCTGTAATGTCAGCCCATATCTAACGTGGGTATGTACTCTATTTTGTAACCTTCACGCATTACACTTGGGTTTGTTTTTATTTTCCTCTAATTCAAGCCTGTATTTCTGACTGTTGACTAGTATTTTGCTATGTTCGTCAGGTTGAAGTAGAGTGATACAGCTTGCTGTCTGTAGCCTGAGCTCCTTTTAATTCAGAATGCATTGCAACTAGGGGTGGGAAACGAGAGCGCAACACGTGAACGTCTCCAGAAGAGTAATCCTGCTTCTGGCGATAACCCACGGTGTTGTCTCCTTCCACCAGATGAATCAAGGCGCCAGTGAATAGTATAGATGTACGTGCAAGCGAGAAGAACAGGGGTAGATCCGATTTACCCATCAACCCACGAGCTGAAATAGCATAAGCTATCATTTCATTTGAGCTTTTTATTTATGGTGGATGGAGAAGATCTGGGCCCTTGTGCTCATAATTCATTGAATGCAATGTGTTTTGCTCATATTTATGGCTACCAAGAGGAAGTCATGGGCCTGGTAACATGTCAAAGAAGTCCTAGAAAATAAATTAAGTGTTGTGTAATATTTGTTCCTACTCTATTAGTTTTGGAACTAAAAAACAAAGTGAGAATGATTCACCAAGAGTCATGAATATTTATAACATAAACTATCTTCTGTTCCTCTTTTTTTCTCATTTTTCAAAAAGTAGTTAAAACAAATATTTTTGTAAGGAAAAGTAAGAAAAACTGTTTTTGACAGTTGCAAATCTTATTTTATTTGTTTTCAAAGAGTGTGTGATCTGCATTTGTTTATATTGCATTTCTTTTTGCAAATGACCTGTTTATTAATATGTTTTTAAATCCAATAGAATACTCTGAAGGCAAGACATTCTAAAAGATATTATGTATGCATTATGGGAGATAAACTGAAAGTGTTTTCCTTCAAAAAAGCTAGAGTCCTGTGCTTCATTCGAAATGTTTACTACATATGTGCAGAGAGTGTAGCACTAAGGTCAAACAGGTATTATGCTGGCCCTGAGATGTGAGTTGGGAGAATTCCCGTCCCTTATTCAAAATGTGTACTGATAAGTTAATATGAAGACAGTTGAATTACTGCATGATATGGTCTTATTTACTCATATTTGAAATGTACCTGATGTATAAAACATTGTACACATGTATATAAGTGTGTTTATACAGTAGTTGTGTGAATAGTAAGTGGTGTTTGGTATTCTGTTACTTAAATTCCTTTTCCTGCCAATAGAGGTGAGAATATTGGCTCCCTGTCTAGTTCACTTAAGTTTGATTCCAAGTTCTGTCATGGAGGATTTAATCCTGATGTGAGATTGAATCTGACTGCATTCCCCTCATGACAGCTACCGAGAGGATATGCTGACCACCGGAGTTGGGAATTACTGGTTCTTGTAACAAATACTTGGTTAAGTTTTACAGGTAATCAGTGCTTTTTACAAAATGCCATTCTTATAATTTATTTCTTGGTAGATGCAGGGAGGGGCTTAAAATGGGGCTTTATAAAATTCAACATCACCGAGCTTGATAGCTGCAGTCGCTTAAGTGAGGCCAGTATTCGGGATATAGTAGGTTCGAACCCCACTGTCGGCAGCCCTGAAAATGGTTTTTCGTGGTTTCCCATTTTCACACCAGGCAAATGCTGGGGCTGCACCTTAATTAAGGCCACGGCCGCTTCCTTCCCACTCCTAGCCCTCTCCTGTCCCATCGTCGCCGTAAGACCTATCTGTGTCGGTGCGACGTAAAACAACTAGCAAAAAAAAAAAATTCAACATCATATTTTTATATCTGCCTTGAATACGTATATCATCAAAGTTCGCTAGGTATGAGCAAACACCCCTTGAATAGTAACTGTTGGACTCATCATAGCAGTGGCCTGCGGACTGGCAACATTAGTGACTGTACGAGCACAGTACGACAAGCTAGAGGATTGCGGTGCGTTAACACAACAGTGAACGTGTTTTAGTTCATAAGTAATACTTGAAATATTAGCTGAAAGTTAACTGTTTTCTATGAGTAACAAATGTAAATTTTCTAGTGTTTCAGTTTTATCTTTAAAAAAAGAAAAAAAAAGATCTGCAAATGATGGGATAAATACTACCAGTGCTTCAGTGAAAATAGCGAACATCTCCACTATCTCAAATTATGTTGAGATTGTCGCACAGAAACAAGTAGGCATAATCAAACAGGAGCTATGTTTACTAGTAAATAGCTTTACAATAGGGATGTAGGCAGAGAAAGTTCGCGCCAGATAGCGCTCTTGTACTACTGGGTAAACGCAAGGCGATCGTCTTATGTTTCTCCCAGTCAGTTGAGAGTAATGTAGGAATGTGACCGAGTTTTCTGAGCTAAAGCGGACTGTATCTTCTCTAATTTTACTCGAAGACTACATTAATTAATTGTATAGGTATATCCCCTAGTATATTACGGACGATTTTCAGCGTTTAAGCATTAAACAGCTGCAAAATGAGCTACGGACCAGAAACGCTAAAACTAGCGGAAGTAATGAAGAATTAGTACAGCGGTAATTAGAAAATTCTAACACGCTTTATTATCCAAATAATGAATAGGAGTCGGCATGCCTTTTCCTAAAGATTACAATTACTTGAGTGTTGTACATCGATAAATATATAGATGTACCTCCACAAGACTTAAATCATGAATAGATATTTAAACATGCACTTGGTCCCCTTGCTTATAGACTTCGATTCATGTATTTTTTTAAGGTTGATGGCTTACTTACATGAAACTGCAGATACAGCCTTTATCCACCACCAAAGGCATGTGAATATTTTTGAGTTTCCCAGTGCCGGTTCCTTTGAATATTTGACCATCAGCCATAAGGTGAAGATCATTATCACAGATTTGCATCTGACGGATGATTTCGTATTTAGAAAATCGGAAATAGATGGAGCACCTGTTTCCAACTACAAATCATTGTGTTATGCTGGATACAGACTTTTCAGCGAAAAGTTTGTTTAGTTTATAAAAGGTTAATTTCAATCGGGTGAAATTCAAAAATGCAGTGCTGTGAAATCCGAGTACACAAAACATAAGGCCTATAATGTGAAGCTTATTTTAGGAGTACCCGGTGACATAGGAAGGGAATGTGAACGTTTTGCTGGAGCAGGCCCCAAGGCATGTTGTAAGCATATTGCTGCTGTAAGCTACCCATTAGAGCACTTCCCTAAGACGGGTATTATTCAGTGTTCAGAAACATGCAGCCAAAATTTATAAACTTTTCAGTACCCCCCTGTACCAAACTGTTGAGGCCAGTTAGCCCTATTAAAGTGGAATGTTTGCCCTTGGAACAAGTTTTGCTATTATAATCTCAGTTGCACCAGTTATAACTCTAGTCGAGGGATATTTCTGTCTAAAAGCAAGGGGGATGTTTTCAAGGATATTTTCGCTATCAGGCCACATGTTCAACTCTTTAAATTGGCAGTACATGAAATCAATCCAAACATTAAATATTATCCTAACAGTAGTTTCATGGATTCCGAAGTTAAGGCTTAGTTCTTTGTCAGATTTGTTGCTCAAGAAGAAACACAGTCTGGGTTCAAGAGGGAATATCTGTAAATAGTATCTGTTTTCTCCCAGAACAGCAAACACCAAATTACAATGTTGGACGTCTACAAACCCTGTATAGCGCAATATGGCATCAGGATTACGCATTGTTTGCTCAACAACCAAATTACCTGTAGTATTTTTTGAGTGCTGATGTCTTTGAAAATGGGAGTCACAAATGTAACATTCACTTCTTCGGGTATATGAACGATTTCTTCCCCTACTTCAAAGGAGGTGATTTCTGCGTATTCCGATATTGTAGGCTTATCGTAGTAATCCGGCAATTTTCTGGTGTATGGTCTCCTCCTTGCTTTTGTTGTGTTCGTGGTCCACGGAAAAAGCGATGGAACAACGCCCGGTTTTAATCTTGCTCTCTCACCTTTAAATACAAACGCATAAATTCGGTGATAGTTATCAAAATGCCTAATCAGTTTATAGGTAGAAAATAGGAATTATTTCCCTTCCTAAATCGTACTTACCCAACAAAATTTTCGTGAAGTCATCGGGTTGAAAATAATGGGAACACACTTTAATATTTTCGGTCAGATTCTTCTCACAGAAATTTTTCTTCTAAGAGCATGTATCCATTTCTTCCTCATTTCTTTATTTTGTGGGAACTGGTGAAACGAAAATGGGCTTCCCTGATTTTTTCAAAGAGGAACACTGTAATAGCTCGGCATAGTCACGAAAATAACAATTTAAACAACTTAAATTCATGGATATTTAGCGGCATGAGTACACAGGAGACAAATGAAGAGCGCATTGCGCTTACCCAGTACAATAGCAGTGCGCTCTATCGGTGCTAGTTCTATACATCCCTATTAGTGCTAAGTGGTTAGTTGGTGATGAGCAAAAACTTGCTATAAAATTACAATTTTGTCCTACCTGTTGGGTAGCTTCATTGTATTTCAGGAACTAATGTTACATGTTGTAAGATGATGATGATGATGATGATCCAGATAGTGAAACGTCATGTAAAGTCATTGCCTTAGGTATGACTTTGAGAAGAATTGAATTTATCTGGTTTGGAGACAGCTGTTGACTGTTTGGTCCACGTCATGAAACTAAGCAAGTTCCTGCAGGATCCTAAACAAGATTTGATATTCACATTGTCTTGCATTGGTACCAAAATAAGAAGATTGAATATAATGAGAAAAAATGAGTTTAAAGGCTGCTTCAGTGAGAGAAGAAATCGGTCTCAGACATATTTGTGGCAGGCCAACTTAAAGAATGAATGTATCAACTAAAGAATTTGGGGAATTCTCAGAAATACGTGCAATGTTTTTTTCTCACTGCTTTCAAATTTTGTAAATGGAACAATGTGTCAGGTGCTTACATTATAATGTGCTTTAGATTTCCATCTTTCTCATTTGAGGTTTGGGTTTCACCGATAGCCTAGGTAGCCCTCAGTGTACACCACTGCATATCTACATGCATTCCTGTCTTCAGCTGTTAGTAGCTTCTTGCTCACTTGACACTGTCCACACATTCTCTTCCACTCCTTTCATGTACTAATCCTACCAAAGTGTTAGTCTGCAAAAATCTTCGTAAACAATGCCCAAGGCAGTTCTTTATGTATGATATTTAATAGTTTCCATTTTCTCCAAAATGCCTGCTCATTTCTTACCCTTTCTACCGAAGATATCCGGCATCCTTCTCCATAACCACATCTCAGATGCTTCTAGTCTCCTTTCATCTTCCTTCCTTAGTGTCCAGGTCTTGGCTTCATACAGCGCTACACTCCAAACAAAGCATTTCATCAGCCTTCTCCTTAATCTCAAGTCCAATTGTCTACATAGGATTTCTCTTTCTGTTGGTTTAAAGGCTTCCTAAGCAACTGCAATATGCGTTCTTACTTCCTTACTGCTTCTCGTATCCTGTTACTATGCTTGCTAGGTATTTGAAAGCTGAACATTGTTCAGTGTTATCTTGATGTTTTTTTCCCCAGAGGAGTGCGACAGGTTTCGGCAGCCGACACAATTCCTATTAAAATAAGTGAGTTAAATCCACCTTTTCAATACAAATTAAATAGTGTTTATTAAATAAACATTTAATGGGACTAGTTTTGACCTATTTAAGGTCATCTTCAGCCATATCGTGTGTAGAACAACGTATTTGAAACACAGTTCTTTTAAAGATGGTCTTAAAACAGAAGTTTCACACTATGAAAAAAATGTTTTTAGAATTTCCTTAAAACACTTTTGTTCACTTAGCTGTGGGAATGTATGAGAAGAAATCTTTTAGTATTCTTCGTAGTATTCAAGAATGTAGATACAAGTCGAAATTCACAATCTTGATGAGGTATGGAATTGGGCATATATGCATTAATGTTGTTGTAGTAGAGAAGAAGTAGTCTTTTGATATTCTTCGTATCACTGCGAAGTGTAGCTACACTTTTACACTTTAAATCATTTATAATCTTGATAAGATGTAGAATTGAGCATATATGCCCAATTCCATACCTCATCAAGATTGTGAATTTCGACTTGTATCTACATTCTTGAATACTACGAAGAATACTAAAAGACTTCTTCTAATACCTTCCCACAGCTAAGTGAACAAGTGTTTTAAGGAAATTCTAAAAAACATTTTTTCATAGTGTCAACTTCTATGTTTTAAGACTATCTTTAAAAGAACTGTGTTTCAAATGCGTTGTTCTACACATGATATGGCTGAAGATGACCTTTAAATAGGTCAAAACTAGTCCCATTAAATGTTTATTTAATAAACACTATTTAATTTGTATTGAAAAGGTGGATTTAACTCACTTATTTTAATTTGGTTTAATCAAAGTTCAATACGGACCCATAAAATGAAATTCATTTCTCTACACAATTCACATCCTCGCCGCTATGTGGGGGCTTCATTCATTCCATCCCTAACCCAGTCGAATGACTGAAAAACAGGCTGAGGATTTTTATTTCATCTTGATCTTTGTCTTGTTCTCTCTTGCGCGTAGTATCATGCTTCTTTGTCATTTTTTTTTTTTTTTTTTTTTTTTTTTTTTTTTTTTTTTTTTAATTTTAAATTCCATATTACCGGTACTCACAGGTTACATTCAGGTCGGCTAACATTCCATTTAGAACTCGTTCACTCTCTGATACCACCACCATGTTATCTGCAAATTGAATACACTTTATTCTCCTGCCATTAATACGTAATCCTCTTCTTCCATCTAGCAGTTTCCCATCAGTATCTTCCAGGTAAATGAGCAGTATAGGGGAGAGACAGACGCTTGTAATTTTGTACCTTATCCATTGAGATCAGTTGCTTATCACTGGAAAGTGCAACACGTTAATCCTACCAGTTGACCTATTCGGACAATTTTGTGTAGCGCAGTTCCCCATTTTCCTTAAAAATGGAAATATATTTCACATTATCACATCGAGCTCGGTTGGCACGCTGAACAACATGAAAAACCCTCCTCGGTCATGCTACTGTTGGAATAAAATGGATGAACCAGTGGTATTGAAATTAGGGAGGCAGAGTGGCATTTTGTCTCCCCCCACCATATCCTAGCCTTAAAACGGAGAGTTGGTATTTTTGGAGCCCTCGAGTTCAACAAGATTTAAAAGAAAATGCCAAATCGGGAGTAGAATATAATTTTATTCAGTCATTGAGTATGTTACATACAACAGACATTGTCAAAACATAAAATCATATTATACAGTACATACACAAACTAATGACAAATTGTAATTGCAATATATATAAAATTCATTAATTTCGTGGTATTCCTGCACTGAGTAAAAGATGCAGGAGTAACGGCTTCTTAAGCTTATTTCCGAATAAACTAGATGGCAGTTCCTTTAGGTCTGAGGGACCAATGACCTTCGATGTTAGGTGCCTTAAATTAAGCATCATCATCATCACTTTTAGGTCTGAGGGCAGTTTATTAGACATCTTCAACTGAGCAATGAAATTGTTTATGAAATTTCATTGAATGAAATTTGAAACTGTCTAATCTCGCGTGTGTGTGTGATCCATTTGATAATGTCATCTGTTCAGTCGAATCTGACCATAGGTGATTCTATGAATTAGTGCTCTCCAAGTGGTCTTGTTCCATCCTGCCTCCTTTAGTTGTTCCAGGGTGAGGGTTGTGTCTGTTTTAATGGTGTCTAACCAATGAGTCCTCTGGCGACCTTGTCTTCTTGTACCGCTGATCATTCCTAGCATGATTAATTTTTCCAATGCATCTGATCGCATAATGTAGCCAAAGTAAGCTAATCTCAGCTTCATAATCTTACCAACCAATGACATACGGGGCTTGATGTCCTCTAAAACTGCCTTATTGGTGATTTTTCAGTCCATGGTATCGTCAGACTCTTCATCAACACTAGAACTCAAAAGCGTCAATTTTCCTTTTGTCTGCCTGTTTCAGCGTCCAGCTTTCACATCCATACATGAACAGTGGGAATATAATTTGCATTGACTAATCTGTATTTGGTAGCCAAACTGATATCTCTGCTTTTCCAGATCGCGGACATAGTCATCATAGGGATACGTCAAAGTGAAATCCGTCTTTTGATGTCAGGACCGCGCTCTCCACTTCGATTTTGGCTCCTAAGAAGATGAAATCTCGCACAATCTCTATCTCTACCCCATTTATCTTTAGACAAACTGTATGACGCTCATCCATAGTCATAACTTTGGTCTTTCTAATATTGAGATAGAGGCTCATTTTTTCACTTTCAACATTGAGGCGGTAAATTAAAAGCTTTAGATCTTCTTGTGTTTCTGTCAGCAAGGTTGTATCTTCAGCATATCTCAAATTGTTTATAGTTCTTCCTCCAATCTTCACACAAACATCAAGTTCCTCTAAATTTAACTTCCGCATAATTATTTCTGCATACAGATTGAAAAGGAATGGCCGGGCTGAGTGGCTCAGACGGTTAAGGCGCTGGCCTTCTAACCCCAACTTGGCAGGTTCCATCCTGGCTCAGTCCGGTGGTATTTGAAGGTGCTCAAATACGACAGCCCCGTGTCGGTAGATTTACTTGACGGACACCTTTTTCAATTTTAAACAATTCAGTGTTGCCATATGGTGTGCGAACTGCTGCCTCTTGTTCTGTATAAAGCGAACGTATCAACTGAGTCAGATGTAAGGGTACCCCCAACTCCAGCATGGCTTCCCATAGTCTTATCATGCTCGACACAGTCAAAGGCTTTTCTGTAGTCAATAAAACACATGTAGACTCTTGTCTGGTATTCACATGCTTTCTCCATGATCCACCGCAGATTAGCAATATGATCGCGGGTGCCATGACCTCGACAGAAACCAGCTTGAACATCAGGTAACTGAGCTTCAGGGATGGGTGTAAGACGTTTCTGTATGATTTTTAGAAGAACTTTGCTAGCGTGTGGAATCAAAGCTACAGTCCGATAATTAGAGCAGTCACGGACATCTCCTTTCTTAGTCAATGGAATAAAGATTGATCTTTTCCATCCCCTTGGCCAGGTGGTAGTTTGTCATATCTTCTGGCACAAAGCAGTGATAGCTGTCAAAGGGATAGGCTTTAGCAGTTCAGCTGGGACACAATCGAAACCAGGAGCTTTATTATCTGGTAACTGTTGCAGTGCTCATTCCACGTCTTCCTCCAGGATATCTGGTTCTAATTCATATGGTTCAATGCTACATGGTGGGGAGAATACAGCTGTTCAGTATACTCGTGCCATCTGTTCTTAATACTTTGTTGCCAGGCTGAGTGGCTCAGATGGTTGAGGCGCTGGCCTTTTGACTCCTACTTGGCAGGTTCAATCCTGGCTCAGTCCGGTGGTATTTGAAGGTGCTTGAATACATCAGCCTCGTGTCGGTAGAGTTACTGGCACATAAAAGAACTCCTGCGGGACTAAATTCTGGCACCTCGGCGTCTCCGAAAACCGTAAAAGAGTAGTTAGTGGGACATTAAGCAAATAACATTATTATTATTATTATTATTATTATTATTATTATTATTATTATTATTATTATTACTATTATTAATACTTTGTTGCGCCGTCAAGATCTTCTCATCCTTGCACCTTATTGCTCTTTTATCAGCACTAAAAGGAGTTTGAACTTTTCTTTATCTGTCCTCTTCTAATTGGTGGCACTGCTTATTCCGGTGTATTTCCTTGTCTTTCCTTGCAGCTTATTGAAAATCTGCGTTCAGCTGTCTAACGAGATCTCTATTACCATTAGCCTTGGCTGATCTCCTTTGATCTGTGATCTGTGTGGTATGTGCAGAGAGCCATATGTGACGCTTCTCTGGTTTCTTGTACGGTACGTGTTCTTGTGCTGTTGAAGTAATGATGTACTCTATTTCTTGCCATAGCTTATCAGGATGCTTTTCATCAGTCTCAAGCAATTCAAATCTGTTCTTAATCTCAATGGAGTATGAAGTTTGGACCTTAGAGACATCGAACATTTTTGGAGGAGCAAGCTTCTTCATTTTGCAAAATTTAACTTTAATTTTTGCTGCAAGTAGTTGATGATCTGAGCCACAGTCTGCACCAGGAAAGGTTTTCACCGAATGGATGGAGCTACTCCAGCGTTGGCTACATAAATTGTAATCAATCTGGTTGCGATACACACCATCAGGGGATGTCCAGGTATACAGCCGACGTTTAGGTTTTTTGAACCAGGGGTTCATGATTCTAAACTGATTTTCCATGCAGGACTGGAACAGTCTGTCACCAGCGTCATTATGGTCCCCTAGACCAAAGCCACCAGTGATGCTGAGGTCTTTTTGTGCCCCAATTTTTGCATTGAGGTCAGCCATGATATAAATTATATCCTTTTTAGGCATCTGATATACATTTTCTTCTAATATAGAATAAAAGGAATCAATTTCATCCTCTGTTGCCATTGACATTGAAGCATAGACTTGTAAAATAATGATATTGAGTGGTTTCCCTCGTAAACGGATGGCTAAAATACAGTCACTGACTACTGTGTAAGTTTCCACAGTTGCTGCAATTTTCTTGTTCACAATGAAACTACACCATTCTGATTTCTGTTATCATTTCCAGAATAATAAACTGTAAAGACATCCGACTTGAAGAAGCCATTTCCTGCCCAATGCAACTTGCTAATACCAAGCAGATCAATGTTTAATCTGATCATTTCATTCTTAACAATGTCAAGTTTCCCTTTACTCACTTCTCGAACATTCCGTGTTGCGATATGATGGGTTGTCATACAGCGCAGATCCTTCCTTTCATCAGAGACAACATCGGCAAGTGGACCTCCAGAAGGATTTACCCCATTCATGTCATTCAAACCGAGATTACTTGTAAGTGACGTTGCTCTCCCCCAGTAGCATATTTGGTACTTACTGGCCTGGGGGTCCTACCATTGGGTACCATACTTGAAACAGCTGAGAGACTTTCCATAGAATTTTCTTGGTAATAATACAGGAGTGGCTTACCATTACCTTCTCCTGCTCAGTCATAATGTCCTTGCCATTGACACCTACGTGTTCATCCGCCTTAGACATTCACCTACACTCCTGCTGCCCAGCAGTAGGAGGCAGCCGCTCCTAACATGGAGACCAGACGCTGCTTTATGGGTTCAGGTGGCATTTCCTCCACTCTGGGGACCATCACCCAACCTAAAGGGACTCATCCGCCCGAAGCTGTTGGTCCCCTTAGGGAGTTGAGTTATCTACCGCCGCTCAACACTCGGCGTTGAGTTGCTGGCTGTATGCTCTACTTCATTACCGTACCAGGATGTCCTGGCCAGACATGCGTGATCCATTTAGTGCTAATTCTTCTTTCTTCGTTATGCCCGTTTACAGAGCGCGTTGGAACTTGTTAGCTTGATGATGGTTTTCCTTTCTTCTCCCAAAATCTCTTCATGAACTCGCTATACTGTTTCTTGCGTTCTTCCGTCCAGTGCTTCCCTGTGGTTCTTTTAGCCTTTTCCGTGAATGTGTGCTTTGCAACCAGATTCCCAAAAGCCTTGCGATCCCTAATGATATCTTCTGTGATATTCATTTCTTTTAAGACCTGCTTTATTTCCTCTAACCAGCTTATTTTGACCATCTTTGATTTAAGTATACCAAGCAGTTTTTTTTGCATATCTAGTTTCATCCATTCTACAGATGTGGCCATAGAATTTCAATAGTCTCCTGCATACGGTATCGGTGAACTTGTCGATTGCTTTGTACAAATCCACAGTTTTCCTTTTGATCCATATACCATTTGTATGAACGAGGCCATATATATTGGTGTTTACTGCTCGTTGCTAGAAAATGGGAGTAGTGATTTATTTGAGTTTTATATCAAGGAGTTCAGTTGATGTTCAGTAGATTACATTTTCTAGGTTAATTAGGCTAGCTAGGTGTACTTTATTTCGAATTTAGGTAATAGTATTAACTTTTTCTTAAATTTAAATATCTGTAGGTTCGTTGGTATAATACTTACGAAGACAGATTATCGGAAGGAGTTTTAACTTCCGCAGCTTTTACATTCAAACAGACAATAGAGACGATATTTCGTACGGATATCCATTCTAACTATCCCAAAGGTAATAATTTATTCATTAAATGAATTGGTTCATAAAGAAAGGTCTTCAGTCCATTTTAGCTAATTGTTGGGAAATCAAGAAAAACCATCTGGACATTTTACTATCATAGAAATGTAAAAATTGTTACTATTAAATAAAGAATGCATATTAGGATTCCTCTGAATATATTTCATTAATTTATCATCAGTAATTGAATGATACAGATTTTTTAAATCTTGTGGACTGATGACCTTTCTTTATAAAAGAGGTTTACAACTTTTACTATCATAATAGAAATGTAAAAATTATTACCATCAAATAGAGAAAACATATTAGGATCCCTCCGAACATATTTCAGGAATTTATCATCAGTAATTGAATGATACAGATTTTTTTAAATCTTGTGGACCGATGACTTTTCTTGATAAAAGAGGTTTACAACTGAGTAGCATAAAAGTAGGGGTTCAGACTGGACCGATGCCCTTCCTTTACAAAACGCTAACTTTCCAATGACAATATCACAGTGAAGGAGAGGCTGGAGTGATCTCTTTTCTTTATAAAACGATGTGATGACCATTCAAGATAAGAAATTCAATGTTAACACATTGCTGACCGGATGCTTGAGCTTGTCACATACCCTGTGGACCGGACATTTTTCTACTAAGCATACTAGGGTGCACTTGATTATAAAAATGTACATAAATATTAAACCAGTCAATATTTTATCTTTAAAGTTGGTATGAGTACTCTCCAATGCCCCTAGTAGTAGTCGATCTGCCTTTACAAAACTATCTTCAGCGTCAATTCCTAACGCATCATTAATGTTTACATCGTTGTCGTCGTCAGAATCACTTGAATAAATAAGTACACTAGGTAAATTACGGCCTATAGAGGCTTGAATATCACTCTCATATTCAGTTTCGACTAATTCATTAGACTATTTCCATTTGAACGATCATCGCCATATAATTCTTCTAAAATATCGTCGTCAGCTAACACCGTATTCCGCGGGCGCTCAATCTTGTCACTGACTGAGGCAGAAAGAAAGCCGACGTTTCGAAACTAAATCAAGGAATAAAAGAGGCCGTAAATAAAAGAAAAGTGGCAGATATACATCTACGATTTATTCTACTCAATGTGCACGTCCGAAATAGTTCAAGATATGGTCAAGAGATGTCATAGGAAGACCGAAAACAATGTCGCGAATAAAACCGAGATTTCTCGGGGCCTGTCACCTACTGCTGGCGAGCGTACTACGAGATTTCTCGGGGCCCGCCACCCAAGTGTTAACTCAATTTCGAAAAAAACGTGACTGATATAAATGTATATCGTATGTCTTTACAAGTACACAAAAAAATCTAATATTGAATGGAAATGTCCAAATTTGACAACCAGTCCAGAGCACTCGGAGTCACTGGGTGTAGAAACCTCAGATCACCGTTAAATGCTCAAAGTGGGCACTCCTTAACAATATGTTCCAATGTCTGCTCCTTCGCTCCACAGTCGCAGTCAGCAGATGAGCGGAAACCCCATTTCTTCAACATGTAACCACACCTCCCTTGACCCGTCCTAATTCGGTTCAGCTTCGACCAGGTTTGACGCAGCAGTTGGAATCCTTCAACCTTCTTTGTTGGATCTTGAACCAAGTGAGCATTGTTTGGTGGATGTTCATGCCAACGTTGTCGCCAATCAGAGGTCATGTCGAAAGAACTGTTACTTTTAAAATCAGTCCAGGGTGGTTTGCGTGATTTCAGACGAGTTGTTGGTGGGTGTTGTAGGGCATCGTACAAGGGAGAGTTCTTATGAGAAGAGATCTTCTTGAGCAAGTTTACCTTAGCTACTTTCCTCCTTAGATCTGGTGGGGCAATATTAGCTAAGACAGGTAACCACTGAATGGGAGTAGATCTGACAGTACCAGTGATAACTCTCATGGCTTCATTAAGCTGGACATCAATCTTTGTTATGTGAATGCTGTTTTGCTGTACAGGAGCACAGTATTCACCAGCAGAGTACACAAGAGCGAGTGCAGCAGTGCGTAGGGTATTGGCGTCCGCACCCCAGCTACTTCCGCCAATCTTGCGGAGTAGATTCACTCTGGAGCCAAGTTTCTTAGATAACGTGATGCGCTGTTGTTTGAATGTCAAGGACCGATCCAGAGTGATTCCTAGATATTTAGGATTATAGTTATGTGGTACTTCGGTTCCGTCGAAAGTCACATGTAGCTTCCTATGGGCTTCCTTATTATTTAGGTGGAATGCAGTAACCTCAGTTTTATTTGGGTTAGGTTGAAGTCTCCATTTATGGAAGTAGTCATTCAGCTTCGTCAGATCACTTGTCAGTACATTCTCACAGTGCATAAGACCTTTACTCTGGAAGACTAACACTAGATCATCTGCATACTGGATTTTCAATGAGTCAGTGTCTGGCATATCATTAATATAAAAGTTAAACAGAATGGGGGCCAGAACTGATCCCTGAGGTAGGCCATTGTTTAGAGTCCTCCATCTGCTAGATTGTCCGTTCAGAAACACCTTAAAGCGTCTGTCAGAGAGCATGTTGTTCACTAGAAACGCCAGCTTTTGATATGGGATGATTTCAATAAACTTCGACATCAAGCCATCCCTCCACACAGTGTCATAAGCTGCTGTAAGGTCCACAAAAACTGCAGCTGATCGGAGACCTTGTTGAAATCCAGCTTCAACTAGAGTTGTCAATGTTAAAACCTGGTCGCAGCAGCTCCGATGTTTCCTAAAGCCACCTTGTTCAACAGGGATGGTTTGATCAATGGCCTCTTGAATGCGATTTAGAATAAGCCTTTCTAGTAGCTTATAGGTCATACTGAGTAGCGATACTGGCCAGTGGTGAGAAGCATCAGTTCCGTCTTTGCCTGGTTTCAGGATGGCAATTATCTTAGCCTGCTTGAAAAGCTTTGGTAATCTTCCAGTCCGTAGAATTTCATTGAAGAATTCAATGAGCCACAATTTTGTTTTAGGTCCTATGGCTTTAAGAAACTCTGGATATACACCATCAAAGCCAACAGCTTTATTTACCTTTAGCATATTCAAGGCTATATTAAGTTCCTCAACGCTGAAATCACCTGAGGTAGTCAGGATGTGGTGTTAGATTGGATCTCTTTATATACAATTCATTTCTCACGATTCGTGTATGTGCCTTGTCAATTTTAGCTTTCAAATTCTTCATTAGTCTGGATGCAACAGCATTGGCATTCACACGTGGGACTGTGCTTGTCAGCCTTGGATCTGTACCATGTTTTCTTATAAGGTTCCAGGCTTTGCGACTAGAATGTGTAAAGTTAAGTTCTGCCACTGTTTTATGCCATTTTTCTCTTCTGCTCTTATTGAGAGCTCTCAAAAGGTTATCAGCTGTTGTATCATGGTGAAATTCTTGATATTTAATATACAAATCGTATTCTTGAGACCATCCGGGGATGTATTCCTTCTGAAACCCACGTGGAATATAGTTTTTGGCATTAACTTTAATAGCACGCACAAATCGTTCATAATTGGATGGAATTGGGGGAATCCGCTGAACGGTGTAATCAAGACCTTTCTGAAACAGTTCCCAGTTTGCAAGTTGAAAATTCCATTGAGGTCGTGGGATGGAGGTGACTAGTGGAATATCTGTACCATAATAAATAATGACTGGCCTATGTTGGCTGTGTGGGAAAGACTTGATGACTTTTCGTTGTGTCATATCGTTATGTCCAGATTTAGATACGATGCACAGATCAGGGGAATAATCCTTCAACCACCTACCAGATCGGAACGTTCCTGGATCTTTAGTGTTGTACACAAGCTGAAGATTGTGGAGATCCATCCATTCATTTAGAATTGCCCCACTGTCATCTTCATTGTGATATTCCCATGACACAATATGCCTGTAAACTTAGATTTAAAAAAAAAAAGAAGTTAAACAGAATACACAGTATTTCACTGGAAAATTGCTCGGCAGTCTGCAATGAGTACAATTGAACTATGTCGTAATATCGAAAGATGCTGATGACCTAGATGTTAGACCCCTTTAAACAACAAGCATCATCATCATCATTCTGACAGTTCTTAGAGGGAGGCCCATTTACTGCCTGCCTGGTTGGGAAGAAGGGATTAGGGGGTATAGTTTCCATGAGGTTGCCATTGGTGATAAGCCTGCTGGTCGGGTCGAGTTGTTTGGAGTTCCCAAACCTTTCACTTTTGAGCGAATGAACAAGAGAGCTGGAAATGGAAACAAGGGGAAGGAGAACAGAATGCAGAAATGTGGCAACACCGTGCAATGCTCCTCCCTCCAGCCCTATTTGTCGGAATGCTTCTTTAAATATTACAGGAATAGACAAAAGAGTGAGTGAATGGATGGCTATAGGTGTATTTATAGAAAATAGAACTCAGAGAATTGAAGTAGGCAAAGCTTCATCTGACCCTGTAATAATTAAGAGGGGAATTCCTCAAGGCAATATTACTGAACCTTTGTGTTCTCATATATATAAATAATAGGAGTAAAGAAGTGGAATCAGAGGTAAGGCTTATTGCAGATAATGTTATTCTGTACAGAATAATAAATAAGTTACAAGATTGTGAGCAACTGCAAAATGACCTCGATAATGTTGTGAGATGGACAGCAGGAGATGGTGTGATGATAAACAGGATTAAAAGACAGGTTGTGAGTTTCACAAATAGGAAAAGTCCTCTCAGTTTTAACTACAGTGTTGATGGAGTAGAAGTTCCTTATGGGGATCACTGTAAGTACCTAGGTGTTAATATAAGAAAAGATCTTCATTGGGGGTAATCATATAAATGGGATTGTAAATAAAGGGTACAGATCTCTGCACATGATTATGAGGGTATTTAGGGATTGTAGTAAGGATGTAAAGGAGAGGGCATATACATCTCTGATAAGACCCCAACTAGTGTATGGGACCCTTACTAGGATTATTTGATGATGATGATGCTTGTTTAGAGGGGCCTAACATCGAAAGTCACTGGCCCCCCAGGATTGTTTGATTCAAGAACTGGCAAAAAAAACAAAGAAAAGCAGCTCGATTTGTTCTGGGTGATTTCCGACAAAAGAGTAGCATTACAAAAATTTTGCAAAGTTTGGATTGGGAAGACTTGGGAGAAAGGAGACGGGCTGCTTGACTAAATGGTATGTTCTGAGCTGTCAGTGGAGAGATGGTGTGGAATGACATTAGTAGACGAATAAGTTTGAGTGGTGGTTTTAAAAGTAGGAAAGATCACAATATGAAGATAAAGTTGGAATTCAAGAGGACATAGTGGGGCAAATATTCGTTTATAGGAAGAGTAGTTAGGGATTTGAGTAACTTATCAAGGAAGATGTTAAATTTCCAATTTCTTCGAAATCATTTATGAAAAAACTAGGAAAACAACAGATAGGGAACCTAGGTGACTGCCTTAAATGCATATGAGTATTGATTGATTGATTTCTATTCTGTTGCAAGGTACAGGAGACCAGTAGTTTGCCCCTTCCTCACCTAAAGTCTGAATTTGGCCATGGGGTCTAAAAAGGAAATGCCAAAAGTCTTTGTCACCTTCTCAGAGCTGCTTTTCTATATACAGGAGATACAATTGGCACTGTGTTTTAAACGAGTTTCCACTGTTTTTTACGGGTGTTTCGTCTATGTCACAGCAAAACTATTTATACATACATCAGCGCCGAGCCTTGTGGTATCAAACCCGGTGCCTCCGGGTGAGAGGAAAGTAGGGCACCCCTAGACCAAAGAGAATAAGTACAGGGGCCACAGAAAGTATTCGTACACCTATGGAAAGTGATGGAACATCGTTACGACTTACGAGCTGAAGTCAGATTTATAAACAGCAAAACAAAATGCATCAGATATACACGCTGAACATCCAGATCGTTTACAATGTAACATCGGCACGATACTGTATACAAACTGCAGATCGTACCGTCAAGAAAGTATTCGTACAATGCAGATGTGATTGTTTAAATCCATTGTCGCCACAGGTTTAGGCCACTGTGCCTGCAGGAGGGGTTGTTATCTCTTCAGTCATCACTGTGGTGTCGTTGCCGCAAGGTTATATGGTATGGGGGCGAAAGACGACGGAACTATCATTGAGTCAAGGTAAAAGTTGTCAAGTAGGAAAACAGCTCGCATTAGCTTTACTACGGTGAGTTAATAAATACAAGCAGAGCGGACAAACAGAAAACAAACCCAGATCTGGTCCTCCAGAAAAGCTGACAGTATGGGAGCGAAGCATTATTGTGCGATCGGCATGAAAGGAACCGTTCCGAAATGCTGCATCCATCGCTACAGACCTCACTTCAAGGTCCAACAAAACGGTGAGTGTGCAAACTATACCTAACGAACGTATTTCAAAGTGCGAACCTGCATAGTGGTTGTCCACGAAAGAAGCCACTTGTAAGTGAAATAAATAAGCAGAAGCTCCTACAGTTCGCGAAAGAGTATTGTGGAAAGACAATGGACTTTTGGAACACCCTTATTTTTTCTGATTACCGAGCTCGATTGCTGCAGTCGCTGAAGTGCGGCCAGTATTCGGGAGATAGTAGGTTCGAACCCCACTGTCGGCAGCCCTGAAAATGGCTTTCCGTGGTTTCCCATTTTCACACCAGGCAAATGCTGGGGCTGTACCTTAATTAAGACTACGGCCGCTTCCTTCCCACTCCTAGCCCTTTCCTGTCCCATCGTCGCCTATCTGTGTCGGTGCGACGTAAAACAACTACGGTAACTATTTTTTTTTCTGATGAAGCGAAGTTTACACAGTTTGGAACTGGTAGGAGCAGGAAGGTATGGCGCAAGCCAAACATCGAACTTGCACCTCAATACGTAATCCCCACGGTGAAACACGGAGCAGCGAATGTGATGGTTTGGGGCTGCATAGCTGCGAATAGAGTGGGAACCTGACATTTATTGATAGTGTTATGGCTGCCAGGAAGTACGGTAGTACCTACATAGATATGTTGCATCATAATTTAAACAGCAGTACACACAATCTTTATCTGGAAGAAGTCTTCCTCTTCCAACTGGAGAATGATACTAAGCACCGTGCAATGATAAACCGTGAATGGTGGTTGTACAATAACCGAAGAAGACTTCTCACTCCACCGCAGAGTCCAGATCTCACTCCCAGAGAGAACCTGTTGGGTCATCTAGGCAAAGAAGTGCAAAAACACCATGCTACTAATAAAGAACATCTTAAAGAGATACTCTCAGATGCACGGTCCAACATATCTGAAGAGTGAGATACTCTCAGATGCACGGTCCAACATATCTGAAGAGTGAGATACTCTCAGATGCACGGTCCAACATATCTGAAGAGTACACCAAACATTTAGTTAACTCAATACCAAGACGTCAGGAAGAGGTCATCAAAGCTAAAGGCATGCGTACAAAGTATTAATAATAAGTGAAATGCGCACAAATGTGCAAAGAGTTTAATAGTTAATTGTCTTTACTGTATTCGTTGATTGATCTTGTTCTTTTTTTTTGCACTTAAGTATGTGGTAGCGATCACACACTTCCTCACATAGAGAGCACACACACACTCGTCGTTCACCTCATGGAATCGCCTAGTCGCACATAGCTTATGGTGGAAGCCATGGACTGCCATCCTTGTAACCACATGTCGCTGTTCGTAGTTCGCTTCTGTCCATTTTCGCTCCAGCATGGCGTCGCTGGCATAGAATTCGAGCTCGATTTGGGCTCGTGTCATTCTTCTCTCTTCAATTATCTTTGCGCTTTTTATTGTGAAGAGCAGAACTAGATTGATTCTTAGATCCTCGATGTAGAATGGTTCTTTACAAAGTTCGTACACTAACCTGGACTTTGTGTTCGTATGCACACCTAATACTCGCTTTAGAAATCTGGCTTTTAGTTTTTCTAGAGCCCTAAGGTCAGCCACAGATAACTTTTCCCAAATAATTTCAATGCCATAAGTGGTAATTGGGCTTATTGCAGCATAAAATAACTCTAATGCTGTTTTTAAAGAAATTTTTTGGGGGTCTTTAATTCTAGATATCGCTTTGATGGCCGTTGTTGTCCTTTCCTTTATGTGCATTCTGAAGCTGTTGATTGTCGTTTGTAAGATTATTCCAAGGTATTTGAAGGAATTCGTTATGTTTAGGTCTCTGTTCTGAAATTTAATTTTGTCCTTTGTTGCAGCTCTTCCTCCCTTTCTGAAGATCATCATTACTGTCTTAGATTCGTTTATCTGCAGATCATTTTCTTCTGCCCATGTTTCCAGCTTGTTCATTGCTTCCTGAAGGTCTTCCAAGTTGGATGACCCAATTACCATGTCGTCAGCGTATATGTGCTGTGATACTGTTTCACTGAATTCTACTATTTTCGATACCGTACGTCTGCAGTTGCAATGTTGAACAATATTGGACTTATTGGGTCACCCTGCATTACTCCATTGTTCTGGTAAATATCTTGGGAGAGAGAGATGCCATCACTTATGTTAACTATGTTGTATTCTAGGATGTTCTTCAGAAGGACTGTAATGCTGTGTGTTTCTCCAATCATTTGTGCTAGTTTCTCAATCGGTACTTTTCTGCTTAGGGTGTCGAAGGCTTTTGTGTAGTCGATGAATACTGCGTAGTATTTTCCGTTCGGAAACCTTAAGGCATGTTCTATTTCACTTATTAGGTTCGTTACTGCCTGCAGTGTCGAGCGATGTTTCCTGAAGCCATACTGACGTTCAGGAAGTAGATGGTCCGTTTCCTTCACTAATCGGTCCGTGATTATTCTCATAGAGTACTTGAAAGCATTGTTTTCTAGGGCGATGCCTCTAAATGAGCTTGGGTCCATATTGTCTCCTTTTCCTTTATAGATTAATTTTATCATGGACTTCCTCCAAGATTCAAGTATTTGTGCGCTGTCTAGACACAAAGTATTAAGACAAAGTATTAAGACTGTGTTTGAACCAGTGCAGATCGAGCAGGCAATGGTTTGAACAAAGACTGCGGCAAGTGTTTGAATTATCTAGTAGTGTACGAATACCTTTTGTTGTGTTAAAAGACGGGTTTAATTGTTTATTATGTTGAGTGATGTAAATGTAAAATGTTCATGGTGCTTAATATATGAGCTATACGTTAAAATGTTGGTGTACGAATACCTTCTGTGGCTACTGTACCCTAGACCGTGGGGCCACCAGAAGAAACAAGTATAAGTGTATAAAACAGAAGTAAATACCTTCAATACAGTCCAATACCAATCAGTCAAAAATAAGAACACGCGCATATGAAAAGTAACGGTACCTGTTGAAGCCTCTTGGAAAACGGAAATAAGAAATATATCGATTTTTCATACCATTAAATTCTGTACAGACGATTGCTCATAAGAATTTTGTCCATGCACATTTGTGCGCAATAAAACATTGTATTTATTTTTCATACCTTTGGACGTCCCTGCATTGCACACACATGGCCAGCCATTCCTAAGTATTTAATGTCATTATACTGGAGATTTAAAATCATTCTGATAGGATAAGTCAATCTGATACTGTAGCTCCACGCCGCTGCGGACTCTGAAGCAGTTTTCACGCTTTTTTTTTTGTCAACATTTTCTTGTAGTTCGAACATATGACATTTACAATAAGACACAAAACTTGAAAACTAGAAAGGCGGCTGGAATTGATAAGATTTCTGAGGATATACTAAAGACAATGTGTTGGGATATAGTACCATATCTGAAGTCCTTATTTGATTATTGTTTGGTCGGAGGAGCTATACCAGATGAATGGAGAGTTGCTATAGTAGCCCCTGTGTATAAAGGAAAGGGTGATAGACATAAAGCTGAAAATTACAGGCCAGTGAGTTTGACATGCATTGTATGTAAGCTTTGGGAAGGCATTCTTTCTGATTATGTTTGACATGTTTGTGAAATTAATAACTGACTTGATAGAAGGCAGTTCGGTTTTAAGAAAGGTTATTCCACTGAAGCTCAACTTGTAGGATTCCAGCAAGATATAACAGATATCTTGGATTCTGGAGGTCAAATGGACTGTATCGCGATTGATCTGTCTAAAGCATTTGATAGGGTGGATCATGGGAGACTACTGGCAAATATGAGTGCAATTGGACTAGACAAAATAGTGACTGAATAGGTTGCTATATTTCTAGAAAATAGATCTCAGAGAATTAGAGTAGGTGAAGCTTTATCTGACCCTGTAATAATTAAGAGGGGAATTCCTCAAGGCAGTATTATCGGACCTTTATGTTTTCTTATATATATAAATGATATGAGTAAAGGAGTTGAATCAGGGGTAAGGCTTTTTGCGGATTATGTTGTTCTCTATAGAGTAATAAATAAGTTACAAGATTGTGAGCAACTGCAACGTGACCTCGAAAATGTTGTGAGATGGACAGCAGCAATGGGTTAAAAGTCAGGTTGTGAGTTTCAAAAATAGGAAAAGTCCTCTCAGTTTTAATTCCTGCGTTGATGGGGTGAAAGTTCCTTTTGGGGATCATTGTAAGTATCTAGGTGTTAATATAAGGACAGATCTTCATTGGGGTAATCATATAAATATGATTGTAAATAAAGGGTACAGACCTTGCACCTGGTTATGAGGGTGTTTAGGGGTTGTAGTAAGGATGTAAAGGAGAGGGCATATTCGTCTCTGGTAAGACCCCAACTAGAGTATGGTTCCAGTGTATGGGACCCTCACCAGGATTACCTGATTCAAGAATTGGAAAAAAATCCAAAGAAAAGCAGCTCGATTTGTTCTGGGCGATTTCCGACAAAAGAGTAGCGTTAGAAAAATGTTGCAAAGTTTGGGCTGGGAAGAATTGAGAGAAGGAAGAAGAGCTGCTCGACTAAATGGTATGTTCCGAGCTGTCAGCGAAGAGATGGCGTGGAATGACATTAGTAGACGAATAAGTTTGAGTGGCGTTTATAAAAGCAGGAAGGATCACAATATGAAGATAACGTTGGAATTCAAGAGGACAAACTGGGGCAAATATTCATTTATAGGAAGGGGAGTTAGGGGTTGGATTAACTTTCTAATGGAGATGTTCAATAAATTTCCAATTTCTTTGAAATCATTTAGGAAAGTCTAGGAAAACAACAGATAGGGAATCTGCCACCTGGGCGGCTACCCTAAATGCAGATCAGTATTGATTGATTATATTGATTGACAAAGAGAATGAGTGGCACGAACGGACCATAAGTTTGTGCTGGACGGTCATGGATTATAGATATAGTTTCAGAAGAATCATCTCTTTAATACCATTCTTTACTCGGTTTCATTCAGTTGGCAGGACTACCGGTTTCTTTGTGCTTTGATGCTCCCTCGTTGCCCCTGAAGAAAACATTTGCTTTAGTATTCGTTGCATTTTCTTTGGGTTGCACTCATTCTATTTAATTGGTTGTGTTGGTATTCCTCAGTTTGATCTTCTTGTCAAAACGAGTGGAAAGTAAAATGGATTTATTGAAATATTAAAAGTTCAAGTATTGCGACGCTTTCTTGTAGATGGACTGAGTGTTATTTGTCTTGAAATAGGTGAGTTATTTTAGATCTTTGATAGATTATTTGAAGTTAACAATATTTATCGTGATGTACTTTGAGGTTAGGGGGCGTGACAGTTATCTATTCCCATCCGTAGAACTCGCTAATAAATTACACCTAAAAAACATCTCTAGTTCGAATTTGTGTGATTGTTCTGATTTCCGCCCGATAAACGTTCTTGTAGTTCTGACGGCTTGTAAACAAAATCCCGTCATGCCTCTTTGATACATTTCATTTCAAAGCTTTGAGGATCGCTTGGAAATGCCTCTTGTCAATATTTCAACAGTGTTAGCTATTGTATTATCCAAGTAAAATTATTCACCGGATTCATATAGGCCCTCATCTCCTAATTCAATAAGGCCTGTATCACATACCGTTATCCCACTGCCTTCCAATACTTTTCTTTTTTACGTTTTTTCACCTTGTACTCCCCTAAAGGGCCCCATACACGCGCTGACTTTTGGAATAACCTGCACAGACTTGCCTTCGGAAGGTAAGTCGGAAGTACGCAGTTGCCCACACACGCTCAGGCTAAATTATTATTTACCGAGGAAGTTGAATACGACGCGCTCAGCTGTTTTCTTTTTGAGATTCGCATGGCTGAAAAATGTATATGGATTGAAATTAATTAGATAGTCGGTATGGAAGATGAGTTGTTATTTGGACACAATATAGCGCTCTGCACGAAGAAGGCACGCAAAAAAATAATTGTTACCATATTTGTAGGTTACCACATTTATATCTTCTGCCGCAACTCTGACATGGAGCTTTCGTCGCAAAGTCTCCGGCTGAATTCAAGCGGCGCCAGAATGTCAGAGACTAGCCTGCAGACTTCTTTTCGGCAGACTTATCGGCCATACACACATACACATGTCTGAAGAGACTGGTTTGCGCAGATTTACCTCCGACTAAGTCTGCGCGTGTATGGGGCCCTTAAGACTGTCGCCGTACTTTCCGGCAGTTTCTCCAGATCGCGTTGAGGCTCACATAAAATAACAGTACGGTATGGTAAAATTGATAAATTGTTGGGTTTTGTTTACTCCTCCTTATATGTAATGCTGTTTTCAAGTTCCTTATTGATTTCCTGAACTGCTTGTTTTGTATATAAACATCGAAAATGAGCAGGGACAAAATGCAACCTTGTCGCACTGATTTCTGGATAGCTACATGTTTTTCACAACCCTTAATTCTTATTACTGCAGACTACAGTGTGTAGATAACCCTTTGGCAAAGGTATTTAGTCCCTCCTCAGCTAGGACAAGTAGTGTGCTGTGCTTGACATTGTTCTTCCTTTTTTCCTTTTTTTTTTTTTTTTTTCCCTAGTCAATTAATTCTAACATGATTACCAACTCTTTTCTAAGCACTCGAAGCATAATGTTAATTACTGATCTGTGCACATTTTGGCTAGTGACAAAACCCACTGGTCTAACACATCGGGGTTGCATAGCTTAGAGCTTCTCCAAGGAAGTGCGTCATTTCATGTTGGAACGTGGGGCTACCGCAAAGGCGTTTTTATTGCTCAATATTTGGTAATGCATGTTGAATTCTGAACCAAGGTTATTTAGAAATTTGACCATCCTAATTAGGTCTCTGATAATGAAAAATGACCATTAATTAACCCAGAATAAATTTAATTAACTGATATGCATTCGTATTAACTGTAGTTGCCATTCTTACAAAATTCCTATAAAGGAAAACAATTAAAAGGTTTCCACCTTAGTCTATAAGTCTTAAATGAGCTTTACACACTAATACACTAGCAAAAATGTCAAGTGGTACATGTTTCAGCCCCTTTCATTGTATTAGTGTGTAAAGGTTATTTATTTAAGACTTATTGGCTGAGGTAGAATCTTTTAATTGTTTTCCTTTATAGGAACTTTGTATACTGTACTGTCAATACAGAGCAATTTAAACATGAAATTGTGTTGCAATACTTGTTTGAACGGTACATGAAGGTGTCAATGCCAACATGCAAGAAATTTGTGTCCAGAAGCTGAAGATCTGTGTCCAGAAGCTGAAGTTATGTCGTGATGGCTTTGCTGAACAGTCGTATCATCATTGAATTATTTACCACTCAGGTGCTTCTTCAGCAATCCAAAGAGACAGAAATCACTTTGTGGCCCTTCCTCAGCTGGGAAGTTACTTTGACACACTGGAGCATTTGCTGACCAGCACTACAGCCCCGACCTGGCACCCTCAGTGATTTCCATCTCTTCAGACCATTGAAGAAGCACCTGGGTGGTGATTCAACGACAATGTGTACCGTTGCACCAAGTGCTTGGACAGGAACGGCGACTATGTTGCATAGAAATGAGTATCGGTGCCCTACTTCTTCTTCAAGTGCTCCGGATGTTGGTGATCACCCTGGCGAAAGCATCCCATTCTTGAAGACAATGCCAGTTGATATTTTGGAGCCGTGACATCGGTGGTCTGCCAGTCCCGCTTCTGAATATCCTTATATCTGCCCTGCAAAATAAAGTTGCTTTGTGCGAGTTCTTGTTTGCTTATTTTTTGAAGCTACCCTGTACAGATGAAGATGTATTAGCCAGACTGTGTATGGGTTATATGAGTTACATAAAATTCTCATCGTTTGCATAAAACATCAAGGAGTGACACAATAGACATGGTCTCTGTAGAACTAACTGGAAGTCACTGCTACCAAAACCAAGCTCATGGAATTGATAAGAGGAGGTAATTTATCCACCATGTACTCATTATTATTATTATTATTATTATTATTATTATTATTATTATTATTATTATTATTATTATTATTATTTAATGTCACACTAACTCAGATATGTTTCTGGCAATGATGATAGGAAGTGCATAGGACAGGAAGCGGGTGTAGCCTTAATTAAAGTTACAATGTCTTTGAACAATAACATCACGCCAACTCTTCTGCTGCCACTCATTTCCATTAGATGTAAATTTTATTGCATTTACAAAAAGTACCCTGTGGGGTAGCTGAGTTATGAGATCACTTTTGCTTCAGAAGAGATGTAGGAACACCTGAAGCAATTCTGACTTTACGTCTGATCTTAGAGGATCGAATTAAGAAGAACATGTACATGGCATTCGTAGATCTAGAAAACACATTTGATAATGTTGCCATTGATGCTTTGCTCAGAAAGAGAATAGAAGCTATTTAAATGTGGTGAAATGGGTAAATCGAATAATGAATGAAGACATACAGAATTGTATTGATGAGAGGAGAACAGTTTGGCAGAACTTGACCAGAAGAAGAGGCTGTAGGTGGTAAGAATGGTATGGGTAGACCAACATATGAATATGACAAGCATATTAGAGCAGTTATGTAGATATGAAAAGGGTGGCATGGATAGCTGCATCAAACCAGTCTATGGACTGATGACCCTGACACCTCGCAAGTCCAGCAAATGAAGTGCTTGTCGGTCAAAGAGAGCATGACGAGACCAGACAGGAGCGTGTTGCTGTGTGCTCCCTCCTTGACGTTTCAGGCAAACTCAGAAGGGACTGGTTTGGGCTGGACCACACAGATTTCAGTGATCAGCTATACATGCTTATACCGATGATAAATCAACAGTAGTTGAGTATGAGCAAAGAGATTTTGACTACACGAATAATATCTGCCCATAACAAAATTGAAGTAAATGAATAATTACATTCCCCATAAAGCTGTAGTGCAGGATACAGGTGATAAATCCTTCGAAGTTGGTTTATTCCATAGACACTGTTACAGTTCATTATTTATTTTCGTACATACATACGATGCAAACAAGAAGCAAAATACAGAGTCTCTCTCATAAACTCAGACCGTCCAACGGCGTCTCTATTCTCCGAGACCTAAGCAGCTGTATGCATGCGCGCATAGTGCTTGATCTTGCAAAGTGCGTACATGTGTTCGACCTGTCTAGCACGAGGCGCCAATCTGAACCTCGGCTCTTAACATGGTGAGACAGTTATTGCAACACCGTATTTTTGTATGTAAAAGTTATTTTTGAGGTGGCTCAACAAGTTTGTTCAGAATTTTCCTGGTGAAACACATTCACGTAATTGTAAATAAATTTGAAACTACCAGCTCAGTGCTCAATAAAAAACATGTGCATACACAGACAGTTTTAACAGAGGAAAAGCTAGACGACAGTGGTGCGAATCTTGAACGAACACAATATAAATTAGCACAAGAAGTAGGGGTTTCGGTTTCTTCTGCACACAGAGCTACAAAGCTGTTTACAGGTTTACGCGGGCCCATTGTTTAAAACTAGCTGATCTAGCCACAAGAGTGAGTGGTATCTTGCATCCCTGAATGATTGTTTATTCGACCCACAGCTTGTGTTCTTTTTGGATGACTGCTGGTTTCATCTTAATGGTTGTGTGAACAATCATAACTCTCACTATTGGTGTGCAGAAAATCCTAATGGTGTTTGGGAAGTCCTCGTTATGAAGGATGACACTTCCAGCACCTTTTATAAGGTAAGATTTCATATAAGATTGTATACACACTTAAAGCAGGGCAGGCGTGGCAACTGCTGTAGCACAGAGTACAAACACCGTGCGCTCAGTCTGGGTTTATTAGAGAGACCCTGTATCTTACGTACATCATGCTATGCTGCAACACAAATGCAAACTGAAAGGTACATTTCACTTTTTCCAGTACTTGTCTAGTCGACTTGGAGACCCATAACTCAGACTGTGCTGCATGGCCCAGTGCATTGCCTGTCCTTGTTAGTGCAGCACGCGCCCCGCCCTGCGTACCAATCCTGTAGCCTGTCTGCAGATGGAACAGTGAGCAATATTCAGCCGTCTTCCGATTTTCCTTTCCATTTCCATATTGGACAGTTTCAGTTTAATCAAGATTAATTTACGTGCAATTTAACAGAATTTCTTCAGGATCACAAAAATTTAGGATAAAGATAAGTTTCTGCTTAATCCAGGTTCTGTTATGGGCAGGTTCGACTATGTATCAGAATATTAGGGTTTTAATACTTGTGTATCGTTTATAATGGAAGGTTATTATGTAGTGTGAAATAAACATGCTGCGTGATCCCTGTTGGGAATTGCTCCTTTTGTCATACCATGCCCACACGCTCTGTACCAGATTACTATTTTTAAGAACATATTATTTTATGGCAGAATGACCGAAACCATTAAGTTTCATCATCATTTTCCAAGCAAGATCTGCTTTCTTTCATGTCAGCCTTCATGTCTGTTGGTCCAGGACGTCGTCGGGTAAGGTGCCAACGAACTTTGTATAATTTTTAGTGCAGTCAAGCTACAGTTTTATTAGGCCATCCATGGAGCCTGCATCCATCTGGATTCAAGTGCATCTCTGCTCCTTGCTGTGCATGACATGGACAAACCATCTCAGGCCTACTTTACGTCTACAGCCGGCTGGCCTGGCGTGACATCTTGGTTGTACACAAATGTCTCGCTGGACTAACGGCCTTGCCTACCCGAAGTGGCAGCCATCCCTAAGCTGGGATGCTGGAGTACTGAGCTGCCCCTTCTGCCATGTCCACCTTTGCAGATAACCCTACCTGTTAAATTTATCATGTCTTAGTTTTTTTGCAGCTGAATTCCATCCAACCCAAAAGTTCCCTTATGAGAGTGTTAAAAAGTGATATTGTGCAGGTTTACAGTAACAAACTCGAATTTGCAATATTCTAGGCTTTCCCAGATGCAGTAATGGGCAAATGTTTAAAATAATCACAAAGAGCAGCGAGTGTAAGGTAGAAGCTGGCGGCTTCTTGGTTGGTTCAGGTAAACCCGCACACAGCTTAGAACTGTTGATGCTGCTGCATGTTGCTTCAGTAGCTAATTGCCGTAGCATACAGAAATAGTAAACCAGTTTATACTGAGCACGTGGACAGAAGCGGAGAAAAATCAGTGCATTACTTTAGTGCTAATTAATTTATTTATACAGTAGAACATGATAACTATTTTTATTCAACAGAACATAAATTCAGTATATAGAAACTTATGAATATGCAATAGAACTTTGGAAAATCTAATGCTTTTAAAAAATAATTGAAGTAAAAAGTAGATGTTGAAATACCTAACACTCCCCTTCCCCCAGACTGCCTGGAACTGCCCTCCAAAAAGAATGTAACACTTGATATTTTAAAAATAATCTCAGTTTAAGGCAGCAAAGTTTATTTTCAAAACATCACTACGGAATGAAAGAAAGAATCTTTCGATAGTCATTCCGAAGACGACAATGCTCAAAACATTTTGATTGAAGAAGATACAGTTTTTTAAATTAAAAGAAGTAGAATATGACCGATTTGCCGATTACTGAAATTATTGTTTATAATGGTGTAAGATAAACGAAATGTACTGGAAAGTCGTTGGATGCCGATTGTGTGATAAATAGGAGATATTGCTACCCTTGGCTGCAATTACTGCTGCAAGTCTTCTGAGCATGCTTATGATCAAGTGCTGGATGTCCTCTTGTGCTACGTTATCCCGTTCTTCTTGCACCACCACCGTTAGCCAGATTTTTTTTTCTTTTCACAGTTTGCTTTACGTCACACTGACACACACAGGTCTTATGGCAATTATGGCATAGGAATGGGAAGGAAGCACCGTGGCCTTAATTAAGGAACAGTCCTAGCATTTGCCTGGTATGAAAATAGGAAACCATTTTGAGAGCTGCCGACAGTGGGATTCAAACCCACTATCTCCCAGATGCGCGCCCCTAACCGCACAGCCAGCTCGGCACTAAAGGCAACGACCAATCATGTCTCAGTAGGGTTGAGGTCTGGCCAGTCTGGAGTGGGAACTCTGTGACACACTGAGCAGCACGAACAAGAAGTTTTCATTGAAAGCGAATGCAAATGGCATTGCATGATTAATGAGAATCTCCTCAGCATACCTGTGTGCCGTTCTCAATGAGTACAAGATCGGTATGGTTTTCTGAAGTTATGTCACCCCACACCAACCTCCTCCAAATGGTGTAATCTCTGCAAATGTGCAGGGGGCAAAGTGTTCTCCAGCCCTTCTCCACACACTGTCTCTTCTGTCAGGCGACCTCAGGTTGAATCTGGACTTGTCCCCACTGAGCCTCACTCCAATGTTCATGCACCTGCGAGGAACGAAGACTGTCTCTCTGGTGTTGTGGCATACGTCCTGATTTTCTAGAAGCTTTATTTGCCTCGTGGACCCTTCTTCTGCCTTTATTCTCACTCACAGCTTTGTTGTGGACTTGAATCAGACTACACCGAGCCTCAACTGCTGTAAGATGTTGGTTCCTCAATACTTGTAGCCTCAAAGGGCAATCTTGCAAGGCAGAAGTACACCTACGACGGCCTGAATCAGGTTTTCCTGTGGTAGGTAGGAAGATTCTGAAAATGTTTCACAGCCCGATGAATGCTTGTGGGAGACTTATTCAAAACCTCTGCTACATAGTGGTATCTACGGCCATCATCCACTAATGCCGTGACTTTCGCAGAGTCCACGGGACGGAGAGGCATGCTGACAAATTGTTTATGGCTCAGAAATCCCTCGGGTAATGCTCAGATACTGGTCAGTCAGACTACAATGCTTTTGTAATTAGTGCCAAATGAATAAGAAATATGCGGGAGTCTGAATGGGTTACAGTATTGCATTAAAAAACCTTGTGTTGCTATTCATTGTTCATAATGTTCATAAAACACTGGCCAATCATTAAATACTAGAAAAAGTGTGGTAATCTTATTCAGTGTAGAATTTAACCAAGCTTTCTATCAAAATATTAAGTGCAGCGCTTTTTTTGGAGGGCGGTGTAATACTGTTTTTGCTCTTCAGTGTGTAACTACAACAGACTCAAACAAGTTTCCTCAGTGTAGTTTCCAGCACTGTGTAGACCCTGCAGCCAGCGATGTTGAATCTGTAGGATCCTTGTACCAGTACCTGTGTCCTGGACGGTGCGAATGGAGCAGTCTATCGCCTGCAGAACTTTGGGAACTGTGGTTCCTTCACCTTCAGTATCAAACAAAATGATAGGGGCTTTTCGGGATGATAGAGAACTTCCCAGCCCCTTAGAGCCACCTGCAGAAAGTGCAACTCTGGTCGCATGTGATGTTCCAGATGTGCATGGGGTAACTCCCATCACCTTCATATCGCTGGGATTCTGATGCACTTTTAACTCTCACAGGGACTAATCGTTCAAGCAGTTTCTCACAGATGATGCAGAGGACCATTGGGTATCACCCTAAAGTGTGTATGAGTGAGAAACACTGGTTCTGTTTCCTGGTATGCCACTAATAATGAAAATAGCCCTTGTATTTATTTATTTACTCACTCAGTTACTGAAAGACGGGAGAGTAAAATCCAAGGCAGTGTAATGAAGTATGATAGGAAAAACAAAAACTGAGGAAACTGCAGAGCTAAAGGGTTGTAGTTGATCAAGAACAGTAAATTTACAAGAAACCTGGACTGAAACACAGTTGAAGAGCAGCTGCGGTGGTCAGATAGGAGACGTTAACATCCCGACTTGAGTGGAGCTGAAAGAGGGGAAATTGGGAAGGTGTGTTCACATTTTAAGTGTGCCAATGTTTCGTCTTCTCTTTGGTACTCTTGTCAAGACGAAATGAAGTGGGCTGGTGGGTGCCCTTTACTTTTATATGACTGCGCAGGTGGCGCCAGCTTTGCCTTGTCGTGCCACTCCCTCAGATTGTAAAGGGTTTTGGAATGAACATAACTACAGACAAGACAAAAGTTGATGAAAATCAGACGAGAAGAAGAACCTGTGAAGGGAAAAGTAGAAGAACAAACAGCAACATTCAGATATCTTGATGAGGACCAGAATAGCTGAGCAATGCCAGTCAACATAAGGAGTCTAGTGTTTGTATGCAGGGAGATATGGAATATTTCGAGGTTTTCCACATTATAATACCTTGGGTACATCTCGAGGAGGGATTGTTTGCAAGAGAGTACTGATAATTTGCCATTTAGCACAATTGCTGTGAAAAACAGACTGTTATCCTGAATCAGTTGTGAATGCAACAATAGGCCTAGTTTCAAGGGAGGCACAAACAAACCACTACATTGTAAGTGAAGAAAGAAGATGAAGAAGAAGAGTCGGAATTCCACTGAAGCTCCACCTGTAGGATTCCAGTGAGATATGGGGTGGATCATGGGAGACTACGGGCAAAAATGAGTGCAGTTGGACTAGACAAGAGAGTGATTCAATGGGTTGCTATATTTCTAGAAAATAGATCTCACAGAATTATAGTAGGCGAACCTTTATCTGTCCCAGTAATAATTAAGAGGGAATTTGTCAAAGCAGTATTATTGGACTTTTATGTTTTCTTATACAGACCGAAACTAGTTTCAACAAATATATGTACCTTTTTTAAGGTTACAGCAAACAGTATTGAATAGGTGGAAGCCTTTAGCTTTTGTTTTACACTGTTTTGCTCTTCAATACGGATTATTATGAAATTTATTACCTATGAGTTTCACTTTACCCTTGTAACTACTTAAGGTGTGGACATTTTTCAAAATATCAAAAAATGCTGGAGGTATTGAACCTAGGAACGCATTACAGAAAGAATTATGGAAATAAGTTAATTTGGCTGGGATTTGAATAAAATAGAAAAGTAAAGAGACAACTGATGTTAGGTTGTTTTTTCGGAACTGTATTTACACCAGAAGTGATTTTCAAAATTTGGTTTTTTAGTTTGATAGAGCTGTCCAAGACTCTGGGTCCTTTAGCCCTTCAACTTTTGGCACATTTTTCATAGTATTTTGTACGTTAAGAAATGTTTTCAGCATTAAAATATCCAACCCTGGTGATGAGCAAGCAGACTCGTGCAGGGACGTACGTTATGACACTCGTCTGCTATGACTCTTGTACTCCACACAGTTTATGGATAGGCTGATTTTAGCCCACCTTGGTTCAGTTTGTCATTTAGCCTCTTTGTTTCTGCTGCGTGGCACTAGAGATGGCGTCAGGAGAGGTGTCCGGCCGTAAAACAGGGCCTAGTGCTGCCCCCAAGTAGCTGGGGAAAATACAGAACCGTTCTCTAATTAGTAAAGAAAAGTCATTAATCGATTACAAAGTCTGTCTGTCTGTCTTGATGAACAGACAAACCGATTATCTGTCTCTGTGCTCCTTAAATTGAACCATTCCCTAGATAATGTTGATGCAGGTAACATATTACGCACAAATGTATAAAGCAAGTTTTGATGCACACCCAGAGGTTTGGGAAATATTCCCTGCTTCATCGCATCTAGTCGGCTGTGATTACTCTCACATGTAGCCAACTTTTTAAATAAAGTAACATCAAGTTCTATCACTTCAGAATGCATTAAATGCATATTATCGTGCTAGTCTAACGATGTAGATTTTTAAAGTTTATTTTAAGGAATGAAATATTTTTAGCATTATACAAACTATTACTGCTAACTTTGACGAGTTTTCCAGATGTTCTGTAACCTTTAATCAAGCCTTAATTGTTCATTTCTCTTATTTAAATTGATTTATTTTTGGAATTTTTCTTTTTGTGGGGATATATCTCTTAAAAAGTCCTCCCCCTGTGTGTGCCCCTGGGCCTGTGGTTATTTTATGTTGTGGTAATAATAGCACCATAATCTCATTTTTGGTTTCTAGGCCAGTATTTCAGCAGATTAATCATCGGAGTGTTATATTGTGATTGGTTGGTTTTCAATGTTGATTTGTTATGAGTGAGAATGTGATAATTTCTTTTTTACCCTGTCACAGATCCTCCCCCTTGCCGGTGTGAGGCGAGAGTCATTGAGTGCGATACTGGTTTACTGTTTGGTGTGTTGCTTTGCATGTGCCAGGCATTATGTCAGTAGATTGGATGACAGACTTTCAGAGTTTTCTTTCACCTTGTTCATATTCATTCCGTTCTTTTATATTCAGTTTCTCAACATTTTTAGTGTCTCTTTTGTACGAAATGGAAAGGGAGGAACGATATCTGTAAAGATAAGAATGTGTGAACGAACACTATGACAGGTTGTGTGGGAAGAGGAGCCAAGGACAGTCTCCACAAGCTTAGTTTTTCTATATCCAATTCTTCTCGGTCCGCAACGAACTTGTTTCTGTTTCCTAGATTGATTAGGATAGCAGACGTCAACACTCTTGAGGGGCCTTCTTGACAGTTCTGCAGACTTGATGCAGGAAGTGTAGGATAAGAAGAAAGCTAGAACAAGGCAGGTAAAAGGAAGAGACAAAAACATAAAGACGAATACAGGTGGGGAGCACAGAACAAACACACAAGGAGAAAGGAATCTGAAAGGGAAATATAAGTAATGGAGAGTCGTATTCAGACACGCACAGTCTGTTAGCCTGATGGTGATAGTAGCAGCCACAGCACAGCCCCCTGCACGCTGGCTTCTTTTATGAAGTTTGTACAAAAATCAAGAGTTCTAGCTTGCAGCTCAGGGATATAAGCTACAAATTTTAGGTAAATAAAGTATATTCGTTATTTATTCCTAAAAATTACAATCCTTTTCTTAATCATTGTTTTCCGGCCGATTAGTTTAGCAGTTTGCCTTTTTCTACGACTATGAGCGCTAATGTGAGTCAATGCAGAGTTTGAATTGAGCCCTTTTAACTACATTCAATGTGGACATTTTTAAAAAAATAAAAAAATGCGTGAAGGTATTAAACCAAGAAACACATTACGGAAAGAATTATGTAATAACTTAATTTGGCTACAATTTTGGCGGTGCGATTAGGGGTGCGTAGCTGTCAGCTTGGATTCATGAGATTCGAACTCCACTGTTGGCAGCTCTGAAGATGGTTTTCCGTTGTTTCCCATTTTCATACCAGGCAAATCGTGGGTCTGTACCTTAATTAAAGCCACTTCCTTTTCACTCCTAACCCTTTCCTATCGCATCGTCACCATAAGACCTATCTGTGTCGGTGCAACGTAAAGCCAATTGAAAACAAAAAGGAAAACTGGCGAAGAAACATGCGATTTTAGGCTGTTTTTCCAGAAGTGCATTTAGGCCGGAAGTGATTTTCAATTTTTTTTTTTTTTTTAAGTTTGATAGAGGTGTCCAAGACTTTCAATCTGAAACCTTTTCGGGCTCTTTAGCCCTTCAACTTTCAGCACAGTTGAGGAAATTACTTAATTTTACGTTTTTCATGGTATGGGTACTGCCTGCTAAGAAATGGCTTTGTTCTTATCGCAGAGGAGTAATGGATAAATAGGAGAGAGGCAGTTTGTGATTCTCCTTCTTTTGCAGTCTGACATGACTCTTGTTCATTCCTTTCCGTTATTTATTTGTATTGCTTTCAACCTGTGGAACTCTCAAAGTTTGTCATCACTGTTGTGAGTGGTAACTTGCTAACTTGAGTGACAGCTGTTCTCTTGTGCTTGCTTTTAGCCAGGAGGAATATGGAGTTTGAAAGTCCTGATGTAGAAAAGGATTTTCCAGGCCTGTACGCCTCAGAGGCGGGGAAGAAAAGCAATGAGAGCGATTGTAAGTCACTGCTTCATTTTTTCTTTCTTTGTTCGTTATGTTGGCCAACATTTTGTTTTGTAATACTTGGCAGAGTACAAATAAGAGAGGTGAATGTTGTTATCTTGAAAGGGAACTCTTTTGGTTGGACCTTAATGGTAGACAGTGGAACAGGAATCCGTCGGTTTTCTAGTTTCAGCTAATAAAATATTATACTATTAACAAGTATGTTTATTTATAGATGACTAAGATTTCAAACTTCCATTAGAAAAGATACAGCAGTATTAAAACCTTTATATTTTGATATATTAATGTACTGTACTTAAAATAAAGAAATAAATATTCTAACTGGATTAAAGCCCCTTTCATATATTTAACAAAGCCAAGCTGTCTGCCAAATTACTGTGGCCTTCACCAGGGCATAACACCACCATAGCACAGCGCGACAGTCGCTGGGGAAGCCGTGAAAAGTACGGTCGTGACTTCATGTTCCTTTGAAGAATTTCTGTGCTTACTGTTGGAGGCAAACCCTTCATCTCCCTGATAAAGGCCAATGTAATTTGGTGGGAAGCTTGGCTTTGTTAAACATATATAAGGAATCCAGTTAGCATATTTATTTCTTTATTTTAATACATCGGGCCATGAAAACCTACGTTCATTAATGTACTGTACTTGTTAGTAAAATAGATTTGTAGAGAATCAAATTCTGTTTCTGTGTTGAAATCTCACTTATGGCATAAAGTGTCTTGAATAGAACTATCAGTATGTTTGTGGAGTGCGTAGGTGACCAACTATCCTGCTATAACACCGCTGTTCAACGTGGTTATTTAGTCTGGTCCAACTGAAACCGTTCCCTTTTTAGTGGTTGTGCTTGAAAATGTAGTGCAGCTGGTCATGATTGTAGTGCAGTTTTAAATGTGTTAGTACTCTTCAGATTGGTTCCAATGATAATAATTGAACATCTACTTATTTTAATCAAGTCATTGAAATTGTGAAATACTTTCGTTGAAGAAGAGAATCATATGTTCTCAATACATTATGAGTAATTAACATATCTTATATAGTTCTTTGATTAGAAATGACAACGCGGATTCTTTATCTCCTATTTTTTTTTTTCAGTGCAGTAAGTTTATCGTTGTCTCCTTTCACGAGAATATGCAAGGAACAGTCTGCTTTGATGGAAGAAGATCAGAAACCCATTCTCTAAACAGGGACGTGTACTGGCTCCCACAATCTTTGGCTGTTGGAAACTGCGTTGAGGACTACACAGCTGCCCGACTGAAAACTGTGGTACTCGTTTGCCAAATACATACAGAACTCCTGGTGCAACACGTCACTGACTGACTGTCAAATGCCTTCAAAGACCGGTCATACTGTCAGCCTGCATACTTCTTTACAGCAACGAGACCTGGACAACCCTGGCCACACTTGAGAAAAGATTGAAAACCTTTCCACTTTGCTGTCTTACAACGATTCTCCAGATCTTATGGAGAGACAGGAGTATCCAACAGCATGCAGGGATCTCCAGTATGTATGCTTTGTTCAGTCATAGGCAACTCAAATGGCTGGGTCATGTGAGATGGATTTACTTTATGGAGAAGTGCTCAAGGGTACGAGGCCAGTTGGAGGACCACATCTTCGTTTCAAAGATGTCTGTAAAATAGACCTGAACCAGGCTGACGAGTGGGAAAGCACTACCCATGATTGAGGCTGGCTGTGAGAGACGGGCTGCAGAGAACAGAAGGAAGATGTTAAGGCAAAAAGAGAGCACCTCTTGCAGAAGGGACTGCTATCTAGGGCGAGCCTTTTCAGTTAACACGCTACTCCATCATCCTTGTTTGGAGAAATACCACAGAATCTCGATAAATTGACCAGATTAACGCAATTGTTGGATAACTGAGGTGCATTGAAATTCTATTTACATCAGAAAGTGTTTCACTATTATGGTGTCTTTGAAACCTGCTGAAAAGTTTATTCTTCCAGTTTTTTCACAGCAGCTTGAATTTTATTTTCTCTTGATTGCTGAACAAACCTCAGATGTTGCTGTGTACAAACTACGTTCGGGCTAATTGGAAATTGACCACAGTGTGCTTCCACAACAATCAGCAAATGATCGTCCTTGCAGCCTCTTTGTTTTGCATTTTTAATGATTTTTCCTCTTTTTTTTTTTTTTTTTTTTTCCTGTCTGGATTAAGCAAAGTCTAGTTTATCGAGGTCCACTTTAAAAAGTTTTACTTCTTCTTTTCCTCCTCCTTGTTCTTCTTTCACTTTAATGACTACATAGAATCACTTTACTCAGTTCATAATCCAAGTCTGTTCAAGCCTTCCAGCCCTCCCAGTACCTTTTCCTATGTTCTGATCTTCGTGCCCTTTCGGTTGAAAATATTCGTGTTGCGAGTTTGTTTCTTGTGAATGCAAAGTGGATGTTTGTGTCCAGGATTCTTTTGTTTAATTTTATATTATTATAGTGTTTCCTGGTGTAAGGCCAATTTCCTTCCGATTCTCTCTTATTTCTCTGATTCTGTTGTGGTATTTTTTGAGTCGAGATTATACTTTACCAGTTATTTCAGAAGTCTTGAATTGTGCATTCTCATTGTGTGTTCAGAGAATCCCAGTCTCCTCGTCTGCATAGCATTAGTAATGGGTTCCAACTCTTTGTACACGACTTTGTTGGGCATCGCTCGCCACTGTCAGTCTTTCTGGTTTTTCTTGAATGGCCAATAGCAGCTTTCTTGTTGCCTTAGGTACTTGTGTGGAAATTATCTCGTTAGCTTCTCCCAATCATTTCAAAACTCCCACATCAGAGGTTGTTTGGCTGCATGTCATAATCCAAGTTGCTACTTTGCTGCATCACCGATGTGGTCCCCTACTTCGTTGTAATCATGGTGAAGAGACGTTCTAGGAAAGGTACTGAACAGCGTACATGCACCGAAATAAAGCGAAACTTGGGTTACAGTGGTAATCCACATGACTACGTACAATTGAAAGGTTATTCATGATGTAAAGTTTTTTGGATTATGCTATGTTGATCCCTTATTGAAGTGCTCATTTCATTAATCAGTCATTTATTTGAATGTACAGAGAATATTTCATTTTTATTATGTACTAGTAACTGGCAGAGAACATCTACATTCAGCAGCCTATGTCGCAATTTCTGCAGGGAGCTTGGAGCTTGGGTTTGTTTGCTCACCAGCTAAGTTTAGAAGGAGGAATTTCGACATCACGTACACAAAGCAGAACAAGGAAACAATGGAACTCCAATGACCAGATCAACAGACAACATTTCAGAGGCCCGGCGAGAGGCTAGAGGAGCTGGAGATATACATTTGAAGTAAGCATCACAAGCGTGCTGTGCTGGACCAATGATATGATAACGTCACTGTCAATTTGGCTAGGCATTGGTCTATGTGAGTGATGGCCCCGATCGAGTTTACAACGGCGTCTTAAAGGACGAATTAATAAAAGCGATGAGCACATGGACTAGCTACCATATTATTCGGCGAGATTCATGCAGGTAACATCGTGAGAAGAAGTTTTCATGTACGTGAGTGATCGTGTGGGAACTTGTAATTTTGTTGGAAGATGCTCAGTCTGCATTTAATCTATTCAAGTTTTCAAATACTGGAATGGCATTTAACTTTCGATTTCCAGAGAGAGAGAGAGAGAGAGAACAATTTCATTTATAATCATTTCTAATGCATAGTAGCCTGCCTGTGTAAATAGTTTGCTGAGGGGATAAACTTTACAGTTTCCAGTCTTGCATATACGTGGAAAATATTTGACCTAGTTATGGTGAGATAAGAGGAGTTGTTCCGCTAGGCTGAATGAGAACTGATTTCACGGTCAGTGAAAATTATCCCGGCCATGGTACTCTAGTAACCGGCAGGTTAATCTTGACCTAGTTTCTACATCGTGAATGAGGGGATGTTTCAGACGACATCCAGAAGCAGAAGCAGCGACAGAAAATACATTACTTTTCTACGCCAGGATGGAGACCAAAGAACTGATCCAAGTCTCTTCTGAAGGCACCATCAATATGGCTGGCTAAAACACGATGGGAGTTGGCTGTTCCTAAGGCAGGTGGCTAAATGAGTCAGTGAAATAGATGAGTACAGAATTTTCAATGTAATTATGTGAGTGAGAATGTGTTTTAATATTGCAAAAGGGAATAGGTTAGTTTTGATATTTAATTTCAGTAAATTTAGCTGTGGTTTGGAAGGACTACATCGTATTTAAAGTAAATGTTAGGAAGATTGTTGTTTCTTATTTTAGCCTCATTTAATGTTTTGTTTTGCTTTGATGTTTGAGACGCAGTGTACGTCTCAGGGCTTAAATGTAAATATAAATGAGGATTCAAATTAAAGTCAGGAAGGACTAGATTAAAATATTAATATGAGCTCAAAGTGTACGGAAACATGTCGTCACGTTTTTCTGGGATTTGTTGCATGATGTGTGAATGAGAATGTGTGACACGGTGGAGTTTGAATACACAAATTTTGATATCGTCATCTTCACAACTATTTTGAATATCAAGATGAGCATAAATTAGTGTTTGATTCACGAGTTCCTCGAACGCAGTTTCGTATTTCAGGTTCCGAATATTTAGAATCAATTTTCTTTAAAATTTATTATTTTTATCGCTGCAAATTTCTTGAGTTGTAAGATGAAGATATTTCAGTAACTTTCAGATATTCAGACATGATCGATTGTCTATGTGGCATTTTCTTAATTTCAAGTTACGGTATTATTACAGAGTTGGCCACTTTATCATTCATGTTTAACTTTACGAGCACAAATGCTTTGATTTGTGTCCAGCGCAGTCTTGTTTCTTTCTTAGATGACCTCATTTCATATACTTATTCATTTTTGGCAACTTTAGGACAAATGATATGACTTAGTGTGATTTTTGAGTAAGAGGACGCATTCCTTATTAGAAAGGCCTGCATTTTTTTTTGATGATTGTGTGACTTGCCTCAGGTAGACTGTTGAGCAGCGTGTGTAAAATGTTGGACCCTGTGTTTTTTTTATTGTTGTTGTTGATGATTCTTGTGTTATTTTGGGAGATTGAATCTTGCTTTGAGTCATTCCGCCGTGTGTTGGCGAGGGTGATACATGCGTCTACCGAGGAGAGTTTATTTTAGCGGCCTATACTTCGTGTTGCAGTAGATGAGATGTTTTATATCACGATGTTTCGTTTGGTTTTTCTTTCATGATATTACCGCGCTGAGGAATATTTTTGTATCATGTAATCTATTTCAGGAACCAACGTTGAATAGGAAGTGTTGCTTAAAGTGTAAATTTATCTCCTTATCTTTTCCATAGAGTCTGTGAGTGAGTGAGGATTGCGTAAATGCTGCATGCTTTTCTTGGTAAACCCTGGAAAATATGACATGTTTTTGTGTCTTTGATTGTGTATATTTGCCATTTTTGTGATTTTATTTTGTGTGGTTCTGATCCACAGTGTTTATTGTGCTCATGAGATTGCTCATGATTTGAGGTGTATATATTTGTGCATAAGATGTTTTATCACTCATCATGTTATATTTTGTACAGGTAGATTAGTTTTTGTCTCCCCTTTTTGCGCATTAAATCACGTCTTAAGGTTAGGGACCCCCACTGCAATGTCAAGTGTGCAGGAAATGGGAAATGTACTCATCTACAATTCGAAGTGTTGACAAAAATATCAAGCCAGGTGCACGCAAGTCAATGTGTTAAAATTAATAAAACTTCAGGATTTGATTTGTTAAGTATGTGTGTCAGCATACAATCGTATATTTGTATGATTTATATTTTGATTTTCAAGATGGAATTTATCAATCTGAAAGAAAAATTCTGAGTTATGTAAAAATTTGGATTATTTGATACTTTTCTTTTTTTCTTCATATTTTTCTTGTTTACTTTAATAAACAGATTTTTCTCCAAAACTGGCATCATGCTTCGCCTTGCTTTATTTGTAGCTTTTAGTTGACCTGACCGTGTCCATATTTGTTATATGTTCTCCATCAAATCCAGGGTGTATGTAATTTTAGGGCAATTTTTTTTATCATAGTTCGAACTGAGCACCCCTGGGAGCGGCTAACTGTCTGGGGCAAATTACCTTGAGGGTAGAAACGGGGACAATGTTATAAACTGTATAAACACACACTGTGCACGTTTCAAAATGTACCTGGGCTTTAGTGGCGTATACTGAGGGCTACCTCAAATGGGAACGATGGAAATCTAGGGCACATGATGTAACCATCTGACACGTTCCATTTACAAAACTTGAAAGCAATGAAAAAGTCACACTTATTTTTCAGAGCAAGGCATCAGAGACTGATCTCTCAGCCCAGGCTCGACCCACCTCGCGTAGCTTGCTGCTGTATGTCTGATAGGTTTGGGGATCGGGGGATAGGTGGGCAAGTCTTCGCTCTGTAAGATAGCTTGTTGCTTGTTGTTTAAAGGGGCCTAACATCGAAGGTCATCGGCCCCTGTAAGATAGCTACTGCTAACGTACAACCATTCTATATACTCCCTCAGCTCATACTTCTTAATTAATTATAGATAACAGAGTGCTGGCATTCCACTCCTGTTTACTTCTACATCCTTGAAGGAAGACACTGCAGGGCTGCTGTTATAGGAGTTCTATACGTAGGTTTCTTTTTATAGGTAGGTCTGCTAAAATGAAATGCAATCTTTGAGGTTTAGTCCTCTCTTTTGTTGGTTGGAATAGAACCTGTGATCATGGGTAGGACACCACTACTGATCTCCCGAGGAAGCTAATAAACCAGTGGACGATGGATCCAATCGCTGGTAATGCTGTAAAATTCAACATTATTAAAAATAAAAAAAATGGTGCATGGCAATCTATATAGGCTTGGTAGTGACCGAATGAGGATGAAATGCATGGCGAAAACGTCATAAACACCCAGTCCCCAAGCTAGGGGAATTAGAGTACAAGGGTGTTGATTCTGAGGATTGAACCAGGGCCATCAGACCAAAGGCAAGCGTTCTGTCCATTTAGCCATAAAGCCAGACGTTAGTTTGCTAAACCTTGGGCTATCATCTCCACTGATCAGGTGTTGAGTATTAACAGTAGCAGAGGCCGGGGCAGTAGCTTGTGAAGCAGCCTTGACAACACAGCAGGCTACTCCGTTGGCTATTGGCTGCAGCTCAAAATTCTTAAAAGTCTTGATATTCATTAAACCAACTATTGAAAAGGGGGTAAGCTAAGTCTAGTGTTAGCCCACATCTTGATCCCAACAGCAGCACAAATCTCACATGGAGTGACCGGGATTTGAACCACGGAACCCAGAGGTGAGAGCCATGGAGGCTCTCTTCGTTAAGATAAGTTCCAAAATTCAAGTTTATAAGGATTTAAGTCTTTGATCATGACAAGAGGTAATAGAAAATCCCGGGGAGTGATAAAAATAGGAAATTAACCTCTTGAAATAGTGAACATTTTAAAATATTTGGGCAGCGTGATATCACAAGATGGAAATTTGGATGGAGAAATTGATTTAAGAATACAGCAGTCTGTAAGTTTCTACCAGTGTGTGAGAGACATTGTATGGAACAAAGATGTGCCAATGAAGTGCAAAAAGGTTTTATACTTGTCTTATTATAAACCTATACTGACTTATGCTTCAGCAGCCTGGACGTTGACTAAGCGGAAGCAAAGTAAGATCCAGGCAGCTGAAATGAGGTTCTTGGGGAGCATACAGGGAAGGACAAGATGAGATAGAATGAAATGAGGAAATAAGGAGAAGTGTGGGAGTGTTTAAACTTCAAGAAGAGATTGATATAGCAAAACGAAAATGGTTTGGTCACGTGATGAGAATGCCAGGAGAGAGAATACCTAGGGGACGTCCTAGAATGAGATGGAGGAGCTCTGTTGTGGACTGTATTGCAAATAGGAGTTGATAGCAAGACCGATTAGATACTAAAATTCATGAATTGAAAAAAAAATTGCATATTTGGCCTAGAAATTGCTACACTTTTCAATAAAAAGGCTTTTTAGTATTTCCTTCTATTAAATACATATATCCATCTTTCGATGGAATGATTTTTACCCAAACATGTTTCAACTCATCCAGTGGATACAAGACCTCCAGGTGAGGCCTTGCACTAATTGAGTTACACAGCACTGTACCAGGCCTTTTTTCACATATTCTACATTCAGTAGCTTATGTTTCCCTCCACATCATATGCATGCATCAAGATGGACAGTTCCAACTTTATAATGGAGATTTTCACCCTCGTTTTAGATATATTAACCATGTTCTACTTGGATTTTACACGCTCCTTCATATTGTTTTTAGTGTTACTTATTCAACATTAATTCATATAACTTTTAAATATATTTCACTGAAGATGGCTCGAAGATGATCGGAAACATGTTTGCCTAAAAATCATTCCATCCAAAGATGGATATATGTGTTGAATAGAAGAAATAATACAAGCCTTTCTGTTGTAAAGTGTAAACTAGAATGAAACTAATATCTATATTGCTGCACTAAATCAGATGAAGTGAGTCGACCATCTCCAAAAGAAGTTGTGCTGAATGTACACAAGACAGCAACAAACTCTTTTGACTAATCGTTTCGGGACTCAGAAATGCTCAAGTTTTACAAAAAAGCTCTTTGATAATAACTTCCACAAAACAACCCAGAAGACGCATGTGATACATTGGATTTTTTACCGTATTGATTTCTTTTTAAATGAGTGTTTTTTGTACATTTTCATTCCTTCAGATTCTTTCGTTTGGTACAAACCCGGCCATCTCCAAATTTGAATTTTAAATAGTTATACAAATAAAATGTTGTTCTGTAACATTCATTACAGTGCTATTTATAAGTGGTTAGGGAAATCAAAATATTTCTAAATCTCTTATTTAATTTTTTTTTCAATTTCCTTAAAAAAATAACCATTTGGAGTTGGCCAGTTTTGCAAATAGATGACTCAACTGATATATAGACACATGAAAGGAAAAACATAATATGGTAAACACAGTGACAGGTCAGTGTCGGAAGATGGGATGAGAGCAGTCTCCAAATAGATGCAATTCTCCTCATCAGTAGGGCGGACATCAACACTCGCTAAGGGGTCTTGAAGAAAGCTGGATAAGCAGAGGAAAAGGAAAGAGATAAAGAAAATGGATGTAGAAGAAGTAAGAGATAGCCCTGGTCTCCTCCTCCTGCATTGGCCTATGTGTACCTACCTACCTTTCTACACACAACTTGACTTTCCACTTGCTTGTTATTTTCTGCCACAGAGTGCTGCAGCTTCTGTGGATGACCTTGCAAATCATATCCTGAGTGTTTGTACAGTGATAGCTTGGCCCAAGGACACTGTGTCACACTCCAGTGCATTGTATGTGTTCATTCTGACGTGCTATAAAACAACTTTTTCCAGTCAGTGATGATGCGCACGAGAGGCCGTCAAAGAAGGATCTGCTGATTGGCAAACGTAAGGACAAAAAGGACTCAAAGAAGGACCGCGGCTACGCAGCTTTGGAAGGCGAAAGTTCTCCGGAAGAGGACCCAGAAATGAAGTAAGTTCTGAAGCTCATTAATTACCACCAAGATGAGTTTTACATGTCATCTGTACAATTGGACAGCTAGCAATCCATTTGAGATATTTGTTTCTTCAAAACTCTTCAACTCTAATTATTATTTGACATAAGAATTTCCCTGTTATTTTGGTGGTACATGTACCTTCACTGTGATGAATATGGAAAAAATGTTGGTCTATGATGTTACGTTTTTTTCAGACTTTTTTTATTGAACCAGCAATCAAGTGTACTCTATTGTAGGTGGCAACACTTTGCAGTATTTTGCCTGTCGAACCTGCCAGAAATACAATTTACACCTATACTGTGTGTACTGTTCCTTGAGGAAATGAAACAACATAAAAATAAATTCAGAAAATGTAAAGCTGCGTATGTGGAATTCAAACCTTAACATTGTCTGCTGAAGGTTCAGGGAAGATCTGCTTACATAATATGAAATGTACAAGGGCACGTAGAATGCTGTAAGAACAAGTTTTTAACTGCCAAATATTACTGCACAGTGTCTTACTGAAATATATTTATTTACATTTTTTGGACTTCATTGGACCACTTTAATCAATTGTATAAAAAAAAGGATTTTCAGTTTTTTGTCAGCCAGTACTTCTTCATTCTCTAGGATCTTAACTTTCCTTCTTTCTTTGTTGAACTCAGCGGTCCCATTATCAGTCTGTTGATCTTGGTTTATACTCTGGTTTGTTTGTCTATGAGTTTCTTGATTTTTTTGTGTTTTGTTTTGTAGATCTTCTATTGTAATTTGTAGTTCCTGTACATCTCCCTGGATTTCTGTAATTCATCTAATATTGCTCTTTTCTACAATTCTCATGATGATCGTGTTTTCTGGTGCCCTGAGTAGATGTACAAAGAATGAGATTTGTTTCTTCCTGATTGTGTTCATTACTGGTTCCATTTCCTTGCAGACTGTTTCATTAGAAGCTAGTCTCCACTGTCCATTTTCTGGGTAGTTTTTGTTTATGCATGTTCTGATTCTTCTTCTTTCAATCTTGAGATTGTGTCTATTTCTGCTTGTGTAACTGTTTTGTAGTGTTGTAATTTTGTGGCTATTGAGGGGCCTTTTTATTGTACGAGTTCTTGGTGATGATAATTGTGCTCTGAAATGTCTGCTGTTTATTCAGCTTATATGTTGTTATTGTCAATGATTTTGATATTCTGTTGTTCTTCTCTCCTGGCTGTATATTTACCTATAAAACGGGCACTCCTGAGCTCACTCAGGGTCGGCTCGTTCTGACTCGGAGAGAGTATGTCCGACATTCTTGCAACAGATTTACAGCACTTCACTTTTCCTTAAGCGGGGACCAACACCATTGACTGACCAAAAATGCAATTTTTCAATTTATTTTTTTTCATTTCAAATTAAACTTTCCTCTTTATAACAGTTTTGTTAATATCTCCAATACTTTTGAAGTTCTGACCAAAAACATGAACCTCTTTCAGCCAAGCGAACCCTCTGAAGGTTAAGATGAAGTTGTGCAAACACGCATATTTCATAGAGAAGAGGAAGATATTCTAGGTTCATTGATTAAGTTTAAGAAATATATTTTCAAATGAAAATTAATGAAAGAATTGACTACTCAAAAATAACCTCATGATGGACTTCACTGATTCTAGTAGTGTTGTAGTTATAACATTACGAATCATAATAAAAATGAATCAGAGAAAATTTTTGTAGAGGGGATAAAATAAGGAATGAGAAAATCCGGAAAGAAACTGGAGTGGAAAAAATGAATGATGGAATAGAGAAGAGCTGACTAAGATGGTTTGGGCACGTAAAGCGAATGAGTGATGAAAGAATGCCAAAAAAGTGATGCAAATGCAAGGAAGGAGAGGCCATGGACAACCACGATTGAGATGGAAGGATACAATCCAACGCACTATTATAGAAAGAAACCTGAACTGGGACACAGTGGTGGAGAGGAACCATATTTGCCCCTACCCGGCTACAGCTGGATAAAGGGAAATGATGATGATGATGAGAAAAATATATACGTGTTTGAAAATTATGAGGGAAATAGTGGCCATGGTACACCGCTATGTAATGGTATAGGTTTATATGATTTCTAAATATGTAGGCATATTATTAAAGAATAATGTGTTTGTCAGGCTAAGTTTCCTTTTAGTATTAATTTCCATTGGTGCGGAGAAACGGGTCTAATACACCCCATTTTTCTATGTTCAGAGGTGTAGGTCCCTCCTTAGGACGCCCTCTTCCTCTCTTCGATGGCAAGAGCGGAGCTGTTTTCTCTTCATCTGATGGGCACAACTTTGAAAGATGCTCACACATGGTCGGTACGCACTTTCCTGTTGTTCTGTTGCGATTTTACTACCAGTGGGTCAGTTAACTTGATTTCTGAATTTTCAAAGGATATTCTGAGGCCGATTTTCTGTGCTATTTCCTGTAGTGACTTAACTTGTTATCGGACTTCCTGAACGTTGTATGACAGGAGAGTGAGGCCATAAGCAAATCCGATGCAGTTTAAACTTATGTTATCTTTCGATCTTCAAATTTTGATGTTCTTTGGGTTATCCTTCTACCATTCTCTCATTTCATATTCCAAGGCATCTTTGAACAGCAGTGGTGACAGGCAATCTCCCTGTCTTAAACCTGTTTTTTCTAAGTAATGGCTCAGAAAATTCCCTCTGAACTTGACTTTAGATTTTATATTAGTTAAGGTAAGTTCTTTCATCTGATTAATTTTTAGTGAAGTCCAAAATTTCTTAAATTTTTCAATATTGATGGTCTACGGGTACAGTCATAGGTCTTACTGAAATATTAAAACAACGCATGGCTAAGCTCTTTAATTTCATAAATGTAAAACATATTCAATCTGTTGCAGATTCCCTATCATTTGTTTACCTGCAAATTTATCAAACATTTCCCTTCATAAATTATTGTCCATAATTCACTTTGTCCTCTTGAATTCCAGTTTCTCTGCATATTATGATCTTTCCTACTTTTAAAAGCTCCACTCAAGCTTATTCTTCTACTTACGTAATTCCACGCCAACTCTCCACTGACAGCTCGGAACGCGCCACACAGGCATAGAATTTCAGGCATAATTTAATAAAACTACCTATTCAATACTTTCCACATTTAATGTGATTTGAATCTACTTGAACTTATGTAGATTTATCAGGTCAGGTACATGTTTCACCCATTATTTGGGCATCTTCAGCCTGTAGACAACCTTTAGGTCAAGATTTGGGACCTTTTTAACCATATATAGTATAATATACGAACGTTAATAATCTCTTAAGACTAACACGCCAGGATAATAATTTAAAAAATGTTAACAAAACATAACTATTGGTAACATAAATTAATGGTGTTTTAACACAATTAAAGCTTGTTGGTCCTATTCTATTCAACTTAAAAATATGTCCAAAACTAAAATGGATCTTCTTCCTCTATCAGAAGTCTTGGGTAAAGAGGATATTACATACCAGGGTTCATTTGACCCACCTGTATCATTTCATGTTCTTGATGTACCGTAACTAATGTCAGAATGTGTTGTCAACCACAAGTGGAGATTTAGAACTGATTGTTAATTGTAGGCTGATCAAGATTGTTGTGAATGAAAATATAAATTGAAATTAACAATGTTTTTTTACACAGTTAAAACTCGTCAGTCCTGTTCTATTTAACTTAAAAATATGTTCAAAACTAAAATGGATCTTCTTCCTCTATCATAAGTCTTGAGAAAAGAGGATATTGATACTGGGGCTTATTTGATCCACATATTTCATTTTGATGTTCTTGACGTAACCAATGTTGAAATACGTTGTCAAACACTAGTGGAGATTTAAAACCGATTGTTATATATAGACTGGTCAAGAACGTTGTTGTGATTGAAACTGTAAGCGTCTTGACTTTGGGTCTTATGTAGTGACAAGGAATTGTAAAGAGTACAATCTTAGGCTGTTTCTTAGTTTTAGGGTGCTGCTTAATTGAGAAGGAACATCCTAGATACTTCATACAGTCTGTTATGAATATCATTCCTGTTGATGTGTTGCTTAGTCGTTGGAAGCGATCTTAAGATTATTTGTTGAGTTCATATTAGATGGACCTGTCTGTTCCGGCAGCACCTGTTTTATTAACATTTCTACTCCTGGTGTTGTATTGGTGCTATGAGATTGCGCTGCCGGAACAGACAGGTCCATCTAGTAGACCTAGAGTAAATCGGAACATCGAAACTGACGAGCAGACAGCCAGATGGCATCAAATTGAAATGTCTGCACACGGGAGCTGAGGCCATCCGATTATTATTATTATTATTATTATTATTATTATTATTATTATTATTATTATTATTATTATTATTATTATTATTATTATTATTATTATTATTATTATTATTATTATTATTATTATTATTATTATTATTATTATTATTATCATCATCATCAAATACTCCTGGTGTGAGTCCCATACGCAGCCAACTGTGGTCCTTTACCTCCAGCCCCTAAATACCCTCATAACCATCTGCACCCTTTATTTATAACCTAAGTACTTACATTACTTACTTACTTACTTACTTACTTACTTACTTACAGTGATCCCCATCACTCCATGGTGGACACAGTAATTGAAACTGAGACGACTTTTCCTCTTGACAAAACTTACAACCTGATTTTTCATCGTGTTTACCATCCATCTCTGAACACTGTCGAGGGCTGTTTGCAGTCGCTCACAGTCCTGCATCTTATTTACTACTCTATACAGCATAACATCATCCGCAAAAATCCTTATCTGCGATTCCAATTGTTTATGTGTATAATTTATATATAAGAAAACACAGAGATCCAATAATACTGCCTTAAGGAACTCCTTACTGAGTACAGGATCAGATAATGTAATAATAATAATAATAATAATAATAATAGATGGGTTGTGTGTTCCTTTCTATATGTGATTTAAATATTATTTAATTATAAATAGATCATTATATCTATTTTCATTACATGTGATAAAATTCATTTTTGGGACCGTATTGAAAGTATTTGTATTAAATAACACTAGTATGTTTTTATTGTTCACCCACCTATTCAATACAATTTTTTAAATAATTTACATGTTTCGCCTATCAATAGTAGGCATCATCAGCCATATTTTTAATAATAATAATAATAATAATAATAATAATGTTATATGCTTTACGTCCCACTAACTACTTTTTAAGGTCTTCGGAGACAGCCATATTTTTTACCTTAGGAATAGATCAGGTACCTGATTGGAAATGACTTATGAATACTGTTAAAAAGTATGTCTTTTAAAATGGATTAGATATCGTTAAACAACTATTACAATATAAAAAGTAGTATACTATTACTTAATAATATTTGTGTTAATTGAGTCGAAAAACATGACGATTATTTGAGGTTTATGACATAGGTGGTTGATTCTTGATATTAAAAGATATTACAATAAAGATAAAAATCAGAAAGCACATTCCATTTAATTGTCAAATGATGTGTTAAAAACTTGAGGAAAGTTGAGCATTGGTAATGGTCGTTGGTTCTTGAAGTTGATAAGTATTGATTTTCATTTATATGCTTATAAATTTCGAAGAATTTACATATGGCGTGGTTCTTTTTGAGATAATATTAGATGGAATGCTGGTGCCGTAGGCTATGTTTAAGTTTATGTAGAAGTCATTCGGCCATCTTCTTTGATGTAGTATTTGTGGTAAGAGTTTTGATAGATATGGCTCTTTATTGTTGGACGTGTTGAGGTGAGTGTACTAGTATTGTATTGAATAGGTGGGTGAACAATAAAAACATACTAGTGTTATTTAATATATCTATTTTCACTGTCCTGTCCTCATTTATACACCAACATTGCTGTGTTGTTCGAAGTCTCCCTCAATGTAATGTTCCTTCTTAATTTTTGATTTTTCTCTAGGAGCCCTTCAAAATCCAAGAAATCCAAGTCTTTCAAGTTCCCTAGCAAGAAGGAGAAACGAGAGAAGTCGCGTGAGAAGGACGGCAAGGAGAAGGAGAAGGAGGCAGACAAGGACAAGAAGAAGGACAAGGAGGGAAAAGTGAAGTTAAAGTTGAAGGAACGCAAGAAGTCGAAACATGGAGAAGACTGCACGGATGCTGTCGGTAAGTTACCGACATCGAGCCTCATAATAGTTCAACCTGTTTTTCTTTTAGGAGAAATTTGTACCTGGGTGAATGCATGATGATTTACGTGTGTGCGCTATCTTTGGTCAAGGAATTAGTCTTTCCTTTGATTGACCATATGTGTTATGTGGATAAAGAGGATGGGGCAGTATGCTTACAACAGGGTCATGTCGTCCATATGAGCACCCCGTTAAACCTTTGCTTTGGCATGTTTATATACTCTGCCGGCCAATGTTCTGATGTTGACAGTCTTTTCAACTGACAGGGCTTGAACCGGCTTACCAGGATTGTCAACATTGTGTTCTTCTTTTTCAGTAGCTTTAACTTCATTTTGCACACTTCCACCTAATCAGCATTTGTAAATTGTATTGTAGAATTTTATTCAGACTAATTTATAGTAATGGTAAGACTAGTTCTGTTACTAAGATCAAAACTTAAAAACTGTAATCACAAACTTTAAAATATGATAAAGCTCTGTTAACCAACACTAAATCAAAAGTCAAGTTCAGAGGGGGAATTCTCTGAGCCATTCACCATAAAAACAGGTTTAAGACAAGGGAGATTGCTTGTCACCACTGCTGTTCAACTGTGCCTTGGAATATATAATGAGGGAATGGTACAAGAGTAACCCAAAGAACATCCAAATTGGAAGACCCAAAGACAACATACGTTTAAATCGCCAAGGTTTTGCCGATGACCTTGCTCTCTTGTCCAACAATATTCAGGAAACCAGACAAGTTATATCACTACAGGAAATAGCACAGAAAATATGGCTTGGAATATCTTTTGAAAATGCAGTAATCATGTTTACTGATCCGCCACTTATAAACAAAATTGCCATAGGAAACCAAGAAATCAAAATTGTAGATAAATTTAAATATCTGGGAGAAAACACAACATATAGCCTCAGTGAAAAGTCAGAATGGCATAACAGAATAAATAAACTGACCAGAGCACAATATGTCACCAAGAATACCTACAACAAAAAAGGCCTGTCAATAGCAACAAAATTAAAACATTACAAAACAGTCACTCAACCAGAAATAACATAAGCAAGCGAAACCATCTTCAAAACAACTAACACTGCACAAATAGATAAAATACTCAAGATAGAGAGAAGAATCATTAGAATGTGCATCAACAAATCATACCAAAAAGATGGACACTGGAGAGTATCTTCTAATGAAACAGTCTACAAGGAAATAGAGCACAATCAGGAAGAAACACATTTCATTTTTTGGACATCTGATCAGGACACCAGAGAACAGGATCATCAGGAGAATAATAGAAAAATTATGGAATAGTAAGTGCAACATTAAGTGGATTACAGAAATCAAGGAAGATATGAAATACAAATTACAGTGGAAGACCTAAGAAACAAAACCAACAAAATCAGGCAATTCACAGACAAACAAACCAGAATCAACAAACAGACAATAGGAAGGGTGATTTCCGATGAAGAAAGAAAGATAAGATCCAAGAGAATGAAGAAGTACTGGGCTGACAGGAAACTGAAAAATTCTTAGTATAAAATTGGCTAGAGTGGTCCAATGAAGGCTATAAAATGTAAAAAACTAATAAATTATATTTCTTTTTTGATTGAGTCTTCATGAATACCATTTACATGTCCATTATGTAACACTATAAAAACTTTGTTTTTGACCTGCAATTTTATTTTTTTTAAACATGAAACACACTAAAACACAATAAAATACAATTTTAATAATCTTAATCTTCGTCAAACTTCACACCAACTTTAATAAAGACCGTTAAAACTTTTGTTCTACCCATTTCTATCTTCCTATGAAAGTAGTTTATTGTTTACAATGTAATGCTACTGGTGAATAAGTATGAATGTGTGCAATAAATAATTATGAGGTATATGAGAGGCAGTTAACTCCCTAAATATCCTTGTTTTGATTTAGCTAACTACACTTCTACAATACAATTTACAAGTGTTGATTAGGTGGAAGTGTCCAAAATAAAGTTAAAGCTACCGAGACTGGTAAACCTATACAGAAATTATGAAAATCATAAATTACGATTTGTGTTATTCTGACGTTCTCTGCCATCTGTTGGATTGTTTATGAACAATATTTTGGTTGGGGATGAAGACAAGTTAAACAAAGGCCGTAGAAATGACCATCAACAGGAAAGGAACAAACTCAAGCCTCATTTCGGAAGGAGCAAAATTAGAATCAGTTTCTCACTTCAAGTACCTCAAAGCACAATTTCCATAGATAACACTGTCAAGCAGGAAATACGCATCAGGACATAGAAGGCATCAGACTTTCACAATCAAACCAGAAATCTACTCTGGGACTGAAAAATATACAAAAAAAAGCATGAACAATCTTGTACCACACCTACTTCGAACCGATTCTCTCACTCTACTAAACAGTGACTACAGCAGAATTCAAGCAACAGAAATGAGATTCATTAGAACTGTGGTAGCTGTGTATGGGCACATAATGTGAATGAACTGCGAGAGACCTGCCAAGAAATACTTCATGCTTATTGTCCACAGAAAGAGATCAGGGGGAAGGCCAAGGAAATGCTGGATAGACACAGTGATTTCAGATGTGGAGGAGAGAGGTCTCAAATGGGAAGATGTCCTGGAACAGAAGATGTACGCAGACAGGAAGAGATGACACGTGTTTGTACTCCACACCCGGGAAACTGTAGTTGGAAAATGATGATGATGATGATGATGATGATGATGATGATGATGATGATGATGATTGGATGGTTGGTACATTATTCTCCTTGGATAGCAACGTCTTGCTTTCCTTTTAAAGCACAATTTTGCTTCCAATCATGCTGTTGTTTTTGCGAATGGAATTCCCGTCAAGTTATATTCTAGTGTATATTACTGAAGTGCAGTGCATGTTTTACACGATATATTCTCTTGGTTACATTTTAACTTTGGTAAGAATGGATTCAAAACTAAAAGAACCAAGCTCAATAGCTGCAGTCGCTTAAGTGCGGCCAGTATCCAGTATTCGGGAGATAGGTTCGAACCCCACTGTCGGCAGCCCTGAAAATGGTTTTCCGTGGTTTCCCATTTTCACACCAGGCAAATGCTGGGGCTGTACCTTAATTAAGGCCACGGACACTTCCTTTCCACTCCTAGCCCTTCCCTGTCCCATCGTCGCTATAAGACCTATCTGTGTCGGTGCGACGTAATTAAAGCAAGTAGGAAAAAAACCCTAAAAGAACAAGATGTAAGCAAATTTTTGGATAAATAGAGTTCTTCTGATGATTGTCCATTGCCCTTGATGATGAATTGCGCCATTTATTTAGCACTGTTGAAAATGAAATGTTGCAGAAAGAGCAACAGTTTATATGTGATTCCGAGAAAAAGGAAAATACATAGCATCCCGGGCCGTTAGTGGCACTAGTGTTGTGCGTATAGCGACAGTAAAGATAAAGTCCATCGTGACGAAGGGGACAGAAATAAACAATCTTCCTCCTATCCATACGTGATTAAAATCCCTGAACTGGCCGAGAATCAACCGTGGGATCCTCCGACCCGAAGGCCTCAATGGTGATCATTCACCCAAGGAGGGGACCATACCATGGTGAAGTACAGGTCAGAATTGACTTGAAGATGGTTCAAACCCACTTTTATTAACACGTTCATTGAACATATTAACAGCATTTTCTGAATTGTATGGGACAAATCCATTGTGTTACAAATTAATGTTCTTATGGAAGGACAGAGTGGACTGTTCGCAATATAGAGTGCAATGGGTTAAGAGGAGGTCCGACGTCTTGTTGTTCATTAATTAATACTTTATTAACGGTAATACCATTTTCATGTTACACGTTCATGTTACAGTACTTGCAGTGCTTTGTAGGGCAGGGCTCTGAGACGTTGCTTACTGTACAGGAATAATGTTTGCACTTCCCCCAAAGAAATAATGACCGGACGACCGGGCGAGTTGGCCGTGCATGTAGAGGCGCGCGGTTGTGAGCTTGCATCCGGGAGATAGTAGGTTCGAATCCCACTATCGGCAGCCCTGAAAATGGTTTTCCGTGGTTTCCCATTTTCACACCAGGCAAATGCTGGGGCTGTACCTTAATTAAGGCCACGGCCGCTTCCTTCCGACTCCTAGGCCTTTCCTATCCCATCGTCGCCATAAGACCTATCTGTGTCGGTGCGACGTAAAGCCCCTAGCAAAAAAAAATTAACGTATCTTTCATAATGTCAAAAAAGATATCTTGAGACTGACTAACGTGAGGAGTTGCAATTCTAGTTGCTTACTAACTTGGTGGACCACTAGAGCAGATGACGGGCAGCAGAAATGAAATTCTTCAGAAGTTTGGTGCATAAAACAAGAAGAGAGAAGCTGAAGAATGAGCAAAATAGAGAAAGAAATTGTAGTGGAAAAGTTCCATGGTAAAATCGAGAAAAGCAGGCTTACTTGGTTTGGACATATTAAAAGGATGAATGATGACAAAACAAATGATGGAAAGGCAAATGAAGGGGAAGAGATGATGAGGATGATGCAAACAGCAGAAGAGTGTGTTGGGATGACAGGAGAGGAACCTAGATCTCCCCAAACCAGCTGTGATGATGATGATGATGATGATGATGATGATGATGATGATTATGCTTTCCTGTGAGACAACGTCAGGGCTTCAGTGTTCCATGTGAACTGATCTTAGCACTGCCCAAGTAGAAGGCGGTGATCTTTCTTGCCCCGTACATGAGCTGATTCATTGTGTGTGATTTCTTAACCCTAGAACTGGCAATGATAAATCTTGTGGTGGCAGCTTTTACTTGTCGAAATACAAAATATTCGGAAGATATGAAATAAATCTATGAACTTTTATATATCTACGTAAAGCTTATACACTGAGGATTGTCATGTGGATACGAAATTGCACAAATGTTTCGACTAGAAAAATGTACACTCTATTCAAAAAGAGAAATTCCCGTATTCAAAATGATAATAAATCTTTCGATCATATGTACATAAAACTGAAACATGTCGCAAACAAACTGAGATATGCAGATTACCGAGCTCAATAGCTGCAGTCGCTTAAGTGTGGCCAGTATCCAGTATTCGGGACATAGTAGGTTCGAACCCCACTGTCGGCAGCCCTGAATATGGTTTTCCGTGTTTTCCCATTTTCACACCAGGCAAATGCTGGGGCTGTACCTTAATTAAGGCCACGGCCGCTTCCTTCCCACTCCTACCCCTTCCCTGTCCCATGGTCGCCATAAGACCTATCTGTGTCGGTGCGACGTAAAGCAATTAGCAAAAGATATGCAGATTGTCAATAATGTATGTGTAAGGCACTATCAAAAGTTTCATCACTCTGAGAGCTATATTCTTGAAAATATTAGGGAAAGTGTATTAGCATGCCTTGCTCAGGAGGTGTGATGTTAGACCACTTTGTTGTGATAGATTGGTGTATGGCAGGTTCGTCATCACTTTCATTTCCCGATATTTGATGGAAGAAATAGCTGATACAAATTCCAAATTCAACTCGGAATCTGTTGATTCATTCTCTATATTCTCAAAGTCAGATCGGTCACTTTTATCTTCCAAAATTCACCATACCTCATCACTAATTTTCCATAATGAAGACTATGCATTTAGACACACAAGTAATATATTAACAGAAGTAAATAACTAACACCAAATGGAAAACTACAAAATAAAATGAAATAGAATAGCAAAGCAGAGCCCGACACTATAGCAATGGCACTCAAGCAGATTTATTTCCATGAATTTGTGCCCAAAGAGGTTGTAACTGTGAATGAAACTGAACTCGCTGCTGCTGTGGACATTGAGAATAGACTATTATGACATCTGTTAAAGAATTGAGGAAATTATGTTATGAAATACAAACATGTCAGGGACCAAAGTGTCAAATATGCGACAGTTGCCAGTTCTAGAGTTAAACGGTTTCTAAAATGATACAGTAGTGTAGGTGGAGTGGCATTGATTCAAAATAGGGCAGTACTGTATCCCACAAGCAGCATTGTTTGTTCTTGTCTTTATGAGTATGAGTTAACCAAAAATTTTATGATGCAGTCTTTCTCTTGATCTGGCTGTAATCTTATTTTTTGTACTAGAATAATTGTAGCAAATTCCTCTTTAATTCTTTCACAGATGAGCAGCCTGTGTTTGGTGTGCCTCTGGAGTTGGCTGTGGAGAGGAGCCGGTGTCATGACGGAGTTGACATCCCGCTTGTTGTCCGAGACTGCATAGACTACGTTCAAGAGAATGGTACGTAAGCCTCAAAAAATGAGGGAATATTTAATGGAAAAACTCATTCAGAAAAATGAAAAGAAAGAGAAAATACGATACACACTATGACGGGTCGGTGTGGGAAGGACCCTGTGCTGTCTCGTCTTTCATTCCTCCTCGGCCTCTGATACGCTTGTTTCTACTTCCCAGCTTCATCAGGAGAGCAAACATCAACACTCACTGTCTCGACACATTTTCAGTCTTTACCGTATAATCCTGAATACCACCCACCACCGAATAAGACCCGACCCTAAATTTGAGACGGCAAAATACGGAAAAAAAATTAAAAATCAAATAACTTACATACCTATTTAATTTTCTTCAAATATACCACAAATATAAATTCAAACAGCTTACAATTAATAAAATCATCATAAAAATCGTAAATAAAATCTGTCCAATACTCAAATCATTCACAATTCACTGTCGTCATCTGAAGTTTCATCATAGGAAATTTCATCGCTGGCATCTTTCCACAAATAGTCGTCCTCACTACCGTCCACTGAATTTAAAAAATTCCACATTTCTCAAAGCTTTTGGACACTAGATTGTTGGGAATGCGCACCCATGCCGTCTTGATCCAGCTGCATATTAGTCCCACTTCAGGCCTCTTCACTCGTCCGGTTGGTGTTAACGCGGGATCACCATCAGACATCCATTCGGTGAACAGCTGTTTCATTGCAGTTTTGAAAGGCTGGTTCACGCACGCATCCAACGGCTGTAGAATAGAAGTGAGTCCTCCGGGAATTATCGCAAGACCGGTTTTTCCTTTCCTCATCATATCTTTTACGGCGCCAGTTGTATGTCCTCGGTAACTGTCCAACACAAGTATGTTTCTTATGTGTAACAAAGCTCCCGGGGGACGTTGCCAAACGCCCTGTCCATCCAGCTGGACTCACGTTTTCTAACAGTAACACCGGACGGCAAATTTGCTTTTGGAAGTGTTTTCCTTTTCAGAACCACATATGGAGGGAGTTTGATTCCGTCTGCTAATCTGCACAACATTACCATGCATCGTTGCTTTTCGTTACCACCTGTTCTGATAGTTACACTTTTAGAACCCTTCGTATCCACTGCATTTTTTAACGGCATTTCAAAATAGATAGGTGTCTGGTCAGCATTCCCAATTTGCAGCAGCAAATAAGAATTTTGCTCCCTCAAATGAATAATGTGACGCTGAAAGACCATTAATTTTTCTTCATATGCTCCAGGGAGATGACGTGAAATAGACATACGTCTCCGAATGGACAATCAGTTTCTCTGATAAATTTCAGATCCATCTGCGGCTTGCAGTAAAACCCTGTGTTTTGAGTTCTTTTGAAATCTCCAGTGCTTTCACTTGACACATTTCACTAGAAACACCATATCCTAACTCATGTTTTTCTGTCACAAATTTGTGGAGTCATTCTTCAGTTTCCGGAAACACTGCACTCTGCCCACAGAACGCTCTGCGATCGCCGTTACTTTTTAGAAGTTTTTCCTTCACAAATACACAATTCATCAATATCGCAGTTTCTGCCAACGGTTCGATTTCTGTATATTCCAGCTTCGCTTACAACTTTTTAAGTTTCTCACGCACAGTAAATGACCGCAGATGCCGTTTTGAATACATCGCTTACTATCGAGACAGCACTTTCATAGGACAGATACGGAACTCGAATGTGAGCGAGGTAGACTTCTGTAACCAACAGTTTTGACTCTCACAAAGTACGATATCGTAGGTTATGATCTTCATTTCCGTGTTGACGTTTAACTAATAAGATAAAGTTTAAGGTATGTTCCACCATTCAACACATTGTAAAAATATATTAAATTATAAGAAGACCGGTTTCGACTCCTTTGGAGTCATCATCAGTTCTTGGTGAAAATGAAAACAAGGGGAATCTGATAACGATCATCATAACGAAAAACCGTGTACCTATAGGTGATTGCAGGGAAACACATCAATGGGTTGCTAGACATTTCCTTGAAATGTAATGTACACTTGGCAAGCTGAACTTGAAACTTAAGAAGTTCCCAGTTCTGGCTCTAACGCTCTTGTGTTCATGGAACACGGAACACTGGAAACACATATACTGGTTGAAATTATATACAAACACGACACGGACACTTACAATGATATGAAACCTTGGCTCTCTAAGAGTGTTCTTGGACTTGACAGTCCTGTTTCTATCTGAAAAAAATTGGATCAAATACACACACATTGAAGCAAAATGTACAAAGACATGGATCTGGCCTAAACTGTCGCACGTCCATGGACACGGAACAATGGGAACACATGCACTGTTCGAAAACACACACATACGATATGAAACACTCATAATGATATGAAACATTGGCGTTACAAGAACGTTCCTGGGTTTGATATCCCGCAAGATCAGCTCTTCGCGCACCCAGCATGCCAGCGACACTTGTAAAAAAATGACGATCGAGCATCTGTAGCAACGACTTTCATATTTACCGTATATTTACTCATATTCTTTGATTTACCGTATTTCATTAACTTACATTTCGCATTTACATACCACTGTAACCGCCTGCAGTGGACATATCGGGTTCTCAGGAATGTCTGGGAGAATAAGGAGGTCCCTGAGGATTGGCAAAAAGGAATAATCATCCCAATTTTCAAGAAAGGTGATAACAAAGTTTTAAAGAACTACAGGGGAGTTACTCTAATATCTCATGTTGCTAAGATAATGGAAAGGATACTGGAAAGTAGAATAAGGTTGAGGGTTAAGAAGCAGATACAGGAAAATCAGTTTGGTTTCAGAAGTGGAAGGTCAACAATAGAACCCATTTTCATTATGAGACAACTAATGGAAAAGCATTGGGAGTACGGGAATGATATGGTGATGACATTCATTGATATTGAAAAGGCATATGACAGTGTCCCTAGGGCGAAAGTTTGGGACAGTCTGGTGCAAAAAGGAATTGGACAGGGATTAATAAAAATGATCATGGCATTGTATAAGGAATGTTGTAGTTGCGTGCAAACACAAGTTGGCAGGACAAGTTGGTTCAAAATAACTAGTGGGCTGAGACAAGGATGTGTTCTATCACCAATCCTGTTTACAATAGTAATGGATGACATCATGAGAACAGCAAAAGCAGCATATGGAGGAAGAGAAATGAACATGATGTTATTTGCAGATGATACTGTGATTTGGGGAGAAGACGACAGGAAGGTTCAAGAACAGTTGAATGTGGTGAATGGGAAGATCGAAGAATGTGGATTGAAAATAAGTGTAGAAAAGAGTAAAACTCTTGTTATGACTAGAGGGGAGAAAGAAGGGAAAGGTCAGATTAGACTTGCAGACAAGCCCCTGGAAGTAGTGGAAACGTTTAAATACCTGGGGAGTGAATTAATGGAGAATGCTCGACTGGATGCTGAGATTAGTAAAAGGATTCAAGCTGGAAGTTGTTTCTATCATAGTGTAAGAAATATGTTATGGGACAAAGATGTGCCAATGGAAGCAAAGGATACTATGTACAAGATGTATTACGTACCCATAACAACTTACGGAGCAGAAACTTGGACAATGACAAAGAAGGATGAGAGTCGAATACAGGCAGCCGAAATGAAATTCTTGAGGAGTATGATACAGAAGAGTAGAAGAGACAAAATAAGGAATGAGAAAATCCGGGAAGAAATTGGAGTGGAAAAAATGACTGATAGAATAGAGAAGAGCCGACTAAGATGGTTTGGGCACATAAAGCGAATGAGTGATGAAAGAATGCCAAAAAAGGTGATGGAAATGCAAATCCAAGGAAGGAGAGGCCATGGACGACCACGATTGAGATGGAAGGATACCATCCAACGCAGAATTATAGAAAGAAACCTGGACTGGGACACAGTGTTGGAGGAGGAGTGGTGGAAAGACCGAAGAAAGTGGAGAGGAACCATATTTGCCCCTACCCGGCTACAGCTGGAGAAAGGGAAATGATGATGATGATGATGATGATGTAACCGTTTGAGAAAAAATCTATCTTGTTTTCTAGAACGCAACTAAAACACAATAAGACCTGAATGCCCGTTTACATGTGGTATCTTGAGTACGGTAACCCTATTTAAATCTATATCAATACTCCATTTAAACGTAGTAAATATTTATGGGAATGATCGGCGTGAATATGACCCACCCCCAAAATTTAGAACCAATATTTGGGAGAAAAAAGTGTGGGTGGTATTCGGGGTTAAGTGGTATATGGAAATAGAGGGATAAGAAGAAATGCAGATAATACAATGAAAGGAAAGATATTAAAGAAACCTGTTTTGATGTCTATTCTCGTCTGCTCGTCCCACACTGAGCTGTCAGTGTTTTAATATTAATAAAATATCTGCTAGGGCGCTAATTGTAATTTAAATAACATCAAATGTGAATAATAAATTAATTAATCGCCTCACGCTTGGTCGTTACTTGTAACATTAAGAAAAATGACGTTAATCATAATATTAATTTCTGTACCATAGTTGAATGTAATTATCACTTGGAACTTCTAATGAAATAAAATTAAAAACAAGTGAATGAATAAATCATTGAAGATACTGTATCTCTGAAGCTTGAAAAATTCCAGCGAATCATAGCTGCAGTACAGCGGAAATCAGCCTTGCGTATTACAAGCGCGTATCGCACAGTATCCGAACCTGCGGTTCTTATGGTAGGAGCGCTACCACTGATTGATTTATTTTCCTTAGAGAGACAGGAAGTCTGGCAAACTCAAGGGAAGCTCGAAAAGAAGGGTGCTCAGGATTAGCTTATAGGCAATGAATGGAACGATGGCAGCAAAAATGGGAGGATGATCCTCGAGGAAAATGGACTAAGTGGCTGATTTAGCTGATTGTATCGCACAAGCTCATGGTGAGGTTAACTTTTATCTTACGCAGCTCTTGACGGGTCACGGATACACAGAGTAGGTAGAGCGAGTGATTCGGTGTGTATTTATTGTAATGATGGTGACGAAGTACTTCACACATTTTTTGTATGTTATCATTGGTCAACACAGAGAAGATATTTAGAAGCTGAGCAAGGAGAATTGATGCCAGAAAGTATTATGTAGGTAATGCTACGAAATCAAGAATCTTGGGATCAGGTAACAGTATATGTAAAAGGCATCCTGTGTCAGAAAAAGAGGGATGTGAATGCTCATGAACTGAATAAAGGAGAAATAAAGAAAGAAGAAACCTGAGAAATTAGCACGACACCACCCTGAAGTAATGCCAGAGCGGTTCCGGGGCAGAGATATGCGTCATGGGAAAAGTGTGTGTATGTTTTAGTGAGTAAGAATCTCGCACGCTTGTGGAGTCCGGTCCCTCACAAGTGTCTCATGAAAGATTTCCCACAGTCCCACGTAAAAAGAATTATTGTTGTTGTTGTTATTATTATTATTATTATTATTATTATTATTATTATTATTATTATTATTATTATTATTATTACGAAAATGCAGGTAAATGGGCACCAGAGGCTTTACGTCACACTGACACAGATAGGTCTTATGGCGACGATGGGAGAGGAAAGGGCTAGGACTGAGAAGGAAGCAGCCGTGGCCATGGGAAACCATGGAAAATCCATCTTCAGGGCTGCTGACACTATCTCCCGAATACTGGATACTGGCCGCACTTAAGCGACTGCAGCTTTCGAGCTCGGTACATAAGCACTTCATCAACATACAGTACATATAGGATAGCAATACACTCAATAAACCTAGAATAAAATAAAAAAAGGCAAGGAAAGAGGACAGCAAGGTGTGCACTATCATATGTAGTGAGCCCGATGACCAGTAGTTGCAAAGCATATAGGTATATAATTGGCCTTCACTGTTTGTGTATCAACATAAATTGTTGGTTCTCACCATCAACACATGGTATACACTGTGATACTGTAGCTCTTTTTCACTGACACCAACATGTAGTGTTTAGATACACTTTCCCTTGCACAAACACGCTGTTGATCTGTGCCTTGAAACCGGGCCGTAGATTACAGAAACTTGCCATGAGCTATAGAAGATAAAGATCAGTACCTCAGCACAAGAGTTGTATAAACAGAACACTAGTCCATCCATAATCAAATGTACACTCCTTAATGTTCACAGTCAAGAGACTTACTAGATAATATTCACAGTAAACTCCTCCATAAGTTGTTCCCGAGTGATAGTAATGTTTCCTGTATCATGTTCTCCCAAAGAATAAGTAGACTTTCACATCACCACTCCTTCTGGACATCTTCAAACTTGTGTCGGCCTGTCTGTCCAGTCATGAACGAGGGATATCTGCACTCGTGGCTATATTCCTACATGCCCGCCGAGGCTGTCTTGAGGATATGCATGTGTCAGGCTGGACTCTCTGTATGACTCACTGAAGTTTCCCCCAATGTTTTTCCAAACCTGGAAATAGCTATGTGTTTCCCAACTGCCTTACAAAACGAAGAACTACAGCGAGTTCCTGGCAGATGCGCCCAGCTTATGTGCCTCTCGTCGACTCATCACTTCCCGTCATACAGAGCAGCGACAGCACGGGAATGCCGTGCTTAGAATGTGTATTAAGCGTGGATCTGTCGTTCCAACTGTTCTCGAGTTGTGAAGCGTTACTAGGGGTATAATTCTCATACTGCCTCCACGTGTGTACGTGATAGGGGAAAGGGTATTTATGTACGATAATTATGTAAAAGCATAGTTTTGCAGGGAAGTCGTTAGACAATTTATAACATAATTTCCAGCTGTATGCCCTCCGCAAAGAGACCGTACGGAACCTGGTAAACAAATTGAGAGGAACTGGCTCTTTACTCGATATGAAGCGAAGTGTTTTCAAAACCTGTACTTAACGAGGAAAAAGTAAATTAAATCACAGAAAGTTTAGAACATACGCCAACAAAATCCCTAAGATGACATAGACAGGAAGCCGCGGTTTCAAAGAGCACGGCATGGCGGGCCTCGAATATGATAAATTGAAATAGCCTCAGTTTATGGAAGATGAACTCATGCGCGTGAATCGGAGTTTTGTAAGGCGATGCCAGAAATGTGGGGATGCAAGAGGACGACATTTTCATCATCTCCTGTCATAAGATAGAGCTTATTTTCTTAATTCTTATTATGTCATGCAGGGATAAAGTGAGCAAAGGGTTGTCCTTGTTGCTATGTCGCAGGGCGGGAGTGATGAGTGATTGGGAGGCAGACAAGCTGGCCAACCGATGAGAGAAACTCACTGTAATATCCTTCCAGCTTCAAATATTTTTACTTCAATACACCAGTATAATAATAATTCCGGTGTGGGGTTGTGATATGTACCATCACAGTGTGTTTATCGTATTAGGTGTTCTGTGCCCAGATAAGTTACTGTTCCTTGTTGATCTATGCCTGTCTGTTATTGTAGGTCTGAACATGGAATCTATTTACAAGTTATCAGGAATAAAGTCCAAAGTGCAGAACCTAAGGAGACAGTACAACCTGCGAGAGACAGTCAGCCTGGCAGAGTACGAACCTCCAGTTGTCACCAGCTTGCTGAAGCAGTTCTTTAGGTGAGCTCTGGTGTGGGGAATGCTTGCATGGACTGGAAAATTTGTTTCCTTTCAGTTATTGAAGCATACGATATGAAAAACATCTACAGATCAATGTACCATCTAAATCATTGGTAATTAGCACAGTGCAATGCGCCGGTGGAAATGTTTTTAAACAGTGTTTAACAGCGTCTCTCTGCTTGAATGAAAAAAAGAACTGCTGTTAATTTCTTCGTCCAGGATGCTTCAGAAATGTGTATTCCAAAGCAATGAATGGACTTACTTGGTGAGGAAACAACAAAGTTTGGATAATGAGGCTTTCAGAGTCTTTAAAAAAAAAGTGATTGAAAGATGTCTTCCCCATTTAAGCGAGCACACCTCTAAAAGACTATTTTCCTCATGGAACAATGAGTGCTCACTGTATCTCCAGAAATAGCCATAGTTGATATGTTGATTGTTCTTCGTATGCTCGCTCAATGTTGGTGATCATCGTAGAGTATCAGAGTTGTTGTGTCCTGTGCCCTGGTCTTTTCTAACATCAGTTGTATAAGGCCGGGTATAAGATGTGACAGAATTCAACCATTTGATTACCTATAACTAGAGTTTGTGATTTTTAGCATTTGCGATAAATGCGAAATATGTCGAAACTTTGTCAGTGTATGTGCCTTCATCTTATATGACCCGTACGAGGGGTTTTTAGCGATTTTGAATTAGTGATAAAATGCAAAATTGATTCAAAGTGAAAAATTATACAATTTATGCGAAATAGATGTGAAACTCGTAGTTGTATACAAAATAAAAATATATCTTTTTAAAAATGATGCATTTTTCTTTAAAAAAAGATATATGTTGTTATTTATTTCAGGAGAAATAATTATTACGGCGCCCATTGCGATTGTAAAGTGGTAACATGCTTTGACAGACACTTCCATCCTGTTGCATGGAACATTTGTAAGTTCATTATTGCACTTAGCTGGTCGGCGAGATTTATTCTCTTTGTTTTTCAGCCTACCCATTGATGTCAGATGATACCAGGATGATACCTGAAGCTATTTTCTCTGTGTAAATAGTAATTCTGAGCTGAAATACGGAAAATAAAAAACACCTCATTTTGCCGCTCATTGTAAACAATCACGGCGGCATCCAAGCACGGCATGGATGAGTTTATTCGTTACTGGTTTGAAAATCATGATGTTGAAAGTGGAAATGATTCTCTGGAGAGTGAAAATACGTCTTCTTCAACTGATAGTGATGAAAGTGATTCCGATTTCAGTTCTGAGATGATAGTGCAATTGAAACTATGTGACAAAACCAGAATGCAACAAGAGCGAGTGAGAAGTCTAGGTTTTTTTTTTTTTGCTAGTTGCTTTACGTCGCACCGACACAGATAGGTCTTACGGCGACGATGGAGCAGGAAAGGCCTAGGAATGGGAAGGAAGCGGCCTAGTGTGAAAATGGGAAACCGCGGAAAAACAACTTCAGGGCTGCCGACAGTGGGGTTCGAACCCACTATCTCCCGAATGCGAGCTCACAGCTGCGCGCTCCTAACTGCACGGCCAACTCGCCCGGTGAGAAGTCTAGTAAAATGATAATTGGAATTATGATCTTGTTGACAATAAGCCACTTTCTGTAACATGTAAACCAGTTTTTGAAATTCACTCTATAGTAGGGAGGGGGTTGGGTAATAATCCGAAAAATTGACGTAGGGAATGAATTTCTAACCCCACAGTTCTGGGATCACGTTACTAAGGAAACCAATGCCTATGCCTCTATATTTCTTACATTTCTTGCTAATTTATCTGCTTCCCTTGAAACCAGTAATACTTACGAACGAAAACATTAGTTTCCTGTTACTATAGACGAGCTAAAAGCTCACTTTGCTTGTGTATTTTTATGTAGCCTGTGTGATTAATCAAATTTATGTTAAAGTGACAAAAAAAATAAATGGTATGTAAGGGAATATTTCCTTTCACAAGTAATGGCACGCCAAAGGGTTAAATCATTCAATGTGTGGAATTTCTTTCACTGGCTAAAGAACACTGCAAAGAACAATCAATCAAACAGCAAATACACTTTCAAGCACCACGTCCATTCTCTTTGTGTTGACCCTTGATCATAGTCGGTTATTCTTGACATTGGTGTTGAGCAGTAGTTCTGTTTAAAAGTACGGTAGCGATTTATTTTATTGTCTGGTAGCCATGGATAGAAGCGAAGTGACGATCAAACAGCATGCTGAGAGTCACAAATCGGGACGTTTTTATGTAAGCGATACAGATGGCCTATATTGATGTGCCGACTCTGCAATCAAAGACTTGAAGAAAAAAAGAAATGTTTTGCAGTCCTTCCTTTGCCTTGGCAGCCCTTCTGTCCATTTGGGCCTCTACGAACAGTGTCGATGTAGAGTTGTTTTTAGCAAGTACAACATAATTGTGACTGATAAGCGGTCTCAAATGAAGGAGGACACCTTTTAAGCAATTGGGATGTTGTACTTTAATCATCATTGGAATTCCTCTTCCTTGTAGGTGTGTTGTACTGTGATAAATAAATACGTTCAGAATATAATTTTTCATTTTGAAATTGTTTGCAAATTTGAAAATAAGCATATTCCTGTGTGTGCGTTAATACTTCTTGCAGTCTTATGTAGATGTTTGTCTTATTTTCCATAGTGAATTCAAAACTGCGAATTCAAAACTGCATGACGAGCAATGTGTGATTAAACAGTATGATTTTACTCCTAACTGTTGTGTGTGCAGTTTAGCAAATTATGCCTATTTTTAATCAATTTGCTACAAAACGCTAAATTTGAGAAGTTTAGATGCTACAAAATGCTAAGTTGGAAAATCAAAACGCTAAATCTCTGATTTTTAAATGCTATAAACCATGAACTCTACCTAGAATCTATAGGATTTGAATTTTTCCCTATCATGTGGAATTTAAGTTCGTGGGATTAAATTGGCAGCGTTGATATGGTTTGCCCGATTCCCCAGACATACGGTCGAAACACATGCGCCACAAGTAGCTTTCTCTACACTGAATTTTAATACACATAACATGGCACAGGGTGAGATATATTTCATGGATTTCAGAACTGATGGCAAAAGAAGAATATCAAACTAATATTGAGTCTTTATCACACTTTGTTCCTGTTTATTTAACTCTTTTTATTTTATTTTTTTCTACAAAAGTCATCATTTGAAAATTGACATTTGGCACACAGCTACCAGAAAGAGGTGTCATGATTTACTGTATAGTGAGATGGTATAAAGTAAAATGAAGTAGAGTGATTTACTGTGCCACAGGGAGCTGCCTGAACCTCTGCTGACGACGGATCTGCTGGCGAGGTTTGAAGAAGCGGCTGCTGCGAACGAGGTAGGCACAAGGGAGGCGGATCTCCAGGCGCTCGTGGAACAGCTTCCCACTTGTAACAGGCACCTCCTGGGCTGGCTCATGGTTCATCTGGACTGTATCACCATTCATGTGAGTTCCCATGACACAACTCTAGTTAAGAGCTGTCCTCACTCCTTGAGAGAGACTGTAAATGGATTCTCACACATTGGTGAATTCAGATTTAAGCAGGTAAAAATATGTGCCCCCGAATATACGGACTGTATTCTATATTCCTCGCTGCATTGTCTTTTGAGAAGGCGTCCACCTTATACATTGCCTGTGTCTGTACTGCTCCACTTTGACGACAGCAGTGATGCTTGGAGCAACATACATGCATGCCCGGCAGGGTCAGGAATTTTAACCATCATGACACAAGTCGCCTGCGGACGTCAAATCAAAAGACCTGCCCCTGGTGAGTCGAACGTGTCCTCGGATACTCTGGGCACTAAAGGCCATACGCCATTTCATTTCCTCTCGGTCTCCACAACCAGCTCTGCGACATCGCCATCTTGGTCTCCCCCCCATGGCCAAATCCATTATTCTTGTCCTTCCTGCACTGCTCGCCTCACATGATCCTACCACCGAAGCAGGTTTATACTTGCAGCTTTCTCCATTAATGTTTCCCCTCCTGCCATTGTTTGAACTTGTATTAATGCTTTTATGCTTCCTTCTCCTCACCATTCCAGCGGGGAGTACAATACTTTATCCCAGGCGTCACGCCAGCTGGCTTATTTGAATGCAGAAGACAGTATATCCCTCACACTCTGGTAAAAGCCATTTACTTGTACCCTTTCCAGTCTCCTCGGTTATCTTCCCTTCTTCTGGCAATACACCTGCCGAGTATTTGAAACTTTTCACGTCTACTTGTTTTCCACTTCTTTCTCTCTCCTTCCGTCCCTCCCTCTTGATATCACTGCTGTTTCACTCTTCTCAACACTTGTTACTCTTTCTTGTTCTTCATTTCATTTAATTTTCTCGCCTTCTCTATGTCGTGCTTTGTTTCATCCTGTCTTCTGATTCACACACACACACAAACACACACACACCATTGGATTTTGTGACTGAAGAGTTTGGACGACAGCACATTTTCCTGTTTCCACAACCAATCATTTTATTTCTGCTATTTTGGTCTTTACATTACTAACAATTTTTTTGTATGAAGCTTTTATTATTTGCACTTCTGCTCTCTGTACTTGCTTTTTGCTCTTGAATATTGTGAGTACATGTAGAATAAGGGCGAAACCTCTGTAGATATTGACTCAATCTGTGGATGTTTATACAAGAATTCTTGTTTTGTTTTTCAGGAGAAGGTGAACAAAATGAATGCTCAGAATCTGGCCATTTCTCTGAGCCCTGTGCTGCAGATGAGTCACCGCTTGTTTACCGCCATCCTGTGTCATTGTAAAGCTCTCTTCACAGACGTGAAGCTGTCCAGGTAACGTGCATTTCTCTTATAGTCAGGGATCCCACATGATTTTCCCAGGACAGTCCTGTCTCAGTGCCCCGAAGAATTATATCCCGGACGCTAGAAATCCCTATGTTCTAATACATCAATATAATTTCTTCGAAAATATCGAGTTTATATACAAAATTGTGTCCTATTTGATTTTATCGTGTGCTGTTTCTAATTCCTTTAACAGTTTGTATATTAATGGTTGCTGTTCCATGTTTTAAGGGACTGGCATCACTCCCTTCTTTAACATAGCATGGCATTACCTTGCACTTGCGTGAAGGGTACTCGGGGCATTTTGTCTTCCTTCCATTCATGTCGGTGGCTACACGTGACGAGGTGAACAGATGTGTTTCGGACATGGGATAATAATTTCGTCTTTACTTGTTCATTCCCACACCCTGTCAGGTCAAGTCAGTGACAGTGAGGCCTGGTACAAGTGTTTTCAGTTGATGTGCAAGGGGTGAAAGAAGACCAAAGTGAGCACTACGTAAGAGTGTAGCTGGTGGAAGCCCGTACTGAGTGATAGGATGGAGAAGAATAATTGGACATGTTATGAGGATGGAGGAGGGAAGAATACCAAAACAAGTGCTGGAGGCTAAGAGGGATGGACTCTGTCAAGAACAGTACAAGAATACAATCACTGAAGATGAGAGGCAACACCCCGACCTGGCAGGAGCTGGTAAGAATTGCAGGTTGTACACTTTCTTGGAAGGTGGTTCTGTTACTTCAAGTGCTCGAGAAATGCTGGAATTTGTAGTTTCACTGTCAGGTTATTTTGAACTTGACTTTTATGGGTTCAGTTTTACAACAGTGTGCATTGACATTGCTGTGAGGAAGGTTTAAAAGAAAAGGTGAAAGCGGGCTGAGGCTCAGCTGGTAGAGTGTGTTCCTACTTATTTTTAATGGTACCAGTTTCGTACCCCACTCTCAAGCGGACACGCCCTATACAACGATCATGTTCTCGGTCCTAAAGGTGTCCATTATAGAGGTTTTAGTGGATAACAAATTGATCTTCAGAAACTTGGGTAATGAGGGGAAGAGAGAAAAGCAGGAGAAGTAAAATAGGAGTGACAAAAATATATTGGATAAGAAATGAGAAAGTTAAAAAACTAGTGTGAGATAGGATATAGGAATGAAGGAGGATATCCAGGAAGTTGCAGGAGACCAACTGAACATGCACCAGACATGAGTAAAGGTCTCTTCTCTCCCTAAGGAAACTGTTGTGGCCTTGGAGGCCTGTTGTTAACTGTGTCAGTATTTCCTGTGATAACCATTATCTCTCTCCCCCAGATACGTCCCCCCGTTGAGCGCGGGCAGCCCTTCCCTCCCTGATACGGCCGTGGGCATTGCCGATGAACTGCGTAAACAGGAATCTCTGTTAAACCAGATTCATCGCGAGATGAATGCCGGATACGTCTCGAAACGCAAGGAGGAACAACTGTGGGAGGTCCAGAGGCTCATCACTCAACTGAAGGTAGGGTACCACTGAGGATGTGTTCTATTGCCTAGTGCCCAAGATTGTCAGGTCTTGACTGTGGTTATCTGGTAGGAGATGTGCCGGAGGCCTGGGTTCGGTGCTTACACAAGGAGTTCACGAATTCTTCCAGCAAGCCAGGTAGAATGTATATAACGGTCTTCCCTCTCTAGGCCATTCCATGTTTCTCCTCTCTGGTCTAGAGCGTCATGCAACCACTTTTCAAAATACTTCTTTGGAGTATAAATAAATGAAAACTACAGACTGTGCACCAGTTATTAGCAATGTCAACCGCAGGGCATTAGAACACACACACTCACATATTTACCTTTGAAAGAAATATTATTTGTTCATGAAATTTTTAGATCTTTCTGTTGTTCAGTGATGCCAAGCTGCATGTTTATTATGGGGGCCGATGATAATTTTGAGATTGGTGTAATAGTGACAAAACATTCTTAATAAAATTGCGGTAAAGTTCGTCTCAATTTTTTGAAGATATCTGATGGTTCATTCCTGAGACATGTTGAGTGAATTTTGGTAAGTCACTGGTATAACAGAAGCTAGGCGTACACATAAATGTATAGTGTGGAGAGTGTTGTTATTGGTACTGTGTACTGTTCAGATGTGTTAATAATATCCGAGCTCGATAGCTGCAGTTGCTTAACAGTGTTCAGTATTTGGGAGATAGTGTATTCGAACCCCACTGTCGGCAGCCCTGAAGATGGTTTTCCGTGGTTTCCCATTTTCACACCAAGCAAATGCTCGGGCTGGACCTTAATTAAGGCCACGGTCGCATCCTTCCCAGTCCTAGCCCTTTCCTGTCCCATCGTCGCCGTAAGACCTATCTGTGTTGGTGCGACGTAAAGCCAATACAAAAAAAATCATAAAATGTAAGGTAAGGCAGATAAATAAAGGAAAATGGGAGAAGAGACAAGACTATATACAGCCGAAATTGGTTAGAACGTTTATGTGGGGCCAAAAAAAAAGTCATAAAGAGGGAGCGTGCTAAAAAATTAAAATCGGTTATGCTGTTAAATTTAAGGTTAGGTTTGAACATAAAAATAATTGCGATGAAAACAAAGAAACAAATGTTTCCAATTATAATTAATACTATAAATAAAGAAATAATAAAATCTCGGGAACAGAACCAACTTTTGGGTGGTTAGGCCGTGTGCGTTTGCAGAGGTTCACCCAAACATGCCATTTGGGGTCATCAGTTGGATTGGCACACCCCTCCAAGACTTTGCTTAGCAACTGCATGGTCCCGCCGTGTTAGCAAATAGGGATTGCTAACCTGCTAAAGGAGAAGTGAATTCTCCATTCTTAGAAATAGGTACTCCCCATGGAGATACAACTCCCGAGATTTTAAGATCTGCGGCCATGAAAACGAATTTTGGAAAAGAAATAATATATTTTAAGAACACCAATATACTGTAGTAAATCGAGGAAAACCGTTCTTACTGATGCGAACTACACTATACACGTTGTTAACAATTATGTTTCAAGTTGCCATAGAAACGTCGAACGTCTGGGTGATTTGCTCACGTTGCATGTGTGGATTAGCATCTGCTTTCTCAATAAACTTTAATTTTTCATCATTTGTGAACTGCCCAGCTTTCTTCTTCTCCATAGCTGAATGTCCTGCAAACCACTATGCGTAAGTACAGTAGGCCTAATTTATGTATGTTGTTACATAATTCGCTTACGTACGTAAAATTAAGCACCAGCACGTGAGCTGTATACGTAACTGCAGTAGGCCTAATTTATGTTTGCTGTTACACAATTCACTTACAAATGTAGAATTAAGCACCAACACGTCACTCGAGCTACTGTTGTGCAATCCCACATCAAAGACTTGCTCAAGACTGACAGTCCCTGCAGCTGTAGGCCAACACACTAGGGCCAGATCCTCACCCAGGCCAGTCGCGCAACATGGTCAGGAACGCTAATTTAAATTTCTAATGGTGGGAATTACAAACGTACTAAAGAGTGACATGGATGTACTATCCGGGTTTCTTTAGCATGTATTTCATAGGACATGGACTAGGACTTTGGAATAACTAGGGAGGTGCAGTTTCGACTGTACATGAATACTGGAGGTAAAATACTAGGAACACAGAACAAACACAAAGGAGGAGTAAACAAGTCATTTGTACAAAGGTAGTAAGGGCTCATTAATGAGTTCTAAAGCCAAACATGGGAGCTGAGAAGAAGTGGCATTGATGAGGGGAGAGCACATTGTGTTTATTGTATAACAAGTTTAGATTCTTCCCGTTATGACAAAGATATAACAAGTGTTCTGTAGGACATTTCACGTACTGAGTGCTGAATTTAAATGAAAGAAAGAATGAAATAATATTTGAGTTTTAAAATGCCAAATGTTGAAGTTTATTTCCAGAGGAAAGTACTTCAGAATGTGACGTTGTTTCTGTGATGGACCGTATTGCTTTTGTTATACTGTTTATAACGTTGTGCAATTCTCTGAAGCCGGTTATTTACAGTAATACACTTATTTAATGGTTTTTCACAAGCTCAGCGACCAACATCTATGTCTCCTCCTGTTACTCTGCAGTGAGAGTAGACAGAGAAGTATGAAGTTGCCATATCCATCTATCAGGTCATTAGTTCTCTATGACACAACCCAGTATGTTGTTCCTGTTGCTATGTTTCTGCGCTGACAGCAGTGGCTGCCTCCTTTTGGTGTTGGGATTAGCTCTGGTGTCGTTCGCCGGCGGCAGCCGTCGCCGCTACTAGTTTCCGAGAATACGTTTTTCTTGAAGTCTGTTGGCTCTGTGGAGATGTCGCTGATGACTAATCAAGCCAATCTACACATGAAGCATGCGGCCACACAGGTCACATCTAAAGGTGGGTGGAGGATGCTGTCATTACTGTTGCAATAAATATGCACAAGGAATATCTCCTTCCTCCTTGCAGTATGGTCTACAAGTCTAATCTGTCTTGAAGGCATCGTCCTCAGTGAGTCCACTTGATCCGTCCGTCTCGTCTTTGGTCCTTCTCTAGGCTGGTATCCTTCCACTACTATGTGGATATCTGACGACCATTGGGGGATTGTGCCTTTTTATGTGGCTGAACCATATCTAGTGATGGTTTTGAGACTTTTTGAGATATTGATGCCACACGTCCTTATTTCTGACCCTTTCCTACTTCATCAGTCAAGTTGACCAACAGTGCATTCTCATTTTTATCGTATGTAAAATTTATGTATCACACTGGGTTTTTGGCCATCATTCATTCTCTGCATAGTGGGACTGGACACTCCAAACACTCTTCAACTGTCTTCCATCAATATGTCATCATACGATTTGATTGGGAAATTAATTCTATAACAAACAAAATTAGTAGCCTAAAGTCTACTGCGGCCAGATGGTCAGTATTTGCACTTAATGTGTCTTGTGTTACAGAGGAAGCTGCGCACTGTACAGCGGGCACAGGAGATGAGTCACAACCAGAAGAGTCTCGAAGAAGACCGCAGCAGCAGTAACGAGTTCCGTATCGACACGACGCTCCAGAAAGCCCGCTCCTGTTCCGAGGAAGACACCTCCGTGGCGGAGACCAAGCTGGCCCTGGAAACCCAGCCTTCTGTGGAGAAGGTGGAGTCCGTCCCGGCCGAACCAGTTGCGGAGCCCGCTCCCGTCCCATCGGCTCCTCCTGAGGAACCCGACGTGGAAGCGCCGGAGCAGGAGGAGAAGACGGAGGACGTTCCTGATCAAGGAGCAACAGCAAAATCTGAGGACATTCCAAGTAATGTGCTCTTACTTACATTCACATGTGGCTCTCCTGATCTTTTAAATTTGGTTTTTGTGTCACAGTTTCCCACTTCAGCTCCAACTGTTCCTCTGTCCAATCCAGGTTCCTTCTCTTTCACAGTCCATCATGATCTGCAAGGGCAACAGCAGGCTCTATAAAAATCAAGTGCTTTTCGTTGTTCTGTGTGTAAGATGGCAGAATTATGGTCTGTTTCCCTATAGAGCTTCACCTGATTGGCTGATGTTTTTCATCCCCTTTGACAATATACAAGGTGAATCAAATATAAACTGGAGTTATTTTTTACAATTTTATTGAATCCACCAACAAATACACAACAAGCACCTTATTTTTCTACATGGTCTCCTGAATTGGCAACGTTTTTATGCCATCTTCGAAAAAAGAACAACAACGTGCGTGCAGCCAGTTGCACATGTACTGCTCTCCTCTCAGTTGTCCAAACAACAAGGTGATAAGTCTGGACTGTAAGGAGTGTGTCCATTGCATTTCCTCCATTTTTTCCCATGTTACAACAGCAGTGTGTGGCCTTGCATTGTTGTGCAGAAGAAGAACATCTCGGATCGGTTTGTGGCAACGTTTGTTGCGATATGCAGCTTTTGTCTCGACCAAAAGGCGGCAGTAATAGGCTGCATTCACTGTCCTTCGAGTTGAAAGGCCCTGACTGGGCCAGCTGCACCTTGTTCCCGCCACTCCGTGCTTGCTTGTTTTGACTCCAGGGTGTAATAATAACCAAGTTTCATCAGAAGTCACAATGCGACGCAAAAAATCATATCCTTCTGACTCGTAACGATTCAGATGCCTTCAACGCACATCATGGTGGGATTTGTTTTGTTCCTGCGTGAGGTCGCGAGGAACCCAGAAGGCAGACAACGTCCGAAGGTCAAGTTCATCATTGATGATGGCTCGAACACTTCCAAATCTTATTCCTACAAGTGAAGCAATTTCAGAAATTTCTTCTTCAATAAGGCCATGTACATCAACACAAATATTGTCTGCAGTGATGCTTGTCCGCGGTTATCTTTGGTGGGGCTCATTTTCCACTTTTTCCTGTGCTACCAAAAATTGTTTGTGCCATTGATACACCTGGGTCTTTGAAAGAGTTGCTTCCCCAAACTGTAAACGGAGCATTTGGTGCCTTCTTTCACCAGAAACTTGATGATTATGATGGTAATGATTATGCATTGTGCAACGGATGTGAGTACCACTTGCTCGCTCATAGCATAATTAACTGAGCTGTCCCTTTTTTGTGTGTGACACATCAAAACCCCTACTCAGAGCATCCCCACCAACATCCTCTGTACAATTAGCTTCTGATTTTTTGAGTGTGTCAGCATCAGCTCATTAAAGACCAGGCTATGGAAGGGAAGTTTACTACAACAGGAAAGAAGGAAAAGTGTGACTGACCAGTATTGAGGAAGTATGAATAATTTGTGAAGTCCAAGTTTTTTAGTGCTTGGATGAAAGAATCATCATCATCAGCATCATCAGTTTTGCTTGTCCAGCTCCTGTCGGTGTGGGATGTTTACGGCACCTTTCCATCTTCCTCTATCCAACCACCATTGCTCGTCTTTAACTGTGTTCTAATCCATGTCTCTTCCAGTTGATTTTCAACCACCTTAGTTCGGATCTCATTCTTGCCCCCCCCCCCCTCCTCCTATCTGGTCTCCGTCATCTGCATCTTCCCTCTTCCATCCTCTTATAATATCCAAACCATCTAAGTTCATCCCTCTCCATTCTGTTGAAAAGCTTTTGCACTCTGATATCATTCCTGACGTCCTCTTTACTTACTCTGTCATTTCTTGTCTTTCCTGTCATACTTTGTAGAAATTTCATTTCACTGGCCTGGATTTTAGTCTCCTGTCTTTTTGTCAATGTCGAGGTCTCTGCTGCATCAGCTCTTTACCTCCTTCCTCCACACCAGGTTTGTCACACTCCCTGTTGAATCCTGCTTCCGTTTGCTTCCCAAGTACTTGAAGCTCTCCACAATTTCTAGGTTTTGTGCCTTTATCTTCTAGTCAGCACCATTGTCTTCCTCTTTTCCACACTGTTTTCAGTAATATCGCTCAGTGTGTCAAGTTGTATTTGTACTTCCTTTCTGTTTGCTGCAGAGACCACAGCATCATCAATACCAGTGGTGCCAGCACACTTCCTCATCATAGTCCAGAACCACTCTGTCCTCCCCACATGTGCTTATTTTAGTAAATTGTTTGCACATATTCTAATATTTCTTTTCCACAGCTTGAACGTGCCCCATTCCGCCTCAGTTCTGGGTATCATCATCATCCTAAACCATCTCCAGTTTCCCGGGTGTGGTGTATGAGCCTCCTCCATCTCATCCTGTCCTTGTACCATTCTTCCTCCACCAACTTGTCCCAATCATGACCTCTCAGCAGTACCTCGCTCTTAACTAAATCTATCCATTTCCTTCGTGGCCTTCCCACGGGTCGTCTTCCTTCTACCTTTCTGTCAAATTCCTTCCTTGCAGTTCTGTTTACTGGCATCCTCTTCATGTGACCAAACCACTTCAGTCTTGATATCTGAATCTTATTGAGGAGAGAATCATCTATTCCTACTTCTCTAATTTTCTCATTCCTAATCTTGTCTTTCCTGGTTTTCTGGATCATAGTGCGTAGGAATTTCATTTCAGCTGCCTGAAGTTTGGAATTATCTCTATTGGTCAGTGTTGTGGTTTCGAGACTGTATGTAAGAATTGGTGTATAATAGGACTTGTACAATGTCATTTTTGTTTTCATGGGTATTTGCTCATCCCACAGCAGGTGTCTTACCTGGTGGTAAAATTGTGTTGCCTTATTGATTCGATTGTTCACCTCATGTTTTGGTAGGTTGTCATTTGATATAACGCTACCCAAGTATTTGAAAACTGGAACGCTGTCCAGTTGAGCTTCATTTAACATGACTATTGGTTCTGCTCCTTCCCCATACACTTTCATCACCACCGTCTTGGTCTTGCTGATGTTTAAGCCATATTTCTTAAACTCCTCATTCCAGCTTTGTATTCTCTCTCCCAATTCCTCTTCTGAGTCACTCCAGATCGCAACATCATCTGCAAATGTGAAGGCTTTGATATCTCCATGTTCTTTCCTTTTAATAGATTTCATTACTACATCCATTACAATAATAAATAGAAGTGGCGACAATGAGCTGCCCTGCTGCACTCCTCTCTTTGTTTCAAACCAGTCCGACAAACCACATCCTACTTGAATACAGCTTCTGTTCCCACTATACAACATTTTCACTTTGTCTATGAGGCTGTCTCGCACTTGAAGTTCTTTCATGCATTGCCAAATTCTTTCCCTTGGTACACTATCGTATGCTTTCTCAATGTCCAAAAATATTAAAAATAAAGGCTTGTTCTTCTCCCAGTATTGCAAATATAAGGTCTGTAGTTGACCTTCCTGGTCTGAAACCATACTGCTCTTCTTCCAAAATTGGTTCAACAATATCTCTGATTCTGGTCTCTATTATTTTTTCCAATATTTTCAGGACGTGAGACAGTAGTGTGATACCACGGTAATGAGTACATTTTCGTCGGCTTCCTTTCTTGAACAGAGGTACAATGATGCCCATCTTCCAGTCCTCAGGAATAGTATTTTCCTCCCATACCTTGTTGAGCAGTCTGTAGAGCCACTGGATTCCTGGAATTCCTGCTGCTTTCAGCATATCTGCACTTAGTTCGTCTATGCCCACTGCCTTTCCTTTCTTCATGCTCTTGAGCGCATTTTCAACCTCAAGCCATGTAATTGTTGGTTCAGTTGTGGTTCCTCGACTTGGCTCTCCTTTATCCGTTGTTACGTTTTCTGTATCTCCATTCAGCAGGTTTTTGAAATAGATCTTGAGTTCTTGTTTAATTTCTCCCTCTTCTTGTGCCAGAGTTCCATCATCACGTTCTATTGCTTTTATGGTTTCTTGATCCCTTCGCTTGTTTTTCACTACTCTGTATAGCAATTTCATATTTCCTCTACTGTCCTCTTCCAGTTTGTCTGCAAACTCATTCCATTTCTTCTCTTTTTCTTCCCTTACAATGTTCTTTACAGCAAGTTTCTTGTTCCTGTATACTCCTTGAAGTCTTTGTATTTCTTGTTCATTTCGTTCTTGTCCCTGTTTTTGTTTTTCCTTCTCCAGTGCCTTTATTTGGTTTCTTTCTTCACCGCTGTTTTCACTCTATCATTCCACCATGGTGTCTCCTTTCTTCTTTTGATAGAACTTGTAACTCCACATAGGTTTTTGGCTTCTCCCACAAAGGTGTCTTTGAAGGCCTTCCATTCTTCATTAACGCTGGTTACTTCACACTTCGGCAAACTCTGTTGAATCCTTAGTTTGTATTCTTCCTTTATTTGGACTTCTTGCAACTTCCAAGTTTTAACCCTTGGTTTTTTCGTAATAAGTTTCTGCGTTTCATTTGCCTTATGTTTGAAGTCTACTACCAGCAATCTGTGGTCACTGTCCATGCTTTCACTAGGGATCACCTTTACATCTGTGACGTACCTGCCACCATCTTTATTTGTGATTACGTAGTCAATCGGTGTTCTATACTGGCCATCCCAACTGTACCTTGTTATTCTGTGACTGTCTCTTTTTTTGAAGAATGTATTTTTGATTATAAGGTCATTTCTTCTGCACAGATCTAATAGTTGTTCTCCTTCTGGGTTCCTTTGTCCAAATCCATGTGGACCAATGATGTTCTCGTACCTAAGTCTGTCTACCCCAACTTGCGCATTTAGATCTCCAATAATAATAACATTTTCCTCATTAACTGTATCTTCCAGGTCTTGCCGAAATTTCTCTTTGTCTTCCTCACTGCAGCCTGTCTGTGGGGCATACACTTGTATGATGGTGCACTTAGTGTTCTCCAGTTTCATGAACATTTTAATGATTCTATCACTTTTGCAGATAACTTCAGCTGTAGCATCAGTCCTTTCGTTAATTAAGAATCCAACACCATTTTTCGCTACCTTCTCCTGTCCACTCCAGTATAATTTATAACCTCCATGAAGTGTCTTACTTCCAATCCCTTTCCATTTGGTCTCACTTAATCCCAATATTGATATTTTTCTTCTATCCATCATGTCTAGGAGTTCTTCTAACTTTCCAGTTAATGATAGAATGTTCATAGTTCCAATTCGGTATTTGGGTCTCTTTTTTATTTGGGGTTTCCTTTCAGAACATTGTATATCATCAGCCTTACGGTCATCATACTTTACAATTGTCTGAGAGGACGTGTCAGTCCGGTCTATAATATTCTTTCCGAGGCTCTTTTTCTTATTGAAAGCAAAATACTCTCCTGCTGACTTGCTAGGCCTAACGCATAAGAGGATTTTCTTTCAGGGTTTACTCCCTTAGCCTTTGAGGATGCCTTCCTCGTCCTACAAGGCAGTAGCTTCCATCTGTACACCCCAGAAGGATGGGTTGCCTCTTCCGCCATCTCCGCCGTACCGAAGTCCATCTTCTCTGCCGTAGATGCCGTTGAGGTCTTCACCCTTAACCCAGGGCAAGGGCCCTCCATATTTATGACCCCTGGAGAGAGGGTGTCCCAGTATTTTAAAACCCCCAGGAATTGGGCTACCTGTTGGTCCGCGGGTTGCATTGGTTATTTCAACCAGCCCTACATACTGTAGGGGCCCCCTATCCGCCACCTGGGGACGCGCTCTGTAGGGGTCAGGTTCCCCAGGTTACTTATTGGAAGTTAACCCCACCCACAAGGAGTAAGGTTATTTGCAGAGAATTCTGGGTATGCGTTGTTTCAATTCATTTTGGAATTTTTCTTTTACTGTACTTTCATATCTTTCATTGTCCATGCCTTTTCTACTTTCATTTTTGCTGTTGCATCTAACAACTGTCTACGATTTATTCTTTCCACCAATAAGTAATCATTTACTGTTTCCCCATTAATATCTTGTAATCTTTCTACTATTCTTCATCCTTGCCTATTTCTCACACAAAAATCCACCAACTTCTCCCTCTTCTTCATTCCTCTTTCCATATCCTTAAGGTGCAATTACTTCTTCCTTTCCTTTTCTGTCACATCCCAGCACTGCATTAAAGTCTCCCATGACAGTCACTTCCACATCAATTATTTCTCTCTCCAGTGTCTTCAAGAATTTGTTTGTACATACACTTGGATGAAATCCTTTATTCCATTCTCTATCCTTAACTGAAATCATTCACTTCTTCTGACTCTCCACTTGGTAACATGAGTTTGGCTCTTGTCACTTCGTAATGCTCTTCACTGTTCACCCACTTCTCACAGAACTGTGTGTGGCTTCCAGGGAGCGCCCTAGCCTTTTCTGAAGCTCATTTTCATTTTAGGCTGTTAGTACGATGGCATTTTAGAGCTACTGCCAGCAGGTGATCAGGTCGCTTCTAACAGACTTATACTCTGCACTGCTTTAATTTTAAATTGACGTTTTGGCCGATTTTGGCTCTGTCTGGTGGATGCGCTGAACATAGACATCCAACCAGTCCCAAGCTGCCATTCATATAGACATAAATCAGCAGAGTGCAATCTCGAAACCTAGTTGCCAACATTCACCACGTGGTTAACCTATCTCGCTCACCGTGTACAGTTCGCGATCTTTTGCGTTTTTCTTCTCTAATATGTTTCACATATTGCTTTTTATCTCTGGAATAGTATAGTATAGTTTACAATTAGTTTCCTCATTCTCTTTTATTCTTAATAATGTATTCTCTTTTTAGTGTCTGATGTTCTTACTAAGTATAGTTTTTGTGAATTTGTTTCCAATTCCGATTCATTCGCTTTTCTGAATACGGTATTGCATTTTACGATGGCTGTTTACCGGGGCCGTATTGCATCAGCCGTCCTCGTGGCACTAGCGTGCTGGCACCCGAGGTAAGACGATGCTCATTTGTTTTGCAAAACGTCAATTTAGAAGTAAAGCTGTGCAGAGTATAGTGGGTTCCAGCATCATTTCCTTCCCTAGGGGGACCAGTGCTCCACTAAAGGAAACTTGGTCCGCCCGAAGCCGTTGTTCACCTTAGGGAATCAGGTTATCTACCGACACTCGGCGCTGAGATGCTGGCTGTTCTCTCTACTCATTACTATAGTGGGGTATTGGAACAATAAGTTAAGGTTCTTTTATTTTTAAAAAATTGTTTTATTTCATGTATATGTAAATCAGGTCCCTGATTCTATTTTAAGGTTAAGATAATGGCTGATGATGCCTAAAATTTAAGGCGAAACATGTACCATTTTAGTTAACATGCCAAAGTAAATCAACTAAGACAAGACTTATTGTATTGATTAGGTGGTGAATTCAATAAATTAACTTATTGTTCCAATCAAGTATCATCAATAGGGATAAAGAATGATATTTATCACATGTAATTATCACATGTAATAGTGGGGTAACTGGCCAGACAGTGTTGGGAGAAAGAGTCCAAGTCAAAATACACAAGCTTTCAGTACAGGCGATTTACTGTTTCTCATATTAATGTCGTACTACCTTTACACTTGGAGCAGCAGCATCATCATCATCATCGTTGACCATATCCAGTTGCCTGGGTGTGGTGTACGAGTCCTCTTCAGCTTTGTCAATGAACCGCTGTTCTCTTGTAATCTTGTCCCAATCTTGTCCTCTCTCCTTCACATCTTTCTTCACCAGATTGGTCCATTTTCCTTTGGGTCTGCCCAGTGGTCTTCTTCCTTTTACTTTTCTTTCATATTCTCTTCTTGCAGTCCTGCTTGCACTCATCCTTCTCACATGGCCAAACCACTTCAGTCTTGCTTTCTGGATCCTCTGTAGTAGGGAGTCTCCTATTCCCACATCCTCTCGGACTTGTCCTTCCTTCATTTCTGCAGCTTGTTGTGTAGAGTTGTCTTGTTTTGTCAACGTGGTGGTTAAAAATGTCAAAAACATATCAGATGTAAGGCTTTTCAGGCGTTTGCTCTATTAACCAGCGTTTCGTCTTAGGTCTGACACTAGACTCATCAGAGTGGGATGTGTCAGACCCTACCCACTGACGCTGGGGTGTATGCAGGTGAATGGTGGTTTCCAAGCCATACGCGAGGATGGGTGTATAATATGATTTATATAATGTCATCTTAGCTTTTAATGGTAATTGTTTATTCCACACCAGTTTTCTTACTTGGTGGTAAAATTGAGTTGCCTTGCTAATTCGACTGTCCACCTCATATTTTGCAAGGTTGGCTTTTGGTATTATACTACCCAAGTAGTCCACTGTCCAGTTTGGTGTCATCTCCCCTCTGTAACTTCATCACCACCGTCTTAGCCTTGTTGATATTTAAACTCTCGACTCCATTTCTGCAGCTTTTCTTCTACATGATTTTCAGTTTCACCTTTAGACTGTAGAAAACCAATTTAATTGTGTTGATTATGTGGAAATTTCTGCTTTACAGTCCCTGGCCAAATTAATATGACCACCTCATATTTTCTCTCTTTATGGATTCATTTAACCATTTTCGACACTGGAAAGTGTTTGTAGGAAGACTGTAAGTGCATTTATATATCAAGGAAACATTTAAGTGGGAGAATAGTGAAAAATATTGTATGTTGTTCACACCGTTTACATGTTGGCGCCAATTTATACTTATGGAGGGAAATGCGTGTTGCTCTTGTATTCATTTTCTCTGCACACAAGTTGCTTTTTAAAGGTAAAATTCTAATGGTAAGTTAAACCTAATCAATTATTTTCATTTCTGCTTGCAAGTACATAAATTTCACGCCCGTTCACAATAAGAGTATGCTCCTTTAGGAGAAAATTAACAACATTTTCCAATTCTAACCTCAAATCGTTGTTTTCAGAAATGGGCTTAGAAAAGGACCTGTCACCAACCAAAAGGGGAATGATTCAAGGTCTTTTGACTGAAACTAATCTTTCACAGCGAGAAATAGCAAAAAAAGTTGGAGTTTCAAAAACTTCAGTGGCTAATACCAGTTGTAGGTTACATGAAAAGAACACTCTGGCATCGAATCGTAAGGGCAAATGTGGCAGAAAAAAGGTGCTGTCACCTCGCGGTGAAGGAATGTTGAGAAAAATAATAATAGAAGATAGAGCAGCAACGAACAGCAGCATGCAGGAATTCCAGTGTCTACCAGAACAGTTTGGCGGAGACTGGCAGACTTGGGCTACAAGAGCTGCAGACCTGCTCGCAAGCCAAGACTTAATTCGAGGATGATGAAGCAACGGTTGGAATGGGCTAAGGCGCACAAACACTTCACTGTAAAAGACTGGAGATCGGTATGTTTCCCAACTCTTCATTTTGATTTGAAAATTATCCATAGTTTTAAAAATTTTACAAAGTGCTTTTGTGTTTCAGGTACGCTTTAGTGACAAAAGCACCTTCCAGATTTTAATGAACAAGGCTCAGTTTATTAAGAGAAGGCCATCGGAAAAATTCAATGAAGATTGTGTGATAAAGACCTTCGGTGATGATATGGTCAGTGATTAGTAGCAGAGGTTTGGGTAGGTTGTACATCGTTGAAGGTACGATGAAACAACAACAGTACATCAATGTTCTGCAAACTCAACTTCTTCCACAACTCTGGGATTGGTTCAAAGGAGATGAAAAGAAAATATTTATGCGAGATGGTGCGCCCTGCTATACGGCAAAGACCGTCAAAAGATTCTTGAAGGAAAATGAAGTTCCTCTGTTGGACTGGCCAGGTAATTCTCCCGACCTCAACCCAATTGAGAATGTATGGGAGCTGTTAAAGAGGGAAGTGGCCAAAGACAATGTCACTACGAGGATACATTTACTTGAATGGATCATATTCCACTGGAACCACAACCAGCAATTGAAGGATATGAGCTTACGATGCATAGATAGAATGCCTCGCAGAGTGCAGGCCGTTATTGCAGCAAAAGGAGGGCTGACAAAATACTAGTATTGACAATTAATTGAGGATTCAAATCTGAGTTTTGTGATTAGTTGTGTTATTCTGTGTGTATATGTATAAGTCTAGTCACATTTACACAATTAAGATAAATAAAACATGAATTAAATACATAAAGGCAATTTAAAGTTTGTATTCCTAGGTTTCCTTAGGTGGTCATTTTCATTTGGCCAGGGACTGTAGATTAAAGATTATAATACTTTATGTAGTTATTTGGAAATGAAGGAGATCTGAGTTAAACTAAAACAGCCCTGGTGTCTTACCCTTGTACAAACTGTAGAACACACCTTAAACTAACATCATGTAGCAATTTCATTGAGTGATACTCCTTTTCTTGAACAGTTAACGATTAGTAAAAAGGAGGACGGTTGTACTTCCTCTTAAAACAACGGTCAAAACCACCAGCAGTTAATTCTTTGTTTGACGGGTTGTACCTGTGCAGGCGAGGGACCAGAGCCCGAGGAGGAGTTGCTCGGCCTGCTCCAGGAAGAGACCGTTCTACAGCTGGAGCAGAGAGAACTGTTGAGTCTTCAAGCGGACCTGCGAGGTCGTCTACAGGGCGAGCGCGCCGAGATCGAGAGGCTGCGCGCTGAGCTGGCCACGGCTCGTACGGCCAAGTATAACTACAGGTCAGTAGCTCTGGTTGTACATCCTCTGAGATCAATCGCATAGTGAACACTCGAGAAAATTGTGGTGCAAAAATAATATTTGCAAAATGGTGCAATTAACGCATTTGAGACAATAGAGTGGCTTGTCAGTCCAAAAAACACCAATGCCGGGTATTAAGAAGCGAGTTCCAAGCTATTCGAGCCCCAGCCAAGTGCACCTTCTTCCCCAGTTGTATAAATATACGCATACAGATTTAACTTATTGCAAACCCATACTACATAGACTACCTCCTTGACAGGATTGGAAAGAAATACTGTATTTCTCTGAATCCTAGACACCCCCAGTTTTCCTTCAAAAACACTAGATCAGGCTTAAAAAATGCTTTGTAAAATTAAATGAATGCCTTTCTTGTACGGTACGCATTTTTAGTGTCTTCATGCCAACGCCGAACATTGGCTTTAGTTGTAGCATATTCTTTTGCAGCTGCACAGTTATTTTTTATTTCTGTGGGTTTAATAACCATTAACTTAAAATTGGCGTAATATCAAAGAGAACCTGTTGAAAATATTCCTGCTGTCTGTAAAACCATTGCTTTTACTCACCATCAGGTACAACCGGTTGCTGCTATACCCATGTCTCGCTTGCCGGGTTCGGCCAACTTCAGCGCCTAGCGATGTATAGGCTTAATAACGACACAAACATTGAAGGTCAATCAACTAGTTTATTGGGCCATGGTATGACCATTTTGCCCTTGCATTTTTCGCGCACACACCTCATAATTTCATCTTCGACTTCTTTAAAGCGTCCTTGTTGCGGAACACTGCATTTTTTTGTACAGTACACATTTTTTAAGCTATCTTTACGCTAACGCCGAATATTGGCTTTAGTTAGGCTTATGCCGTATTTTCTTACAGCTGCACAATTATTCTTTTTCCGCATGTTTAATAACCATTAACTTAAAACTGGCATCATAATATTGACAAGAACCCGTCAAAAATTTGCCGGTAATACCTGTTCTACCTATCTTTACAATATAATGATCCATCACGAAAATATTCCGGCTGTCCATAAAACTTAATTGTACTAAGTGTGAGGTACAGTAGACTCGTTACTATGTTTTTATAGAGGATAATAGAATGTCATTCTCTCTTCATTATTTCCCGAGATCCAGTGACGTTACACAGAGGCATTGCACAATCCGTTGTCGCAACTAGTGATGTACAATAAATAGGTAGGCGTTGATTGTCAACGAGTTTTGTGCGCGGGGGGTGAAAAGAAGCAGCGTGGTTACCGTGCAGTGATATTCAGTACTGTTAGGTCGCGAATGCAAGACGACCCTTGATTTTTCACATAAGATCCTGAGAAAAAAATTCATTATCTTGGGTTCAGAGAAATACGGTAAATGTCAAATCAAGTCAGAGATAGGAGGATCCTTTTCTCCCCACCTGTACTTACCTGTGAAGAGGGCGCTGGGAAGAGAGCCTGTGCCACTTTCACCTGCCTCTTTGTATAGGACTTTGTCTTGAACTTTATGTCAGCAATACATTTTACAATAATAGCAGTATTTAAGAAAGGTGACCGGAAGATATGTGACAATTATTGAGGAATAATATTGTTCTCACAAGTAACCAAAATATTGGAAAGAATAATAGAAAGGAGGATGAGAGGAAGGCTGGAAAGAAATTTAGAAGAGCAGCATGGATGTTGACAGGGCAGGTCAACGAGAGACCCTATATTTACCATGAGATTTCTGATGGAAAAGCAGAGGTTATATGGAAAAGGTCTGGTGACGGTATTCCTTGATCTAGAGAAGGCATACGATACAGTGTGAGAGAAAAGTATGTGGAAGGCAGTCAGGGCAACTAGTGAAAGCAGTGTATAAGAATTGATACAATTGTTTCCAGACTCCAGTGCAGAGAACAGATTGGTTTAAAAGCCAAACTGGACTAAGACAGGGAAGTGTATTGTCTCACTTATGTTTATAATGGTTATGGATGAAATTCTAAAGGAAACAAAGGCAAGAAAATATTATTTGCAAATGGCATATAGTTCCATTTGTATGAGTTTCAGCTTGGCAGTTACTGGAAGACAGACATTGGTGCCAAATTGTTATGAGTACAAACGGCTGATTCACAGCACACAACACGAACGGAAATGTATATACTCGAAAATAATGTCGGAATCCATTATTCTTAACAGTAACATGCATAACACATAACATATTCAGGATAAGGCTATAAGATAAAAACTGATCAATGTTCGAACAGATAAAATGCAAGAAATTGAAATTTCTACTCACTATCTAGAACACCTCACGTTGCTAATATATTCAGTTCCTCTTAAAGGAAGGAAAAAGTCTTACAAAGGGAATACACCACTCATTTCTGAATCACTATCGGCATTGTCGTCGTTTGTTGAGGTTTCACTCTCGCTTGACCGTAACGAGATTATAACGTCTTCAACATAATCGTCCGTGATACCCTCCCAAGCATCACTTACTTATCTCAGATTGTGTCTTACGACATTCACTTACACGGCCTACTGCTTCCCAGAGAAGGATGTCAACTTCCGAAGCTGTGAAGAGTCTGTTATTCGCAGCTACATAATCATTCAATTGGGCCCAAATCAATTCTATGGCGTTAAAATGGCAAAAGTATGGTGGGAGGTGAACAACTTTATGCCCAAGCCTCCTGACTATTTCATCCACCACGTAAACTGGGTACTAGGGCATGTCTTGTTTCACAAGATGCATGAGATCCCCCTTTCACTAATCGAAATATTGTACTCCTTGAACCACTCAATCTGCCTGCCATTGTTGGTGCTTTGTCAAGAATGACCGAATAAACTGACAAAGACCGCGAAAAGAACTGAGCACAATACAACACACAGCTGATAGTACGTGGTTACAGTAAACAACAGATTAACAACACTGGTAACCGAAACTAGAGTCTAACGCGCTCTATCAGAGTGATTGGCTGCTTTATTGTTTATTTCATGTGAACTGGCCAAACTTAGGACAACGCCAATGCCACTTCGCCTTCCTTCTTCCTTCCAATTTCTTCACAGTGCCTTCATTCTTTCAGAATGTTGTGTTCTTCTCTCTTCAATCCATTTTCCCCCTCTGTGCTCTTTCTTTTCTTCCACAAGAACTTTTATGTTGGAATGTCTTCACCTGAATTGGTCTCTATCACGACATTCTTCATCTGCAATTCCTAACCTCTTGAGTTCTTCCTTCATCTACTTGGCATATACCCCCTGGCTCTTCAAGTAGTATATTTTATTAAAAATTTGTTTATTTAACTTTGCTGGATCCATTCTGACCATAATATCGCAGCCGTCTTTTCCTTATTGTTGTTTCCAGGTCTTCTGTTCTTTTGTACATCTCGTTATTTGATCATAATTGGTAGTTTCCATCTACCACCCGTGGGCCATAAATCCTCCTTAATATTCTCCTTCTAATCTTTAGTAGTTTTTCCAGGTTCACTAGTGTTGCTGTTTCCACCCCATACAGAATCACTGGTTGTACCACAGCATTGTAATGTCTTAGTTCGGCGTTAATGGAAAGATTCTTTTTGTTGTAAATGGCTTTGGTGGCAGTGTTTAGCCTTTCCAACTTAAGTCTCCTATATTCCATGGCTGCTTTATCCATCCCATTGCTGCTGATAATATCTCCCAGGTATTTAAACTGCTTTGTGACCTTCACCTGGTCATATTTTGTCTTCATTGTTCTCTTCACATAATTTCTGTCCGTGTTCATTATCTCTGTTTTTCTGAAGGAGATTTTTAAACTTGTTTACTCGGCTATCTCCTGTAGTTCATTTATCCTTGTTATTGCTTCCTGTTTTGTCTCAGCGAAGAGTGGCAAATCATCAGCAAAGGCTAAACACTTGGGTTTGACATGTTTATTCTTACTACCTATTATAGCACCTGAGTCATTATGTTTCCACAGGGTTTTCTTGACCTTACCTAGAAGCATGTTGGACAGTGTTGGTGATAAGCTGTCACCCTGTCTCAAACCTGTTTTTATCTGGATCTCTCCTTGAAATTTCACTTTGGATGTGGTGTTTGTTAGTGTTAACGTAAGTAAGTTGAGTGTTTTTTGATTGATGCCTTAAATAGGTATGGTTTTCCCGCCAGTACTCGGATGGCTAATTGCAGTGGTTACCCACTGGGCGATTGGCTGTTTATTAATTCACTTAGCCTCTGCCAAAAGGCAGCACTCAAGTGTCAAGTCAAAACTGAACAATAGTGATCGGGGGAGTCAACAATACAGAAGTGCAAATCCAAGTAGAGGCTTTAAATGACACTGTTGAGAAATATGGTGTGAGCAAAACAGAGCAGAAATAGAAGGAATCATTAAACCTTGAGGTTCTTGAATACTTGGGAAGTGAAATAATGCAAGATTGGACAAGGAGATGAGGAGAAGCGTACAAGCTGGTGTGGAGATAATGTGCATCAGAGACTTGGATGACGGCAAGAATTCAGGCCAGTGAGATGAAGTTCCTGAGGACTATGGTATGGAGGGACAGAGTAAGAAATGTTGAGGTCAGGAAATAGATAGGGGTAGAAAAACTGAGTGGTAAGGTGGAGGAGGGAAGAATACCAAAACAAGTGCTGGAGGCTAAGAACAGTATAAGAATACAATTACTGAAGAGGAGAGGCAACACCCCGACCTGGCAGGAGCTGGGGAGATGAAAATGATGACAATAGAGATCAGGCGGTGCTCGTCACAGTCCCTTTCGAATGTCTTTGTTTCAAAATCTTCTCGCAGCATTTGCAGGTTGCTGTGATGACAGACCACAGCAAGGGACAAGCCGTTAGTTACATGCTTCGTATGATATAAACTTCATAATGATCCGTATCGACAGGTGTTCAACGTTAAATGGAGTGCGTAATTATCAGTGACAACATAACTATATTTTCATTTTAAAATTTGGTATATTCTCATTAAAATATTATTGGAACTAATTTTCTCCTTATTTTGTCATCCTCGGCCGTTGCATAGACCATAAATGGCATAATTAAAAAACACTGAAAAACACAAAGATCTAAAAAATATGTAGAAATCCATGAGTCTTTGGTGAAATTTGTTTTTAAGAGTGACACCACTGTCCCTAAATTTTTGTATAATGTGATGTTATTTAATGAAGATGTTTGTTAAGTTAAATGTCGCTATTTTCAAATTGTGGTCGTAGAAACCAAAACATTTTTCTTCAGTGACGTTAGCGTGAATTGCCCTAATCAGATTCAATTTACAGCAACATGGCGATGCAGCATAATTATAATACCAATATAAATGGTCCCTTATTGAACATTATAAATTTTCCAGCTAACTCATTCCTGGTTGCCAGCGTTTCGCCCCCGTGTGCTAGGCTGGGCTCATCAGTTGGTACCTAGCACACCTACCAAGATGCATGGCTAGTGCATACCGTTGAGGCCACTGCGTAGGCTACTTGGAGCCACCAGCAGTGCCAATGCACTACGAGAGATTTTCTCTCACTACCAAAAATTGATGCCTGCTTGGCCATCAGATGATATAGATGTTGATTCCAATAGGGAATCTGAAATATTTGTTCTGAATGAGTAAATTTATAATACCAGTATAAATGATCTGTTATTGGACAAATTGCCTTAATGTAAGATGACCCGGTATGCACCTGGTGGGCACGAGACTCGACAGGTGTTGCTAGATGCAAGGCTGCTTTGAAAAAATGCCAGTGCCATGTGGAACTACGTACAGATATGTTGATGTTGCGTACCATTGCTACAATCTAGCACCACCTTTAATGTACATGTTGTAGTTAGTTGTGATACCCTTAAGTCCACTAATACCTTCAACTGCCATTTGGTATTAACTTCCAGAAGCATTGAAGATGACAGCTCTGAAGGTAGCAGCTCTCCGTCTCGTTCCGAAGGCAGCGATAGTGAAGATCCTGAGATGGCAAACCGCATCGAAGAGCTGCGACGCGAAAACCTGCTTCTCCAGGTGAGAACATTCCTGTCTTGGTGTTGAGTTGACACCCCTCATCCTCTCGCTCCTGATCAACTTGGCTTACTGCCTTGTCTGCTTCTTGTTACAACAACAGTTTTTGCTTGTGCGGTAAAAGTGACCAAGTCCACATTTGTTAATTTTACACTACACCAGATTAAAAACTGAAATGCTCAGTACAAATTAGGAGGTTATTCAAGACTTTCTGCATTTTGTTCACTTACTTTTACTCCCATTTTTATTTATTTTAACTCAGGTGCTGCAAGTTAACAGCGATCATACAGAAAATATTACTATTTTCAAATATTTGTGTGGGTCTTGGGCACTTTTACCATAGGAATAATTGGACTTTGTCAAATTGCTTGCCCTTCTATTTCAAAACTGCCCCTTTGATCAGTAACTGCAAAGCAATAGTGTTTCTTTGAAGGAACTGCTTCATAGATAGTGAATGTAGTACATCTGAAGAACTCTTTCCAAATCAGAAATGGCACTCATAAATATTGGATCATTCAAACATCCTTCTTTATATTTCACTTTACTTGCCATAGCTTCATCCTTCCTCTTCCTGTGTTTCTGGTATTCTTCTGGACTCTTCCTTTTCACACAGACACTAACCCTTTCATAATTCTTACAAAGTAAATGTAGGTTTTTTTTGTTTTGTTTAAAGAACAAGTTATATTGCTAGCAAAATACCTGGTGGTATACAGGCAAAGAAGGAGTGCATTTATAGTTTGTTTTTATACAACTCGTACAATATGGATAATTTTTCATGAAGGTACTTCATTTTTCTTGTCTTCCTACAGTAATGGCTTTCTTGCATAAATTATTTTGTTTACACTCAGGGGTTTAGGCGCGGAAGCCATATTTGCTTCGAATGCTGACCACACGAAAAACATGTCTGCACGGCCGCATGAATTCTGCACAGAATACGATATTCCAGGGAAATAAAACGTAATACTTTTGTAGCAAAATGAGGCCAATCAATGTCAAAAATGTCTATAAACTTCCGATGCTTATAAACGGTTGACGCAATCTGTAATAAACACACGAACTTGGATGACGCTTATAAGCGGTTGACCCTGCGAAGGGGTTAATATTACTTCTTTATTTTGTGGCATCCTACCTATGGTAGAACATTGAGAGTGAAGGAAAAAGAGACAGCGTGTTGGAATGAGAAGGTAACGGAAGCAGTGAAACAAAAGAAGAAAGCATGGCATAAATGGGATAGAGATTTATAAAAAGAAGAAAACAAACAGGAGTGTCTTGATAATGAAAGGAAATGTAAGAAATTGGTAAGAGAGAAAAGTTAGGAAGAATTTACACAAAATATGGAGAAAGATGGAGCTGGCAGTAAAAGAATGCTCTATGTAATTATATACTAAGTAATAGGAAAGAAAGACCTTATAGAAAGCTGATGAAATAGGAAGATGGAGAGTTGATAACACATACAGAAGAATTAAGGAGTATTTTGATAAACTGCTGAATGTGAGAACTTGTGCAGAGGAGACAGGAGTAATACGGTGTGATGACTCAACAGTAGATGATATAAGCACATCAGAGGTTGGAATTAGCAATCTGTAAAATGAAAATGGCAAAGGTACCATGCGTGGATGAAATTAGTGTGGAAATGATAAACGCTGCTGGAGCTGTTGGACTACAGTGGGTGTACAAACCTTGAACGCAAATTAAAACGGAAAGGGCAAAAACACGATAAAGTGTGAGGTGGGCGTGGCAGACATGCATGGCAGCCCATTAAAATGTCCATGCGGCCTTTAAAAATGGTGGAACTTGAAACACAGTAGAAGTCCGTTATAGCGACGGCCTTTTTCTGTCCCTTCAAAATTCGTATATTAAACTGTGTATCGTCCTTCGGTTACAGCGATAGCCCTATCACTGAGGCATCCGTTGTTACAAGCGATTAAGCAAGCGCATGATTTTTTCCGTTACCGATATTTATGCACCCCAGCGATGATATTGCATTCGATCGATTACCTTCGGCATCATTTCCTCGCTATGTGCACTAGCGAGTTCTCTCGTCCGCATTCGAAGGCGATGTCGGAGTCGATTAGTAATACCCATCGACTGCTGTTCCATAAAGAAAATTCGAAATGAAAGAGAACATATTTTTGTAATAAATGCGTAAATAAAGTGTCTGATAACGGTTGTTAACTCGTTAAAAATTAAGGCTGACTAAATGACCGCTTAATTTTGAGGCTAAATACTGCAATTAAGTAAGAATGGGATACACCTCGAGATATGGCAGAGTGCTTAATTGATTTCAGAGGTTAGTTTATATTTTCTCGCGTCTGGTTAAATTACGGGAAGGCTATTATAAAAATTTATAGCGAGAAGGTTATCATTTCTCTACTGGCGCTTAAAGTGTGTTTTCATCCTACGTATAGTACGGTTAAGTTAGGATAGGTGACACTGTTTGAATAAGAAAACTGACACGTTTGCAACAAAATGCGATCAATCATCTTCGGTACGGTATAGTTTTCTCACTTTGTGCATTTATGAGCTCTCTCGTCGACATTCAAAAGCGATGTTGGAGTTGATTAGTAATACCCGTCAACTGCTGTTCTCTAAAGAAAATTTGAAATGAAAGAGGATAACACGTTTTCGTAATAAATGCTTAAATAACGTAGCAGAGAAACAGTTGTTAACTCGTTAAAAATAAAGACTGAAGTAAACGATATCTTAATTTTAATGTTGTATACGGAAATTAAGTAAGAATGTGATGCACCTCAAGATATGGCAGAGTACATCACTGATTTCAGAGGATATTTCATATCTTCTCGCGTCTAGTTACATTTCGGAAAGGCTAGTTACATATAAATATTTCGCGAGGTGGTTATCATTTCTTTACATGCGTTTGAAATATGTTTTTATGATACATATACGGTTAGGTTAGGTGACGCCGTTTGAAGAAGAAAACTGAAGTGTTTGCCACAGAAACCTCTGGAGTGATACCGTATTTCTCCGAATCCAAGACTTTTTTTCCTCAGTATCTCATGCGAAAACTCGAGGGTTGTCTTGCATTCGCAGCCTAACACAAAGTTAATGAATACCACTGGCAACTACCGCGGTAACCACGCTGTTTCTTTTCACATGTGCGCGCACACACAAAACTCGTTGACAATAAACGACTGCCTCTTTCCTGTACATTAGCCGCTACAACCGGTTGTACAGTTCCTGTGTGTAACGTCGCTGGATCTCAGGAAATAGTGAACAGAGAATGGTGTTCTATTAGCCTCTACAAAAATGTTTCTCAAATCTGCAGAATGGCATCAAAACATGCGAGCCTTCGAATTCTTAGTTATAACGCGTCTATTGTACTTGGCGCTTAGTAAAATTCAGTTTTATAGACAGCAGGAATATTTTTGTGGTGGATAGTCATATTGTAAAGATACGTGGAAAAGGTAATGCCGGCAAATTTTCAATGGGTTCTCTTCGATAATATGATGCCAATTTTAAGTTAATGGTTATTAAACACTTGGAAATGTAGAATAATTGTGCAGCCGCAAGAGAATACGGCATAAACCTAACTAAAGTCAATATTTGGCATTAGCGTGAAGACAAAGAGTTTAAAGAGATGCGTACTGTACAAAATATGCATTCAGTTGTCCGCAACAAGGGCGCTTTAAAGAAGTCGAAGATGAAATTGTGAGCTGTGTGCACGAAAAACGCAAGGGCGGAATGGCCATATCGTGGCGCAATAAACTCGTTCGTTGTCTTTCAACGTCCGCGATTAGGCCTATACATTGCTAGCCGCTGAATTTGGTCGAACCCGGCAAGCAAGACGTGCGTGTAGCGCTAGCCGATTTTATCTGACGCTGAGTAAAAGTAACAGTTTTATAGACAGCAAGAATAATTTCATGGTGGATCGTCGTATTGTAGAGACGCATGGAATAGGTATTGTCGGCAAATTTTCAACAGGTTCTCTTTGGTATTATGATGCCAATTTTAACTTGATGGTCCTTAACCCCGCGGAAATAAAGAATGATTGCGCAGCTGCAAAAAAATCTATGGCATGACGAAAGTCAATGTTTGGCGTCTTAAAAGGCGTAGGCCTAATGTAGAACAAAGGCATTCATATGATTTTACAAATTACTTTTTGAGCCTGATTTAATTTTTTTGAGGCAAAAAGTGGGGTTCATCTTGGATTCGGAGAAATACGGTACTATATTTTTTCAGAATAAAATTAAACATACACTTTCACGTAATATCGGATTTCGAAAAATAACAACAAGTAAGCCGTAGTGTGGATATCATCTGCGGAAACGCAAGTTTTGAACAAACTGATTGCCGTTTCAAACCGATTTTAATGTTCATGGGTTTTTTAGACTTTTATTCTAAATTCAGATATAACAACAATCCGCTATAGCGAGTAAATTTTTCACTGTTATGAATTCTCGCTATAACGGACTTCTACTGTATTTTGCCATTTTCTGATAATAGAAGAATTGGTGTTCTTTTTTTAACAATAATTCTGAAAATGGTTTTTTTGTAGGGAAATCACAAAATTTCAGTCATCAGTCCCTTAAAAGTGCTCTTCAGTCATGTCATCAGCAAAGAGAATTTTCCAGTGACCATTATGAGTGTACTGCTTGGAATTTTAGCAGGGCCTGCTTCTGCATGTAAATAATAATAATAATAATAATAATAATAATAATAATAATAATAATAATAATAATAATAATAATAATAATAATAATAATAATTTTGTTAGGAAGTGCTAGAGATGTCACATAGAGGGATGAAACATCAACATTTTAGCTTAGGGGTTCTCTGTAACATGGCAAAGTGCTCTCAGACTGAGGTCACTTCTTGGCATTGTCTGGAAACTTTCTCCTCTCTTTACATTTTCTTTTGTTTTCACACGCATTTTCTTCATTTCACGGCCTTGGTGAGGCATTTTTGTCGTTCCCCACTGATCATTCAACTTGCCCACCACTTGCACAATTATTGGCTATTTTAATGCGACTTTGACACAACTCCTGCACTATTAATAATCGGTGCACCGGGCGAGTTGGCCATGCGGTTAGGGGCGCGCAGCTGTTAGCTTGCATCCGGCAGATAGTGAGCTCGAACCCCACTGTCGGCAGCCCTAAAGATGGTTTTCCATGGTTTCCTCATTTTCACACCAGGCAAATGCTGGGGCCGTACGTTGATTAAGGCCAAGGCCGCTTCCTTCCCACTCCTGCCCTTTCCGATCCCATTGTCACCATAAGACCTATTTGTGTCGGTACAACGTAAAGCCAATTGTAAAAAAATAACAATCAGTGGAACTTAAAGTTTTTAAATTGTGTTTACATCATATAACAGTGTACTGTAACAGTAAACGTATTGTCAAGCTAATAGTTACTCAGTGCTTTTAAGACTATAGAGGGGTTCTTAAATTCTCCACTTCAATTTGTAATAGTGTTATTGAAATCTGTGTAGCTAAAGATGTCCCATAGAGGGATGAAACTTTTTTAATATGACTTATATTTTTGAATATCTTGTTAACTTAGTGATCCACTGTATCATGATTTGCATTGAAAACGTGCTTTTAATACATCTGTTAATAAGTAAATAAAACATTATGTACAATATAAATGACTAGCAATTACCTGCGGCTTCACTCGCTTCGATTTCGTAATTTGATAAAAATAATCGTTCCTCGGCACTGTACTAAGACATTACCTGAAAAATCGTAAGGTACAAAATCTCACCGAAAAATTGAGTTTCATTTACAATTTTATAAAATAACGAGGGACTTTATTTTTTTAAACATTCTAATAGAAAATATATTTTTTAAAGTTGCAAATATTTAACTGAATACAGAAATGAATGAATCTAAAGTATTTTAGCTGAGACTGAGTAGCTCAGGCTGGTTTTCTCAGTCCAAAGGTATTGAAGGTGCTCAAATACGCCAGCCTCGTGTTGGTAGGATTGAAGCCAGGCTTTTGGCACGTGTTCTGGTGATTAGAAATTGTATTACCAGCTAACTACGGTGTCCCAGCCACGAGGTACCCCGTAATTCATGCTCTTTGTACTGGCAACAGTATTCGTTGTAAAGGAAGGACCAGTGTGTTTTGTAAAAATATTAGATAGTGGCAGAGAGCCGATGACCTAGAATTTAGGCCCCTCTAAACAACAAGCAAGAATATTATAATTCTGTTAAATTTAAAATTTGTGTTCAAATTTGTGTTCAAGATTTTGAGTTTGCTGTGTGTTTTTTTGTGTGCAGCAAAAGAAGTCGAACCTGGTGCGACGGATTGTGGAGGAACGCGAAGCCTGCCTGCACCTCAGGGTTCAGCTCAGCCTGCTCCAGTTGTCCCAAGAGTCGAAGCAGCTTTAGCCTGCTTTTCTTTTTGTCCCACATGGACCTGCAACCACTTATCGTAGAGACAGGGCTTGAATTACTTTATTGTCTTCTAGAACTAAGATTTGAACTTTTATGAACTTGTGACCCAATAGTGTTGTTCTGACAAGCACTGCTACCGTACAGTCGTGTTTCGTCTCATTATTAGGAGCGTCTTGAAATCAGAAATTTAGCATTTTGATTTCTGCACTTGTAATTTAATGTTTTATTCTGTTCTGAGCTAAATTTTGAGTTAATTCTGGCGAATGGATAATGTTCAGGTGCAGTTAAAATCACATTTCCATAGAGATATTAGTAAAATAAAAAGAAACCATTTCCCCCTTTGCAAAAGACAAATGGTCATAAATGTCTCTCGGTCATGGCCATTAGGGTGTCCGTTATTTTGTAAAAATAAAACATTCATGCTCTTCCTTTTTTTTTTAGGCACATTCCCTAAATATTTTCCATTGGGTCAGATTTACTCAAAAACAAAATATTATCTTAATAGGCCGATACTGACCCGTGCCGACTTGAGCACGAAATTTGAATGTTAGGAATTAAAGGTTTTGTAGTTTTGAGTCGGTGGAAAAGCTATTGATACATGTTTAATATCTAATTTTATATTACAGTGTAATACATTTTCACTCTCTAGACTATATTGTGGTTTTTAGTATTTTTGTGAATAGTTTTCTTTTATTACAAGGTATTAAAATGATTCCGTGTTGACGGAGTTTCTTTCTCGCAGTCTGGGTGCATTGTACGATGTTCTTGAACACAACACAAATTGCTTTTGCTCCTCATCTACAGTCAGCAGTCCCTATTCGAGCGGCTAAGTTTGAAGCGTTGCTCGTTCATGTCGAAGTACTTTCTTGAATAAAACTGGTGTCCTCCTTCAGGCAAGAGAACAGATCTCTGCTTTTGGTTTCACTGAAATGCAGATAAAATTGAATTAGGAGATGTAATTTTTTCATTTTTTCCCATCACCCTTTCTTCTTTATCTGCAAGTTTTTGGTCTACTCCTGCAAGGTGGCCTTTATGTCCTGGCTCTGTCTGCCGAAGTCTTCTTCCAACTTCATCATTTATAGAGCATTCGCATGTGCAATATCAAATAGGTTGTCCAAATTATTTCTGGGTATAGTGCGCATTGGTATCACCTAAATATCACTATAAAATTTGTCACAAATGGAACATAATAATTACTTTTACACATATCAAGTGAAAAATCCCTGACAAATTAAGAAATATATGTTTTTTGGAGAATATTAATACATACTTTACTACTTTGCAAGTACATTTGGTGTTGCGCTCACAGTGACACACTTATGTCTTTTGTCTTACACTTTGAACAATTTCGTGTGTGATATCTGTGTTCATTGAAGTTCTTTGCTTTCGTTTCATTCTTCACTTGTCAATGACATCATTTCATGAATTGTATCGCGATATGCAATATTTAATAGGCGACAAAATGATATGGCCAATGTACATAAGAAAAATTCAGTGGACTAGTGATTTATTGGTCCAGGGATCGAGCTACTTTCGTTCGAACAGAAATAAAAATATTTATTGGTCCAGGGATCATGCTATTTTTCTTTTGACCTCCATTTTGCTGTTTGTACTGGCCAAAGATAATGAGAATCTACAGACATAGCACTCCCATTCCACGCTGCTAGCCCTGGACCTGAATGAAGTAACAAAAGACGGCACCAGCAGCGAATGGACAAAGATAATGAGAATCCACAGACATAGCCCTCCCATTCCACGGTGCTAGCCCTGGACCTGAAGAAAGTAACAAAAGACGGCACCGGCAGCGTAGTACGACATAAACCAGTCCTGCCTACAAGCCTTAAGTATGTTTTCATATTTCTCAAAAAAACGACGGTATTTCTTAATTTGCCAGGGATTTTTCACTTGATATGTGTAAAGCAATTATTATGTTCCATTTGTGACAAATTTTATAGTGATATTTGGGTGATACCTTTGCGCATCATACCCTTATTTCTAAAGCCCTCTTCACAATGCATAAAATATTCCCCCCTCTAGCAAACTAACAAATCTGCAAATTGTCAAAAAATGAGGAAAGCCGAAAGAAGTTGCGATTACTCATGTGTTAGCCATACAGAACGAGCTGCAGATGTGAGAACTTTGTCAGAGGATAGACATTATATAAATAATATCTAGACCAAAACTTTAGAACTACAGATTGGCTAGTTTGTCACTTTCACTAGTTTGCCATAGTGGTGATGATATCTGCAGACTTCGTGTTCCGTACATACAGAACATGTTGAAGAGATGTTGAGTACAGAACAAGAATGGCAATCTTCACACTTGTTTGAGTTTTTTTTGCAATTTTTCTCCACTCCAAATATAAGTTAAAAAGTCCTGGTGAACAATGCTGATTAGCTCTTGTCGGAGTTTGTCCTTTCTCTCAAAATATCGTGCACTCACGAACCACATGATTAGCACTTACACTGACAGTTCTCCTGTATGTTGTAAAGTAGAACTTCAAACACTTTGTGTATAGCTATTTGGTGTTTTATCCAGAATTGTCTGGTACTGCCATTCACTTCTCCTGAAGCTCTCAAATTACAACATTTTCAAAATAATATGGGTACCAGGGCATGTAGGTGTAGATGGAAATGAAAAGGCAAAAAAACTGGCCAGGAAAGGTGCAGAAACATATTTTGTAGGCCCAGAATCTGTATGCGGGATTTCGTATGGGCAAGCCCGACACTACATAGGAAAACGGGTACAAAAGAAACAAATGGAGAACTGGAAAAGTACTAGAGGATGCAGGCTTGCAAACTAACTGATAAAAGGATCAAATAAGAAGCATACTAAAGAACTGTTAAAACTCAGCTGAGAAAATATAAGATGGGTAGTAGGACTGTTGACAGGACACTGCCATCTGAAAGAACACCCACAAAGAATTGGAGTAATAAGAGACAATATATGTAGGAAATGCAATGAAGCAGAGGAATCAGCTGAACACATACTTTTCGAATGTGAGGCGCTGGGTAGAATCAGACTCTCCACTCTAGGACTACCAGGTGAAGAAATCCAAGAAGACCCAATAAGAACGACCTACAGCTTTGAGGAGGGAGCAGGTATATCTAGGAGGGAATGAAGGAAAAACATGGTTTTAGAGGTCGACGCTAATTAGGAACTAATATTTATAGAGGCCCCACGAAGAGAAGAAGAAGAAGATGATGATGTGGTGTTTTATATATCCTATTAAAAATGCACATTGCATAATTGATGTGACATTGTTAGAGACACGATAGATAACAACACACGAACTGATAGGCTCATGCCTGACTCAGCGCTGGGTGGCAAGTCCGGACTTTTTCATGTGGATTTGCATTCATGTTAGCTCGGGTTAGAATGCTCTGATCTCAACAAAATTTTGTATAGGCATGTTTTAGAGTGATTTGAACAAAATTGGAGGGTGAGCGTTCAAAAATTTCAAAGTCGGAAAATAAGGGACACCCTAGCCTAGCAGATGACCACCAGCCATACAAACTGCAGTATGATAAAATTGTGTCTTTATTTTAAATTTATATGGGTTGAAACATGGCATTAATAAATAAAAACCTAGTCTTTTAACAAAATCAGAATAATGAAAAGAGAATAATCAAAATTAAGTACTGTTGAAGGGAACTACAGAACATACATATTCCACTATCTCTTAGTGTTGAATTCTTTCAGTGTCTCCAATCTTGGTAAGACCTGACATATAGCGGAGAACAGCCAACCGCATGAGCAGGCACTCCAAGAATGTACAAACTCTTCGCAGGTACACTGGAACCTATAGATGTAACGTTTATTGTGAGTTTCCACAGGCTTTGTATCTACGATAGAGATGGATTATATTTTGATAATGATTAAAATTAAGACCGATAAAATATTAAATGCAAGGAATGTTCAATACTATCATTAAAGTGTGTGTGAACAGAGATACATGGAACATTTTTTCTTTATTTACCTCTGAGTTATGACACTGAGTCTAGTTGCCAGCTGTTGGCCAGGTCTCCCTCTTCACTCTTGCCCAGTCCACTTCTCTCCTTCTCTGTACACACTCTCCCACTCGTTTTATCCACCTATCTCTTGGTCTTCCTCCTGGTCGTTTTCCCGTTATCTCCATCTCATGCATTCTCCTGGGTATCCCTTCCTCTGCCATTCTCTTCATATGTCCATACCATGTAAGTCTGGATGCCTCTATCCTGTTCTGCAGTGGCTCTTCTTTCACTATATTTCTAACCTTCTCATCTTCTCTGTTCTTGTCAATCCCATCCTGCTTCTCAGAAATTTCATTTTGTTTGTATCCTAGTCACGGTTCTCTGTCCCATTACCCAAGTTTCTGCTGCATACATCAGAATAGGTACATAGTACATTCTGTATATCACTCTTTTTCTTCTCTGAAGGACTGGTGATGATTATTGTTTTAAAAGGAAGAACAACTATATAACACTAATCACAGAGAAAAAGAATGGAAGGGGTCCGACACACCGAAAAACGAAGATATTGGCCAAAGAAAGACAAAGGTTACAAAGGGCGTGAAAATGAAAGACTCCCTAAGTCTAGAATGCTCTAATACCATCGGGGTCGGAAAAGAACAAGAGTTGACCAAGCCATGTGGAATAGGATAGATGGCAGTAAGGAGCCTGGCACAAGTAAGTGGAACCAATGCGAGGACTTGACTAAGTACGCCGCGGTTGCCAATCCATGCTCCATAGTTCAGAGCTCCTGGGTCCCCTTTTAGTTGCCTCTTATGACAAGCAGGAGATACCTGCGTGTTATTCTATCGCCCCCACCCACAGGGGGTCCGAGGGACATCCTTGCTCCAAACCCGGCTTCTGAGACTTTTCAGGAACGCTGTTGCTTGTCTTCCATGCTTGATTATTTCCTTATTTCTTCGACTTTCCTGTACAATACTTCCCTGATACTTGAAACTCTCTACCTTCCTAAGCATTATCCCTCTCGTAAGTCTCTTTCTTTCAGTTGTGATCACTATCTTGCTCTATTTGGGATTAAATTTCACTCCATATTATTCAACCTCATCTTCCCATGGCACTCAGTAACATTTCTAAAAAAATGGATCATAAGCTTTATTTGTAACAGATTAAATGGCCTCGTCTTGTTTACATTTCATTTATAGTTATTTCAATGGTTGAAACTTACGAGCACAGAGCTCGATAGCTGCAGTTGCTTAAGTGCGGACAGTATCCAGTATTCGGGAGATAGTGTATTCGAACCCCACTGTCGGCAGCCCTGAAGATGGTTTTCCATGGTTTCCCATTTTCACACCAGGCAAATGCTGGGGCTGTACCTTAATTAAGGCCACAGCCGTTTCCTTCCCACTTCTAGGCCATCCCTGTCCCATCGTCGTCTTGAGACCCATCTGTGTCGGTGCGACATAAAACAACTTGCAGTTGTAACTTAGGAGTAGACAGGAGCTGCGTAACGACTGTGGCAAGCTTCCAAGGTCGAGAACGGTAGCGGCAGCAAGTGTGAAATTTCACGCTTCAGTATTTCCTTAACTAATGGGGGTAGAAAACAGGTGGATAAATGCAACAATGCTCGAAGTATCTCTGCATCACGTACAGTTTGTGTTAACAAAACATGATTGGTGTATTGGCGTATTTGTGTTGCTATAAACATTTCTCTGCCCAAGCTGAGTCTGCAGAATAGAAGAGCTGCTCGGCTACTTTCAGTACTAATACACAGGGAAGAGATACTGCACTGTACTTCATTTTCTGAGACATCTGTGAAATACTCCATTCAACTCAGAACTTTCTCATCCACTGTAAATGGAAGGCTCAGGCTCTGCTGTCTTCCTTGTGAGTTGACTGGGATAAAAAAGACCTCCTTCCCACTTTTACATACATCTTTGATATGTGCCTCATCTCAGCGTGTTATCGGGCTCCTAGGGTGTCTCTCCTGTACGAGACATCGAGGCTCGCCGTCTCGTTTCCCGTCCCTTCTTTTACTTGATGTAATGCCCTTTATAGTTCAGTTGGCATGGCTTGTCATTCATTGCATTGGATAAAAGGTCCCATGAAACACTTTCAAGAAAGGTAATTTTTTTTTCTTTTTCAGGGAGAGAAAATCTTGAAAATTTTAATGGGGCCACATAGTGTAGTGATGATTGACTAACAAATACTGTATACATACTCTCAAAGAGTTCTGTTCTTGCATCAATCTAAAGCTATGTACATATTTTGTTGTATTAGACTGTTACCCATAATGATATTATTATTGTTATATTTTGTTGAGAGCCAAATGTATATTGTTAAAATGTGTTTTGTACTTTGTGTTGTAACTCTCAAGCACTGTTTCCATGGTACAAAAATAAAAACTACTGTGATTCATACTGTCTTTATTCTTGTCTTTATACTCGCGTATAGAATGATCCAAACCTAACCCATGGCACTGAAGGGCGTTGGCCTACCCAGGGACCACTGCTCAGTCCGAAGATGTGGTCAGCATGACGAATCCTCTCGGCCATTATTCTTAGCTTTCTAGACCAAGGCCGCTATCTCACCGTCGGATGGCCCTCAGATTTAGGTAAAAATCCCATTGCCTCCGGGTAAGAGGCCGGCACATTAAAATCACAGACTTGGCAACTAGTCATCTCATCCCTATATAAAGACACCTCTCTCAAATCACATATTTTTATCACTCACATTCAAAACTTGGGAAAGAATAATTAGTGCCTCTATTATAGAACTTTCAAAATTAACAAAATAAAGGCTGTTTAGGTTTATGCTGGGAAGTTCACTATAGATGCTATTCAGAGAATTTGCTTTCTGATGGAAGAGCACCACACCAATAAGGACAACCTGGAAAAAGTATTCAAAAAAGTGCCTTGAAAGCTTTTGTGGCAGTCCTTGCGAGATCAGGAGATTCTTTATATTGCAGTTGCCCAAGTAATGTCACAGCAACACCACTCAAATCGGAAGCCCTATCGGCGTAAGGTTCAGCAAGGATTGGCGTCGAGACCACTGCTTTTCTACTTTGTTATGGACCTGTAATGTATGATACAGATTTTGATTCTCACAGGGAACTTGTCTAATTCTCCCTGAATGAATATATTCATAATTCCGTTATAATTGGTCCTTTAGTGGAAAATAAACAGGTGTTAGTGAAATGGTACACGTCACCTATTCTTGGCTCCAGGAGCTTCTTCATTACCGGTCCACTGCTACTGTGATAATCTTGAACGTTACCAACACATTGGCACTGTACAGAGAACTGTCGCTAGTGTCATGGTCCAGCTGTTTAGGGACAAGAAGAGGTACGGTGTTTATTATTTCATGTGCACTAAAGAAAGGCATAGTAACCTACTTCAAACACTCATCATTTTACAGTTTCGCGGCTACTGTTGGCAAGTCAATCTTGTTTAACCCACTCGACTTGTTTGACATGACGTTCACGCGCCGTGGTGTGTCGTATGTACTCCTGCAAGGGTTTCTGTTTTGTGAACTTCTATGAATAGAACAGGAATGTGGCTTGTTTACAGTTCTCCTTCTAACAACTTGCACCGTTATTTATTGCCTAATTGTAGCACAAACATTTCATCAGGTGCCAGTCATTCTCCTAGCCATGGGCTGATGACCTAAATATTAGGCCCTTTTAAACAACAAGCATCATCTGCCAGCCATGGCTCCAGGCAAGTGACTGCAATACTATTGCTGAGTTAATTGGAGGTGTTTTAGATTCAAAGGATAGTGATGGCAATTAAGATAACATTGAAGAAGATGAAGGCCGATTTAATTTGGTGAAAAGTTCGGCTTTTTTAAGTCTCGTAAAATATAAGTGGCTTTAATCCAGTTATATTTATTTATTTGCAAATCTTGTACATCTTCTTCATTGTCATTTTGATCAATTTCAACTGCTATTGCCAGCGAAACTTTACGCCAGGATTTTACAAGTGTTGATGCTTTTGTTTCTTCCCAAGCCTCAGCAATTGTGTAAATACCATCCTTTATATTAAAATATTTCATTGCCTCAAACAGTTTGCTGTCTTCTTCTGTCTTCATCGAAATGGATGCAACATTTCTGGAGATGAGAGGTGAACGATCGTAAGAGCCAATACAATAAGGCTGAACTGTTGTACACACTTGCTGGGTTCTCCCTGCACATACAATGTCTGGTAAGCCCGCCTGGTGGCCCTGATCATTAAGGCATTGAATTCTGAGCGGTCTGACACCGTGGTTAGCCGGTTTGAGTCCTGTTGATCGAAAAAATGTCACCTTCAGAATGTTGCCTGGCAGGGAAGGGGGAGGTGGTACTACACAATTCCTAATCACTAGATTGTGTGCCAAAAGCCTGGATTAAATTCCAAACCTCTCTGCAGCGTTCATGTGGAGAGAGAGCATATGACGTAGTTGATGGTGATTCGTCCGTCGGATGGGGACGTTAAGTTTTGAGCAGAACCCTTGGTGCTATTCGACAGGAGTAGACTGTGCTGCCAGCGTGTTTCACCCTCTCCTTACTATCATATTTCATGTCATTATGTCCTCTGATGAGGTTGCCGTCGGGAAGGGCATCCGATCGTAATAACCCGCCGCAACAGATTAGTCTCACCCTATACCCAAACCCATAGAGAAATGGGACAAGGGTTGGACAAAGAAACAAACAGGGAGTTGTTTTGCCTTCAAATGCTGCTCAAAGAACCACTATTTGAAAAGGCTGCTGTTTATCCAGGCTGATTTTTTTATGGTGATGAAAATGAAATGACATACGGCTTTTAGTGCTGGGAGTGTCCAAGTACAAGTTTGGCTCGCCAGGTGCAGGTCTTTCGATTTGACCCCCGTAGGCGACCTGCGCATCGTGATGATGATGATGATGAAGATGACACATACACACAGCCCACGAGCCAGCGGAATTAACCAATTACGGTTAAAATTCCCGACTCTGCCGGGAATTGAATCCCGGACTCCTGTGACCAGCGCGCTAACCGTGTAGCCATTATGCTGGCAGAGATTACATATTGATTATCATGAATATTTTCGATTTGCAGATAATTTATGAGGTTTGGGCTATAAGTATAAGTTATGGCAATTAGTTTTTTCCCCACTTTTGCATGGTGCTGTCATACAGGGGTCATATGTGCTAGACAGCATGACATTCATAGTTCATGGACAGAGCACAAGATGGTGGTGCGTTGGACAGGTACAACGTATAGCGCAATCGCAGATTAGCAGGGGAGGGAAGTGAAACACCAAAATTTCTGTAATTCTATGCAGATGTATCACTTTTAGTGATTTCTGACAAAAGTGTTGTTTGAAAGAAATCTTTTAAATGGAGATATTATGAAACATGAGTATCTGGTTTTTTTGCTCCTTGAAACTTTTTGGATGGACATTCCAATTTTCAATAACCAGCTTCAATGATTGGAAGCATGGAAATTGGCGGGTAACTGAACATGAGAATTCCCACTCCCATTTTGATTACGTGTGAATGTTTAAAAGACAGAGCAGTGAATTGTGCGGAGTTGACAGCAGTGTGCTGAATTATTATTATTATTATTATTATTATTATTATTATTATTTAATGGTATTAATGTTTGGTATTTTACCTTGGAGGGATTCTACAATACTGTTTTATTTATTATATAAAAATTGTAATAATTGTGATTTTGTCTGATCAAGTTTGAGGAAATTATTTGGGTTCAGAGGCGTTGACTCTGGTCACGGGAGTCTGCAGACCGCCTGCTGGATGGAAGGATGGCATCCAGAGCTGCCTGTCAGAGATTGATATGGAAAAGTTCTATGTCAGCAGGCTAAAGAAGAAATAATAGAATGACAACAGTTGAATGTAGGAAGAGGGAGCAACAGAAAGAAGACAGAGACAAAATCCCCAAATCTGTATACTCTTCTAGTACCAAGTGTATGTGGAAACTGTCCTGGATTCTGCTCTAGGCTTTTTTTTTGGGGGGTGGGGGGCTGACAAGAGCGGGGATTGATTGCCGTGGAAATGAATCAGAACCATGGAATTTTTTTTCATTAATTTCCCAAGGGTTAGAATCAGTGTGCTCCACATTACTTCTTCTTAGTTCTCGCACTCTCTATACGTTCTTTGCACTGTTATTCAGTGTTGTTTAATTTGTATGGAGATTTTTTGATAAAAGCGGTATTTATTTCGAAGTGAGGCACTTTGGAGGACTTTTCAGGTGGTAGTAATACCTATTTCTTCAATGGATACGACTCCCAAGAAGCGCAGTGTGATTATAGCATTATCTCAGAATACTTCTAATGCACAAAGAGAGTTAGCTACTAAATTTGGTGTCGGTGTAGGCACTATAAATAGAATTATTCAGCGCTACAAACAAACTGGATCAATTTCTCCAAAGAAAACGGGGAACTGTAGCAGGAAAAAGAAAACGATGCCAACTGATGACCGTTTTCTCCTCAGCAGAAATAAGTTAAACCCTAGGCTAACTGCTGTGGACTTGACACGTGAATTGAGGGAAAGGAGAATGAATCTCCATGTTTCTAATGTTTGCCGTAGACTTGTGTTAGCTGGAATGAAAGCCTGGAAACTTGCTACAGCAGAAATGCACAAGAAACGTCTTTTGTGGGCATGTAGTCATCAGGACTGGACATTCGAACACTTTTCTCTGATGAAGAGTTATTTTCAAGTGCAGGAGCAGACGGTTCAATATGTGCGAATAATGAAGCAACAGACCGTAAAACACCCCATGAAGGATTGGGACCCTTGGTACCAGCTGAAGGGGTGATGCTGAGCTGCAGATCTGCTTCCTAGCCATACTTCAATGAAATTGAAAACACTTTTCAGTGAGAACAATATTCTTGTTTTAGAGTGGCCACAGAACTCTCCTGACATAAATCCCATAGAAAACTTGCGGGCTATTTGCAAAAGGAGACTCGCAAAACTTGACCGTTCCACCAAAGTACGCATGATATGAGTCTCTAACTAAAATGTGGCTTCATGATGATCTGAAAATTATGTGCTCAAAGCTTGTGGAATCAATGCCAAATTGTGTGAAAGAACTTATAAAACACAAAGGAGGACATATTACCTATTAGGAGGTATTCATGTTATGTGTACTTTATTGACTTGTTCACGTGGGACTGTAGAGACTCGTGCCCTTGTGTGTTCCTTCTCATATTCATGGCTCTCTACGTATGAGAATGAGTGTTTCCTAGCCAAAAGTATGGTATGCTGTAAGCTATCAGAATAATGATTTCTGTTCCTGTGTAAAGTTTTTCCATCTCCAGTTACTCCTTCAGGCACCCTTTGCCTTTTAGCAGGGACGGTTTTATCAGACTTTGTCATAATCTTATTGATCCACTCATGTTGACTTTGCATGAATGATAATAATAAATGGATATCAAACACATTAGTTTTTATCCTGGTAGCTGATAGCACTGGGACTGTCACCACTTATCTTATCAGCAACCTGATGGCATCCACCTTACAGGAGCAGCTCTCCACATCACACGTACGTACAATGCATACATTTTATTATATTCATGTTAGTTTGTTTCTTCTTCTTTTTTGATGAACCAACTGTGAACCATAAAAGTTAATCATAATGCTTGTTTGGGCTCTGCTGGTGGTTAGCTTGTATCTGTCATGTTTCACATGTTGTGTTGTTTTCTTCAACCAATCAAATGTTGCCCAGGTGCCAGATAACCTATCAGTAGTCTTTTTGTAAATGTTTTCAGAGAACTTGAAAATTTAACAAACATTCCACTTGGTAAATTATTCCATTCCCTTTACCCTCATTGTATAAATGAATGTTTGCCCCTATTTGTCCTCTTGAATTCCAACTTTGTCATTTACTACTTTTGTAAGTTCCATTCAAGCTTACTAATGTCATTCCACGCCATCTCTTCACCGACATAGCGCTTATTCGGAATATACAGAGATTTGAGTATTTCCTCCCAATCAATACAATTTTTAATCACCCTTAGCGATTAATTATATTTTAAAGAGTATGCCGTACATGTTTCATCTCCTAGGAGACATCTTCACCTGCCTCATACAGTTTAAATTAAAATAAACATAACAGACTTGACAACAATCTAGTACACTTACAACTTTTTAAGTCCTAGAATCAAACTAATACGTATGCACTGACTACATTTTAAAACATGTTTAGAACAAAATCTAAGTCATAAAATTACTCTTAAAAATAGAAAGAAACATCCTCTGTTTCTTCAAGTTACAATCCTCTCTTTAAAGTGAAATTTGTACTTCTTATGATTAATATAAAATACATTCTACATAAGTTTCTAAAATGAGAATTTCTCAAGGTTGAAAAGAACGATGTATTCAACTATTCACAACTAAGTATTTTTTATTTTCCACCTTGTCGATACATTAGTTGCTTAAGGCAACTTATTGGTTAAACTTGCTACATGTTTCGATTATTATTAACATCTTCAGTCACATAACACTGTTTAGATGAAAAATTCATATATTGACAAAGTATCAATGCCTTGAGAGAAAGTGTCCTTAAAAATAGCATAAGAAGATTAAAATAATGACAACATTAAAAAGAGAAAATATATAAATTCTTTTTACAATTGAAAGCAGTTGTCAAGGAAACACTTGTACAATAGCCCATAGGGAATATGTCCTGATGAATAATCTTTTCTTATAAAGTTCATGTTAAAAAAATTAAGCCAATTTATAAATTAAAAATTATACCTTTTTTTTTTAGTAATTGTCGAAATGAAGAAATGTAGGTTTCATAATATGGCTCTTATTACTATTGGAGATGATAATATCACTAATTCCTAGTTGTCAGTTCTTTTTAAACCTGCTCTCCTCTGGAACAGTATCTCTTGTCTTTTTTATGGTCTTGTGTCTGGTGTAGTAGTGATGTGTTCTTTCTTGTTCACGTTCTTGAGGAGGTGGAAGAGTAGGGGATATTGATGTGTCATTAACTTCGTTGTTGTGCTTCAGTGGAGGAGGAACACGTCATAGGGCTATCTGGAGGTGGAGAATCTGTTAAAGTGCGGTACGGACCATGAAGTTGATTTTATGTATTCAACTATTATGGTAACAAAAGTTGTGGAATTCATGAGTACAGCTGTGGGCTATGTACTTTCACCCCATCAATGCAGAAATTAAAACTGAGAGGACTTTACCTCTTGGTCAAACTTACAGCCTCACTTTTCATCCTGTTTACCATCATACCATTCTCTACTGTTCATCGCACGACATTGTCACTCACAATTCATTACTCTACACAGTATAACATCATCCACAAATCTCTGATTCCACTTCTTTACTCATATGTATTATTATATATTAAAAAAGCATGTACACCTCCAAGTACCTCAAGTTGAAACACTACAACTCGGCAGTAAGACCCTCTGAGTGCCTCTTGATGAATCGAAAGGTCCCACTCAGGAAACTAGAACTTAAAGAGAGGAAGATCTTCAGGAGAATACTAGGACCCGTAAGAGAGGAGGATGGCACCTACAGGATCGGGCACAACAATGAGCTCTACCTTCTACGGGCACATGATTCGCCTGAAACACTGTAGGCTCACCAACAGAATCCTCAGAGTGACAAGTAGGGGAAAGGCTTCCAACACCAAGAGGATCACCTTAGAGGAACTATAGATCCCATTAGAGACCAAAGAGAACTGATCTCAGTACTGTCAGGCCATCCTACAGGGAGCCTTCCCGGTGTCCCTCACAAGCAAAAAGTGTACAGGGACCACGAGACCTAAGTGGACGCAGCCACACAGCCAGATAATGAAAAATGTACTGGGTCAAGAATAAGCAGAAGACCATAGCTAAGAGCTAAGGCGAGCCCCGTGGTCCCTAGTAGGCCAAAACCAACAAAAAAAGAAAGAAAACATAAAGGTCCAATTGAATTAACTCTGGGGATTATGCTGGCTACTCACGATTTTTCCATCCTTTCTAGATGTCCATAGAAATTGAGGTGAAGGTTCTTGTTTAACTTGACCACCTATAATGTAAAGATGTCCCTCCTAAGTGCACTGAGTGTCCTATACCTAGGTATACGTAAGCTCACAAAAAAAATTAGTCACCCTAGCATGCACGCACAGGTGGATCGTAGAAATGGCGCAGCGAACAAGTCCCTTGCACTGCCTCTACTTCAGTAGAGATCGGTGAGACGTCGATGTTTTGAGTGGACAGTGTACGTCAACGTGGGTAGATGTAAGAATGTGACAGAGTGGCCGTTATGTTGGCCGTGCCCGTGTCCATTTGATTTGTTGGCGTGTCGCAGCAGACTTTTCCACGTGTCTACAAGCAGTGGTGTACTACGTGTAGCCACACAACATGACGTCAGAATTGTGGTGGGAGAGAGGATCCGGAGACACGTGAAATCAAAATCACTTCCAAACCCGATAGGAATTGTTGCATTCCATCGCTACCTGTTAAGAGAGAGAACATTGCAACGGAACTACATGCAATGAACGTTGCTCACACAGGCCCTGTGTCTTCAGTGGGCTAGAAATAATGCAACGTGGACAGCAGCTGACTGGCAGAACGTAATGTGGTCTGACGAATCACTTTTTAGCCTGTATTCCAATGACGCACGTCGTCGAGCCAAATGAAGCATTTCATGTGTGCAAGGTCAGGTTCAACCAGCAAGTGGCACCACGATGTTTTGAGTGTGTTTTTCATATCGTGGAATCACCCCGTCCACTGAGGTGACCACTAACATGAACCAGCATTCTTCTTTAAACATTCTGGATGATCAGATGTTGCCTACATGAATAGTGTGCTACTGATACCTGGATTTTTCAAGATGACAACAGCAAATTTCATACATAATACATTCCGTATTGAAGAGAGTATTTTCAGAAGCTGCTGAACATAACGGATGACAGTCATTCAATGGGCGACCAGGAAAGGCAATTAGTTGATGATGAAATGGATAAAGAAATTACAATGTATGAAATTGAAATGGCAGTAAGAAAGATGAATGGAAAAACTGCTGGAATAGATGAAATTTCAGTGGAGATGATAAAGGCAGCTGGAGCTGTAGGCCTGCAGTGGACATATCGGGTTCTCAGGATTGTCTGGGAGAATAAGGAGGTCCCTGAGGATTGGATGATCAGATGTTGCCTGCATGAATAGTGTGCTACTGATACCTGGATTTTTCAAGACGACAACAGCAAATTTCATACATAATACATTCCGTATTGAAGAGAGTATTTTCAGAAGCTGCTGAACATAACGGATGACAGTCATTCAATGGGCGACCAGGAAAGGCAATTAGTTGATGATGAAATGGATAAAGAAATTACAATGTATGACATTGAAATGGCAGTAAGAAAGATGAATGGAAAAACTGCTGGAATAGATGAAATTTCAGTGGAGATGATAAAGGCAGCTGGAGCTGTAGGCCTGCAGTGGACATATCGGGTTCTCAGGATTGTCTGGGAGAATAAGGAGGTCCCTGAGGATTGGCAAAAAGGAATAATCATCCCAATTTTCAAGAAAGGTGATAAGAAAGTTTTGAAGAACTATAGGGGAATTATTCTAATATCCCATGTTGCTAAGATAATGGAAAGGATACTGGAAAGTAGAATAAGGTTGAGGGTTGAGAATCAGATACAGGAAAATCAGTTTGGTTTCAGAAGTGAAAGGTCAACAATAGAGCCCATTTTCATTATGAGACAACTAATGGAAAAGCATTGAGAGTACGGGAATATGGTGATGACATTCACTGACATTGAAAAGGCATATGACAGTGTCCCCAGGACGAAAGTTTGGGACAGTCTAGTGCAAAAAGGAATTGGACAGGGATTAATAAAAATGATCATGGCATTGTATAAGGAATGTTGTAGTTGCGTGCAAACACAAGTTGGCAGGACAAGTTGGTTCAAAATAACTAGTGGGCTGAGACAGGGAAGTGTTCTATCACCAATCCTGTTTACAATAGTAATGGATGACATCATGAGAACAGCAAAAGCAGCATATGGAGGAAGAGAAATGAACATGTTATTTGCAGATGATATTGTGACTTGGGGAGAAGACGAGAGGGAGGTTCAAAAACAGTTGAATGTGGTGAATGGGAAGATCGAAGAATGTGGATTGAAAATAAGTGTAGAAAAGAGTAAAACTCTTGTTATGACTAGAGGGGAGAAAGAAGGGAAAGGTCAGATTAGACTTGCAGACAAGCCCCTGGAAGTAGTGGAAACGTTTAAATACCTGGGGAGTGAATTAATGGAGAATACTTGACTGGATGCTGAGATTAATAAGAGGATTCAAGCTGGGAGCTGTTTCTATCATAGTGTAAGAAACATGTTATGGGACAAAGATGTGCCAACGGAAGCAAAGGATACTATGTACAAGATGTATTACGTATCCATAACAACTTACGGAGCAGAAACTTGGACAATGACAAAGAAGGATGAGAGTTGAATACAGGCAGCGGAAATGAAGTTCTTGAGGAGTATGATACAGAAGAGTAGAAGAGACAAAATAAGGAATGAGAAAATCCAGGAAGAAATTGGAGTGGAAAAAATGACTGATAGAATAGAGAAGAGCCGACTAAGATGGTTTGGGCACATAAAGCGAATGAGTGACGAAAGAATGCCAAAAAAGGTGATTGAAATGCAAATCCAAGGATGGAGAGGCCATGGACGACCACGATTGAGATGGAAGGATACCATCCAACGCAGCATTATAGAAAGAAATCTGGACTGGGACACAGTGTTGGAGGAGGAGTGGTGGAAAGACCGAAGAAAGTGGAGAGGAACCATATTTGCCCCTACCCGGCTACAGCTGGATAAAGGAAAATGATGATGATGATGATGATGATGATTGAAGAGCTATTCAGCTTTTGTTTTACATTATTAAAGGGCAATGTTCATCGGGCTGGACGCATGTGTGACCGGTTTTATAAACACCCCCCATCCAATCAAATCTCAGATGGCCTGCAAAATCCCCATTGAAAATCTGTGGTACATGTTGAGGTCAGCATCCCTGCAATTTCGTGGAACTGCGCGAGTGCTTTAACCTGGATGCACAACCTTGTGGACTCTCTTCCAGGCGGTTGTCAAGTACACGCTATTAAATAATGCTTGTCCATTAAGTTTATTTCAGGTAAAAAAGAATTTCATTGCTAGTTTTTTCATACAACCCACATGTGAGCTGTAGTCCAGAGCTGGCTCATTCCGATCAAGTCTGCTTTACAGATACAATATACATGATTTTAGTAAACAAACTATAGCTTTATGCTCAGGTTGTTTGTGTAACTAATTGTCTCTGGAAAAACATGAGCAAAAGCACTGATGTCGCAACTGAAATTTCTTTTTGGAACACTCGGTGATAATATTCTGGGTGGTCTAGTTAGAGACACCACAATCACAGTTAGAAATTCTTTTCCATTTGTAGTAGAAATGTGCACAGTTACCATGGCCCGATCGTATCCTGTTTTAAGAAGAAGCTAAAATCCAGGTGGCAGAGTTGACTCAGGCCTAGAATCTTGTTTTCTCTGTCATTCTTTAGTTATATTGAAGTCGTAACAACTGACTGGACCTGTTAACCTCTCCATTCATAATCCTTTAGTCTAGTTTCTCTGATCATTAGGGAGAACTGTGGTGTAGTGCCTTAAACCTTCCTCAATACATCATAGGCCATATCCATTTTCTTAAAACTTTCCTCTAAAGCTTTATCATATTTGACATCCTTATTGATCTACTCCCCTAAATATTTTAACTTCTTACCATTTTAGATCTTCTTGATGGGTAAAAGGTATTCTACAGCTGTCATTGGTCATGAACACTGTTTTGTCATAAGATAGGACTCTTCTCCATTGTTGGATTATCTTTTGCAGTACATAGTTACCTAACTCCTGACTTGGTTTCAAAAGGGTCTCATACTTGCCTCTAGAACGGCTGTTGCTCTTTAGTGCAGGATACTGAGCGAGGCTATTCTGTGTATGGAATCATAAGCCTTCTTATAATCATACTGACAGATTTGAGATTGTTTGTTTGTGTACCTAGGATAACTAATGTCAAATTCCAGAAGCTCCACACCAGAAATAATCTGGAGAGGTCACGGCAACACCTGACAAACAAAATTGTGACTGCTTAATGCTCCCACCTTTTGAATATAACTGTATGGATGAGAAACATACACACTAGATAAACTCAATCAAAAGAAACTTGAAAATTGGTGCTCATCATCATTTCCCTTTATCCAACTGTAACTGGGTAGAGCCAAATATGGTTCCTCTCCAACACTGTGTCCCAGTCCAGGTTTCTTTCTATAATACTGCGTTGGATTGAGTCCTTCCATCTCAATCGTGGTTGTCCACGGCCTCTCCTTCCTTGTATTTGCATTTCAATCACCTTTTTTGGCATTCTTTCATCACTCATTCGCTTTATGTGCCCAAACGACCTTACTCGGCTCTTCTCTATTCTATCATTCATTTTTTCCACTCCAATTTCTTCTTGGATTTTCTCATTCCTTACTTTGTCTCTTCTACTCTTCTGTGTCATACTCCTCAAGAACTTAATTTCGGCTGCCTGTATTCGACTCTTGTCCTTCTTTGTCATTGTCCAAGTTTCTGCTCCGCAAGTTGTTATGGGTACGTAATACATCTTGTACATAGTTTCCTTTGATTCCATTGGCACATCTTTGTCCCATAACAGGTTTCTTACACTATGATAGAAACAGCTTCCAGCTTGAATCCTCTTACTAATCTCACCATCCAGTCGAGCATTCTCCATTAATTCACTCCCCAGGTATTTGAACGTCTCCACTACTTCCAGCTTGTCTGTAAGTTTAAACGTTTAATGCACTTCATCTGTAACAAGATATGGGACAGTGGTGTATGGCCACAAGACTGGCTCATTTCCATCTTCATTCCACATCACAAAAAAGGATCAACAAGGAACTGCGGGAATTATCAAACCATCTCACTAATATCACATGGAAGTAAAATATTATTGCATATCATAAATGAACGTTTGAAACCTTACATTAGATATCAGCTCCCATCCAAACAGGCTGGCTTTGTCAAGGGAAGAGGAACTAGAGAACAGATTCTAAATATACGTCAGTTGGTTGAAAAGACACATGAATTCAACATTCCTTTGTTTCTGTGCTTCATTGACTACCAAAAGGCCTTCGATTGTGTTTTGTGGCCAAAGTTGTGGTGTGTTCTAGAGGAAATGGTAATTCCATCTCATCTCATTTCACTTATAAAAGGCTTATACGATAACAACTTGGCCGAAGTCAGAGTTGATGGTGATCTATCATCAAGTTTCAAAGTCTCCAAAGATGTGAGACAAGGATGCAACTTATCACCTCAATTGTTTAACATCTATGGTGAATATATCATGAGGCATGCCCTCGACAGTTGGGAAGGAGGATTTTCGATTGGTGGGAAGAGAATTAAAAACCTCCGTTTTGCAGACGACTCCACACTTGTAGCCAGCAGTGTACAGGAGCTTGTCGAGATAATGGATCGTGTACAACAGGAAAGTCACAAACTTGGTATGGAAATTAATTGGAACAAGACAAAACTAATGATTGTCAACAAAGGTGCAGAAATTCAGTTGCCACAGCACGTTAACAATCTCCAAAGAGTCTGTCAGTTTCTTTATCTTGGTTCAATAATCGAGGATAAAAGTAACTGCGAAAAAGAAATCAAACGTCGCATCATTCTAGGACGTACAGCTATGACAAAATTAAAGAAGATCTGGCAAGATAGAGCAATATCTATGAATACGAAAAAAAGATTAGTCCATTCACTTGTGTTCTCAATCTTCCTGTATGGAACAATTAAAAATAGGAAAGAATTTCCACCAATCAATACTTGTTTATTGCTTATATTAAGCTACAACTCTCCCTACCCCTTCTTCCCTTCCCCTCACAGCAGCTAGTATGAGCCCAAGAAGAACACGAAGTAGTACATTACAAGCTCGCACATCAAACGCAACTCGGCTACACCAACAATAGTAAGTACATATTCAAATTTACACACATAACCTTTAGACATTCCTCCAACATAATATCTCTCATAGCTCAATCTTCTCTTCCACAGATAAACATAACACCATTGCACAACTACAAATGGGAAAGGAGCCATTACTTTGAACCCAATTTTACGGACGCCACAGGACAACAAGATTTGATTCTAACATAAGGCAACATACACAGCAAAGCTGAACATATTTTAGCCGAATTTTGTCCATACATCTGGCAACTTTTTTAAAATTGGAAAGTGTTTTATCCCACAAGAAGACTAAATCTTTTACTCATGCAATTTTACAACCATATTTTTTAAACTCCAAGAACAGCAGCTGAATGTACAACTGAAAATGGGACTTAAATACGAGAGTTGATGAATTGACCAACAAGCAAGATACGATTGTTCATGTGCACGAAATATTTTTTTATATATTGTATTTTATCCTGTACATATATATATAAGTTAGTTTAAGTGAAGATATATTTTATACACTAATTTTAGGACCTCAACATAATATTTTAGACATACAGTTGCAATACTGTACATACTGACATATGCCAATTCACGTTAAGACGTGCCCCATTTGTATGTGACTAAATGCACATCATCATATGACATTCCCTTGACAATGCAATTTAATCAAAGCTTCATCATATAAATATGTATTCATGGTTCAGCTGAAGATGACCTTGTATGTGGGGTCGAAACCGGTAAAAAAAAAAAAAAAAAAAAAAAAAAGTAGCTTAATATAAGCAATAAACAAGTATTGATTGGTGGAAATTCTTTCCTATTTTTAATTGTGTAATTCGTCAATACGGAAATGAAGATTATAGATTACGATACTTCCTGTATGGATGCAAAACTTGGACCATAAAAGCTAAAGACAGGAACCGAATCAACGCCTTTGAAATGTGGTGTTGGAGAAGGACGTTGTGAATACCGTGGACAGCCAGGCGAACAAATGATTCTGTCATCTGGGAAAATGGAATACAAGAAAGTTTATGCCAAGTTGTGTACCAGAGAATCCTGCAATTCTTTGGTCACATTATGAGAAGAGAGGATGACAACCTGGAAAAATTAATTGTCCAAGGAAAAGTTTCTGCCACAAGGACACGAGGACAGGTCGCAAAAAAATGGGTTGATCAAGTAAGAGAGATCATGGACTTACCATGGAGAGTTACTGTCCAGAAAACACAAGTACGTACAGAATGGCATCAGCTTATAAAAGAAACAACAAAGTCCTTGGGTCACGATACTCAGTCATGAGTGGAACGACTGGAGAGAGAGATGTCTTAAAATTAAAATTCAGGAAACTCAATCGTAAAAAATTACCAGTGTTTTGCCCAGTGTGCGGCATGGGCTCATCACTTGGATACCGCACCTTTTCCAAGACAATGGCCGGCTAGCACGCCGGTAGCGACACCACTGCAAGCCATACATGTGATAAGCACAGTGCAGTGCCGACATACTAGGGGAGAATTGCATCTCCACTTGCTATTGCCGGCAATATAGGAGGAGCTAAAACAGAATTCAACCTCAGCTTTTGTGTACTGTCATACCATTCTTGTCTATTGAAGTCTTGGGTTTGATATCTGACCCCCAAGCGAGGAGGAGCCACTTCAGTGTCGGACATGTGTTGTTTTTAGAATTAATATGATACAAAATTCTTTTCTTTCTAGACAAACATTTTAAATTGTTTAAAGTGATTTCAGCATGTGTTGTCTCATCTTTACTTTTAAGAGATCACAGTTCAATTTTTATAAGTGATAATGTCTTCTGACCAATGATTGTTTCAAGGCTGATGATGCCCAATAAAAGAAGGGCAAAACATGTCCCTTTAAATTTAGTAAATTCAATGTTTATTTAACCACATAACCGTGGAATTAATTGTGGGGTAATAAAAATACTCCTTTTGTAAACTTAGTGAGATAGCTGTCTTCAATACGAAACAAAGATGAGAGTTATGGTTTGTAACAAATTATACAAATTATGTGTAATGTTCCGACACTGAAAATCCACAGCCTGTTTCCAGTCATTTGACCGGGTCAGCAATGGAATGAATGAAGCTCCCTTCTAGCGGTGAGGATAGGAATTGTCCTGGCTGTCGAGGCCTGTTGCACTGCTCTGGGGCAATGATGATGAGATAAAATTATATTGGAGTGTGTTGCTGGAATGAAAGATGACAGGAAAAACTGGAGTACCCGGAGAAAAACCTGTCCCGCGTCCGCTTTGTCCAGCACAAATCTCCCATGGAGTGACCGGGACTTGAACCACGGAACCCAGCGGTGAGAGGCAGGTGCGCTGCCACCTGAGGTATGGAGGCTCCTTGTATCAACACTCTGACATGAAATTATAATAATTCTCCTTCACAACTGCAAAACCTGGAAAGTTACCCAGAAGACTACCAACATGAATTGCTGCTTAAGATGTTTCATCAACATAAGATGGCCGGATGCCATATCAAATGAAGATCTGCGGAAGGAAATGAATCAGCAGCGAATTCAAATCCAGATGAAGGAGAGAAAACGGCGTTGGATACGCCACACACTAAGACAGCACTCGACTGGAGTGCCCAGAGAGGCTGGAAGTGTTTCACAATCACTGAGTTGGATGAAATACTGTACAGCACATTTTCCGTTTTAAAACATGTCAGCCTACCGTATATTGGATCTTCTAATTTGTCAAAATAAAGTGAAATAGAACAAAATGCCGTTTAGGAACTCTTTGAAACCGGACCCTTGTGTCGTTTGTCTGTATGAATTAAACCAATCACGTCAGTGCTGGAATGAGACAGTACATGAAGGATCATAATTTTTAAAAGGCGAGTTCTGCATACAAGGTATGGGAATAAACTGATCTTTAGGGGTGCGCAGCTGTGAGCTTGCATGTGGGAGATAGTGGATTCAAACCCCACTGTTAGGAGTCCTGAAGATGGTTTTCTGTGGTTTCCTATTTTCACACCAGGCAAATGCTGGGGCTGTACCTTAGTTAAGGCCATGGCTGCTTCCTTCCCATTCCTAGCTCTTTCCTATCCCTTTGTCGCCATAAGGACTCTCTGTGTCGGTGCGACCTAAAACAGATTGTAAAAAAAAGAAGTGATTATTGTTCTTGTGTACATCGTTAATGGTCTAGCCAGCAGAGCTCGGAATTCAAACTAGGAAAAGTCTGTTTGGATTATGTTGGCTTTCTTTCCTAGGAAGTCGCCAATGGAAAAGAGTAGCGAAGAGCTTGCGATGTTTGAACTTAAAGATACAACTAAATTAAGTAGACACCTTCAAGCAAATGACATATGAAATATTGTGACCAGCGAGGAGGTGCATGAGCGTCTGGCGGTCTGCTGCTCTGTGCCACACAACGAACATACCCTTCTTCAAACTGTATTTCAGTATCTTCATTACTGTTACTGCAGTAGCGAATGGGGCACACTTAACCCTATGACAGCAGAATTGTTTTATGTCTGTATGCAGACTGACAATATGGCAAATTAAAACTCGTCCAACCCAATATAAACATGAATATTGGGTGTACTCCAACACAGAGGCCCAGAGGATATTACTGAATTTTTTCACAGCACCATGTTGGTGCAAAAAAGGCATACGACTCATTCCACAAATAAGTTATTTCACCGATCTAAGCCCTTATATCAGGTAGTGTTGCAGATGTCCATCTTTCATTCTGCATCTTCTAGTGGAGGTGGTGCCTGTGGTTTCCATTTGTTTCCCTCAATTACTGTTTTCTGGTGAATTATGTCAAAATTTCAGTATCAAAAAATAGTGAAAAGTGCTCTATAGCCTCGGTCCAGCTGTCAAAATATGAACATAAAAGTGGTCCTTGATTACTATTATATCTCGGAATGGTACCTGAAGATCCTGGGTCCAAGTTACTCATGTCAGTCCTATCGTCAGCTGTTTCGTTTTCCGGGACACTTAAGTCGCTCTTGCACTGAGAAGATGCACTACTTGAATTTCTGTCTTTGGACATCTGCAGAGTCCTGAAGTGAAGCAATCTATCGGTCACTGACTCTCTTCATACTAACCATGTTGCAAAATACCTATATAAATCGCATAAAGTCAGTCCCAAAACTCACGACACGCTCAACTGAACGCGATAACCACTCACAGCTTGTAAAAGGCTAGCAGGGAGATAACAGAACTCTGTTCAACGATTCCCCTTTTAGCCAGACTTGTAAGTGTTGTTTACTGCCATCTGTTGAGTTTTTTATTATTACGTCCACCGATGACGCAGGACCTCTGATCATTGAATATATTAAATTCCACTCGTGGGCAACCTATTGTGGGACTTATATCTGCCGTCTAAGAGTTAATAATCAATTCAAAAGAAAGGCATTGAATGGCTGATTAATTTGGCTTTGTTGAAAAGAAAAGCATACCTAATTTTCAAGTTAAATTTACTTGGCATATTTGGCCTCTGACGACAGTTGTAAGCATTGCCATGTCTCCTCCTGATCATGTTCATACTC